>NC_062971.1:9015767-10215767 GCF_023078275.1 Leguminivora glycinivorella
TTTTAGTGACAAGATTTGATTGACCGTCTATAGGTACTTAGTTAAATTGATCCGATTCTATGTTAGCATTTATTAAACAAACAACAAACAACAGGAACGTAACACTAGCATGAACACATCTTACCGGCGATGATTTTGCTCATCTCGGTGACCTGCTTGGCGAGCAGCTGGTTCATCTGCAGCAGGTGCTCGCGCTGCCGCTTCTCTTCGCCGTCCGGGCTCTAGACGCGTTGAAAGCAGACACATGTAGGTGTGCTAGGTTACATATTTACAGCCAACATTCGAAGCTGCTAATCAAGCTTAGATACCTATTTCGGAGGCAGAAGATACACCTAAAATTATTGACGTCTAGTTATTTTTTAACAAGACGAAATTACAATGAAATTTTTGATATTTTCAATGGTCAGATACCTACTTGTTTCAGAAATAACCTATAATTCTGCCCCCGAATATAATATGAATATTCTATAATTCAGTTCATTTTTTTAAACATTCGGTATACGATGAAAGTGTGATCATGCAGAAGGAAAAAAGACATCCAAAACAACATCAAAAGCGGTGCGAGCTGATTCAACATGCGAGATGGAAAAGAGTATGACAAAAGTTTTGAAAATAGTGTTTAAAATGTATAGTGGGTAGTTGTGATGTCAGACATGGTAAGAAATATGTGGAGAACATAGTTGTTATGTTTACTATATGTAACGATAATAGAAATGTTTACTAAATATGGACTATGGGTTGAGATGGGTCAAGCTCAGCACATTCACATTTTTTAATAATCTAAAGTGCAGATGACGTCTATACACTTAATTTGGAAGAATATGGTTCAAAAATGTCATGATTGTAAAATAAACTGATTCAATTTTAATTTAATATTGTATAACTATGTTATCCATTCAACAATTGGTACTTCAGTATTTTTGATGTGTACCTAAAATTTCTACAAACTTGGAATCAATTATTTACCTTGGTGTTGGGATCAGTCGAACCAGAAAGCATTTTTTTGATCGACTCAACTTTCTCTTGGCGCTTCTGTTGTTCTTCGGGTGATAGTTCAGGAGGCTAGAAAACACAAAAAACTTGTCAAGTTTTAACTTGAAAATCACTGTTTTAGGGTTCAGTCAAACATAGCCCGTATTAGACATAGTATAATAGGTGCTGTAAATAGTTCCTAGTGATATATGAACAATAAAATGTATTTTTATATATTTTTTAATGTACCATGTTTAGGTAATAAAATAAATTTGAATGATGCGCTGCTGATCTAGCAGAAAGAGCGTGTGACTTTCACTGCGGGGGTCGCGGGTTCAAACCCCGGCTTTTCTAAACTTAAATGTCACTTGATATTTTCCAGTCGCTTTTCGGATAAGGAAAACATCGTGAGGAAACCGAACTAATGTCAAATAAGGCCTTGTTTACCCTTCGGGTTGTAAGGTCAGATGGCAGTTGCTTTCGTAAAAAAAACCGGCCAAGAGCGTGTCGGGCCACGCTCAGTGTAGGGTTCCGTAGTTTTCCGTATTTTTCTCAAAAACTACTGAACCTATCAAGTTTAAAACAATTTTCCTAGAAAGTCTTTATAAAGTTCTAGTTTTGTGATTTTTTTCATATTTTTTAAACATATGGTTCAAAAGTTAGAGGGGGGGGGGGGCGCACTTTTTTCCTTTAGAAGCGATTATTTCCGAAAATATTAATATTATCAAAAAACGATCTTAGTAAACCCTTATTCATTTTTAAATACCTATCCAACAATATATCACACGTTGGGGTTGGAATGAAAAAAAAATATCAGCCCCCACTTCACATGTAGGGGGGGTACCCTAATAAATCATTTTTTTTTCCATTTTTTATTTTTGCACTTTGTTGGCGTGATTGATATACATATTGGTACCAAATTTCAGCTTTCTAGTGCTAACGGTTACTGATATTATCCGCGGACGGACGGACGGACGGACGGACGGACGGACGGACGGACGGACGGACAGACAGACATGGCGAAACTATAGTTGACTACGGAACCCTAAAAAACTAGTGCCTACACCTAATCTTGGGATTAGTTGTCTAAGGCTCCTATGAGCCACGGCTCATAAATTTCTCCTTGCGTATAAATATCGCCAATACTATTTCGTTACCTTCTCCGGGATGTAGCGCTCCGGTATGAGGATCTTCTGCGGCGCGGCCAGCAGCTGGTCGATGGAGTCGGCGTAGCGCTGCGGCGGCGCCAGCGCCGAGCGCACCACGTCGGGCGGCGCGCGCAGCGCTCGCTCCATGTCCGCGTCGTCCAGCGACCGCCCCAGCTTCTGAGTACAACATCATCATCTCATCACACTGGGTAGGTTACCTACGTATTTTTTTATGAATTTTAAGTTCTGCTTGTTGACATTGAATAAGGATTTCTAATTGAAGAAATTTAATGATGATTAATGATATTTCTTAAATGATATGACTACAGCGCAGTGTGTTTACTTAAATCTGGCAATTTTGCGAAAACCATATGTACAGAAATGCTACTCACATCTTGGTTGTACGCCTCCTTTGGCATTTCGTTCAGAGTTTTTGCACTTAGATGATGTGGTGCTGTGTAATGCCTCCTCTTCTCCTTCGGCACCTGTCTCCTGTGCAGAGACCCGTTCCTAGGCACATCGCCGGACATCTCAGTTATGATCTGTTTCGCCGCCTCGCTTTTGAAGATAGGCGACAACTCCATATGCGATCGCGTTAAGCTGCCAATGCTGCTCGTTTTTGACAGCGGATCGTTGGTCAGAGTTCTAGCACTATCCGTGGGGCTGTTCAAATATTGAGTCGAAATCGAAATAGTTTTATCGTACCCAGACTTCTCGTAACTTCTATTGTAACTGCTACTAAGTGATGATATGTCTCGAGAATAATCATAGTTTGATAGGGACGGGCTTGATGGATATTTAGGACTAAGTTCCATGGAAGACATTTTGTCGTTCAGTCGAAGATAATTTGGAGGTTCGGCAGGTTGAGGCTTGGAATAGTATTCTTCAAATTTGCTAAAATCAGTTCGAGGCACAGACGAAGCTCTGGAGTAGTTGGAAGACTGGATGAGCTCCTCTTCTAAAAACTGGTCAAGGTTGGCAGTGATGTTATTGGAAGGCCAGTCGGACATGGGTTGTAGAGAACGCTCTCTATCTCTTTGACGTCTTTCACTTTCGCGTTTCACTATGCGTACAGTTTTGATCTCCTGCTTTTCCACATTGGACAGGTTTGCTGAAAGAAAATACATTTTATATTGCTCGTAAAACTAGGACATTACTTTAACTTATTTATCTAATTATCGAAAGGGCTTACCAAATCCGCCATTTTGCATTTCCTCACTGGTCATTGGAGACATGACGTCGTTTCCCCCTCCTCTCGTGTCCACATACAGTGGAACGTCCATGTTGCTGCTTTCGTAATTGCCAGGAGACATGACTCCACTGCCCATGTCGTAGTCATAATCAGAGTTGCCGTGGTCGGTAGTATGGCCAGTATCTAAATTGGTTTCTTGCCATGAGGAAGTTGGACGACGTTTACCTGTAATATTGGAAGATTTATTAGATTTGTTTTTTTATCACGCAGAAACGTCTGCGAGCGATATTACATATTTTTAAATTAAAGGAAAAATGGAAAAATTCACACCTCCGGCAGGAGCATAATCGCAGGTTCGAGTCCTGCCGGAGGTGTGAATTTTTCCATTTTTCCTTTAATTTAAAAATAGATTTATTAGAATTAAGATCTTGAAATCAGAATGCAAATGGTGAAAGTACCTACCCATATGAATGACAATTTGAAAAAATGAGAGACAAAATAAAACATTCTTACCGGGTAAAGAATCGTGGGTGGTCTGCAAAGCTTGAGACTGTTGCGTGAGATGCCTCACCGCCCGACTGAGCTCCTGCCGTTGGCGTTGCAAGGCTGACACTAGCTGCTGCACCCGGGATACTTCTGTAAAAGGACAACCAGGGTTTAAGTAAGAACATGTCGACTATTAATTGTGTCGCCTAACTTTAAACATGGGTAAATCCATTCCGCATCAAGGTTGAATATTGTATATTATAACCTAACCACAAAATTACAATTATGAAAAAACCACCGACCGCGACATAGTAGACCGATTTTCATGAAACATTGCTAAGAACACTCCCGACTAACACAGCTTTCAGACAAAAAAACTAAATCTAAATCGGTTCATCAGTTCGGGAGCTACGATGCCACAGACAGACACACACACAGACAGACAAACTGACAGACAGACAGACAGACAGACGGACGGACAGACAGACACGTCAAACTTATAACAACACGTCGCTTTTGCGTCGGGGGTTAAAAAAATAGAAAACATAAATATGATCTGAAATTTAATATAATCAAGCTTAAAGCAGAATGGATTTACCCAATTCTGAAGTTAACGACACAATTAAGATGGTAATATACCTAAATTGTGTCGCTTAACTTCAAACTCAGGTAAATCCATTCTGCTTTAAGGTTTATTATGTATAAAAATATATATAATCCGAAAAAGAATCAACCTTACAACCCGAACCGATTTACCTGAATTTGAAGTTAAGCGACACAATTTTTGGTCAGCCCCCTCTTGGTCATCATATTTGCAGGGGTGCAGCATATTTGTACTATACGTATAGTTGTACCAAAGACATATATAACTCCGTATAGACAGATACAGCCTAAGAAAAAAACGTACCTCAGTACCATACAGAAAAAGGTGGCCTAGATGGCATTACACCTTTGGGGTACGCCTAGATGGCGTTAATATTAAATTTGACTTTTTAAAACATATCGAGCTAAGAATATGGGCCAAATTGTCAAAACTGAGGTTCAAAAGTTTTAAGCCTGTGTCAAGAGATGGCAGTCTATGCATTGTGATGACACATTTTACTTGTACAGTAAATCTCTATAAGGGTGGTTTTCCACCGGCAGAGCGTGAATGGGCAGAGCGGAGAGGGAATTGAAATCGCCCTAACCCTTTTCCACTAAAGATTGCCATTAATAGCCATCGCGGGCTTGCGCGGGCCTGCGCGAGCCTGCGCGTGCCTGCGCGTTTCATACGATACTCTATGTCGAAAGCAATACGGTACATTTTTACAGTAACAAATATCTCAATTCAAGTCTCGGACATCCTCTTCAATCCGCGCCTCGCGATGTCTCGTTGCGCTCTGCCGGTAGAATATCACCTTCGACTTAATTTATACTCTAAGTAGGAAGCAATACGGTTTCTTTTTATGGGATAGGAGGCAAACGAGCAGACAGGTCGCCTGATGGTAAGCGATCACCGCCGCCCATGGACACCCGAAACACCAGAGGTGTTGGAGGTGCGTTGCCGGCCTTTAAGATGGGTGTACGCTCTTTTCTTGAAGATTTGAAGGTCGTATCGGTCCGGAAATACCGCAGGCGACAATTCATTCCACAGTTTAGCTGTGCGGGGCAGGAAGTTTCTGGAGAAACGCACAGTTGAGGACTGCCAGCCATCTAAATGATGGCGATGGAAATATTGTCGCGTAGGGCGATGGCGGAAAGAAGCGGTAGGGATTAATCCGAACAATTCCTCGGAGCACTCCCCGTTATACATGCGATAGAAAATGCAGAGCGAGGCCACATCTCTACGCAGCGCCAAGGGGTCAAGCCGATCGGAGATATGCTGGCAGTTGACAATTCGAGTCGCTCGTCGTTAGATGCGGTCCAGAGAGAGCAGCTGGTACTGAGGTGCTCCTGCCAATAGATGAGAACAGTACTCCATGTGTGGGCGAACATGCGAAAACCACCTTAATACTCCATCCTCCTTGGTTGTACTGACCGTCTTCGAGCATGGCGGTGGCGTGCGCGGGCGGCGGGTGCGCGGGCGCGGCGGCGCGGCGCGCCTGCAGCGCGCGCCGCAGCTGCTGCAGCTCGCGCTCCAGCCGCGCGTTGTCCGCCACGGTCTGCTCTAATTTCTGTACAACATGTAAACAAGTAAGTCAACACTTCTTTGAACAAAAAATATAAGCCCACGGCAGTGCGCAGGCCAAGTTCCAGCAACAGGCCGCGCGCATGCCGTACACTATTTACACGAACCGTTTCCACACATTTTTGACCATGTAGCTCAGTGCCGTTTGCAAGTACAGAGATAAAATTATACCTACGTAATCAATCTACTAGTACTTAAGCAGTATGCCAAATGTAATAGATATATCTTCAGTAGATCCTGAGAAATGACCCTGCGAAAATAGCTAATTTTGGCACTCACTCACTCACTGACCGGTAATCAAAACCTTTAGGCCACTTCAAATTGTCCTAGCGTTATGAAATTTGGCACACAGGTCGTGTTTTATATGTATATTAACAAAAAAAATAGAAATTTAAGAAATCGGTCAAGCGTGAGTTGGCTCTATCTAATATCGAATGTTTAATAAAAATATTTATGAACCAGTGATACAATGAGAATACGATGAGGAGGGAAGGAGGAGGGGGTATAAAATATTGTCATGTATTGTGTGTCTCTTTTAAAAACAGACTAGACAAATATTTATTGAATGGACAAAACACAAGTGCATCAGGACATTGACGTGCACGTATCAGCTTTAAGCTGCCTGTGCATTAGCAAATAATAATAATCCCTTGCCTTTAGATTAAAATGTCTAAAAGGGCCTCTGTGATGTTGGCTTTGGCCCCACGCATGCCTCCCAAAGGTCCGGGACCCCATGGTCCCGAGATATGGAAAAGACAAACAAATAATAATAATAATACATAACGTGGCACAAAAAGAAAAAATAGGTACAAGTATACTTGAAAAAAAGTATTGAAATTCAATCATTTTTTAGGCTAACATAACTGTAACGCTGTGTGTAACGCCGATAGGAACTTGGCCCCCTTTTTAACAGGTATATTTTTGGTGGGATATACTGATTACTTACATCAAATAATAGGTACATGTAACCGTATGTAAAAAGCTTCTTAACAACTGTTAACCCACAAAACAACGGTAAAAACTATCATGTATCGGTAGGTTAAGTATGTTATACAGGAGCTGGAGAATCAATATTAAAATACCTAAAACCACCTATTATTTAGCACGTGTACAAATTACTCACTAATAAAGTTTGTTATTTACTCAAACTATTATACATGTAACTACGGATATTCTAATGGATTAGTAAATAAAAATCAAATAACTACAAATGAAAACGAAAACTTCAAACACTCCATTACCGTGACTACTAGTAATAAAATAAATGTGGAGCTTCTACATATAGGGATAGGGTGCTTAGATCTACAGCTAAACACGCACTAGTGCATGCAATTGTAAGAAATATAACAACAACTAAGTTGTTACAGTCACAATACCTACATACGTTATAAATTAAATTCGCTATAACTCACAGCGCAGCGTCTACTTGTTTCCAGTAAAGTCATGCAATAGCGTGTGTTATTAAAACTTAAAATAATAATAAAATAAGTGCATGGCATAGATGAAAACCTTATAAACCTTAGAATTAAGTGCCAGCATGGCGTGCACTCGCGCCAGCTCGGCCTCCAGCGAGCCGCCGCCGCCCAGCTCGGGCCCCGGCACGCGCTGGTTCGTGATGTGGGACAGATCGCTTCTGGTTTGCACGCTGTCTAGTTTACCACGAACACCTGCAATGTTTCATTATGTCCTGTTATTTGTAGCTCGCTCACCGCACCCTTAGGGACCATCCACACTTTGCGCGCCGCGAGACACGCGACGCCTAAGTGGGGACGCTGCCTTATGGGACCGCGACCCCACACAGCCACCGCAGCGGAGACGCTTAAGTGGCTCTCACACCCAGTGCCCAAGCAGGCGGGTACTGAGGTGTCGATGATATGCGAGGTCGTAAAATTTTATTAATTTTGGTTTTTAAACTTTTTTCTACTCCCGAACTCGTCATTTACAGGGTCGTACATCTTTAAAACCCTACATAAAAGTATATTCCCCAAAGCCAGCCGTCCGCCGGCTTTCCGCGCATGCGCGCAGTATCGAAAAAACAGAAAACGCATTGTTTCGCTCTGTAATCATGGCAACGAATTGTTATAACGATACCGCGCGCGTGCGCGGGAAGGCTTTGGGCAGCTCAGCTGACAGCGCAAACCTATGCGTCAAAATACAGGAAACAGTGTGAATTCACGAAAGTTATTCAAGAAAACTATGAAAAACTTAAGTGCATGGTCGGAGAAAAACTATTATATGCAACGGTGTTTAACTGAGTCAAAAAATACTCGTGGCGTCTTAATAACAATTTTCAGTACAGATGGTGTTTTTTTTTACGCACTAGTGCGAGAAGTGGTTCATTATATGCCAGGTCGAAACTTCGGAAGCTCATCTGTACTGAAAAACGTCGTACGATACACTCGCACGTGTCGTTTTCTCTCCCTCGTCGTTTCACTCCCTTCGGTCGTGTTTTAATTTATCGCCACTCGTTTCGAACTTCCTTTTTTACGCACTTGTATCGTAATGTACCATTTTGGCTTCGCCTCAAATTGTTCGCCACTCGTCTTTTTTGATCTCCTTTAAACGCCTGTTGCAAAAAAATCTATTAATAACCGCATATTTTTGAATTAAAGGAAAAATGAAATGGAATGGTCGAGTCCTGCCAGAGATGGGAATTTTTCCATTATTTCTTTAATTTAAAAATATATGGCCGCTCGCAGATGTTTCTGGATGATAAGTACTAAGATTTGTCTTATTTATCAGACTTCAGCAAAATTAGATGGATATTGTATGTCTTAGCTACATATTGGACGTTAAAGAGACTACTACAGAAATAAAGGAAGACGCAGTTTTGCTTTTGTAATCAGAATTATATTCTTAAAAGAATTAAAAAATCGAGCATTACCTGTAAGTAAAGATTCAATTGCGTCTTTATCTGTCCTCAACCCCTGCAAAATGGCGGCTTCGTCGGCCAGCTCTTGTTCTAAGGCCCACAACTCGGCCACTCTCGCTCGAGCAGCTTCTGTTTCCAGTTGTTTGCCTGCTGCAGCACTCTCTAGCCACCTGAAATTATTAATCAGATTGGTGTTCAATACACACTATCCCTAATATACCGTATACTAAATCACACCTCGGACACTGGCGATCAAATATATGAAAAAGGCGCGTTCCTAGCACACAATCTAAGCTCGTGTAGGTGAACGCGTACTAAGTATGCTTGTATGAGTGAAATATGACAGGTCGACTATTCGCGTTTTTGACAGGCGGTAACTGTGAGATAACCGAGAGGGGGTGGGCGGAACTTTCAGCGGGGAGCGGGAGTGACCATACTGTACGGTAGTACTCTTTATTATACTGTGACTAAATTGACTGGGTTAAAAGCCTTTTACTCAAAAAAACCTTATTTTTCCGGGAGGGTTTGTCAGATCTAACATTCCCTTACCTTTGTTGTTCCAACGCATGTTCAGCCAGCACTTTCTGTCTCAACCTTTGATTTCTCTCAAGCCGCTCGACTGTGGATCCTGGCCTGTTGTACAAGGAGCCCAGTTTAACCATGTTATCCACCAACTGTACAAGCGGCTTGCTTTTTTCGTACTGGTGTTCTAGTTCCATCAGTTGCATTTTCAAATGTTCAAGTCTTTGCAGACTCTCTTCTCGCTCCATAGCTTTCAGAGAACTAAGACAGTCCTAAAAATATAATTAAAACATTCAATACAAGACAAACATGACGTTATCGTTAAAATTCACTTAAACCTAAATGCTCCTTAAAAAAAATAACAAAAAAAATATAGCACTAATGACCTTGATACTATTAATTTGAGCACAGCACTGTTCGATGGCTCGATGAGTAGCTGCATGTCGTCTCCGTAATTGAATCAGAAGTAACACCAATTCTTCGTGAGTTCGGCCAAGTAGTTCCCCAGCCGTTGGAACTTCACCCAACTGCTGGTTCGACTGATGTTCCCTTAGCTATTATCCCAACATAGAACAACGGAACAAAAAATAATAAAACATAAAAGAAAACAGAAGCAGCCAAACAAAAGAAAACACAGAAGCAGCAGAATGAAATCTAATGAAAGGCCAGGAACATAGAACTCGCATTTAAGAGTTGCGAGTGACATCATACCATGTCGTCTTGTTCCGTGTTCCTTCGAACTCTTGGACTAACCGCTCTAATTGGCTGCAGTGAAGCTCTAGATGGAGATCTACCCGTTGCCCACGCGTCTTCTGTCGCATTTGAAATTCTTAACTGTAATACAAATTTAGAATTTGCAATTAATTTTAATAAATAAATGTATGCATCTCACACCTATGATTCTTTGATTATGATTGTGATGATTCCTATGCATGGTGATTTTATTAATTCCTATGATTTAATTTGTTAGGTTAACTTACGTTTTGTTGTGAAGCTGTCAGATGTTCTGAGTATTGGTCATTAGCTGGTTTTTCTTCTACCCATCTAACTCTGGGACTCACGGCTCGCACAGGTATATTACTATCTCTATTACTTCTTCCAATAGATGTATTACTTCCGAGGAAAGCTTTTTTGGACAACGTTTGTTGATTCGAATTATTTGTTCCCGATTCCATATTATTGCCAGTGATTGTCATTGAAGCTAAAATAGAGAACCTTATTAATAATTCCATAAGGCTATGTCTGCAAATAAGTACGACATAATTAGAGATGTCGGTGAAAACATGATAAAGTGTATTTAACATATCCCGTTTAGTTACTTGACCAAGATGTTGACAAAGACTAGATATGTACAGGTCACTAGGAGATTAATGGTGTGCAACCGCCAATATAATCATAACTTATTAGTATTATTGTGCCACTTAAAATGAATGAATCGCTGCTGTACAGTCCAAATAGCATGCTGAAATATTCTAAGCACCTTATCGTGTTTTAACCTCAGTTAACATCAGTTATCAAATCTTTTGTGCAATAAACTGTTTATTACACAACTTAATTAAGAATGACTTTGCTTTGCTGACAACTGTAATATAAATGTGACTTACATAAGGTACCATTTGGGAGCAGAGTGCTAGAGGATACCTTCATTGCTTGCACTGTCAGCCCCACTGTCCGTGCTACACAGCGCGTCCCCTGCGCCCGCGCGCCCGCCCACTCCCCGCACACGACCCATCCCGCCTTTCATAAGCCCACTTGACATTAAATCCCATTGCCGAAGCTTTTCCCTATCAATCTCAAACTTCTTTTTACCCTTACTGGCAACCTTACAACTAACGGTCTTTGGAGATGTAAGTAGGTTACTTAATGATTCCACAGAGAGTTGTTCATAAACTCCTTCGTCGGACGGTTCTAGTGACGACGTGCCAGTATTTTGCGCCAAACTAACATACACATCGTTATCACCAACTTTATCTTGCTCCTCAAGACAAATATTATTAATATTATTTTCTCTACGCCTTATAACTTGGTTTTGAATATCACAGTTAACATAGGTCACATTACGACTTATTTTTTTGACTCCATCTCTTTTTATTCGTTTAATACTATTCATGGCGCAAACGTCGACACTAGTTCGTCCGGTAGGCGTTAAAGTTGATTCCGTTGTAACCGTATCCAAGTCATCCATGGATCTAGCATGTCTGTGTGATACTCTTCTTAAGTTATCCCTCCATAAAGAATCTTCTTCCCAGTGTTTTTCTCCTTGGCACATGATATTTTCATAAGCATTCGCTTCTGCCTCTGCATCATAATAAACTGTATTAGAAGATGTACCACTGCAGTGTGACGACATACTCGCAGTTGAAACTTGTACTGGAGAACTTATGTTTAAAGTGCTATGATTTTCATTATTGGACTCTGGAGAAGAACTATCCAAAACGTTGTTACCGGAAATTCTTTTACAGCTTATTTCAGACATCAATGATAACGATTCCGGAATTTTAGAATGTTTTCCACCTGACGATTCATAAATATTCTTTAAATCTATTTCAGGGTCTTTATCTGCTGCACTTAAAAATTCAACGGACACACTTCTTGCTGTTGCTGCTAATTCAAAATTGTGATCAGCGACAAATGCTTGACCTTTGCGTATAGGATTATGTATATGTGAAATTTCGTTTTTCTTGTGAAGGGGACCTCTTCGGCGTTGATTATTTAGCTTCCGATGGAGATTAGTATTTTTTAAGTAATGAGATGTTGGAAGTACGTTAATGTGCTCCTGAGAAGAGAGGTCTGAATAGTAGTAAGGAGCACTGTGTTCCGTAGAGCTTTCTCTACTATGAAAACCAGTAGTACTAGAGGAAGCGTTAGTATCCACCCCCACCATTAGTGGTAGTTTCTCACATTCAAAGTCCTTTATTTTATCACATGACACATCTTTATTCAAATTTTTGGCAAGAGTTTTTTCCTCGTCGTAATCTTTGCAGTAATAGGATATTTGGGATTTCGGCATCTCCTCTGAGCTACACGAAGTATGAGTATCCAACAAATGCATATGACATTTTTTGTTCGTACTAGCCACTGGTGTACTGGAACATCGTGTATGTAGTCTACTTGGTAAGTTAACTACTTGATTGAGGTTATCTTTACTAATATTGCACTGCTCATCCGTATTATTCAACGAACAACTTCGATTATTACCGTTGCTAAAACTACAATTACTGGGACTAGGTTGCAAATTATCTAAGTATCGATCTAAATCTATATTTGATGCGCATTCATTATGAGTGTGTATTCCAGGTCCTTCTAATTCAAATAACGAATCATCTGATAGAGGTCTTCTTTTCATCATTATTTCTAAATCTCTGTACGAATTAGAATGCCGTAATTCTATTGCAGATTCACTTCCATTTAAACTTGCAACTTCTGATGAATTATTTGATGGTGTCATTTCAAATTTGCTACTAATATCAGATTCTAATGATAATCTTGACGAGCCTCTGTCGGCATTGTAGCTTTTTAGGGAGTCGGATTCTATACTACTAGAATTTTGTCGTTCAAGTATTGAATTTCTTAAAACATTACTTTGAGAATCATTTGCTTTATTTCTCTCAAGTGTCAAGCTAGCCCTGCAACTTCGCGCTTTCTCACCCCTAGAGAGTGTGTCATGAATAGAGGTTCGACTTCCATATATCATTAAAGACGTTGTCCTTCTCTTCGCTGTGTTCATTTTTTGATTTTCACTGGTCAACATTTTTAGTATTGAATTGTCTTGAGACATATCTGACTGATCTAATTTATCCAAAATGTATTTTGACAGAGCTTCTTCGGATAGCTCATCGCACGGAGGAGATGAATTTGGAACTGGTGGCGGCGGAAATATTTCGCTATCAGAACTATCTTGAGGATCTAATATGTTACTACTGCTACTACTCAAATAATACGAAGCGGGTCTAAATGTATCTGATATACTGAATCTACTGAAAGGGCTGTCTAATGATATTTCTTTCGACGCTTCATCGTCTGCATCTGAGCAATAATTTTGTTTATCCCCAGACTTTAACGATTCTTTTAGTAATTTATCGGCTTTTGAAACCCTTTTCAATGTGTGATCTTTGGTATCAGCAAAATTAGATGCAGTATCTAACGAAGCTCTTCTCACTGTCACCGTATCTGTAGTTGTATCAGAGGAATTTGTTTCATTCGCTAAAACGTTCGTCAATTCCATGTATACAGGTTCAACTCTACCATTATTAACGCAAACAACCTCGTATGTTTGCAAATCATCATCGTCGTTCCCCAAGTTCATTTCAACATACGGATTATCCTCATAGCATTGAGGCATTGTCTGATCAAAAACGCTCAAGTTTTGAATAATAACTTTATGCGCAGGTTCCACAGTGGACACCTTCCGTGGACTCATTGGCAAATAATGCTCTTCACCTATAGTTTGTATAGGTGGAGTTTCAGACTTATTTTGACAGTTTTCTTTAGACATAGTTGACTCATTCTCGTCAAGTACATTTTTTGTATTTTTATCATTACATTTCTCATCATCAACCTTCTCAACCTCTGCTTCTAATAGTACCTCGTCTAAATCATTATCGGTATACTCAATTTGTGTTTCAGATTCCGCCTCACTCTCATGTGTCTCGTAACCATCTTCTTCATCAGGTTTATCACTTGCTTCAATGTCTAATATATCAACAGCATGTCTAGTATCTTCATTATTGCTTAAAGAAATATTATTCTCACATTGTGTGACAACTTCCGGGGTCGATATAGTACGAACATTTTCATATTCATTTTCTGTTGTTTTTGCGTTAATATTTTCTTCGGCATTTTCTCCTAGAAGCCCAGTTGCTTTTACGGTCAGGGGTGCGTGCGGGGATATAGGCTCAGCTACGATGGGACTTATAAGATTTTCTTTTTGGGACCTTCCTGCCTGCATATTTCTCAGTTTTTGCAGTTCAGTACCCGATGTGTCTTCTGAGGTGCAAATATAAAATAAACCGAACATTACATTCAAGTCGGTATACATCAGTTTCATTTTTTGCACATGTTGTTAGTAAGTGTCTTTAAGACGAATGTTAGACTAAAAAGTTTCTACTAAGTAGATGCCAGTGAAAACGAAATGTTGTAACCCGCCACCGATATAAATCTTGATATGATATCTTGTTAGTGCAACTAAGTCCCAGCAGGCAGGAAGGTACCTTTCCGCAAAGCGAAGTCATCATGACACTACTGCGATGTTTAGTTTATAATATAAAAAGTATATACATATTAATTACATATAGGTATACGATTTGGTTATAGATTTTGGAATATATAACTCTATTAATAGGTAGGTATTACTTAAAATTATTTAAACATACGAATTAACACTTCAACTAATCAGTTTGGTATGTAATATGGGGCATAGGTACTAATATATAAAACATATACAAACCACTTAAAATACAAGTAATCCTTGCATATAATAGCACGTAGCACAAAATATTCATTACATACACCATATTCATTGTACTTATATGTTTTATGTATATAATAAACTCGTTCATGCAACAAAAAATCTGTCAATTTTAATATAGCATGCTTATTCTGAGATATAATTGGATTTTTAATGAGTCCGGTTCAATAAAAGCGTTCCCTTTCATTTGGACATCTTAAAAATCAAACTATACCCATAATTTATTAATTGATGGAACAGTAAGTATATCAAAGGCCTAAATAAAATGTATCACACATGCTTATACAGACAGATGTACAAATGTGTGCTAGAAATAAATTTATCAAAAAATTTCATTACTAACCTTCATCATCGGAAGAATAGCTGTTATATGACGCATTAGCGTAGGTCTTCGATTTATAGTCTTTTAACGACTGCCGACTCTGATTTAGAGATCGGGCGAGAGAGATAGTGGCTGGAGTACTTTTCCGTGTTAAAGGTGACTGTAACATTCGCTGTTTCCATTCCAGTAATCGCTTCATTGATTCTTCTCGCTAAAAAAATAAAAACATATAATTGAATTAGTCAATCTTCGACCACTTGTATATGTACAGTTCCCGTACGACACGTCCAAGTAAGAAGTACTACAAGTAAAAATATCTTCAGTACTACCTCAAGATGTGGAAAGACAACAAAACAAATTTGTATAGATAATTACCTGTTGTACTTTCTTTTCGCCCTCTCGTTCAGGTCCTGTTGAGGGTAATCGTGCACTTGCGGATCTCATAAATCCTTCAACGTTTGTATCCACTCTACTAATACCCTTCGCGTAGCCACTTATGTTAGAGCCATCACTCATTACACTTCCACTTCTATTGAGGTATTCTTTAGGATCTTTATTCTTTAACGTCCAGTTTGAATTCAACGCTTCGTTGTATTTCAAATGGTTACTTAAGTTGTCACCATTATTCCTAGGACTTCCAAATTCTGTTTCATAATTATTGTTCGTGGTGTGTGAGTATGGAGAATGCAGTTGTTTTTCTGCCAAGCCACTCGCATATTTAGCTAAAGGAATTTGGATGTTTCGGGGTCCTAACCCTTGCTGTAAATATTGAGCACTTTGGCGCATTTTTTCCGCGTAACTTTCTTCTGAATAATACCTATCTGAACTAGGGTCATACGACGAGTTAATATCTAAACTAGATTTAGGCCTTTGTGGCTGTCTCGGTAAATTACCGGCAGTTCTGTTGGCCACGGATCTATTCAGCATTTCATTCTTTGACTCATATTCAAGAAAGTCTGCGCTATGGGGTCTTGGCATCTGGGGCTGGATCCCACTCGATTGCATTTTTTTCCTACGTAAGACTGAAGGGCCGCTAAAAGATTTTTCTTGAGTCTGGAATAAAATAAAAAAGTTTAGACCACCTTGTGATCAAATAAATTTTACTTTTGCGAAAATACTTAAATTCTATTCATAACCCATAAAAAATATTTTATTAATCATACTTACATAATTTCCAATAGGGTCTTGGATTTGCGGCTGGGGTTGACTAGATAAATTTGACGCATCTCGCAAGATATTTGGAGACTTAGCATAACTTTGACCATAATCATTTTCGGTAGCATATGTAGCATACACGTCTTCGTAGTCACTGACTTTATCTTTACTGTATGCGGACATAGTGGTAGACCGGCCGTATGCATCGGGTGTTCGCCTCTCTATTAATAAGCGTTCATTCATTGCACTTCCTGACCTACTGGGTCTTGCATTCAACTCTCCATAAACATCTCGACTATATTGCCCCATATCCACATTTGAACTATTTAATCGCGTTTCTGGGTACGTATCATTTGTTTTCGATGGGGCCCTTTCTTGTTCATAATTACGACTATTCTTATTTTGTACATCAAAGTCTCTAGAACTTTCTGTTTGCGGTGTCGTATCTTGCAGGAAAGGATTAGACTGGGGCTGTCGATCGTATATTTGCTCTTGTTTAGGCTCTTGTTGCGTTCTGGTCCTAGTATCAAAGTAAGGAGAATTAGGTGTGGTCTTATACATGGATGTTGAGGTGCTAGGTTGATTGTTTTCTAATCTGTCGGTAACGGTGTTTGTCAGAGGCAGAGACAGGTGGTGGGTGTCGTATGGTCGTTTCGTCGGGTACTGCGGCGGCGCCGGGGGCGACTGTGGGCTCCGAGTGTATATGCTCTCTTGATTTGGACTGCTCGGGTAGTTGTGTTCCTGGTAGCGTGTGTGACTAGTGCCTTGGCTGTAGTGTGATGCTGGCTGTTTGAGTAGGTCGTAGTTTGGATCATATCTGGAAAGTGTCATTGAGTGGGGTATAGGTACTTACGGTTATGATATAAACAAAATAATTTAGTACCAAATAAAAATATTTTAATTGCGACTTTAATCATTTAAAACTTACATATCAGAACTCGGCGAGTTGTATCCTTCATTTGAGCGTCGTGGCTTTGGTGGAGCATTGGCATAAGTGGGCCCAGGAACTTCATCCTCCTGGAGTAAATATCAATTTAAAAAATGTTATGCTGGTTTTAAATAACCTACTATTTAATAAATTAATCAAATGATTTTAATGACCAGATCAAGTTACATGTCATTACACAGCGATCACATATTATCTGCAGTTAGAGCCATCGTAATCGCTGTCCTTGGTTCCGCTCTGGCGGACTAATTGTCGATCACTTGCAGCGGTATACGTCGCGCACACAATAATACCCACCTCTGTTTTTGCAGCTGCCCGTTCGCTCTGCTTTTGTGGCTGGTCACTGAAAATAGATGGTTTAAAATTACTTTGCGAGCTTCTAAACCACCGTTATGGCCTTGATATTGATACCCTATAGTTAGGGCGTTACGACGTGGGCGACCCGGCAGCGGCACAATACTAACAGGGCGGTGGTAAAACAAAACAATCCTTGCCCGTTTATTTTATTAGCCGTGCATCGGTCTATTCGTTTACAAGGCTTACATGAACCACAATTGACTTTTCACCACATCAACTGTTAAAGGCTTACTTTGCTATTTGAAAACAGATAGCGAAATTGCATTTTATCCACAAGAGTGCAAAGTAATTTCATACAAATTTTAACTTGATGCCTTAAGCTGGCTGGTAGAATTTACCTATAAATGATGATTTTGAATCATAAGTTATTGAATAAATTGATGTATTTGATTTAATTTGATGCTTTACAGTTAGTATTTTGTTAGTGTTGGTGTGGTGAAAAAAAATGTGTTTCACTCGGTGGCAAAGTTTGTTTAACCTTCGTGCCTTGAAACCCTCGCAACGCTCAAGATTCCACTTTTTGAACCACTCTCTACGCTATTTTGGAATCTTTCGCTTGCTCGGGTATCAATATTGGCACGTGCAGTTAAACAACAACTTTGCCCCCTTGTAAAACAAATAACTATTAACTCGGCAACAATACAGTAAATCTATTAGTCCCAAATAAAGTATAGTTATTAAGTATTACCTACAGTTGTTATAGGGTGGTGTTATGTTAGCGAACAATAAAATTGTTAACTTTAATAAATAATTATCTAAAACAAAACTGACAAGTGCTAAAATTTGGATAGGATGTCTTACTTGGGGCTCTGCATGAGCGCCGCCATGGTCAGCGCCTTCACCCACTTCATCATGGCCTCCTGGTCAGGAGCGCAGAGTATATAAGTACGCATATTCGCATGCTCTAGCTTGAAAGCGAATTTCCGCAGTACTTTATCCTCGGTGGTACAGGCTGATACTTTATATGAAGGGAGAAGCACAGATCCTAGGAGCTTCTCTTCATCGTGACCTGCAATTATACAATAATAAAATTCCCAACCATGTAAACTATAAAAAAAATACCTAATGAAGAGTTTGACAAAAAATACTTACTTTTGTAATAAAATAAGCAGTATTCCGACAAGACAAACCACCTCTTTCTCCAAACTTTTAGTCCGTCCGACCCCTGCTTGTACAGAATACCGGCCATGGTTACTGGGGCAGAAGGCAATCGGTGTGCTATCGGCGACCGTAAAGCCTGCGTCCCACCGCTACTCCTTCTGCTTTCTGAAGAAGGCGATTTTACACTTGGACTACTGGACTCGCTGGATTTCATAGGTGAAACGATACCAACATTACTCTTTTGGCTTTGATCAGAGGGTGGAGACTGGCTCTTTGCTTTGTCGCCTTCTGATTGTCGTCTATATCTTTCTGGCTCTCTAGAATCGGTTTGCTGATTGGCCTGCCATTGCTGGTCGGGGTATTGCCTGTTTTGTTTATCATTTTCTCTGAATTCATTATTTTTCGCGTACCTATCAATATCTTTCTGTATGTCGGTACTACTATACTCCTTGAAATCATTTTTACTACTATACCTATCTAAGTCTCTATAAGAGCTATCAGAGTATATACTATTTTGCAAGTTCGGAGGTGGTTGAACGCCATGAATTTGTTGGAGTAGCATCTGCCTCTCAGCGAACTTCTGTTGCTGATGCATTTGCGCTTGATTTTGGTAGTGCAGTTGCTGTTGCAACTTCATTTGCTGGATTTCGTTGTACTGTCTTCGTAATAGCTCTGTATTACTATGGGGTCCTATTCGACTTGAATATGGCAGGTACGGTTTAGAGCCGTACTGATTTGAATTGGGTCGATACATAGGTTGGTGATTTTGGTATATTTGGTTGGTATCTTTCGGTGGGTTACGTTTTAAATAGTCTTGATATACTTCAGCGTTATATCCTTTAGGAATATTGTGTAGTATTTCGTTATTTACATTATGGTCAGTGTGTAATTCTGTTCGTTCTAACCTAGGAGGTGATTGTGGGTAATTGTAATTATCATTAACTCCATATTGCCTACCATAATCCTGATTGTAACCAGTTCCGTACAACTCGTGTCTGTTTTCAAGAAGAGGCGAACGAGCATCTATGTTGGAGTGATATTGGCTTTGCAGGAGCTGGTGCATGACGCCATTTGGTGGGAGCTGACCAGGTTGCGGGGAAGACAGATGGGTCGCGATAGGAGGGTGATGCTGGTTGTAGATTTGATCGGGATGCACGTGTTGCGCCATTAAGTGCTGCTGCATCAGCGGCTGCTGCGTAGCGGGCATCTGCTTTTTGTTCTCCATTTGGTATTGTGATTGTGCGATTGGGGGATCAAGCCTGAAACAAATGAAAAACAACATTAATTACTTTCATCCCTTGTATCCATATCAAATCGATATGAGAGAAAATTAGATTAATATAAAAAATATGTCATAATTCATACAGGAACAGACTATAATAAAAACATCAAAAAATCGCTTGGTATAAGGCACGTCGACCGTAAAGAAGCAATCAAATGAAACTGCTTAATCGAAAGAAGCGTTATCGTCGTGGGCTTGATAAGTTGCGTATTGCATTGCGTATTGTCACGAAACGTTGCTTTGAGAAATTATCAGAAAAGACGCAAGACGGTCTATGTATTAATTTGTCAGGTAGGTAAGTAGCCAAGATTTTATATATATAAGTAGAAGTATGACAATCGGCGATTGTATAATGTGTACAAATTAACATTTTTACCACTTTGTGGTAGATTTACGATATCGATTACAAGTCATGAAGCTACAATTTTACAAAACCCTCGCCGTATACTTTTTTTATTAAGGATATATGTAATAGCTATCTAATTCTGGCATTAGATCAATAAAAGTGTTAACAAACGCTGTTGAACCTAGATTAACGATATAAAAGCATATTCAGAATGACATGCTACGCCGACTTCCCACGCTTATCGAACGCCGATAAAAATAGGGGAGGATCGTGAGAATTTACAAATTTTGCAACACTTGAGGGCCAATACAGGCGGACTGCAACCCTGCAAATGATATAATTATGAGAACTGTACGACGACAATGTCAACGTCCGCGTGCAGCTATAGAAGTTGTAGTCGCTGACTTATTACAGTGGGTACGTATTTGATATGCAAAAATTGTACAATCTGCGAAAAAGTTTATTATTCTTCGAGGTTTAACCGCCCAACTTAACCTCCTCAGTCGTCGTGTCAGGTACACATTTTTGTACATAAGATACAGCGGGGCAAATCGGGGCAATTGTAACTAGTCCATTATGTAAATATGTTCATGTAAATAAAGATATGCATGAAGTAAATAGACGAAGTAAAATATAACCTGCACTCTTACTACGTATCCGGCGCGAGAAGTAGCCGGTGGGCTAAACGACCGGAAGCCACACGGTAAGTATCTGGCGCGCTGTCAGCTAATAAGGAGAAACTGCAGCGGGTCAGCTAAGTGATAGAGAGATCGATACTATTACAACATTAAACTCTAAACCAGCAGTTATCTACCTTCTCTTAACTACCCTACTTGGAACCAACATATTGAATCCCAGATTGGACTCAAATCATCATCCTCCTTGCGTTATCCCGGGCTTCACCACGGCTCGTGTGAGCCTGGGGTTCGCTTTGACAAGTAATCCCAAGATTTGGCGTAGGTACTAGTTTTTACGAAAGCGACTGCCATTTGACCTTCCAACCCGAAGGGTAAACTAGACCTTATTGGAATTAGTCCGGTTTCCTCACGATTTTTTCCTTCACCGAAAAGCTACTGATGGCAAATATCAAATGACATTTCGCACATAAGTTCCGAAAAACGCATTGGTACGAGCCGGGGTTCGAACCCGCGATCTCCGGATCGAAAGTAGCAAGCTCTTACCGCTAGGCCACCAGCGCTTCCTCAGATTGGACTCAAAATTCCACTAAATATTTCTGACTAATGGCTTACCTATCCTATACTGATCTAAATGGATTCTGATTCCTCTCTATCCGAATCCCGTTAACGAAAACCTTATCTACTTATATTTTATTTTACCACGTGGTGGCAAACTAGACTCTTAATGGTAAGCAGTCACCGTTGCCTATGGACACCTGCTTCTCCAGAGGAGTTACAGATTCCTCTGTACACTCCTTTTAACCCCATATGTAAACAAACCCGCGGGCAAACTTCGGCAGGTAGTTAGATAGAAAGGGAGAACAATATGGCGTTAAAGAATTCTCATTTTCTTCTTTATGTAATGTATAAGATAGTTAACTATTACACTCTACTGGTATGACAATCAAGGCACGGTAATTAAGTTGGTGGATGCTGCTGCATATATTTAGTTTGTAGGTGCGGCGATGTCAGTCCACACGTCCGTCCATCCTGTCGGACTTCCTCGGGACGTTAATGAATCATGTCACTCATCATCATCGTTCAGGCAAAGGAAATATAATATCCTTGTCAGTAGGTATTTTTGTCTTTCTGCCCGTCTAAAAAATGTACTCATTTAATTAAAAAGCAACAGAAAAAACTTTTAAGTATTTCAGGCCCCGTAGCCGAATGGCATTTCTGCGATGCGAAACGCCGTAGAAATCTAGTTCTGTTGCGCCAATACACAAGAGCGATAGAGATAGATAGCTACTAAAGAGATATTATCTCGATATTATCGTGAGCGTTTCGTGAGCGTTTGTTTGCATTCGGCTACGCACACAGGCTGCAGTTCATAAGTGCAATGTTAGTCAGGTATTATCATATTGTGGAGTTATGTTACCACATATAATTGCGTATAATTATTTACCCGTTAGCATAGTACTACACGTAAAGTCAAAAGCACCTACTCATTAAAACCAAACTGAACTAAATACTTAAATTTAATGCAATAAACATTGTTAAAGTTAGGGACTCAACTCCTATTGAAATACCGGCAAAGTATGTATTTAAATGGTATTAAAGCCATACAATTATAATTACCTGCAGCACCGATTAATAAATAGTTCTATAGGTACTCTATATCCTCACTTCATGATGTTCATGATTTTTGAAGCTATATACACTACACACATATATTTGGTGCCACAGTGTTATGTATATATTCATATTTTAAGTGATGTACGTAAATTCCACTTATTTTTGTCACCGAAACCGAAACGGAAGTGGTGTTTTTTGGGTTTTCGGTCAACTCTAAAAAATTTTTTTTAGATTCTTAACACCGCTTTTTTGAACCTGTGCCAAGATGTTTTGGATCTTTGTATTGGATGAACCAAGAAAATTATATATTCTGGCGAGAGTATAATTGATAATTATAATAACATATGGCTTTGTTCCGTGCACACAGGTATAAGACGTTGCAGACACGCGAAACATTTGTTTAGTCTGGGTCACAAAAGTACCTATAATGTAAATTCGCGTAAAACTTCTCACTGCGAAGAAAAACGTCGCTTTACTATATGTGTTACATAGTCACATACCTCATTATTCTATCGAGACTGTGACACCAACAGTGGCTGATCCAGTTGGCACATCGCCAGATCATCTGCTTATCTCTGTTTACACATATAGACCGCGACGCCTAACCAATCCTCAATGTCAATCTAACGTATTGACCCACTTAACTGAACTGCAATCTGACATCAAAGCGCGTCGTAAAAATAGAGATGTCTTATAGAGAAAATAATGCAATAAGTACTTACATAATGGAACAACCGTGACGCATTGCCAGACGGAATTTTGAATAGCGACAAAAGAGTGCAAAACATTATCTTTTATAAGTACATGACGCATCAAAGTGCAGGCTTCTAAAAACTCTAAGAACTAAGTGTAAAAAATCATCAGTTATCCTCGAAGTGATACAATTTTAATTATACATGTGTTGATTAATAATTTTCTTAACTTTGTAAAATACCTAAGTTCCTATATTCAATATAATTACTTTAAAAAATATGATCCAACGATTTTTATACCATCGCGAAAATAATTAACTTCCTGAGATCACAATGATCTCCGTTTAGACAGATTTTGAAACATCACGCTATTTTTGCAATATTTTCTGAAGCGCTGAAATCAATTATAAATAGAATAGCGTGAAATCTCACCGCGGCCTCATTACCGGTGACGCAAATAAGCGACGTTCGAACTGTCTCGGAGAATCTTATGACATTAGCATCTTCACTACATATGTACCTAAAATTTAGAACAGGGAAAGTAGTTATTAATTAAACTGAAATAAAATTATATTAGACAAGAAATTTTCGGCAGGTTCCGCCGCGCCGTGGCGGCCACTCTGCAAGAAGATCCGAAGTTTCTTCTGTAGGTAACATACATATTTATTTCAGTTTTAACATGATTTAATACTAGTAGGTATACACATTATACAAAATGATGTCAATATTTTTTTCGTCCTAAAGCATTTTACTAAACATAAACAAAGGAAACTAAATGACGTATTTTTTGGGTTTGTTTACTCTAAGTTTTAACGCTAACGAACACTGGTTGCATTAAACATTGCGGGTGTTTAAAACCCGTATGTGATGGTCTCGGCCTCATTGAACTGTCGAATGGTTTTGGTATTTTAGGTTTATGTAGGTACTTAGTCATTTTATTGGAACAGTAAAGTCGCTAAAATACAGAAAATAAATTAAGAGCAAAGTAAAAGTATGGAAACAGACAATTAGAAATTTCTTAATTACTGGCAAATCCAAACAATTATATTCTTAATTGGTGTGATGTTGTTTGATATTATAGATATATTTACACTCACGTAACGTAAACACTCAATCTTAAAAGCCTTTCAATAACTCATAAATCTCATAATAGATATTATTGAAATCTTATGTAATGCAGACTCGATCCGTAGCATTATGTTGGATTGAACTCATGAGAAAACATTGACAAGCGATATAATCATACGAACGTAAATAATGAATCAAGCACATTCAATATCAGAAGAGTTTTGAATAATTACATAAACACTGAGGATAGATGGTCCCCTATTATTGGTACCTACACCTCTGATTAGATATAGCTTTCACTCGACCAAGTATGCCTGCCTCGTGGGTTTCTGTTGTTGCTTACCTACCTATTACTACTCCTATACGAGTACTAAGCCTTACTACCCGTAATTTAGACAAAAAGGCATTGTCTATATAGTTACTAAGCAGAAATTAAGACGGGTAAATATTAGGAATTCTTGATGTTTTAAACATAACCGTGTAGATATGTACATACATTAATTTGATATCTAATGATGATAGTGCGTACACACAATGCATTCCGTCCGAGATCCAGACTCACGATTAACCAAAATGATATAATTTAGATATCATTTTGGTGTCACTATACGTCGAACAAGTTAAATGTAAATTAATATATTCAAATATTTTCTCAAACACCACGAAGTGAGAAGTTATAATTAACAATTGTAATTAAAGGTGTTGATACTAAATCTAGCACATAAACGTTTTATTTTTAATGAGCGATAATTATAGGCGACCAGTTTTCTATGCGGGACCGGTCAGAAACCACAAAAGTCTTCTAGCGTGGGAAAGAGCTACTTCGCACACTTCCATTGAGACTACACTCGTTGATAATGCATCTAAACTTTTATTTGAGTTAATCTGCACGCAGGCATAATATGTACTTATATAGGCGCAAGCGTAGTGTGTAAAATAATTTTTCCCCTCACTAGCTCGGAAACACGTATTTTGTCCTTTAATACCAAAAACGCATTTTATCCACTAGTGGGTAAAGTAATTTGACCTTGAATAAAGTCAAATTAACTGCTTTAAAATTGATAAAAGTAGGTGAATCTAGTAATTAAGATGATTTACCACCCGTCGAACTACTGGAAGCAGTGATAAACGCATTTTTTTGCGTTGTAGTTTCCTCGCTATAATGAGGGGAAAAGTTTTGTGTTACACTCGGGTGCAAATGTATTTTACTTCTCGTGTGTTAAAAAACTCGCAAGTTCAGGATTCTATTCTCGAACCACTCGCTTCGTTCGTGGTTCAACTATAGAATCCTTTCACTTGCTCGTTTTCCAATTCCACACTCGGCGTTAAAATACAGCTTTGCCCCCTTGTATAACAAATAACTATTTTCTACTCGTCGACTTTAATCTGTCAATTAGGGCACCACAGACTAAACTATAAGTGCTGATTTTTCAGTGTTGGATAGTCTTTGACACTTAGTCAACTATAATATTTCATTACACTTCACTTTAGTTAACTGAAATAAATTCAAAAATAGAACTTCATACAAGTTCTATACTAATTTGCGATACCTGGCAAATTTTTCTGCAACTGAAACACATTTTTTTTTAAATCTATCGACCAATCAGAGACGGGTATTATAAACAATTGGTTGCTAGGTAATTCGATGTTGATACAATGGTGAACGACGCTATTAACATTAATTTTAACTTGAATGATGATATTTTTCGTCCATTGATGATGAAAATGATGACTCATAAAAAAAGTATTGTATACAATAGTGATATAATTAAGCTTTTCACTCTCGTACCGAACTATTAGGCCACTCAGCAAGCTTCGTGGCCTAAACATGGTACTCGACTGAAAAGCTTTGTATTATATCACGATTGTATAAAATACTATTACATACCTACATTTTTACGCCTATATGTTAAGGATACATTCTTGATATGTCAATTTATTTTAAATGGTAAAATCTTTTAAAATTTGTAAATTGTACCTGCTTCTATTATAATTTTCCCCTAACTAGCTCGGAAACACGTGTTTTGTACTTTAATACCAGCGGGTAAAACGCATTTTATCCACTAGTGGGTTAAAGTAATTTGACCTTGAATATAGTCAAATTAACTGCTTTAAAATTGATAAAAGTAGGTGAATCTAGTAATGAAGATGATTTACCACCTGTGGAACTACTGGAAGCAGTGATAAACGCATTTTTTGCGTTGTAGTTTCCTCGCTATAGTGAGGGGAAAAGTTTTGTGTTACACTCGGGTGCAAATGTATTTTACTTCTCGTGTATTGAAAAACTTGCTAAGTTCAGGATTCTATTCTCGAACCACTCGCTTCGCTCGTGGTTCAACTATAGAATCCTTTCACTTGCTCGTTTTTCAATTCCACACTCGGCGTTAAAATACAACTTTGCCCCCTTGTATAACAAATAACTATTATAATGTAGACAGTGTCATCAGTTTGGTATATTATGTCTGATACAGGTGTGTTGGTTGACACAGCTAAAGATAGAAATTGTGTCGCTATATTAAGAAACGGTACTTTTTGAAAAAGAAAACTGTTCCATATTAATGGAATTAGATAAGGAACTATGCCACTTCAATCTATTGGTTTAGATTGAACTCATTAACTAACATAGTTGCTTGTTAAAAAAATGAAGTGTAAGTAAGCGCTTGCTCCGTAATCGATATCCTTCTCATGAGGCGATCGCCGATACCAGATACGATCTATTTGATTAGGTATTTACTCTTGTATCGCACTCGTCGGTTCATTGAGCAACGAAAATATTATATTACATTTACATAACAAAACGTGAGATTGTGTTTTTAATATCACTTGCTTTTATTGAAAAACGATATCGAGAAATGTTACGCAGAAATTGACAGGTTGAATATGTTTCCATTTGTTAGGTAAGAGATTTAGCATTATGTCACAATAAACATTTGTAACATTATTATAAATTATCTACTATTTTATCGGGGCTTTTTATTTATTTATTGTATTTCACTTATTTTTAAGGCTTCAAGCCTTAGGTAGGTACATTTCGGATAATGTAATGGATTTATTGTATGTTTATTCAAGTGATTGGATAAATATTTCGTTTCTACACCAGCGCTGCAATTCAGTGTATCGAATATATCTATAAGTAGGTAATATACGCAACGTAACTTTGCAATAAATTAAATTGCTGCAGACTTTCGAGTCGTCAAAGTTGCTGTACAAAGTAATAGTCTAGCTGAATAGTTGTGCTTGATTTTAGATGTTGCCACCATCCATCCAAAAAAATACATTACCTAAACGTTGCAATCGGATGCTAGCTGATAAATACGGGCCGGCCGTAGGGCCCGTAGCAGCGGCCGCGAGTCGCGACCGCAAGCGGTCCCGCGCATTCCTGCGCGACGTACGAGCGCGAGGTGAACAACCGGCGCGCGCGCTCGTCCTTGGAGCCTGCTCCTTTCTACAGCCTCTGGACCAGACCCCGTAGGCAAACGCCCAATCGCAACGCACCTTGTAAACAACTGCTGGCTTTGTCGCACCAATACGGAAGACCGAATGAGAGAGATGAGACAAGTACGATGCGCTAGGGAGTGTAAACAATTTGCGATTTGTCTACGCACCGTACCTACACATACGGCGCGAGGCTTTCGTATGCGCGCGTGTGCTGGTTTTTGCTACGGTCTATTGATAAGCCCACACGAAACTTAAGAGTGTTATAATTTAAAAGCGTCTTATGATTATCTTGTAGGTAGGTGAAAGGGTCAGTTTTTATATACGAAGTGTTCAACGTCTCTTGTAGAACGAAAACACCGCTCGTTATAATTGATATTAGACAAAAAAGTAGAAAACTTAGCAGACAGCATGCGCGGATCCAGGGGGGGGTCATGGGGGTCATGACCCCCCCTGGAGCCTAAGATTGCCATACAAATAGACCACGTGACCCCCCCCCTGGGCACGAAGCTGGATCCGCGCTTGGCAGACAGAATACGTTTTACGAGTACACAATTATGATATATTTCTCAGTCTTCTTCTTGGAAGTGCAGATTCCAAATACCTATGCCAGAAAACTAATATTTATTTACTTGAGAATAAAAATAAAACTTACTAACGATGATAAGGCTATACAAATTAACGCCTTAAACACCTTTTGATATATTTTTCTTTAATTTCAAAGGCACCAGTTTATCTTTGTCATAAAAAACAATTATCTGGGTCATAAATAATTAGTAACAGTATGTAAAATTGTATTTTTTTATTATATACCTATATCTTTATCATATCAATCAACTACTAAATATTAAATATCGACCGATAAAATACACTATTAGTCACTGTTCTAAGATCAAGAATCAAGATATAAACTAAAAGTATTTCCATAGGAAACGGCGATTTCCTGTCGATACTCGTAGATAACCGATCTGGTTCAATGTCTCGAGAACAACTATTTTTAATTTCCGCATTTCGCTTGTGCCCGCTGACGGCGTTGTCATCAAAGTGCTCGTACGAGCAAAATCAATGAATGAATCTTACCCTATCAAATTAAAAAAATAATATCAAATTAAATAACACAAATTGGGTACGGCATGTGCATGTAGGTACCTGGTGTGACCTAGTATAATTATAGAAGTTACCTACTACATAGTTTGATATCACAGTCGGCAGACCGTGACAGGTTCGCTATGACCGTGTTTTGTCCACTGTTAGCGGGTAAAGTTACCACGTTATCTGAAACTACGGCACGGAACTTCCAAGTTCACTAAACCAGAAACAATAGGACCATGCAGACGTGTAACGGTAGCGCGTTGGCCAAATCCATGCTTTCGGTACCTTTTAATTTGCTACAATAAATTAGTAAAATTAGTCACTATAGAAATTATCCTTATTGCAGGTTAAACAAATGAAAATCAAGCGGTAAGAAGCGTTGAGCCTAAAACGTGTTGGATTGGATGTGATGTACATTACGTCGCAAAATCGGTCATGAAAAAGAACGATTTCACACCTGAAGATGCCAAAGACCTGGCAAAGTAGAGATGATTGTGTCTGAAAGCAGTGACACTGAGCCGAGAAAACGCTAGGTGGAAAAAGGGTTTATAGTTGATTGCAATGATCTACTTCGAGATATCTGCTTAAATTATTTCGTATCCAACATCCCATCAATTGTAGATAATTCTGATTGACACTCCAACATGCCGCGCCGTCATAACAAGCAAATCAACCTCTGCAAATTACGTTGATTCAAGTTTGCATGTTGCACAAGATTGGTACTGCAAACACGAGTACGTACTGGTCAAAATATTTTATTTTAACACATGCAAATAATCCACACACAATATACGCTTAATTAAGGATACATATGATAATAAGTACAAGTAACAAGATGTTATTATACTTAGTATACTCGTACAATACTCACTAAGAGCAACACTTAATTAACCATTAATGCAGGTTTACGAGCAGTGTGAACTTATGGAACCTACATGAATGCTAATAAGGCCAATCTGGTTTGTAACTTTGTATGCATTAATGTAACGAACTCCAAAACCACTTGATTTATAATTGCGTTCTTGAACTTATCTAATTATCTACAACTACATCTGCTTGAAGAAATGCTCATAAATTCCTATATAATTGATTGATTGTGTTAAGAATGTTACTAGAGCAGTGGGAACTCGTGTTCAATGACTAGATCAATAGAGTGAACAAATATCATTCTAGTTATTATAGTGAAGCGAGTCACTTTCAGGCAAAGAGATCTGAAATTTTACAATGTCAGATAGACCACTAATCAACAGAAATATAAACTAGGTAAAGAAACATAATTACCTACCTATAGAACCATGGCATGGTATAGGTACATTACAAACATTAGGCTAATGGTGTGGTGCAGAATTCAACTGTTATTATATTTAAACTTCTATGATGTTACTCGGTTACCAGTTCGAATTCACGTACGACACCTAATCTTTATCATGTGTCCTACCTACTGATAAGGCACGCTTTAAACTAACAAAACCGTTGTTACTCGCATGAGGTCAATAATATTTCAAATTATTACATATTATCTCTACAAGTCATTACTGCTCCATGGAGAGTCTATGCAACGTAGTTGTAAGATTATAACATTGTGCCACGAGTGTTAAGCAACAATACTCAATTACATGTCGATACTTTTTCAATTCTAATGATAAGACAATTCTTATCTAATGAAACCGTGTCATAGTTGTATGGGGTCACTAATTAAAGTACTTATCTTTTAGAATGTGTATGTGTAACGAGTATATGGACAAATAAAACTACCTACATGAATAATGCTGCAAAGAAACAAGCGTTTAGCGACTTGATGCAAAATCTTCTTAAGCACGCCGTTTGATTACTCAAGTGCAAAATGGGCCTATAAAAAGAAGCGGGCAACGCATTACAGCATCTCAGACAAGTGTGGAATGTGGGAGAAGAAAGTCATTGTTCCGAGTTGACAAGTGTTAATAATTTGTAAGCAATGCAATGAGAATATCACTCCATCATTTTGATTTTCATTGTCTTAATTTTTAACAAATTCTCACAACACAAACAAATAGGAGGTTACTCACTTCTTAACCTGATCTATTTGTTGTGGGGAATTGGTTATAAATATTTTAGTATATTTTACTCATAGCTATCTAGGGTGAAAAGCACATATGTATTATAAATTTACAATTGAGAAGTAGAAGATGTAAAATATGAAAGTAAACAGAAGTTATGAAAATCAGTTTTCGCCGTGAGTTTTTAAAAGTGCTATTTGAGCATAAGTAATGTTAATGTGCATTACCCTAAATTTAACACAGGTAATAATAATATTTCGACAGTTATAACGACCTAGAATAATACGATTTTTATGGGAACATGATTATCCAGACCCCTGAGAAGACCTTAATAGTAGTAGTAGTAGTAGTAATAAAACACTTTATTGTACCAGAAAATAATACAACACACAAGAAAAAGAGCTTATCACTAGTACAAAGGCGAACTTATCCCTTTAAGGGATCTCTTCCAGTTAATCTTTGAGCAATTGAAGGAGAATTGGTACCAGCCCACCATCATCGACTTTTTATAGGGCATCGCCTACTGGCATTCTATTACGCATCCCGCCATTTTTGTTTGATTAATCGACAATCCTAACCTAACTTAATTAATCTAATGACGAAACCAGCCTTTGGTTAATTACGATAATGTGTCGGATTACCACTAGAGGCAAGAGCCGCGATATCGGCATTTGAAACGGTTTAGCACACCTTTAGAATAAAAATCAGTAGATTTTACGATTATTATACTCAACTTAGGTAGGTATTTCATAGATCGACCATATGTCAAGTCAAGACAAGCTACTATGCCGTAGCATTAACTGAATAGAAATATCTATCAATAGTATCAACACAATGAACGTATTTTTATTAAAGGGCCTAAGCTACGACGATCGTGACCTGATTCTGGAGATTATCACGTTTCTTTCGGAGTGGTGATTTCATACACCTAAGATAGGTAGGTTTCTTCTAAATAACTATAGTTAGCTATAAGTTTTCATGCAGTAATTGGGTAGGTACTTATTAGACTCTTTTAACACATATTTTAGAGGTACATCTCATATTAATTAATGATTATACATAGGTAGGTACAATAACATGCACATGCAAAAACGAACTGCTTTATAAGGGTCCATGTTAACTGAGAAATTGTGGTTTTTATAAATGCTGGAGTTAATCTATTTACGCATTAGTGACGCGTATCATTATTCACTTTGACGTTTGAGAAACATAATTATATTTTATTTACCATTTATTATTTGATATTGCTTGGTTAATTCTATTAGAAGTAATACATATTATCTAACCATTGAAATGATAATAATTTATATTTATTTTGCACCTTTCAATAGAAATGTGTGTTTATGAACATGGGACATTAATTACCTCGTGATAGAATTTACCTACTTAAACATTCTAACGTCTAGAACGTAAGGTGCATAATTTGTCTCATGCTGAGGTTAGCAAATGTAAACACAAGACGCTAGTGTTTCATAACATACAAAAGCAACAAATTACTACAAAACGGGTGTTTACCTTTAGTATCTGTTTGTAGATTCAAGTCGCCGTTATCAGTATGGAACCATCTCGCGAGCAAGGTAACCGAGCGTCAAACGAGCGTTATTAATATAAGTAATGCGACCCTTGCCGGCTCTTCTACGAAATATAATATCGTGGAATTGCTAAGTAGCTTTAGTTAACTGACCGCAAACGTCCTGCGAGCGACGCCTGAGTAAGGACTAAGGATACTTATTTAACTGCATTTGTTATCTTACACTTCTTACACTTAATGTTATCTTACAGTTTACACCTAGGTATCTATAATGCTAAACATTAAAGTTTTTGCATTAGCCTTATAGAGGCTTGTCTATTTTCGGTGCTAAAAGCTGCTGTACTTCAGCTGTTAACAAGACAGGTGTACATTTACATCTGCGAACAGGTGGCAAATAATAAAATACATCACAATAAATTCAAAGTGCGAAGAAGTAATAAAAAGTCTAAATTAAAAATACATTATTCAAGAGAAAGCCACCACGCCACTTGTCACAGATCCCTTATTACGGTCGTCTCATGGCAATTTTCTTGACGTCTTTATACAGCGAAAGAAATATCAGCTTGAAATTACGTTATTCCAAATTAAATAACTTTCTCGCATTACACGGCTGATGACTGGTCTAAACGTCGTCTCTAAATTATGTAGCTATGTGTACATCCTGTCTGTATGATGAATTGTTTTCATTCTATTAGCCTAGTCACCTGCTTTAAGTGACGCCTCATATGGTCAGACAGTTAGGAGAATCGTTTAGGATAAACACAAATAAATAGGATAAACACTTAAAATCTCCCAAATGGTATCTCAGATTCACGAAATGGTTTTTATCTCCGCACGTGTATCTGCCTCGGGACCTAGTTCGAATGTTTGTCCGTTGTTACGTAGGGTAGATTCATAAGTATGTCGGTAGTTGTACATTTGAAATAAATCAGTCTGCTACGGATCTCGATCTTTGATTTATCTAACATTGGCGCAGTCGGTTTTAAAAATTAAATTTAAGTACTTTACGCTTCGTGTTAACATGCCTATCGGTAAAATAGAACCATTTTCGTTAGAATCTAATTGGGACAACTATGTGCGTCGCGTAAACCAGTTCATAAAGTTAAATAACATAAGTGACAATCTAAAAGTGCCTACGTTGTTAACGGTTGTCGGTGGAGAGTGTTACAATTTACTTTGTGATTTGTGTTCCCCGCTCATCCGGAGGACAAAGGTTTTGACGATTTAGTGGCCTTATTAAAGAAACACTTGGAACCAGAAAGATCTGAGATCGCCGAGAGACACGTTTTTCGGCAAAGGGTGCAACAGCAGGGTGAAAGCATTCGTGTTTATCTCCAAGGGTTGAAACATTTGGCTAAAACCTGCAATTTCGGAACCGGCCTCGAAGAAAATTTACGAGACCAATTCGTCTCAGGTTTACACAGCGAGGAGATGCGTTCGAGGTTGTTCGCCGAAAAAGACATAGATTACAAAAGGGCCGTGGAGTTGGCCAGCGCGCTCGAGGCGGCGGAGCGGCACGCGAGCACGGCGTGCGCCCCGGCCGGCGCCGGCGCGGCGGGCGCGGGCGGCAGCGCGGCCGACGACGGGCTGCATCGCGTGAGCGGCGGCCGCCGCCCGCCCGCCGCCGGCCGCCGCCCGCCCGCCGCCGGCGGCGCAGGCAGCGGTTCGCAGCGGGCCCCGTGTGCGCGATGTGGGAAACCCACACATCCTCCAAATAAGTGTCGGTACAAGAACTTTTCGTGTGATTTGTGTGGTGTTAAGGGCCATCTAAAAGTTATGTGTACGCGCAAAGGTGAGAGTGGCGATTTTTACAACAGAAGGATGGCTAAAGGTCAGTACTTTTTAAATGAAAGTAGCGATTCGGACGATGATGATTGTCATTTCTATAATTTGATCTCGAAGGGAGATAACGATGGACCGTATTTAGTGAACTTATCCGTAAACGGCATTTTTTACAAATTCGAAGTTGATACGGGAAGTAAATATTCTGCAGTGTCGAAATTGTTTTATGAGAAACATTTGTCACATTTACCTATTAACAGAAATACATTGTTGTTAAAATCCTATATTAGTGATCCTATCAAGGCGCTTGGTTATATTGATGTTGATGTAATTTGTGGACAAAATTCGGCTAAATTAAAATTACACATTATTGAAAATGGTGGACCACCGATTATGGGCCGCACTTGGGTTAGGGTTTTAAAATTATTAGAGTATATGGAATTTTGTCACAATTTAGCTGAAAGCGATTCCATGGCGCATGTATTAAAAAAAGAGTATCCGGAGGTATTTGCGGAGGGTTTAGGTACTTTTAAATCGCGTATTCGTTTGCACCTGACGAGTGACGTGCCCGTGTTCGTGAAGGCGCGCGCGCTGCCGCTGGCGCTGCGCGGGCGCGTGGAGCGCGAGCTCGAGCGCCTGCAGCGGGAGGGCGTCGTCTACAAGGTCGAGCGGTCGGACTACGGAACACCTATCGTGCCGGTTATTAAATCTAACGGTGATATCCGTATTTGCGGTGATTATAAAATCACAATAAACCCTATTCTCAAAGATTTCCATTACCCACTCCCGCGAATAGAAGAAATATTTGCAACATTAGGAGGCGGTGAACAGTACACAAAATTGGACTTATCGAATGCATTCCAACAGTGTCTGTTAGAACAAGAGTCTCAACCGATGACAGCCATAACCACGCATGTAGGAACTTTTGTCTATCGGAGGGTTCCTTTTGGTATTAAATGTATACCAGAGAACTTCCAAAAAATTATGGAAGAGACTCTTAGTGGCCTGCCATCTACCGCAGTATTTGCAGATGACATTTGCGTCACCGGAAAAGATAGGGCAACACATTTGGCCAACCTAAGGGCAGTTTTGCAGAGACTTAAAGAAAATGGACTCCGTATCAATTTTGATAAATGTCAGTTTTTTAGAGACAGTGTGACTTATTTAGGGTATAATATTGATAAGGACGGTTTGCACACAGACAATAAAAAAATTAAAGCAATAGTTGCAGCTCCTCGTCCAACGAATGTCACACAGTTGAAAAGCTTTATGGGCTTAATAAACTTTTATTCTAAATTCTGCTCTAACATGAGTGACATTCTTAGACCCTTATATAATTTATTAAAAAAGGACGTCGATTGGGTGTGGAGCAGCGATTGCGATATTGCTTTTAATAAAATCAAGAAAGTGTTGAGCAGCGCGCCCGTGCTGGCGCACTACGACCCGGCACTGCCGCTGGTGCTGTCGGTCGATAGCAGCGCGTACGGGCTCGGCAGCGTGCTGGCGCAGCGCGGCAAAGATGGCCGCGAGCGTCCGATCAGCTGCGCCTCGCGCACACTCAGCGCGGCCGAGCAAAACTACTCGCAGCTGGACAAAGAAGCTTTAGCTATTGTTTTTGGGGTAACAAAACACCATCAGTTTTTATATGGCAGACACTTTACACTTCGAAGTGACCATAAACCTCTTAGTTACATCTTTGGTAAAAATAAAGGCATTCCTGTAACAGCTGCGAGTAGATTACAGCGTTACGCTGTTACGTTGTCGGCTTATGATTTTAGTATCGAATTTGTAACATCCGCACAGAATTGCCAAGCCGATGCGCTGTCTCGTCTTCCTTTACTCTCGACTGGCAATCGAGCTGAAAGAGAGGATGAGGCAGGCAGTTATCTAAATTTCATTCAGGGAAGTTTCCCACTCAGTTTTAAAGATATTAAAACTGAGACCGCGCGAGACCCAGTTTTGAGTAAAGTTATAGGCTACGTTATGTTCGGATGGCCGAAAGTTTTGAGTGATGATACCTTAAAGCCATTTTTCATTCGCAAAGACAGCATTCATGTTGATCAAGGCTGTTTACTATGGGGTTACAAAATTATAATACCCATGACCTTGCAAAGCGGAATTTTAAAGGAAATTCACGAGGGGCATCCGGGGATCATTAAAATGAAACAAATTGCTCGTAATTATGTTTGGTGGGCGACACTTGACGCAGATATCGAACGAACGGCGCGCGAATGCGACGCATGCCGCGCGGTGCGCCCGGCACCGGCGCCGGCGCCGCTACACTCGTGGCCGTGGCCCGAGGAACCCTGGTCGCGCTTAAATGTTGATTGGTTAGGGCCTTTTAACAATAAATATTACTTGATCGTTATTGACGCGCACTCCAAATGGATAGAGGCAGAGAAAGTCAACAATACTTCTGCATCAACAGTTATATCGTGTTTTAGGAGAATGTTTGCGCGTTTCGGACTGCCTAAACGGGTGATTTCTGACAACGGACCACCTTTCAGTTCCCTCGAACTGAGGACATATTTTGAGCGAAATGGCATAAAACAAACCCTAACTCCGCCCTATCATCCAGCGAGTAATGGGGCCGCAGAGAACGCCGTGCGCTCCGTGAAACGAGCCTTAAAAAAGGCAGACATTGAACGCGAAGACGCAGAAACTGCCCTGTGTAGATTTTTGTTCACTTATCGCAACACGGAGCACAGCACAACCGGACGAGAGCCAGCGGTCGCGCTGCTGGGACGACGACTACGTGGGCGCCTAGACTTGCTGCGGCCTGACGCTAGTGAGGTCGTGCGCGAGCACCAGCTCGCCAGTGAGCAGCGCCGGCCGGCGCGCCTTCGCCAGGCTACCGTCGGAGACCCGGTCATCATCCGAGATTACACGAAGCATAATCGAAAATGGACGGAAGGGGTGGTTATAGACCGTCAAAGTCCCGTATCCTATTCTGTAAAAACTGGAGATGGCCAGGTACACAAACGGCACATTGACCAAATGTTACAGGATAAACGCAAGTCTCGGTTTTCTCTTGCTAAAGTCCAACAGTCGGCGGTTAACGATGACGAACAACGTGAAGTCATCGAAAAAGAGAGCACCGTGCATGAATGGCAGCTTGCAGAAGAGGAACCGGAGTCGCACTTGTCTCCTGTTAGAAATCCAGTTCCAAACGCCGACTGTAGAATAGGGCCCTCCTCGCCGCAAGAGGTTGAAGGTCGAACAAGACGACAGGCAGCTTTGCGTTGTATAGAAAAATTACAGAAAACTAAAATATGATCTATTGAGTAACTAAAACACTCCGCAAATAACTTCAATTCGTACCTTTGTACCTATTAGTATATAGTACCTAATTATATAGTTTTAGTATTCCGTAATAGTTATTACTAAATACCTAATAGTAAATAAAGTGATGTACCTATGTTAATTGCTTATATGTGTCGAAGCACTTGAACTTCATTCATAAATTAGATTATCGATAAGGAAAATCCTGTATAAACATAAATAATTGAGCATCTGTTTGCAATAAGGTTTACGAATGGTTGGTGTGACTTATCAAACCTTAGTAGGTAAAACTTTATGTTAAGATAACACTTTTTTGAAAATGTATGTTAAATCGTTATTTTTACAACATAATATGTATGATACTTTGGTGGATCTTTGTTAATTACTTAATTGAATACCTACTTCTGTCCCGATACATATATTGTTCATTATGTATTTGTCCAACTTGAATAGCCGTGTCCTTTAAATTAATTAAAGTGAACATGATCTGACACGATTTCATAGCTTGTGTTAGTTTATAAATCCTATATCTCATTTAGGTATAAGTTATTATTGTGAAATGAGAGGGAGGTGTTACGTAGGGTAGATTCATAAGTATGTCGGTAGTTGTACATTTGAAATAAATCAGTCTGCTACGGATCTCGATCTTTGATTTATCTAACATCCGTAAACAACCTTGTCGGAGTGGGTGTAAAATGTAAAGGCAAAGTTAACTGTGCTTTTGAGATAAACGAAGTGCAGGTGTTACGCAACCGAATGCCGCAGCCTGTACCTATCGACCGGCCAGCTAACTGCATAACTCGTATTCCTGGTACGTTAGTGCATCGCATATCTAGTAGGGCCGCGTACGGCAAATTCCAACGTCAGTCAGATTTATTCACTATTCAGTCACTATGACGAATACAAACCAAGAGGTCCTATACGAGTAGGTAAAAAGTTTTTTCCACTCCCGAACTGTTATTCGTCATTTACAGGGTCGTGCATAGATCTTTAAAACCCTACATAAAGGTCTATTCCCCAAAGCCAGCTTCCGCCGGCTTTTCCCGCATGCGCGCAATATCGAAAAAACCGAAAACGCATTGTTTGGCTCTGTAACCATGGCAACGCCTTATAACGACACTGCGCGAGTGCGCGGAAAGGCTTTGGGCAGCCGAGCTGACAGTGCAAACCTTTGCGTCAAAATACAGGAAGCAGTGTGAATTTCACGAAAGTTATTCGAGAAAACTATTAAAAACTAAGTGCATGGTCGTAGAAAAAGTATTGTATGCAACGGTGTTTAACTGAGTCAAAAAATACTCGTGGCGTCTCAATAACAATTTTCGGCTTCGCCTCAAATTGTTACCCACGCCACTCGTCTTTTTTGACCTCCTTTAAACGCCTGTTGCATAAAATACTATAAAAGTAAAAAATATAAAAAACAAAGTGTTTCTTACTACTCCTAACTCCTTTCGATTATAATCTATATATCTATATAAAATGCTAACGCTAATGTACGTATGTCCGGGGTTTTCTCTATCACCATCAATTCCAATCAACCCCCCGTTGGGGTGGTAAATACCCCTTGGTCTCTAGATGAAAGTAAGGGAGTTTGGTCGCGGTGGGTGGAAGTGGGTGGCTGTGGGTGGCAAAATGTTAAAAAAAAATATATCTGTCCTTCTTCTGTACTGCACATCTGTACTTCTGTATCACGCAATATAATTTTAAATGTGTCACGCAATATAAAAAATGTGGGTAAGTGCATCTGTAATTCTGTACTTATACATCTGTACTTCTGGAAAGTTCTAATATTTTCTAGAATAATCTAGAACGTTCCAAAATCTGCAAAACTGAATGTAGTTGATATAGAATGTTCTGAAAAGTTCTGATATTTTCTATAATGATCTAAAACGTTCCAAAATGTGTAAAACTGAATGTTTTTTTTATATAGAATGTTCTAGAACGTTCCAAAATGTGTAAAACTGAATATAGTTGATATAGAATGTTCCAGAAAGTACTAATATTTTCTAGAATGATCTAGAACATTCCAAAATGTGCAAAACTGAATGGAATGTTCTGGAAAGTTCTTATATTTTCTAGAATGATCTAGAACGTTCCAAAATGTGCAAAACTGAATGTAGTTGATTTGGAATGTTCTAGGACGTTCCAAAATGTGTAAAACTGAATGTAGTTGATTTGGAATGTTCTAGAACGTTCCAAAATGTGTTAAACTTAATGTAGTTGATATAGAATGTACTGGAAAGTTCTAATATTATCTAGAATGTTCTAGAACGTTCCAAAATGTGTTAAACTGAATAAGATTTACATATTACAGAAATTTCTACATTATTCCAGAAGTTTTCAGAGCTTTCTAGAACATTCCATATCGATTAAAACATTTACACACATCCTAGCTGGACTTTTCTAGATCATTTCAGAAATTTTTAGAACATTCTAGAACATTCTAATTAACAACATTAAGTTTTACACGTTTTGGGACGTTCTAGAACACTCTAGAAAATATAAGAACTTTCCCGAACATTCTAAATCTAAATGTATAAAAGAAGAAACTGACTGACTGACTGACTGATATATCAACGCACAGCCGAAACCGCTGGTCCTAGAGATTTCAAATTTGGCACGTAGGTTCCTTATATAATGTAGGGACAGGGACAGGGACAGGGACAGGGACAGGGATAATATGGGTATCGTTACAGGGATATGGATAATCGGTCGGCAATCGGTATCTAGGCAGTGTAAAAAGCAGGCGGCTCAGTGGGAAGGGATCGTTGTTGTAAGGGATAATTCAAGAAAGTACTTTTTACTCACCGACCATTAGTGTCGAAATACGGGCTATGTGGGTTGTTTATAAAGGTTTCCCCAGCGTATATAGAATACATACCTACTCATACCTACTACCTACGCTGTGGTCGATGTGTAACATTTGTACAATCATTGCAAGCATTTCTTTAAAAGCAATAGTATTATGTGTAATCGAAATAATCGCAGACAAATGTACCTACAGAGACCCCTACGGATCCAAATGAAAATCTTAATTTTTATACACGTTTGAATAAGAATACTTTTAGTACGCGGGCGAAGTCGCGGGTAAAAGCTAGTACGTTAATAAAAAGCAACATTATAAGTTTTTTTTAATTTAACGTAGGTAACGAAATGTAAGTGGCCAGTATTATGCAGGTATGCAATCTGCACGTTTCTCTAAAGAGGTTGCACACATTTCATATTCATACTATGTTATATAAAGGCGAGTCTAGGAAATGTATGTAAAGATATCTCTATGTTCTCTCTCAGATAAAATTTTGAAAGAAATATTTTGTAGGTTATTAGTGGGTGTACTATTGGAGAAAAAACTAGAGCGGTCTCTAACCTGTAAGTAATTTAAAAAAAAATTAAAAAGTTTAGTCGGTTCTTTTTTTATTTTTTGCTATGACACAATGAGAATATTGTTATGTCATATAATTATCTTGACTCAATGTACAACATATGTAAATTATACTAAAATCGGTTAACTAGAAAAAAAGTTATCAAAGGAAAGTGAATTTTCGCTTTTTTTTTTTTTACAAAAACTATAAAGTTTAGGGTGCTCAAATCAAAGCCACACCAACCATAAAAATTATAAGCCCAAATTCGTCGGGGGCAGAATCACTTAGCTTGTCCTGGCACGCGCACGCCCTTTTGATAAAAAGGCATGCAGAATGAGCATATAGTACCCATAGGCATAGAATACCACAAAACATTGGTTATTCTGGCAATGTAGTGAAATTGAAGTCTCTACCATGAACCTACAATTCTATGGACGGATAACTCCGAAGAAAATCCTGTGATTCCATCATCCACATTGATAGCTTTGTCTATGACCTCATCCACTAATCTCCCGTCATCGTCAGTCGGATCGAGGCGCCTGTGGCGAAAACAACTCCAGAAAAATAAGAAAATATGCCTACATGCGTTATCAAACTGTGTAAAAATTACAACAATCGAAAGAAAAAAAATACGGAGTAACTTTTCATGCGTAGATTAATACATTATCACGTTATTATACGTATAATCACGATATTCATTAATGTTCATATTCATAAACCAACAAACTGCAAAACAAGAGTGTGACCAGTATTTTTGTTAAATAGTGTTTGCACACGGTGCAGTGAGTCATTATTTTATAGTTAAAAACAATATATTTCTAAATTTCATGTAAAATAATTAATTTTTGATAAATTAAATGATAAATTAATTTTCCTCTTGACCTGAATTATCATTATTTTGATTTTAAATCGTGTTTGCACATCGCAAACCGTCTGCCATTGCTGGCTTGAGTGTTCCACCACCAAGCCATAAAAAAAGTTTAAAAAAAATGTCGTCCATTGTTGGGTCACAGCCGGTCTTCAGTGAGGCTCTCTCTGTTTCTATTACTCTATGGTCTCTACCATACATACCTTCATACCTAGGTGTAGGTTTTTCAAGGATTTTGAGATTAAAACTTCATTTTCCTTAAAACGCATCGTCTTAAGAACGTGTTGAGCTCAAGTGTACTTACGGTGTAATCCTATTTACATACTTAGGTACACGCCTGCCTAATCCCACATGCCCCGAGCGAGCAGCTACAGCCGCTCATGCACCAATATGACACTAATAAGGAATTTAATAGAGCTACAATTAATATTTTATAATATTATGTAGCCGGTGGGAAAGACCGGAAACCTGTCTCGTAAATCTACGCAAATCATGCAACTACAATACGTGACAGATGGAATGGTTTGTCATTAGCATGAGATAGGTAACAATAAAATAACCTATTGACATCTTATAGTACAAGGTAAATACCTATAAAATATGTAATATCTTCTTTTAAAATAGAAAATATTAGGAAAAGAAATAGCACAAAATGAGAAAGAGATCCCGGATTAGTCTAGCTAGATTATGTTCGATTCAGATAGTTCGGCTAGATATGATTCATTGTATCCGAGCGCAGGAATCACTGCATTCCTTTCACGCTTCGCAATAGGTAAGTATCTACCCATTCCGCGCTTTACCGCTTAAGATCAAAAGACATTTAAATGTCGGAGTATAAATCGTATTTTGCTTCGAGCATCTTTGCAATGTTCCAATTTCCTATGGACTCAGGGCTATTCCAAATGGAATTCAGAGTGGCTTTGAAACTAAGGCATTATAAGAAACGGAACACCAAAGTGTATTTCAGACTTTGTTTTGAACAACAGCAAGAGATTTCGGGGAGATTAGTGTACGACGACGGTTCGGGAGTCGTGGGTTCGATCCTCAGCAGGCTTTCTATATATCCAAAGTAAAAAATATGTTGTATACGTTTTAATTATAATATTTACCGAAACAAATCAGGGCCGAACGTGAAATCCCAAAGCACCTACAGTATTATGGTATTTAGATAAAATAACCGGAAAGAAAAAACCTCTTTCAAAAACAAAAGAAACCGAAGCGTGCAAGAGCTTATAAACTTTTGTACCATCAAGAATTAAAGTTACCTAGGAAGGAATGTGCATTTCATCAAATGCTGATTGCTGACCTTTAGTGAAACTAATGGCAAAAACAGGGGAAAGGTAAAAGCTAAAATTTGGCTAACTAAAGGCGTGAAAATAACAACGTTTCGCAGTTATTAAAACGTTTGTTAAAAACTTATGGATTTTATATAATAACCGTTCAGTGACCAACTTCCATGGTGTTTTAAGAAGAAAGCGCAAGTTTATGGGAATTTAAAACACAGTTAACTGAAGAATAGCAACAAGGGCTTGACAAATGCAAACAAATCCCATGGTGTCGAGCGAGCGCCGCCATTCAGCTCCCCTCCACGGAACAAAGGTTTGAGGACAAAAACTCCTTGCGAAAGGTCTCTCAACTACCTGCTTCAAAGACGATTCGCCGCTAGTGGCCCCGCGAGGTGGAATCTTCGCCACTGATGTCGATGACACATCGCCTTTAAACATACTTTTTAGGGTCGGTTCCGTGGTACCCCAAGAATGTCTCGCTTAAAATTATTTTTAGCAGCTGATCATCTCACGTGGACATGAGTCACGACGGTCGCTCATAAATACCTACCTACTTGGGTATTTTGTCAGGCTGTCCAATACAAAAAGTTTTAAAAAATTGCAGCGTGGGAATGAAGAGGTAGGTACGGTTTGATATACATACGTATTACGTATTCATATTTATATACTGACAGAATGACTAAAGTTTTGAACAATGGTCATCAAAGGTAAAAAATATGTTATCCTATGAAAATCTCAGAGACTTCGTTGATGTCTTTTACCCATGTATAATCTCGCTATAGGTCATCGATATCATTTGCATAAATTGTCATATTATTATTGATAAGTATAAGAGTCTTTGATATATTTAGAGGATTAGCTCAATAGTACACAAATTAAAGGTCTCAAACACATTCAGATGTTTAGAACAAGTTCGTAATCTGCATCTTGGGATTAACAGAGTTAGAGGTAGGTTGAATGCAATAGGTGACCTGTACCTACGCATAATGAAATGCACCTGTGAATGCCACACCTGGCAACTTTAGGGAACAGTCATCATTCCGAGTCGTTAACTTTATACCTCCGACACCGACACCAAATATGTATCCCTTGCGTGCGTGACTGGGCCAATGATGCTTCAAATTTAAACGCTTCGGGGAAAAAATTATCCTTATTAGTACCCAACACAAAAGATCGAGTTCCTTTTTCAAAAGAATTAGATATAACGAGAGAATGGTGGCTATAGATAAAGTAGTCGGACAACTGTCTAGTACAATATCCGGTTTGTAGTACCTTATTCGCTGGCGGCATCAAATCCTCCGCTAATACGGATTATATCTTGCTTCATTTAACTTTGTGGCTGCAATTAATTCATACGTATCACTGTGTTAGTGGGAAACTAACGTAAACATTAATTACTTGTACACTTTAACACCAAATAAAACTTTTGTGTGAATCTTATTCGACTACAATTTATAAAATACATTCAGAACAATTTCGGTTTTTTTAATTAATAACTATTTATTAAGTATTTGTACGTTTTTTCGGTAATATTATAAGTTATGATTTAAAATAATAGTCATGTTTTGATTAACCGGCGATATATATTCGCGTTGAGGCCGCTTCGCAGTTGTATCGGAGAACGCGAGCGGCCGTCGACTGGTGGTGGAATAGTAGCGTCGAGTTAGCAGCATCGAGTGGGAGGAGGGCGATGAGACACAAATAGTAGTTCGCTTGCACCAGAGAGGGACAAGAACAGACGTCATCACCACAACTATAACCCAGCTAATCTGAACTGTCTTCGCATCCAATAAAACCAGTCATATATAACAGTTTCCACATTTTTACAGCGTTATACCGGTTTTACCTGTAACCGCATACAAGATAATGTAATTTAGATTCCTGCAGAGTGAAAAAGAAGGTTGCTCGGAGGTTCTACTCTTAACGCATGTAATGTACAAATATTCTCGGTTTCAAAAGCAAAATGTTAATTTTAAATTTAAATACGGCGTACGTTAACGGTCGGAGGTACCTACGTCTTGTTTATGAGCTGGTTTTCATTCAGTTGACTGAAAGTTCCTTTTCCCAAGCCTTAGTATTTTATTATGTGATCCTTTGGAAACAAGAAAGTTGAAATTAAGCTGGCGCAATCTTTGACTACGTACCTATGCTGACAGGAAAACTTTTACAAAGGGGCTTTGTTAATGTTTTTTGCTTTAATTTCGTTTTTTTATGTTGTTTTTAATATTATATAAATGAAAAAATTTTGATTCAATTAGGTACCTACTCGTATATTAATATTCTTCATTACCACCATTAGTGATGTGCAAGTTGCGGAAACTTTCCAAAAAAATCTTAAATTTCTTGAAAAATTAACGAAAAATAAAGGGAATTTAAATTTACGAAATGGAAATTTTCCATCCATACAATTGTCCATACAAATTATGGAAAGTTTCCGAAGCTTTCCTATGTGAAAATTTCAGAATTTTGGAAACTTTCCGTCGGCACATCAGTAACCATCATATATGAGTATAGGGGGAAAATGTAAATCATTATAATATTTAACACCCCAAACTTATCATTGGCATAAAATGTCCAAGTACACTGGTCAAAAAGAGAAATAAAAAAACAAAGTGTGATGTAAAGCTGCATTTTTGGTATATTATTTGGGGTCCTTGGGGGAATGTAGGACTATATTTTGCAAGCAAAAAAATGGTGTGCTAACTTCGTAATTTAAAAAAAAAAGTAAAAAAATCAGACTTTTTTTGGTTTTTGCCGTTTTATTAAAAAACTATGCATTTATGGTCGAAAGTTGCTTTGTAATATTAAAAGCGCATTAAATTCCAAACAGTTTGACATCTTTTTTATTAATGTCCGTCAAATATTTTTTGAGATATGAAGCGTCAAAAAAAGAGCATTTTTCCCCTTTCTATGAAAATATTCGTTTTGCTAATATTTTGAGACAGATATCAGCAAAAAAACTCAGGCTATTACATAAATTGTAAAATAAACATGTAGAAAATTTCACTAGCTTTCATTTAAGACCAAAAGAGTGCCAGTTATACACGTTAAACTTCCGTGAGACATATTCAAATAATTAATTGAAATACGGTTGTACTCACGTTATTATATCGCTATTGCTGCGACATGTTTCGGGCCAATTCGGAGGCCCCTCTTCAGGCGTATAGGAGTTCACGCGACGGCTAGACTCCGCAAACTGAACGCGCCGCTCGCCGCTCCGCCCGCTGCGCGCGCGCTGATAGGACGGGGGAGGGGGGCGCAGAGCAGTCTGCTGCTGTAGTTGTTGTGTATAGTTCTCCCCCCTCCCCCGTCCTATCAGCGCGCGCGCAGCGGGCGGAGCGGCGAGCGGCGCGTTCAGTTTGCGGAGTCTAGCCGTCGCGTGAACTCCTATACGCCTGAAGAGGGGCCTCCGAATTGGCCCGAAACATGTCGCAGCAATAGCGATATAATAACGTGAGTACAACCGTATTTCAATTAATTATTAGAGTGCCAGTTATTTAAAAAAATAGGATTATATCATAAGTCTAGTATAACTGGATCAGAAATAATCGGTGGATGGTAATGGCCAAATGGGATAGTTTACATATATTTACAGGAGGCGTAGCGGAGAACGAATTATTATTATTTGGGGGCTGTTCAAGTATTACTTAGACACATATTTGCGTATATCAAATCAACATTTATTTAGTAAGTTAAGTTTACGGTCAGAAAGACCTCCGGATCGCCGCTTGGCGGAAAAAAATATTTACGAGTAGAAAACCCTCATTAATTGAATCAGATTGTTCCGAAATTGTTCTTGTACGGACTGGTTTTTAAAGCATATCACTGAGGGTCAATAACATCGATGCAATCTCACGAGCGTTGTCGTGGACGTGCCCGAATCATAGTATTCTCCGTTTAACGAAATATCAGTACATAGTACTTATGTGTTGTATTGCACGCGCAGGTCTCTCACCGCCGCGCAGGTGTAGTCGGACCATAACTCGACAGTATAAACGCTTGTACAAAAACTGAGGAACAGCTGTCTTTTTACGCTGTCACTACATTTGGCGAATCTTCTAGCCAACATGTTTGCCCTTACTGCGGTGGCTCGCCTCTGCCTTTATATGTCCTCCTGGTCTTTTAAACTGGACAACAAGATGTGGCCAAGATATTTGACTTCGTGTACTCTCCGCAATTGTGCTCCATCAAGCAAAAGATGTGGTACATGTGTGGGCATATGTGCTGCCTCCCATGAGCATAAATTCAGACTTGTCCGGATTGTATCTCATGTTATGCTGGCTGGCGTATCTCTCGCATTCTGCAAGTAACTTACGCATAGTTCCCACAGATGGTGCTAGTAGGACCATATCGTCTGCATATGCGATGTGATTTATCATTTGCCCATTGATGGAGCAGCCAACCTCGGTACTGGTCAAAGCCTGCGACAGCCCATCCATGTACACGCTGAAGGGAGCCGGAGACATGCTGCCTCCTTGTCTCACGCCACAGTTTAGCCCGCTGGCTGTGGACAGAGTTGACTTCCATTTTACTACGTTCTTCTGCTGGGAATACCACTTCTCCAGTATCTTAATAATTGGCGTGGGCGCTTTCCGTTCCCGTAGTTTATTCCACAGCAATTGGTGGTCAAATACAACTCAAGTGGACTTTCTATCACTACACGAGTTGTGCCATCAAGATGCAGAACCAGGACCCTCAAAAAGGAAAAAGTAAAATCTAACTAATTCTGTTTTATTTTTCTAATTTACTAAACTTCAAAATTTTATTTTATTTTATTTCTTCATTAGTAATAGTCAAATCGATGCAAAGTTAGCTTAGACAATTTTTAACCAATCTACCAGACTCTTGGCTTCTCTATTTATAGATTTTTTTTGTTCACCAAAGTAACTATTCGTCTTACTGACCTTTATTTGAACTAAAACTAAAGCAAAATAAATTTTATACAATGTTATATTGCAATATATATCATATCATGAAGTATTTTGCAGATATTTGTCTAAAAATATTGGCAAAACGCTACATTTTATAAATGCGTCAAAAATTAACCTTTTTTGACGCTTCATATCTCGAAAACTATTTAACGGACATTGATAAAAAAGATGTCAAACTGTTTGAAATTTAATGCGCTTTCAACATTACACAGCAACTTTTGACCAAAAACGCATAGTTTTTTAATAAATAAATAAAAACCAAAATAAGTCCGATTTTTTTACTTTTTTTTTTAAATTACGAAGTTAGCACACTTTTTTTTTGCTTGCAAAATATAGTCTTACATTCCCCCAAGGACTCCAAATAACATACCAAAAATCCAGCTTTACATCACACTTTGTTTTTTTAGCCGATTTTCATGTAAGATTTGACCGGTGTAAAGTGATTGAGCAAGTCAACAAGAACACGTAATCAACTATGAGTCAGAATAGAAAAACGGGGCTACTCGTCTATTTGCCTTTCTCATTCACGGATGAAGAAAAGCTTCACTTTTACCAATTAGGTTGCGCACGGGCATCAACAGAACCTCATTGTTTCCGAATACAAGTAAAAATCAATTTACGATAAACACTTTGTAGCTATTTTTGTTGTTTATTGTTTTTGTGTTCTTAAATAATGAAACTAATGAAAGTTCCAGACACTTTCGTATTTAGTACATGTTTAATTGTTTATGGCACATTTCATGTCGTCGCAGACGTCGCAGTGCGCTGCGAAAATACTTTCTGAAACAGTGTTTTCAATTTAAGTAACTAAAAACTATCCTTTTGTTGACTAAATAGGTACAAATTTATGTATTAGCGCACATTAAGTATTGAGAATTAATTAACAAGTAACTAATGAATTTTATTCAGAACTATAATTTATTTATTTAACAAGAAGTATACAATATAATGACAATGCTATGTTCCACAAAACTTAATTAGTTTGACTGTGGAGTCGTTTCAGTCTCTTTTTATGCATTGTTTAGTTAAAATATACAGATTAAAATATAACATGCTATGTTAAGTAACTAGTATGTTACTTATGCTAGAAACATTAGTTGTAGTATGCAAGCTAAATATTATCATTGATCAATTGATCATCAATGCCGACAAGGGTGCATGGTGTGCGAGTAACCGAGTATAAATAAATCGCATCAATTCAATCCCACCTTCGTAGAACACTAAAAACTTCTTTGTTTCCCTTCCTTACCAGGCTGATGCAACTAGGAACAAAACAAATTTTTGTATGAAATTTGTAATCGATAAAATTGCCAAGCACTATGTTGCCAATAATTAAAAAAAAGAAAACGTCCCTGCTATTTATCTGTCAACTTCAAATTCGAGGCATCTGTCAGTTTGATTCATTTACTTGTGATGGAGTCCTCCGTGTTTTGGTGAAATATTTTGTTAAAATTCTTTTATTTGGTCTGAATTGAACTAAAAAGTGAACTGTGATCAAAGTGCCACCGTGTCACAATGCAGCGACTGCAAAAACGTTATACAAATTACGAAATATGTGGCAAACGAAATAATCGCCAAAATGACCAAAAACGGAATTTATGGTGAAATTTCCATTAGCTGAAGACCCGTGAGTATTAATTTAGATACCTTTGATCTTATTTTCGTGCAGTAGGCTATAAATCTGTCGAATATTAGATATTTCATATCATCGGCACTTTCCATCAGGTGAGATTGCGGTCAAATGGTTTACCTGTTCCCCATAAAAAAAAAAAAAAAAGTTATATTGTTAGCTAGGGATGTACTAGAACGTGTGTGGATTGAGTGAGCACCTTCCGAAAATAAAAAAAAATATGCTGATCATTTAGTAAAAGTTCTAAAACAATTGTAAAACGAATCTCTGAATTTGTAAAAAGATAAATCAAAAGATACAGCCATTAACATGTGCTCACTCAGTTCTCACAAACTACCAACGAAAACAGTGAATATATTCATTTAACATATAATATTTATATACTAACATTTAGTAAAAAATAGGCCAACCTACCTCTATAAATATTAGATCACCTAGTGACGTATTAAATTTTTTACAAATAGTTTCTTATGCTCACTCAATCCACACACTTTTGAAAAGCCGAATTTTGATGAAAAACATAAGATTTAGACCGCTATTATATGTGTATAGTTTAGTAAAAGTGAAATGGGAATTTGTAAAATACAAATCGAACCACTAACATGTCAGGTTTTTTTATAATATATTTTTGTAAGTGCTCACTCAGTCCACACGTTTTGAGAAAGTTAAAAATGTAAATATCTTACGATTTGTAGCACCTAAGACACTCGAAAGTACTTCAACATTTAGTAAAAATTTTTACTAAATATCCACCATCTAATATTTTATATTCGTTGTCTGGTTTTAAAGATATTCAGACATAACTTTTCTCATACAAATGTATCAAGTAGGGTGACCACACTATGTCGGCTCCTGATTTTCCCCACCTTCCCATTGTCATATTGAGATTGGGGAGTTTCGTTCAATTTTGATAATAGTTTACCGGATTTGTAAGTGGGAGCGAGAAAAGAATAACTATTTCTCGCTCCCACTTACAAATCCGGTACGCTCATCTGTTAGCGCGATTAGATTACCAGGTTCTGGTTTCTTACTAGTGAAGTATTATATTCTTTGTTTCTTACCAATTATCATTCATGTCCTTTTTAATGCATGCATGTCGATATGGTTATTATCCTGACGTCGATAAAAATTACACAATACACATCATCACTAGGCCAAGAACATAACCTAAAAACAGTTTGCAGATGGATATTTATATGGTATTAGTTTCATATTATCAAAATATGACAATGGGAAGGTGGGGAAAATCAGGAGCCGACATAGTGTGGTCACCCTACTTGATACATTTGTATGAGAAAAGTTATGTCTGAATATCTTTAAAACCAGACAACGAATATAAAATATTAGATGGTGGATATTTAGTAAAAATTTTTACTAAATGTTGAAGTACTTTCGAGTGTCTTAGGTGCTACAAATCGTAAGATATTTACATTTTTAACTTTCTCAAAACGTGTGGACTGAGTGAGCACTTACAAAAATATATTATAAAAAAACCTGACACGTTAGTGGTTCGATTTGTATTTTACAAATTCCCATTTCACTTTTACTAAACTATACACATATAATAGCGGTCTAAATCTTATGTTTTTCATCAAAATTCGGCTTTTCAAAAGTGTGTGGATTGAGTGAGCATAAGAAACTATTTGTAAAAAATTTAATACGTCACTAGGTGATCTAATATTTATAGAGGTAGGTTGGCCTATTTTTTACTAAATGTTAGTATATAAATATTATATGTTAAATGAATATATTCACTGTTTTCGTTGGTAGTTTGTGAGAACTGAGTGAGCACATGTTAATGGCTGTATCTTTTGATTTATCTTTTTACAAATTCAGAGATTCGTTTTACAATTGTTTTAGAACTTTTACTAAATGATCAGCATATTTTTTTTTATTTTCGGAAGGTGCTCACTCAATCCACACACACACTTAAATTTTTTACAAATAGTTTCTTATGCTCACTCAATCCACACACTTTTGAAAAGCCGAATTTTGATGAAAAACATAAGATTTAGACCGCTATTATATGTGTATAGTTTAGTAAAAGTGAAATGGGAATTTGTAAAATACAAATCGAACCACTAACGTGTCAGGTTTTTTTATAATATATTTTTGTAAGTGCTCACTCAGTCCACACGTTTTGAGAAAGTTAAAAATGTAAATATCTTACGATTTGTAGCACCTAAGACACTCGAAAGTACTTCAACATTTAGTAAAAATTTTTACTAAATATCCACCATCTAATATTTTATATTCGTTGTCTGGTTTTAAAGATATTCAGACATAACTTTTCTCATACAAATGTATCAAGTAGGGTGACCACACTATGTCGGCTCCTGATTTTCCCCACCTTCCCATTGTCATATTGAGATTGGGGAGTTTCGTTCAATTTTGATAATAGTTTACCGGATTTGTAAGTGGGAGCGAGAAAAGAATAACTATTTCTCGCTCCCACTTACAAATCCGGTACGCTCATCTGTTAGCGCGATTAGATTACCAGGTTCTGGTTTCTTACTAGTGAAGTATTATATTCTTTGTTTCTTACCAATTATCATTCATGTCCTTTTTAATGCATGCATGTCGATATGGTTATTATCCTGACGTCGATAAAAATTACACAATACACATCATCACTAGGCCAAGAACATAACCTAAAAACAGTTTGCAGATGGATATTCATATGGTATTAGTTTCATATTATCAAAATATGACAATGGGAAGGTGGGGAAAATCAGGAGCCGACATAGTGTGGTCACCCTACTTGATACATTTGTATGAGAAAAGTTATGTCTGAATATCTTTAAAACCAGACAACGAATATAAAATATTAGATGGTGGATATTTAGTAAAAATTTTTACTAAATGTTGAAATACTTTCGAGTGTCTTAGGTGCTACAAATCGTAAGATATTTACATTTTTAACTTTCTCAAAACGTGTGGACTGAGTGAGCACTTACAAAAATATATTATAAAAAAACCTGACACGTTAGTGGTTCGATTTGTATTTTACAAATTCCCATTTCACTTTTACTAAACTATACACATATAATAGCGGTCTAAATCTTATGTTTTTCATCAAAATTCGGCTTTTCAAAAGTGTGTGGATTGAGTGAGCATAAGAAACTATTTGTAAAAAATTTAATACGTCACTAGGTGATCTAATATTTATAGAGGTAGGTTGGCCTATTTTTTACTAAATGTTAGTATATAAATATTATATGTTAAATGAATATATTCACTGTTTTCGTTGGTAGTTTGTGAGAACTGAGTGAGCACATGTTAATGGCTGTATCTTTTGATTTATCTTTTTACAAATTCAGAGATTCGTTTTACAATTGTTTTAGAACTTTTACTAAATGATCAGCATATTTTTTTTTATTTTCGGAAGGTGCTCACTCAATCCACACACACACACTAAAACTATCGATAACTATAATCTTATTAGTAAATCTATGTACATAATTAAAGAAAATAATTATGTGTAATTTCATGACAACTTGCAAGCGATAGACTTTAATTTATTATTGAAGCTTTTCAATGGAAATTTACCTATAATATAATTAATATCCATTGTTAATAAAGTTAGATCAGTAATGAAGGGTTGTTAATATGGATGCCAACAAATATTATTTATATGGAAATTAGCTATCAGCTGATCATCTAATGAGCAAGTTTGCTCAGTTGTTTAATGCTGTATGATTTCAGATGCAGGCAGTGGGTCAAATTTCTGGGGAATGAAGTCCTACCTTCCCACGTCTTCTATAGTGCCGTCTTCCGGGTGTTTGTAGTATTATCGTAAGACTCGTTGACCGTTGAAACGTCGGGATGTATTTCGAGTTAATTAAACGCAGCACAATTTGTTTGCATTTTTTTATTTCAACTATTAAATTCGCGTCCACATTTAAGCCTATCCATTAATTAGTCTACTGAATCAAATAATATACCTACAACTTAAATGTGGATTCGACCTTACCCTGACTTCGAGTAAAGTACATTTTGCGTGGAGCCTACGTTTCAACCCACTCAATTTTATCGATATCGATAACAAACGCAAGCATGTAGCGTCCAACCCTATTTGACAGATCTTTGACACATGACACTGTCATGATGACAGTTCTTTGTCGTAAATTGTGGTAATGATTTTGATAACAAACTAATACTAACTGACTTCACTCGCTAGTATGGGAGTCCCGACTCTTAAAACGTAGTGATTATATTCTCTTTGTTCCTTACAACTTCAAAAACAATGCCAACGGAGAACAAAGTCTATAAAAATACTTATTTTTTTATTTTATTAAAAAAACTGTAATACATAGTTAAATTTCCCTTTATATGTAATACTAGCTTTTACCCGCGGCTTCGCCCGCGTACTAAAAGTATTCTTATTCAAACGTGTATAAAAATTAAGATTTTCATTTGGATCCGTAGGGGTCTCTGTAGGTACATTTGTCTGCGATTATTTCGATTACACATAATACTATTGTTTTTAAAGAAATGCTTGCAATGATTGTACAAATGTTACACATCGACCACAGCGTAGGTAGTAGGTATGAGTAGGTATGTATTCTATATACGCTGGGGATACCTTTATAAACAACCCACATAGCCCGTATTTCGACACTAATGGTCGGTGAGTAAAAAGTACTTTCTTGAATTATCCCTTACAACAACGATCCCTTCCCACTGAGCCGCCTGCTTTTTAGCTTTTTACACTGCCTAGATACCGATTGCTGACCGATTATCCATATCCCTCTAACGATACCCATATTGTCCCTGTCCCTGTCCCTGTCCCTGTCCCTGTCCCTGTCCCTGTCCCTGTCCCTGTCCCTGTCCCTGTCCCTGTCCCTGTCCCTGTCCCTACATTATATAAGGAACCTACGTGCCAAATTTGAAATCTCTAGGACCAGCGGTTTCGGCTGTGCGTTGATATATCAGTCAGTCAGTCAGTCAGTTTCTTCTTTTATACATTTAGATTTAGAATGTTCGGGAAAGTTCTTATATTTTCTAGAGTGTTCTAGAACGTCCCAAAACGTGTAAAACTTAATGTTGTTAATTAGAATGTTCTAGAATGTTCTAAAAATTTCTGAAATGATCTAGAAAAGTCCAGCTAGGATGTGTGTAAATGTTTTAATCGATATGGAATGTTCTAGAAAGCTCTGAAAACTTCTGGAATAATGTAGAAATTTCTGTAATATGTAAATCTTATTCAGTTTAACACATTTTGGAACGTTCTAGAACATTCTAGAAAATATTAGAACTTTCCAGAACATTCTATATCAACTACATTAAGTTTAACACATTTTGGAACGTTCTAGAACATTCCAAATCAACTACATTCAGTTTTACACATTTTGGAACGTTCTAGAACATTCCAAATCAACTACATTCAGTTTTGCACATTTTGGAACGTTCTAGATCATTCTAGAAAATATAAGAACTTTCCAGAACATTCCATTCAGTTTTGCACATTTTGGAATGTTCTAGATCATTCTAGAAAATATTAGTACTTTCCGGAACATTCTATATCAACTATATTCAGTTTTACACATTTTGGAACGTTCTAGAACATTCTATATAAAAAAAAACATTCAGTTTTACACATTTTGGAACGTTTTAGATCATTATAGAAAATATCAGAACTTTTCAGAACATTCTATATCAACTACATTCAGTTTTGCAGATTTTGGAACGTTCTAGATTATTATAGAAAATATTAGAACTTTCCAGAAGTTTCTAGAACTTTCTAGAACATTCCAGATCGATTGAAACATTTATACAAATTCTGGACTTTTATAGATCATTCCAGAAATTTTTAGAACTTTCCAGAAGTACAGATATATAAGTACAGATGCACTTACCCACATTTTTTATATTGCGTGACACATTTAAAATTATATTGCCTGATATGAAGTAGAGATGTACAGTACAGAAGAAGGACAGATATATATTTTTTTAACATTTTCGCCACCCACAGCCACCCACTTCCACCCACCGCGACCAAACTCCCTTACTTTCATCTAGAGACCAAGGCGTATTTACCACCCCAACAGGGGGTTGATTGGAATTGATAGTGATAGAGAAAACCCCGGACATACGTACATTAGCGTTAGCATTTTATATATGTACTAGCTTTTACCCGCGGCTTCGCCCGCGTACTAAAAGTATTCTTATTCAAACGTATATAAAAATTAAGATTTCCATTTGGATCCGTAGGTTTCTCTGTAGGTACATTTGTCTGCGATTATTTCGATTACACATAATACTATTGTTTTTAAAGAAATGCTTGCAATGATTGTACAAATGTTACACATCGACCACAGCGTAGGTAGTAGGTATGAGTAGGTATGTATTCTATATACGCTGGGGAAACCTTTATAAACAACCTACATAGCCCGTATTTCGACACTAATGGTCGGTGGGTAAAAAGTACTTTCTTGAATTATCCCTTACAACAACGATCCCTTCCCACTGAGCCGCCTGCTTTTTACACTGCCTAGATACCGATTGCCGACCAATTATCCATATCCCTCTAACGATACCCATATTATCCCTATCCCTGTCCCTGTCCCTGTCCCTGTCCCTGTCGCTGTCGCTGTCGCTGTCGCTGTCGCTGTCGCTGTCGCTGTCGCTGTCGCTGTCGCTGTCGCTGTCGCTGTCGCTGTCGCTGTCGCTGTCGCTGTCGCTGTCGCTGTCGCTGTCCCTGTCCCTGTCCCTGTCCCTGTCCCTGTCCCTGTCCCTGTCCCTGTCCCTGTCCCTGTCCCTGTCCCTGTCCCTGTCCCTGTCCCTGTCCCGGCCCGTCCCGGCCCGTCCCATCTCGTCCCGTCCCGCCCCGCCACACCCCGTCCCTGTCCCTGTCAAATGTCAGGCAGTGAATTTCAAAAAATCCTTCTTCTAATTTGAAATCTCTTGAACCAGAAGTAAACATAAAAAAGAAATCCATATGGCTATTTTTGATATTTAAACCCCATTACACCACAACAAAGGAAAAGGTATTTCACTTCCGCCTGGTTAGATTTTAAAAGCGTTGTCATTATCGTGATCAGCAACCCAAAAAACCATAAAAACGATGCCTACCCATATTGGTTTTTTGTCTTTATCGCCCCCTTTTCACCCTTTTAGGGGTAAAATTTTCAAAAAACCTGAAACATATATTTAGTCATATGTCTTTAGGAATCCTTCTGTGAAGTTTCGAATAAAACAGTCAAACTAATCTTGTTTCCCCATACAAACTTTGAACCCCCATTTCACCCCCTTAGGAGGTGAATTTTGAAAACTCCTTTCTTAGTGCTCCTCTACATTATATAAGGAACCTACGTGCCAAATTTGAAATCTCTAGGACCAGCGGTTTCGGCTGTGCGTTGATATGTCAGTCAGTCAGTCAGTCAGTCAGTTTCTTCTTTTATATATTTAGATTAGAATGTTCGGGAAAGTTCTTATATTTTCTAGAATGTTCTAGAACGTCCCAAAACGTGTAAAACTTAATGTTGTTAATTAGAATGTTCTAAAAATTTCTGAAATGATCTAGAAAAGTCCAGGATGTGTGTAAATGTTTTAATCGATATGGAATGTTCTAGAAAGCTCTGAAAACTTCTGGAATAATGTAGAAATTTGTGTAATATGTAAAACTTATTAAGTTTAACACATTTTGGAACGTTCTAGAACATTCTAGAAAATATTAGAACTTTCCAGAACATTCTATATCAACTACATTAAGTTTAACACATTTTGGAACGTTCTAGAACATTCCAAATCAACTGCATTCAGTTTTACACATTTTGGAACGTTCTAGATCATTCTAGGAAATATCAGAGCTTTCCAGAACATTCTATATCAACTACATTCAGTTTTGCACATTTTGGAACGTTCTAGATCATTCTAGAAAATATCAGAACTTTCCAGAACATTCTATATCAATTACATTCAGTTTTGCACATTTTGGAACGTTCTAGATCATTCTAGAAAATATTAGAACTTTCCGGAACATTCTATATCAACTACATTCAGTTTTACACATTTTGGAACGTTTTAGATCATTCTAGAAAATATCAGAACTTTCCAGAACATTCTATATCAACTACATTCAGTTTTGCAGATTTTGGAACGTTCTAGATTATTCTAGAAAATATTAGAACTTTCTAGTACATTCCAGATCGATTGAAACATTTACACAAATTCTGGACTTTTCTAGATCATTCCAGAAATTTTTAGAACTTTCCAGAAGTACAGATGTATAAGTACAGATGTACTTACCCACATTTTTTATATTGCGTGACACATTTAAAATTATATTTCGTGATTCAGAAGTACAGATGTGCAGTACAGAAGAAGGACAGATATATATTTTTTTAACATTTTCGCCAACCACAGCCACCCACTTCCACCCACCGCGACCAAACTCCCTTACTTTCATCTAGAGACCAAGGGGTATTTACCACCCCAACGGGGGGTTGATTGGAATTGATGGTGATAGAGAAAACCCCGGACATACGTACATTAGCGTTAGCATTATATATATATATAGATATATAGATATTACCTACTTAGGAAATTTTCCCGGGAACAGCACTTACTAGGCATATAATAGGCAAGTAAGTAAGATAAAGTTACTTAAATTGCAACTTTATTTCTTTAATCAGTAAGCGTTTTATTCTTAACAAGTTGCTATTAGATGGACGTACTTATTCCATATTTCCAGATACAAAAAACATAAACCAGTATTATAATAATAATATGTAAAAAAAACATCAACTCTTTTAAAGAAACGTCGAGTAGAGCCGTATAGTACACACACTAGTTATGCATGGCTCCAGAAAACTTTCTGTTGCAATACAACAACGGTAAGGAAAAACTCTTCTAAACAGAGTAGGTACCTATGGTCAGTTTGAAGTCTAATTTTTAATATCGAAATATATCAGTTACTTATTTACCAGTTTTATTAAATGCATTCATAATATATTATCAATATATGCAGTGGCACGTAGCACTCTCTCATTCTGGCAGATGTCAAGCCAAGGAAGGGTATTAGCATCACTAACGGACACTGCAGCGTACACTTGTACAGTAGAAATCGAACCAAACCACGCCTGACCCCTTTGTACGATGAATAGTAATGACCCTACTTGGATTGTACGCGACACTATTCCAACCTTCAAATTAAACATCGATCAGTTTTTGTACATACATCATTAGTACACTACTTTTATATTGATTTGGTCAGGCTACATTTTTAACGTGACAATATTGCGTAGGTGCGTACATCATGTCTATTCAAGGTAATGCCATTAATTATGTTGCTCGATATAAAAAAAGAGGAAAAGCCGCTTTTAGACCAGCAATTAGAGTCATTTATAATGCTGACCACTAAGAAAGTTCATGAATAAAAACTCCACGTGGTAGAAATGAAAATCATTTAGTAAGCTAATGGTGTTATTAGGCGTCTAGATTAGATACCGGGAACAATCACTTTTTTATTATTATTTGTATGTCTTTCGTTTATCTCGGGACCATGGGGTCCCGGACATTTGGAAGGCGTGCGTGGGGCCGAAGCCAACAGCGCAGATGCCCTTTAAGACAATTTAATCTAAAAGGTAATAATTATTATTAAAAGAGAGGAAATGAAGTGATATCTTACGCAAAGGGTCGAAAACTAAACAGTGAGCTACGAACTTTACGGATAATCAAGCAAGATCTAAGAAACAGTCAGGAGACCAGGAAAAAAAGAGATGACGACAAACCACATTAGGTATATAAGATAAATTCAGTCATATATGAAAGGGGTGGGGGGCTAACGTTTCAGTGAACTTTTAGCAGTTAACAGGTTAAAAGGTACCGAAATTGTGATATTGCAGTAACAGGTTGCTAGCTCATCGTCCACAGTGTCCACACCACAATTGAACCGAAATTCCACAATCGACTTCTACGAAGAAAGCCGGGTGGTGAAATTTCAGGCCCGTCACCACACAGGGCCAAACAAACCAGACACATAATAAGCCCCAGCACCCATCATGATAACCCAGCTGTTAAACAAGCAAGACATGGACAAAGAAGATGACAATGTAAAAATGTTCAATGTGGTAGATAATCATATGAATAAGGTGTATAAAGAAGCAATGTGGAGCTTTCACTTCGTAAATCTTGGTTTGAAGTGGAAGCTACTTAAACGAGACCCCCCCTTCACGCAGAAATTTAGGTCGAATCAGTTTCTAATGAAGTCAATTACCAAAGGTCCATTATAATACAAAAAGCCTTAGCCGCCCGCGACGGTGAGAACACTTAAATTCATCCCTCGCTCTTAACAACTTTTGACCTTAAAACGACGTCGCTGTGCTCGCTCCTTGTGACTCTTCTCATAAATTTAAATAATGCGCTTCTCCCATAACTATGAAGTATATTTTGTTAAATATTTATTTAAATTCCCTAGTTTCTCGGCATAGTTTTGTAAAAGTGAACACAGTACAACTTAACCTTCCAAACTGATTACAGAAAACCTTGCAGATTGAGTAAATACAAAAGGAAGAAGTTTTCCATGCGATTGATTAGAAGGATGAAGTAATTAATTTAATTAAATACAACTCATATTTCTATTTTTCTGTAGCCCTCTCAAATTAATTAACTCTGTAATATCCGTGGTCTTTTTTAGACTTCTCTAACTCAATGAATATCAACAAAATTAAATCCAATAGACGTTTTCAAAGAAGATATAAAAGGAATTAGCATCCGTTGAGCCAGAATGTGGTAGTTTTCAATATTTTCATATGGCACAGCCAATCTTGTCATGCGTAGTGTGTACAATACCTTCTCGAGAGCAAAGCACGCTCAAATTAGGTATATACCTAATACTCATTTTACTTATAGTCGCGGTGACCGTTGACCGAATTATCTTTCCCTTCCACAACTAACGTTTGATCTTTAATTAGCTAAATGTTCCAGATGTTGACAGTAAGAAAAGTCACTCCATAAGTCCATATTCAAACTTACATTCATCACCTACGTATGTAATGTAATTTTTTTAAACTGGATTATCCTAAAATACTTGGGTTTTTGCTATTTTAGAGATCAAAAATATAACACACAATCCAACTCAATTTCAATACATGCGCCCCCGACTGTACAATGCTTCCGTATAGATTCGTCTAGTGTAGACTCTTCATTAGACTATATAAATGCACCACAAGGCGCAAGGCGCCCGTATTGTTACTTTGCTTATTCTTCCTACATTTTGGCATCGTGATGCATTTCGGCCGAAACTAGGGTCTAATCGGACCTTCAGTTTCGGTTTTAACAAAGTAAGTAAGTAAGTAAGTAAATATTCTTTATTGCACCACAAGGATAACAGAGTATTATGTTGTAAAGTATTATGTTGTTGCATAATTATTTTCCCACTTTGAAATGCAACTAAATTATTTTGTAATATCTATTTATTGAAACAATTAATCGACAATATAATCATCATTCCCCCATCTGCTAGGCGAAGTTTCAATACCCTTAGCCCAGAAAGAAAGTGGCTGAGAGGCAAAAAAATTAGCAAGGTGATTTTTTAGGTCACCGGAATTTTCGAATTTCATTTTACGAAGATGCTGTTTTAAAGCCCGAAAAAGGTGATAGTCGGAAGGTGCCAAATCAGGGCTGGGCAGGGAAGGTGGGTTAGGTATCGTTGTCCAACCGAGCTCCTCTAGAAATTTACGGGTCCTCTTCGCAACATGTGGTCTTGCATTATCATGAAGTAATGACACTTCAAGACGTTTTGGCCGTTTTTCTTTAACTGCGTTCGCCAACTTCTTTAGTTGATTCACGTAGACATCGGCGTCAATAGTCTGGTTATCCTCCAGTAACTCCCAAAACAACATTCCTTGCAAATCCCAGAAGACTGACAGGAGAAATTTCCGACCATGCGTACTGCTTTTCTGCTGTGTTGGTGGCCGTTTATCGGCAGGTATCCAAAAGGCTTTTCATGTGACGTTCTCGTACAAGATCCAGGATTCGTCTCCAGTGATGATCGACTTCAAGAAGTTATTTTTTGGGAACGCAGCAGCAGACTTTCACAAATGCTAACACGTACTTCACGTTGAGCATCGGTCAAATCATGAGGCGTCCATCTTGGCAAAACTCTACGGTAACCCATGGATTGTAGATGACGATCTATGGTACTGTAGTGATATTTTAGAGTCTTCTCTAAATCTCTGGTGGTGGAATCCGGATGCAACTCAAGCTCGCGCCGCAATGCCATTTCGTCAAAAGTCACGGGGCGACCAGTATGAGGAATGTCTTTTAGACTTGTGTCTCCTTTATCAAAGCGCTGGAACCAATTTCGTACTGTGCGATCAGTAGTAGTGTTTGGGCCAAAAGCACTGTTAATCTTATTTGCTGTTTCCCTTGAACTGGTTCCCAATTTGTGTTCGTATAAGTAAATCGCTCGAAGATGTTGTTGGTCCATTTTTTATATTTTAACTAAATCCCTGTGACAAGCCCCCGCTTATATACCCGACGTGAAAGATTCGAGAACATTCTGCTATATACCAGATTTATTCTAGGATATTCCAGACAATACTGGAAATGGCAAGAAATTTTTGAAGTGGGAAAATAATTATGCAACAACCTAATAAATAAATATATTTTTTAGCTAGACGCACATACTACCTGCTTAAATATTGTCCAGAATGCTTTTCACTTCGGCCCTGAGAGAAGCCAAATATTCTGTATTCACTATTCGAAATATCTCAAATAAACGCCTCATGTCATACCTACAAACTAATTGAGAATTGAGTGCAGTGAGCTTCTGGCGTAAGGTGCAAGTTGTAAATGGTATTAAAAATACTTAATCGCACCACTACTTCACTTATGCCTGTGCTTATAACACACTAGTAATCATACAGGCCTCAGACTGCCACAAACGACAGAGTGGTAAGTAGATGTCAGGCGAACCTCGAGCCTAATCTCTCCTCAGAGTAACATTACGGAGGCAGGAAACATTTCAGTGAGCCGTCCGCGCGGATTGTGGCCTACTCTGTACTTCCCAACACTTGAACACTCTCTCATGAAGGACCATCAGTTTTACATAAACCCCTATAACAGAGCTCTCAACATTCCTGGATACTCCGAAGCGAAGCAAATAGATAGGTAAGCAAAGGAAATATCAACTCTGGCATGGAGTGTTGAAAATGTTGAAATGCACAATTATTTTACGTGACCTACAAACTACTCCTTTAAATGCCAAACGTCACTTTGAACTCGTTTTATGTAACGGAATTTAAATAGGATTTTTTTTAATGCAGCTTGAATTTAATGTTTTACCACAGAATATACACCGTGTTTCACTTAACACTAAAAACCTGAACAAACAGAATCGAGAGTAGAATCGATTGAGGTTGTATACCTTTTTCAGTATTTAGGGGTATTAATACTAGCTGGTTACTTGGACGATTATTTTTTCCGCTACGAGTTGGACGTTGTGCGTCACTTTAATTTTAAAGTTTATCATAAGTCATAACAAATTGAACTCTTACCTAATTACAACCTTGTCATTTTGAATGTTAGGTTTAAATTTGCTTACTGCGTCACCTGTCCAATTTGAAGTTTACTGTGACACAGTTTAACGTGCTTTACAGTGACATAGCTGTCTATAGGTAAACCTTATGTCGTTGCAGTAACGTACACAATTAATCAGTTTTAAGGTTTACGATGGTAGCTAGCAATTATTTTATTGAGTGTAGAGTTAAAAGTCGAGTAGAGCTGCACAGAAAATTAAATATTCAATTTAAAAAAATAATAATCATCAAATTAAAAAAATTATATTCTAGATACGTTTAAAAAAATAAAAATCAGTTGGGGTGTCTGAGGTTTTGAGTGATACCGGAAACACGGTGTATAATAGTACAAGTACAGAAGGCTCACTCCTTTGGTGTTCACAAAATGCCGCCATTCTAAATTCTTACCTACATTAACAAACGGACCGCACGCGAGCACCCGACATTGAATTCTATTGCGCCGCGCGAAGGTCGTCGCCACTGAATGGGCCGCGAACTCGCGGCCGCCGGCATGTACTTGTAGCGCGGCGATACGGCCTAGCCACGACAATGGTCTAAGGCGGCGAGCGGGGCGGCTGGGCTGCGCGGGAAACGCGCGCGGGCGCTAGCCATGCCACGTACTTTTAGAAGCGGCGGCAGGGCCTAGGAGCGGCCAGAACGTTTTCATATTTAAAAAGATGTTTTTTACTGTCGAATATGACTCTAAAGTGCATAGAATGCTTTAATTAGTCAATTACGTCTTGTACAAGAGAATATGTGTGATGACTAAGTACATGGAATTTATTTTATGGCTAGTTAAATGATACTTAATATAAATAAACACTTAGAAAAAAATTAACAGTAAATACGAATAAATACTATACAAAAATATGTTTGAAAACATTATTACATACTACATACGCGAAAGTACAATTCAATTTTCATTAAATAAAGGTTTCGGGTTCAAGACGCTCATAATAAAAACAAAATATTTTGTTTCGCGCGGAATCGCTAGCCCCATCTAGCCGCCTAGGCCGGTCGCGCCGCTGTGTAAAGGCCCAGCCACGACATTGGTCTAAGCGCGGCAGCGGTGAGCGGCAGCCATACGTGCGAATGAAAAGTCCCATCGTTGTGTCTCGCTCATTGGAGATAGATATATAGATACATTGGTATGGCCGCCGCTCACCGCTGTCGCGCTTAAACCAATGTCGTGGCTGAGCCGTAATGTCGTGGCGGTGCCCGCGCGGCGCGCTACAGTTGTTTGAGTCGCGCCCGCCCCGCGCGCCGCTCCCGCGGGTAGGCCCGTAAAAACCCGCGCGCGATTTCGAACAGCGGCAAGGCCGTGGCATGCCTCGCGCGCGCTGCGTTTTTGTTTTTGTGACTTACCGCTTGCCGCTGCCGCAAGACGCCTTAGACCATTGTCGTGGCTAGGCCGATAGAATCGCGGAGTGAGCCGCCCCTGGTTTTACACATTTGATATTGTAACGAATATCTATAAATAATGCACTATTAGCTATTTATTTATTTAAACTTTATTGCACAAATTATCAATAAAAAGTACAAATGGCGGACTTAACGCCTTAAGGCATTCTCTACCAGTCAACCATTGGGCAAAACAGAGATAGTTATAGACCGTCAACCAAATCTTGTCACTAGAAAAAGGCGGCAAATTTGAAAAATCGCGGGCTAGCAACACTAGTTTTGAAAATCGGTGGAAGTTCGCGTGTCATTTGTATCTTATCTGTGGAAATCAGGGATGTAACGGAGTTCTGCTTCTGCTTCCGTTACTGCGGAACTTCCGTTTTGTTTTACACATCCGCTTCTGTTCCGGTTCTGTTATTTTTCAAACGGAAGTTATAACGGATGTCGGAACCTAGCGCGACGGTGGGACATGAGCGGCGTACATCAAAGACCAACAGGTCTATACCTATCATTCGCTCATCTCTCCGCTTGCCACGTGCTGCGATACTAAACATTAATCGCTTCATTCCATTGCGCGCCAATATTTGTCCTGTCCACCTAGTTAGTAGCGAGTGAACAACTATTCAGTGGTACAGGGCTTATCTACGATCCCCTTAGAAGCTCCCCTTAGATTTGTTTATTAAATACAGTTTACTTCTTTTACAATCACTCCATTTAATTTAAAAATTTAATTGTGTGCTAACAATTACACATATAATTTTTACTGGTTAGTTTTGGATTGTATTATACTACCTACGAGTAAGTTTTCTTTTCGTTTCTAAAACCTTTTACGGCATAATAAAGTTTTAAAAGGATTCTTATGTGATTTTTAGTGATTACCTAAACAACAAACAATCTTAAAGTTCAAGGTGATTTAAATTTTTGGATTGTAATGAATGATATACTTAAGATAAAATATCAGGTAACTTTTCTTTTCGTTTTTAAAACCTAAGTGGGCCTAAAGGCTGATTACAAACTGCTGATTACAGGCTGAACAGTAAACACCTAAAAATTCTAGGTAATTTAATTAGTTTTGGTTTATGTTATACCTATGTGGTATTTTTTCATTTCGTTTTTAACATCTATAACTTCCGCTTCTGGTTCCGGTTCCGCTTCTGCTTCCGTTAAACTAAATTCAAAACTTCCGCTTCCGCTTCCGGTTCCGTTAAAACCACATCCGTTACATCCCTGGTGGAAATCTCCGTCCTACCAAAAAGAGAAATAACTAGCACATATCCGTATTATCTAATTCGTAAGGAAGGAGCGAGATCCTTGAAAAAAAAATATTTGTGGCTGTTCGACGTACATTGCTGGTTTTTGTTCGTTTCATAGGGATACCATACTTTAGTTTGATGTACATTGCTACTGCCAAAATTTGGTTGACAGGCTATAGTTTGGTTTGAGATAGTGGGATTTGATTATAAATTTCTATTGTATATTTTTGGATTTTTTTTGAAAACGAGCCTTCACCGTCACAATTATTACCACTTCTGGACATTTTCTCATATTTTGTTAGACCAAGTAGAAAAAGTCCTATAATATGTTATATATTTGTAAACTACTCGCAAAGCTCGTAATTTGATACCACACACGGTATGATTAAGGGCTCGGTTGCGATTTCACTATTTTTCACATGAAAGCCCTCTTAAGTGTTTTAGTATGTCACCTTGTAACGCATATTTTATCTCTATCTATACTCTACTACTGTAAGATAATTAGAAGTTCCGCGTAACCTACTTTTCTCATTTAACAAGTTTCTACCTTCATTTCAAACTCAAACCGTTAATTAAGTTTATTAGTTTCCATTAACCCATTTTAGGAAACACTTGTATCTTACGAAAATGAAAGCTACATTGCTAAGCTACAAAGCTACATTTTTTTATATAAAAGCCAATTGCATTTATATAAAAAAAAAACAATCATTAAGAGACGTAAAACCCTACGACTGGATTCAAACAAAACATTATCCGAAAATATTCTAGATGTTTGCTTACTTACGCAGATATATACTTGGCGATACCTGTGTTTTGCTTTAAGTGCAACATGGACAAATTTCTATTGGAATGTTAGGCAAAAACGTCCTTGGAAAGCCACATATAACTAACTCAACTAGCAACCATGGACCTTCAATAGGGACTGAGCTCACACGTTTTTTGCCATACTAAATTGAACCTTATCACCGGTCCAGAAAGGCGTTCGTGTCAGACTAGTAAAAGTGTGTCCACGTGAGGGTCAAAGTTGGGGCTGGTGTCCCTCTCGCACTTATTGCCACTGTCAATAGTTATTTGTTTTACAAGGGGGCAAAGTTGTTGTTTAACTGCACGTGCCAATATTGATACCCGAGCAAGCGAAAGATTCCAGTATTGAACCGCGAGCGTAGCGAGTGGTTCAAAAAGTGGAATCTTGAGCGTTGCGAGGGTTTCAAGGCACGAAGGTTAAACAAACTTTGCCGCCGAGTGAAACACAAAATTTTTCACCACACCAACACGAACAAAATACTGACTATAAAACATCAAACTAAATTAAATCTATCAATTTATTCAATATTCAATCATCATTTATAGGTAAATTCTACCAGCCAGCTTAAGACATCAAGTTAAAATTTGTATGAAATTACTTTGCACTCTTGTGGATAAAATGCAATTTTGCTATCTGTTTTCGAATAGCAAAGTAAGCCTTTACCAGTTGGTGTGACAAATAATTTGAATGACGTCATCTAGCTTAATATCTCTAAATCTATGCTAGCCACATCCGTTTTCGAGATTGCCCATAGACTAGTCAAAATAAACAAATAGACTCACCATTCCCACAGATGTACGAGGCAATCGAACATAACGCATCCATTTTCGGCGCTCATGCAGGAAGCAGCTGGAGCAGCAGCCATCTTGGATATTCCCTCCCAAATGTCACTTAATTGAAAGCACTTCGTTCACTACCATAATCAGTCACTCTGTGATGACACCGACAATTCACGAAGGTAATCTCTGGAAAGAGGAAAGTGTCAATTAGAAACTTGATAGGGTAAGTCGCGTGAGCACGATGGAATAAGATGAAAGTGAAATTACAAACAATTCAATTCTGAGATTATTGTTATTATAAACTATACAATGAGGATATAGATAATTTTGATTTTAACTAAAATTTTATTAAATTACGACGATATACTTAATCAATCTTTTTTATAAGTGCATGTATGTTTAGTTTTTCTTTTATATATTAGATTTGTAAAAGTTTAACATGCGAATTGCCATTATTGTAGTCAAATGTGTATAGGCGAATTTGATTCAAATAACTTTGCTTCAACGTTCTGAAGGGCAGTGGCTTTTGAATTTAATGTAACCACAGTAAACCACCAAGAAATAAATAGATAAATATTTGTGGTAAAGGCAAAACGCAATTGGCAACGGTAGTTTTATAGAGCGTGGATTAAGGTATTCTCTTGGAAAAATAACTTTCAAATAATAATCGAATTGCATTTAATACCTGCAGATGCATGTGGCTATTAAATATCATAAATATTGTATACCACATATACACCACTCCACAGTTAGTTCTACGACACATACGAAGACATATCACTTAAAACCGGCCAAGAGCGTGTCGGGCCACGCTCAGTGTAGGGTTCCGTAGTTTTCCGTATTTTTCTCAAAAACTACTGAACCTATCAAGTTCGAAACAATTTTCCTAGAAAGTCTTTATAAAGTTCTACTTTTGTGATTTTTTCCATATTTTTTAAACATATGGTTCAAAAGTTAGAGGGGGGGGACGCACTTTTTTTTCCTTTAGGAGCGATTATTTCCGAAAATATTAATATTATCAAAAAACGATCGTAGTAAACCCTTATTCATTTTTAAATAAAAAATATATCACACACTGGGGTTGGAATAAAATAAAATATCAGCCCCCACTTTACATGTAGGGGGGTACCCTAATAAAACATTTTTTCCATTTTTTATTTGTGCACTTTGTTGGTGTGATTGATATACATATTGATACCAAATTTCAGCTTTCTAGTGCTAACGGTTACTGAGATTATCCGCGGACGGACGGACGGACGGACAGACAGACATGGCGAAACTATAAGGGTTCCTAGTTGACTACGGAACCCTAAAAACTGTGCAGCAAAAGCCATACATTATACCTACGTTGGAAATTAAAACTCAATAAAAATTTTCCTTGAACGGGAAGAGAAATTGACCAACTTTGTAATGAATTTCCACGATAAACTTCATTCAACCCAGTATTTCCGTTTTTGGAGTTACGTAAATTAATTCGTATCTGGGGTATATTATTACATTTTGATACAGCTATTGATAGAAGCGAGATACTTAACCGTATTTTATTTTGTTTTTAAAATTGTTATCGCTCGTGCCGCACGAGTCGCACGATTCCCGGGCAAGAAACGCTTTATAGGCATAATGCACTTCGTCATTAGTCATTATTTGCTGCCATTTCCTATTACCACCATTATTCGCACTCCATTTGTCGCTTTGACTGCTACTGACTGTCGGTTTGACTGCTAACCGTTAAGTTTTACCATTACTGATACCAACTGATACCAACCACGTGATTCTATAATATTGATCGTCGGCCCGAAGTTAATCGAAAGAAAATGTTCTACGGAGACTTACGCTTGGCTCTCAACTGAGATTACTGTCACAGTTGCTCACGAACAGGAACTCATTACATAAACCGTATGTTTTGCAGATTTATTAAGATGCGCGACAAGATAGGTCTTCAGGGACTCGCTTTCACGTATCTTTGGATCGCTCTCGATACGCGTTGGCTATAAATATTGTAGAGTTAGTAGGTGTAGGGTAGCGCGGCAATTCCGGTGATTGAATAGTATGTCGGGCCTTAGGCACGCATTTGGAATTGAATACTACAACATGGAATTGAATATATCACACAACATTGCGATCAGGATTTTGTCAATTTATTTCGTAAAAAACTTAAGACCATGGGTGTATCTATGCATATGTGTTTAATTTACTAGGTACCTACTACCTACTTAAGTACTATTAAACGCTCGTCTCCTAATAAGAGCTTTTCCTTTCAAGAAAATAAACTACTTAAAATATATGACAAGTATTATACATAACACAATAAATAAATATAAATAAAGATGTCTTCCGATAAAATAAAATAGAAATTAAATAAGTACCCACCTGTCGTCACTATCTATTAATTTTGCTAACTGTGACAAATGTCTCTACTCTTACAACTCGTTAACTGTCCAATCTATCCATGCTTTTCCCGATAACACAATTAGATAATTTCTCCAATAAAGAATATTCCATTCTAGAATATGACCTACCTTTAAGAGTTTTGCAAGATTCACGAAATCCTAGTTGCATAATCTAACCCAAATCTGTGTCAAGTAAAAATACTTTTAGTTTTAAGTTCGATATTAAATATAATGATACTTAGCATCATTTTTAACGAAAGTAGTAATCTTATTTAGGGTCTCAGGGTAACCAGTCCACAGAATGCACGTGCTTACTCAAGCAAACCTCAAATGATATGGCACTTATGGCAGTGATAATGCACGCTCATTATTACAGATCGTACAGTCACCTACTTGTAGCAACAGTTATCATCAGATGATCGGGGCGTGTGCCGCGACCAGACATGACTAGTGAAAGTGTCCCTAACCAACCAGCAACGGTACTTTAGGTACCGGCGAAACGGAGACCATGATTTAAGAATATTCGAGACTGAAACAGCATCGGCAGTGTACTTTGAACAAAATCTACAAGTGAAAAAAAGGATGTGTATCATTAGTGAGACAATGGGAAGTGTACCGATTTCAAGTGTCGAATGTAGATGTGACTTGAATAGTGTGTCACGTCGACGAATGCATAATTCATGGTCACCGCGAGCTTTCCTCTTGTCAACTCGTCACACCACTCGAGCTACTAGCGGTGTGGGCAAACAGCTTTCCACGACGTACGGCCCTTGCCTGCAACTCTACAACACTTTCAATCGGATGAAAAGCAAACTGCGTGTCATTTTATTCGTTTTACATCTGATTTTGACCCGATGCGGTTTTGACATGTAAAAGAAGAGGCCGGTTAGGTATATATGTATGTTGTACGTAGGTACCTACGTTGAACGAATGTATTTGTTGAAAGTAAGTCACGTGTATAAAATTTAGGAGTTATTTAACAATATTAATTATTGAACAACCATCCATTTTAAAGATAATAGGTACAAATAAGTTATAGTTATAGCTAGAAGAAGTAAACATGTACATGTCAAGTGGCCCCACAGTCCACACACTAAAAGAAAGCCGAAGGGGATGAATGTGATAAGTTTGTCACGCGGCCCCATATCTTATCCCTGTCAGCGGTAATCCAGACGGCGAGGGGATTCGCCGAGTCGCTCCGCGGTCAATGTCCGGATGGAAAATTTGGCATTTGCCATGCATATTAAGTCAGCATCAAATTTCAAAACTTTGCCGTTTGTTATCATGTACTTAAGTAAAAGCTTAGAAAAATTAAAGGCGAAAAACAACACTTAATTCGTTGAGTCACCGTAACAATCCTTCAAAGTCAAATACTTAGTAGGAAATCTTAAAATTGGCAGTTTTCTATTTACGTCCGCTTTTAGACTCAGTATATGTAATTATGTATATACTTATTGTATGTGGGTGTATTACACCGACACGTACTGTAAGGGTAGTTTAATATGCTCTGCCTACCCTATCATGGGTTACAGGCGTGATTGTATATATATCGATAAGTACAGTGAGCTGCAAAGTGCATGATGGCGAATTTATCAATGAATTCATTCATAATGGCTTCATGCACTCACTGTATATACATATTATACATACATACTGTACTGTAAAAGTCTCGTTCAGATCGGCTTCCACTCTCCTCAGTCACAAGTACGTCCCCTTTTATATCTACTATCTCCTCAAGGATTGCTCTGTTACTTTTGTTCCCCATGACTGTTACCATCTCCAATTTAAATTACATGTATATAGAACCTACTGTAAATATTTAGTATACCTAGGTACTACATACTTATTTATGCACTTGCACTCTACATTTTTTATACTAATTAGTACCTATCAGTAATCATATTATTTTTTATTCCTGTACCTACCTACCCATAGCAATTTGGAAAATTTGCAACCCCGTTACTTCTTACTTGAGAACACAATTCACACTTGTTTACGTATGTTCAAAGGTATTCCCGTCACATTTTCTAGCAACCTATACTAGCAAAACCTTTCCACGTTCAATAAAGTAAATTTGAAGGTATTCGATGTTAGAGCTTTATTCGTAACCGATAGATAATATAAATAACGTTTCAAATAACAAAAAATAGGTACCAACAATATAATTCGAGTATAATGTATACATCACGCACTGAATAAAATATTGACCCAGTTCCCGTTACTTTTACAGGCTAAAATAAGAACCACAGGAATTTAAATATTAACCAACAGCTTTAAACGTCCCTGACTACTACTTCCATAAGCGAGCAGCCCCGAGGCGTCAGATTCGTGTTAGCACGAATCAATGAACACTCAAAAGCGCAGAAATTGCATAATGAACCGTAGCAATAACTAGGTCATCTAACAACGTGCCCATAATTATTACACTTACCAGTCACTCCAGAAACGATTTTGCGTCGCACATTGTTTATCTCCGAATCAACCCAGTTCTGAACAAGATCACGAAATTTATTTTACACATAAACTAACTGAAGATAAGAATCATTAGTTTGTTTTGAAAATTAACAGTTTTCCGGGGTTGAAATGTTTTTCCAGCTTGGAAAATGTATCGATTGAGCGGCGCGCGGCCGCGCGTCTAGCGAGCGAGTGTGAGCGGCAGGGGGCGACGCCATGCCTCGCTGCCTCACCCCTACACTACTACCCTTGCGCGCGTTTTCCACGTTTTCCCGCCACCGGTATCGCACCGCGGCTAGTTCACCGTACACTGGCCAGCCCACCTCCAACCCTGCTAGCCCGCCAGACAGTAGACCGCTTGTCTCGTTTGTTGCTGGCTAAACACTGCTTGTTTCGTTTGTTGAGGCCGGTTATTGTGTGTGCACAAAGGTGCCGTACAGTGCCAGATACACGTTATGCTCTGGCAACTGTATGTAATCTACAGAGGATTCAATAATAATATAAAACCTTAGATATTAGATATTAGTAAATAAACTAGTCTGAACACATTAAATATTATAATGGAACATGACATGTTTTCAAGTTACTGTAAATATACGGTCCTACGGTACGGTAACCTAGGAAAAAATGTTTAGAGGAAGCACTGGATGACTGGAAAACAGTTTAAATTTGTAACTACTCTATCTACCTAAGTAGTCAAATTAAAAGTAAATTTGCTAGGTATTGTCAACTGAAGAATTAATAAACACGTTCAGTTTTATTACAACAACTAAATTGACACAACGAAGTAGGTACCTAAGTACTTGATGCTACGTCGACTCGACAGGTACCAGACACACTAGTATCGCTAAACCTGTAAATACTAGACTAGAGTATCATAGAACCGCCTACAACATCCGATCCTCGCCACTCGGCACTCGCTGCAAATTAAAACCACAGCCGCATATAGCTATGAAGTGCGTAGCTATCGGCTAGATAATAAACAGGGGTTGAGGCGCCGAGGGTTGGGGTGGGTTCGGGACACAAACACTTCACGGGGAGCAGTCTAGTGCTTTCACAGCCATTACGTACTTGCATCCCTACCGCAAATAGTTTTTCCTTTTTAATGACTTACTCGAAAAATTGCATTGCCTTATTACCTTTGAAGTTATGATTAATTTTTGATTTACCTGGCATGGAAACGACTTTTTCATCACACCCGCAATTTAAATGTACTATTGCACGCAGGCGGAGCGTGAGTTATAGAAAAACCGTTCTCCCAAGGGAATAATGAAATTTCTTGTACCGTACTTAACTTTTTTACATCTATTTACATATTTTTTACATTGCGAGTGTGATGAAAAACATTGTGTGTAACTCGGGGAGTATGAATTACAAACTCGAGTCTTTAAATCGCTCCGGCAAACCGTCGCGATTTAACTTACTCTTAGTAATATTCAACTTCCTCCCCTCGTTGCACAATGTACTATTTGCCACGGCTAGATGACAGCCGGCAAGTTGCAACTGATTACTGAACTCGATATTAAGTGTATTTGTTACGAAACTACCGCCATGCGAATGGTTAATGAATATTCTCAACCAATATAATATTGTTTGAGTCATCCATATACGTACTTACCTATAGGCAAAATGACAACTCAGTATGGACATAATAGCATACTAAAACTCGAAGTAGTACAAAATCTATTTCAAAACATTACCAACATGAAAAAACCGGCCAAGAGCGTGTCGGGCCACGCTCAGTGTAGGGTTCCGCAGTTTCCCGTATTTTTTTTAAAAACTGCTCAACCTATCAAGTTCAAAATTATTTTCCTAGAAATAAAATATTATTTAGAAAACCCCTATTGATTTTTAAATACCTATCCAACAATATATCACACGTTAGAATTGAAATGAAAAAAAACACTCCCCACTTTACGTGTAGGGGGGGTACTCTAATAAAACATTTTTTCCACTTTTTATTTTTGCACTTTGTCGGCGTGATTGATATACATATTGGTACCAAATTTCAGCTTTCCACTTCCAGTCTTAATGATCAATGAGATTATCCGCGGACGGACGGACGGACGGACGGACAGACATAAGAGACAGGCGAAACTATAAGGGTTGCTAGTCGACAACGGAACCCTAAAAACGAGCAAAAGGAGACAAAAAGGGTTTAGAACTGAATTTAAAAAACCGGCCAAGAGCGTGTCGGACCACGCTCAGTGTAGGGTTCCGTAGTTTACCGTATTTTGTTCAAAAACTACTGAACCTATCAAGTTCAAAACAATTTTCCTAGAAAGTCTTTATAAAGTTCTACTTTTGTGATTTTTTTCATATTTTTTAAACATATGGTTCAAAAGTTAGAGGGGGGACACACTTTTTTTCCTTCAGGAGCGATTATTTCCGAAAATATTAATATTATCAAAAAACGATTTTTGTAAACCCCTATTCATTTTTAAATACCTATCCAACAACATATCACACGTTGAGGTTGGAATGAAAAAAAAATCAGTCCTCACTTTACATGTAGGGGGGTACCCCAACAAAACATTTTATTCCACTTTTTATTTTACCACTTTGTCGGCGTGATTGATATACAAATTGGTACCAAATTTCAGCTTTCTAGTGCTAACGGTCACTGAGATTATCCGCGGACGGACGGACGGACGGACAGACATGGCGAAACTATAAGGGTTCCTAGTTGACTACGGAACCCTAAAAACATTGTAATTTTTAATATACATATAGAAGAAGGGTATGGGACATGCCATCATATGACTTGCAAGACATAGATTTTATTGTTTTGCACATTTAGGCAGTATTTGTAAGTGCGATGTTGTTTTATCATTTTTCAAGTTAAAATTTGTATGAAATTACTTTGCACTCTTGTGGATAACATGCAATTTTGCTATCTGTTTTTGAATAGCTAAGAGAGCCTTTACCAGTAAAGTTGATGTAGTGAAAAATTAATTATTTTATCTACCTGAACTACGCACTAGCACTACATATACATACCAATCCTCGCTGTTTGCTTAAATTTATTTACGTTTCTATCCCACTTCTGTTTGTTAGTACATAATATATTATACACGTTGCAGCATTCACTTTATATTGAGCTGAAATTTTATATTATGCTAGATAGAGTTTGAAGATGGTTTGAACTATTACCGACCGATGTAAGTAAACAAAACTTGAATTGAATATCTGTCAAACCTACGTCAAACCTGTCATCTGACGTACAGTCAATGTCAATCATGGACGTAATTTCAGTGATGTCAATCTAAATGTAACAGACTTTACACACCAAACCACCACCAAACGAACAACCATAGCCCGTTTTTAATTCAGGTTTTATTATATCATTCTCGCTCTAACCTATTAAACCCACCATCGCTTCATCCTTATTAAACAGTACCATACGATCGAATTTGGAACGTACGTCTATTAACGAAAATTGAGCTTGTCTATGTCTCAAGCTATTTAAGATACATGTTAAAACGTTGGAAATCTGGGCAAATAAAGAAAACAGGTGCCATTAATGTTGCCTGTAGAATATTAGTCCCTATTTTGTGGGAGATATAAAACTTTTTGCTCTCATGTTGGTGTAGATCGTACACTAGGTACAATGGTTATTATAGCAACATGATACCCTACAGGATATTGCAATATAGTACACATCTAGCATACGTCGAACGTTTAATCGAGCCGTGACAAATCGAGCTTTTATACATTTACTATGAACGGTGAATTCGATTCGACGTGCCACCAATGGACGCAGTTTCATACTAAATAATTAATGAGATTCGACTCGGTGAGCCTGAAATCTGGATTAGTGGTTGACGACAGACTTGACTCGTCAAACATGAAAAATGAATGATGCTGATGGATGTAAAACTTGCAATAAGTATGATCATTCCATAGATTTAGAATTATTAAACTAGATTGTTTAGTTAGGTCAAAAAGTGTGTCCACATGAGAGTTCATTGTTTGGGCTGGTGTCCCTCTCGCGCTTACTGACAATGTCAAGTGTCAACATTATTCAGTGACGTCATCACTGTCATACATTGGGGATACCAGTCAATTTTCAAAGTTGCTACCAAATCTACTAATACCCAATTCAAGGTATTTTTTTAAGGGATATTATTTAGCGCACAGCAAAAAAATAATCGCCTATCAATTTATCGTCATCAATAATATAACAACAACAATTTCTTTACAACAATTTCTTTATTGACAATTGGAGCAAGCAAGATTTACATAAGTGGGTTTGGGTACATACATTACAATATGTTTCTTAGTTTAACAGTAGTCTTCACACTAGGTCAAGCCTGTGTCGTGAGGACTAAGATGAGGCAGTAAGAGCAGACAGAATTACCAACAAGGTGGTGCTAATAATACAACACAGTATTTACAATTCTTGTTTAAGTTCAATATATCCTCGTAAGGCCCGCCATAGTTAGTTTTCCCATTTTGAATTTGAACCTTATTCTATAAATAAATTGGTAAGATTTTCGTTTGTTTCAAAAATCAGTATAACAATGGAAATTTTACTTTATTCCGTTCATGGAAGGTTCAAATTAGATTGCAATACTATGTACATTGTAATGTACATTGGGCCCTACGAGGCTATAAGTGGGAATAGTAAACTAATTTAACTATCACATGCAGAAATTGACATACATGCAAACGAATACGTGTGTGTGTGTGCGTGTGCGTGTGCGTGTGCGTGTGCGTGTGCGTGTGCGTGTGCGTGTGCGTGTGCGTGTGTGTGTGTGTGTGTGTGTGTGTGTGTGTGTGTGTGTGTGTGTGTGTGTGTGTGTGTGTGTGTGTGTGTGTGTGTGTGTGTGTGTGTGTGTGTGTGTGTGTGTGTGTGTGTGTGTGTGTGTGTGTGTGTGTGTCTGTGTGTGTGTGTGTGTGTTTCACTGCAAAGGTTTCAATACCTCCTCCGTTTCCTTATAAGAGAGAGAAGCTAACCACCTTCGAAGAGCAGTCTGAAATTCCTTAACTTTTAGGTTCTGTGTTTTAAGAAATTTTATTATTTGATTGTACACATATGGATGGAGGAATTGAGGAAAGCGACGTGCATATGCCGTTGCCGTTTTATTTCGTGGAACGCGAAAAGTCCTTTTATTAATGAGCTTTGCAAAGCCGGAGGAGGATATCGTGTTACGATGCATTATTGTCCCTACCCTATAGATATACAATTGACGGACTGAGAGAGATCTAGTTTGTGTCAGCAGTTGGTCGGTTGGAAATTGAAAGGGCTTTTTATATAATGTTTTCAAAACAGATCTTTGTGCCCTCTCTATATTCAGCATCATCGAAGTACCTGCGCCCCCCCATACCAATATACAGTACCCCAGTCCCAGTATAGACTGACACAATGTGATGTATATTAATCTTAGAACCCTATCGTCAGCACAATTACGAATTAGCCTCATCACATACGCAAGCTTCCTGACTCGTTGGGATAGAGATGATGCATGCGCCTTAAATGAGAAGTGTTGGTCGATGTCCACGCCCAGGTAACGGACAGACTCTGCACGGCTAATTGATTCAGTTGATTTTGTGGAATTCGAGTTACTTGAGCAATTAATGCGGAGTATCATTTCTTGAATGGGTTCAGAGGCCTTAGTTTTGTGGAAGCAGATAAATTTAGATTTTTGAGTATTTAGGGATAGTAAATTATTATCTAGCCAAATCTTTATTGCATTCATACCCTCTCCAGCTTTGCGCATGGTATCAGCCCACGAATTGCCGCAAAATATAGCAGCTGTGTCATCAGCGTAACAGATTAATTTATCTATAGGAGCACTAACAGAGAAAATATCGTTGATATAAATGATAAATAGTGTTGGGCCCAAGACACTTCCTTGGGGCACTCCAAAGACCGTTGGCAACCTTTTACTAGAGCAGTCACCGACCCGAACATTCTGATACCTGTCTGCAAGATAACTACAGAACCATTGAAGCGGTAGCCCCCGAATACCATAGTGCTCCAGCTTCCTCAATAGTATCGGTACCGACACGGTATCGAACGCTTTAGCTAGGTCAAGAAAAACGCCGACACACTTCTGACCCTTGTCTAGAGCTTCAGTAACTTTCCTGGTTAAAAGATCTACAGCTCCCTCTGTCGATTTTCCACGTCGAAAGCCAAACTGGAGGTTCGACAGAAGAGAGAAACGGTCTAGATAGTTAATTAGGCGACGGTTGACATTTTTTCCAACAGCTTAGAAAAAATCGGTAAGAGGGATATTGGCCGGAAGTTTTCAGGTAGATTTTTAGGGCCATTTTTGTGCAAAGGAATTACCACCGCCCTTTTCCATATGCCCGGAAATATTCCGGTCACAAGACTTAGATTAAATATAAAGGTTAGAGGTTTGAGTATACTATACTTCTGTACATCAAATTAATTACTTCACTGCAAATAAACTAAATGATTAACAAAACTAGTAATGCAGATTATTCCAAAATACACATCAGCACAACATTACTTTTTTCCTCTAATGCAAGACAATTAAATTCCTTTAGGAACAAAAATACAACAATCTTATCAAAAATACTAATTGCGCAGCAATTTACCCGTCTTCATAGCAAGTTATTCAATTCGAAGAGCATACATCCTTTTTTCTTATTTTTTAAGTATTCACGTTCAGCTAATTTAATAATTATTATAGCTACAATATCTTAATTCATTGCATTATTTCTAAGGAACAGAACTGTCACCGTCACGAAAACAAACTTTGCTAGAAAATTGGGTTAGGTTAGGTTAGAACTGCGACCCTCACGGAAACGAAACTTTTGTGAGAAAAGTGGGTTAGGTTAGGTTAGAACTGTGCCCAAGGAGGCGGCCATCGTTGAGTCTTAGGGGCAAAGTAATGGTTCAGTGGACGTTAGGGTTGAGCATGAGGTGGAACAACTCGGAGCTGCGCTGATTCGCATCTGCGACGCAGCGATGCCTAGAGCAAAACTTCTTTCGACGAAACGACGGGTGTACTGGTGGATACCAGAACTCATTGCTAGAATTCACTGCCAGAATCAATTGCGAAACGCTTGCGTGGCTTCGCGCCGTCAATACACAAGAAGTAGAAGAAGGCGCATCCGAGTTCAAGAAGAGGAAGATGCTTTTTACGAATTGTACAGGGCCGCTCGTAAAACGCTGCATAATGCTATCGCGCAGGCCAAAGAGGCCAGGGAAGCGCTCAACAGCGACCAGCAGTCTCGAGCCAGATCTTTTGGAATGAGTTGTCAGTGCTCTTTTCCCAGAAAGGGGCGGCTTTGTGCCACCAGCTATGGCATCTGGTTGTGCCATACCACCAGACGTGGTTAGAGAGGTACCGCCAGTCACGGAGGTCGAACTGAGTGTTGCTGTCTTGAAACTTCGCTCCAAAAAGACAGCACCTGAGCCAGACGGCATACCTGGGCGATCCCTGGTAGTCGCGCTCAGGGAGATGGAGGAAAGAGTCAGAAACCTTTTCACTGCGTGCCTAACCCAGGGGCGTTTTCCCGATAGGAGGAAAACAGGCAAGTTGGTGCTCCTTCGGAAGAATGGGCGCCCACCTGATCAGCCGTCAGCATATCGCCCCATAGTGATGCTTGACGAGACGAGCAAGGTCTTCGAAAGTATAATCGCCGCCCGTCTCGTTAAGAGCATGCAGCCGGGTCTGAGCGATTGCCAATATGGTTTCCGTCCGCAGCGTTCGACACTAGACGCAATTGCCCACGTAAGGGACTTCGCAGAAGAGGAGATCTCCCAGGGTGGGACTGTGATGGCTGTGTCACTAGACATTTCGAATGCATTCAATACCTTACCCTGGGACACAATAAAGGCGGCACTCAAATATCACAATGTGCCCAATCATCTACAAAACACAGTGGCGGAATACTTTGTCGGGCGCGTTGTGGTATTCCCAACTAAAGATGGCTGGGGAAGACGGAAAATGGCGTGCGGTGTTCCACAGGGCTCGGTGTTGGGGCCGCTCCTGTGGAACATTGGATACGATTGGGTCTTACGCGGGGCCACTCTGCGTGGGGTCAGCAATCTCCTGCTATGCTGATGACACTCTCGTGTCGGCCCGTGGCAGAACCTACAGGGAGGCCGCCTATGTAGCCACAGCTGGGGTAGCACACGTAGTGCATAGGATTCGGGCGCTAGGTCTGGAAGTCGCACTGCACAAATCCGAGGTTCTGGTCTTCCACGGGCCTCGAAATAAACCTCCGGAGGAAGCCCAAATTACAGTGGGGGGAACTTCCATAGCCATCGGGTCGACGATGAAGTACCTGGGACTCGTTCTCGACGGTAGGTTCGAGGAACACTTCAAGCGTCTGGCCCCAAAATTGCTGGCTGCTGCCGGCGCGCTTGGGCGTATTCTCCCAAATCTGGACGGGCCAGGAGGAGCATGTAGACGACTCTATATGAGCGTGGTACGTTCAATGGCCCTCTACGGGGCGCCAATATGGGCGGACACCCTGAGATCTAAAAGTGAGGCGCTTCTGCGTCGTCCTCAACGAGCTATAGTTCTCAGGGTGGCTTGAGCGTACTGCGACAATTCGTACGCGATAGCTAGCCTACTAGCCGGAAGCCCGCCGTGGGACCTTGAAGCCTTCAAACCGCGGTCTATTGGCGGGTGACGGCAGCAAGGAGGAAGAGAACTGGCCTGCCCCTCAAGAAATCCAAAAGTCTAGAGAAGAAGCACGAGAAGTGCTCTTCGAGCATTTGGAGATCCCGGGAGCTAGCCGGGAACCAGAAAGAAGCGGCCGTTGTTCGGCCCGTTCTAAAAGAATGGGTGGAACGTAAGTACGGCGCACCTTCTTTCCATCTCACACAGCTCCTGACGGGGCACGGCTGCTTCGGCTGGTACCTGTGTGAGAGGGTGGGAAGGGAGCCTACTACAGCGTGTCACCATTGTGATCGAAGAGCAGTGGACACGGCCCAACACACGCGCGAAGAGTGCCCTGCTTGGGATGAGCCTCGCGCTGCCCTGTTCACGGTTATAGAGGGTGATCTCTCACTGCCGGCGCTAATACGCCATATGCTTAGCAGTGAAGAGGAGTGGGAGGCAGTGACCATCTTTAGCATCGTTGTCATGACGCAAAAGGAGGCCGCTGAAAAAGTGCGCGAGCTCAGCGCCGCAGAAGGCCAGGCAGGCGGCGAAGAGTCTTCGCAGAGAGACTGATGCCGCCCTAACCGAAACTTGCGGGTGATGGACCGGGAGCTACATCACCCGCCTGAAGAGTTTCTGTGCTGGAAGGCCCTCAAGCGTTTTAAGGGTACCTTCAGCGGAGTAGGCTGCATGACCAGCCACAAGAGCCGGGCCCGCAAGGGCAACGCTGGCGGGGCAACGGTGGTCTACAACCGTGTTCCCGAAACCCCGCCCAAGGCGAGCGTCGGAACACCCCAAGGGGTTTAAGTCCATGGGAGTCGGACATACCCACTTGTCTCTCCCGGGCCAGTGGGATCCAGGTTAGAACTGCGACTCTCAGAGAAACCAACTTCTGTGAGATAAGTGGGTTAGATTAGGTTAGAACTTTGACCCTCACGGAAACAAACTTTTGTGAGATAAGTGGGTTAGGTTAGGTTAGAAGTAGTCAATAAGTTTTAAGAAAAAAAAACCGCCGCCTTTGGGGTTCTGGTGAAAGCTACTTGCGAATGTTGGATTATGTAGAAATGTGTAGGTATTTTTTTAAACTGCTTTTAATGCTTTAATTATTTGATGGCAACAAAAATCAATATATGTATACCGGGGTTTGAGGAGTTTCCTCAATTCCGATTATAAGAAATAGAAGCTTGACAAAATTTGACTTGAAAAGTCAATATACTACTTAAATAAATGTTACTGTGTTGAACTTAAATCCATGCTGTTTTTATAAAAATTCCAAAGTCACCATAAGTGTGGCACTATAAGCGTGGCGTTCAGATTTGAGGTTCCGTTCTGACCATCATCAAGAGTTCCACTGCACCAAATGTCACTGTTCTGGACGTAAGTGCATGCTGTTCTTATAAAAATACCAAAGTCACTATAAGCGTGCCGTTCAGATTTGAGGAGTTCCGTTCTGACCATCATCAGTAGTTCCACTGCACCAAATGTCACTGTTCCGTACGTAAATGCATACTGTTCTTTTAAAAACACAAAAATCGCCATATGTATGCCTTGAAAGGCAGAAGAAGATCTGAAGATTTGAGGAGTTCCCTCGATTTCTCCAGGATCTCATCATCAGAACTGGGTTCTGAGAAAAATGGGACCAATCTGTATGTATATACAACCAATCAAAAAAAAATTCAAAATCGGTCCAGTGACGACGGAAATATCGAGGAACAAACATTAAAAATAAATACAAACTAATAGAGAACCACCTTCTTTTAAGAGATTTTAGGCGGCGGTTAAAAAAGCCGTTCTTCTTTTCTGAATGCGCTTTAAATTTAATTTTTTTTGCTGGTCACTTTATGTTGTAATTAATAAAAAAAATGATTGCAATTAGAATAAAATGCTGTGTCATTTAGATTAAACTGCTATATATTATGTAAAAATAGAAGCTACATTTAAAAAAAAAAGCGTTGCTAGGTATACTGTGCGTTAGTAATTATTAGCGATGCAATCATGAAAAAGCTTTACTAAAAGTTAAAATAGATGCACGCCACGAATATATATTGTAGTGTATTTAGTAGGTAATATTTTGAGTTGCAAACTTTGCTGTTCAATTAATATTTTTGATATCAATTTGGACTATATTTGCGTAAAAAAAGTTATTTTTTTGATTTTCGTTTAAATACCACCCATTTTTTAATAATACAAAATCTTTGATTTATTGGCATCAAAATAATTACATTATAATTATTTTTCAATTCTTTGAAATATATAGAAACCCTAGTTTGAATATAACACTAAAATAATATAAGAAGTTATATTTAAAGTCAGATATAAACACTACTAGAATCACAGATAAAAATACAGATAAAAATACTACTAGAATCGTCCCACGATAAGTCTGCATAGATTTTAATAGCCCCGCCTCTGCAAGGGTTAAGTAAACGTCATAATTTCATCAAAGTTTGACGTTTAAAATAACATCTGCACTGGCGAGGGTGTGAAAATCGTTGCAAACTTATCGTGGGACGATTCTACTATGGTAACCTCATTAACACTGGCCACACGTGCGAGAGGGACACCAGCCCAAACAATGCCCTCTCATGTGGACCGTTTTCGCTAGTCTATACGATCACCTTTCAATCTCAGTGATAAGGTTCAATTTAGTATGGCAAAAAATATGATTCCGTTGTCCCCTGTAAAGGTCTTTGGATCATTCAATAAGATAGTTACAAAAATTGCGGTTTAGCATCAGAAAAAGTATGTGATGCAGCCAATTTTTAACCACACGGTCAAGTATTTAGATTTTTTTATTCGCATAATAAATGCAAATCATACTAACTTTACTAATATTGTCAAACTATATAATTAACGTTGTTTTTGAAACGAGCATTAGGCATTCATTAGGGAAATAGTATTTATAATCCTGGCCACATTTTTTCCATAGACAAACCTACCTTGCTGTCAAAGCTGTCAAAATGTCAAACTTATCAAATTTGAAAAGCTAGTAACGGCTTTACTACACCCCAAACAAAAAAGATAGAAGGATAAGGAAAGGAAATACAATAATTTTACTTACTACTTCGAAAATAAAATGGCAGTGGAAGCCGTTAAAACTGAATTACTGGATCTAGAAAATAAGATAACTAACCATCCTGCCTATGGAACTTCGTAAGTAATCACATCATTTGCACCGTACCAATAAATACCTGTAGTGTTTCCATTAGGCACAACTATGTGAATAAATATAATATTCTTACCTTTCTTTTTTCAGATACACTTGGTCACCCAGAGATTTTGAATTGGGTTCAGCTCTTGGCCAAGGAAAGTTTGGGCATGTACACATAGCTAGAGAGAAGAAAACAGGCTTCCTTGTTGCTATTAAAACTATGTTCAAGTCACAAATAACGAAATCAAAATGTGAAAAACAAATACTGCGTGAAATTGAGATACAGTCCCACTTGAAGTAAGTACTTTTGTTAGTAATAATAATAAAAAACAGAGAAAGCTTTTTGTACTTATAATTTATTTTTTATTTGATACACAAGGGGCCCATGTACAATTTACAAGTGGTAGCCAATGTCTCTTAAGACAAGTTGAAAGGAGACTTCTGCTTGTAACTTGGAACTTTCAGAAATGAGCCCCTGAGTTTGAGATGAGTTTTGAGAAATGGGCCCATGCAGTCCTGGAGGTGATGGTGTAACTGTGTATATCACAGAACTTGCATTTATTTTACACTTTTTTGTAACAGTTCACTGACTATTGAGTAACAGTTTCTAATAGAGTCACACATTTACCATCTAAATTCAATAGCCGGGTCCACACTGGCTGCACACCTCAATCTGCTGTTCAGAACTATTTTTACAGCTGACCGAGGGCTGCCACCTTTTCCGAGCAAATTTGCTCAGGCGAGGCAAATGGCACGGCTGTTTTCCTCGCGAGGCGTGCGGCCAGTGTGGACCAGGCTTATGCTAAGTAATGTTGTAAATATATGGCCCTTACAAATAATATAATGTGATCTAGATCTGTGATGCACACATTACTTTACTTATTACTTACTTTTGCAATTTTCTATTATATTTCTTATATCAATTTACATATTATAGACATCCAAACATCCTGCGGCTACTGACATGGTTCCATGATGAGAGGCGCATTTACTTGGTGGTGGAATTTGCAGCGGGTGGAGAGCTGTACAAACACCTCACTGATGCACCTAAGAAGCGCTTTCCCGAAGCCAAAGCTGCCAAATATATTTATCAGGTATAAATTTTAAGATTACTAGTAATGAAATCATCATTCTCTTGCCCTTATTCCAATTACTTGCAGTCGGAGCAGCATGTCTTCTTCCATGCCTCTATCGGACGTCATCTCACTATTCATATGCATTCATTTTGTATGATCTCTCACACAGTCCTTCCATCTTTCTTTTCTTTGGCTTTCCTCTCCCGCTTCCTCCTTCCACTTTTTACTAGTAATGAAATAAACATGTTCATTATATATTTCTTTTTATCCTATTTTGTTTGTTCATCCATAGACATTGTCAAGAGTCAAGACTTAATGTGTATGGCCTTATGTCTCTCTCTTCTTCCTAGAATGCTTTTGGCAACTAATCGATTTTGTTATACACACTAGTTAAGAAAATAAACTGCAATCTGACTGCAAGTTTTCAACCAATAAAATAAAGTTGTATACAATATAATACACAAATTTAGATGTTATTTTTAACTTTATCATAGGTGGCTGATGCAGTGGAGTATTGCCACCAGAATCACGTGATCCACAGGGACATCAAGCCAGAAAACATTCTAGTTTCCTTCAGTGGAGACCTCAAGCTGGCCGACTTTGGCTGGTCTGTGCATGCACCATCTCAAAGGTAAAAAAATATTTGTGCTTTACATATTTGTGAATAGTTACAAGAATGCATTAGATAACCAATCACTATTCATGAATTAGTAATAAATACTAGTAAAACACGTTTTAATATAATTTTGTGTTTACAGGCGTAAAACAATGTGTGGAACACTTGACTACCTTCCACCAGAGATGATCAAGCGAGAAGTGTATGATGTGTCTGTTGATCACTGGTGCATCGGAGTGCTGCTGTATGAGTTCCTCACTGGCAAGCCTCCATTTGAAAGTCAGACTCAGGATCAGACTTATGCTAAAATCCTGTCTCTGGACATGAAATATCCAGAGTATGTGCCTGAAGGAGCCAAGGATCTCATATCAAAGGTATGCATTTCACTTAAAATGGGACTATGGGACTGATGAGATGATAGTAAGGTAAGTAGTAATAAATGTTATGTAAGCTAGTTCTAGATATACGAGTAAATAGGGACCATGCGCATGTGACACCCCTTGAGTTGCATGTCGCCCGCCAGATAGCCTGGAGAGAATACTTATGACGGGCAAAGTTGAAGGCACGAGACCTCAGGCACCTCCCCCTACTAGATGGTGTGATTGGTGTGCTCAAATTACTGCACCCATGCGATTAAAACTGCACGAGGCCATGCGCTTGGCGAGGAACAGACGCCTATGGAGAGACCTAGTCTTCAGCAGAATGACATGTGATGTCACGATCCTCAGCATTGAGGGAACGACTAAAGAAGAGTTGCATGTGTCCATTCCATAGGTTACGGTGACCGCTTTCCATCAGGCGAACCGTATACCTGTTTGCCAAAAAAATGCGCGTTTTAAGGCATGCCATCTAGTGACCTGAAATGGAAACTATAGATTCACACTTCACACCAAAGCAAGTGTTGTCCTCTACAGAACAGATCATGCTCACTTCCTGCGCCGGCCCGTGCACTCGATCAGGGTAGAGCGAGTTTGAGTTTCGGCGCCCTTGGGAAGAAGTTCCACTACGTAGGAAAATAAATCGCGAGCGTAGCGAGCGCGAAATTTTTTTTCATAGTAATGCCGTAATTTGAAGATTAACGCAATACAGAATTTATGGATTTCACCATACAGAGTGCGAAAGGGACAAATGGTTGAACTTTTGTAGTCGCACCCTAGTATAGTTACGTGTGAAATAACAAGCAAAATGGAACACTATAGTGGCCAAGTCAGGAAAGCAGATTCGGAATTTGTTCTAACTAAAAGAGAAGATAATTATAAATAGTAAGCGCGAGCGAAGCGAGCGCGATTTTTATTCCTATTGACTCAATTAACACTTTCGCTACCAAGAACCCGACTGTCGGGTACACCGCTCGTAGAAGCGTAGCCGATTACATGGGTTTCCCCGTATGTAGCGAAAATGTCGTAGCGCCGCGTAGAGCCCGGTTTCGAAAGTGTTAATTATTCCCCGCCAGCGGGGAATCCGCGAACTTTCAAGCTTTTATCGTCTGCAGAGCTGCGGTCTTTGACATATTTTGGGGTATTTTGACTTCACAGGGCGCCTATGTTCCCGACTTTTAGGCCTTATATTTCGCCATCACTATTATTTTTATAATACTAAGAGTTAATTAAGAGATTGACTGCGGACTCGATCGTCACCGTCGGGATGCCCATTTCGGTATTTTGCCACTAAGTGATCTTTGAAATTCGCTCACCATCTGCTGTGACTCATAAAATTGCGCCTCTCTGAGACGTTTTGCGCCTTTGGCATTATGAGGAACTCCGCTTTGGACTATCGGGTAGACTCATATTTTTGCATTTTGATAGCTACGTAACTTTGCCGTTCGCCGCACAACAACGTGGTTCGTCAAGGGCTAGAATCCTCCTTTAACGGCGCCCTAGCATCAGCAACCTTATAAATGGCAATGTGGTGCAACTTTCCACTTAATAATCTGAATTACAAATCTAGATTTTCAATAGGTGGATTCATTTCCGACTCCTCTCCCCATTTTGTGATATGTGCGCGCCCACGCAACGTATAATTTTTTGTATGGATTTTTCAGTTTCTATTTTGGCGCCCCCTTACCATGTGGCGCCTAGAGCGGCCGCTCCACTCGCTCTACCCTTAATCCGGCCCTGCTCACTTCATATAAAACTCTTTGAAGAAGTAAATAAGTATGATTGCATAATACAGCATGAACTTATTGAATACTTGACTTAGACCACAGACTTAAATTTTAATAACAACTTTGGTGGTCCGAGACGTCCAGTAATCCGGCACTAAAATGCAAATAAGTGCAAAGATAATTTCAAGTGCAAGTTACCATCTATGCGCAAATTAACAGTCTGACTTCACTTTATAAGTGGCTAAAAACCAGATAATGGTCGAATGTTTTTTGAACTTATTATTTTAGCACAGTCTTTTTATACAACATACATAAAAATATGAAAATATATGGAGAATGGCTCTAATTTTCAGCAATCTGAATTTTCCACTACTCCGGCACCTCCATGTCAGCAACAGTGCCGGATTATCAATATGTACTGTAGTTTTCATCATGAATTTATATTTGTTTCAGCTGCTCCGGCATTCAAACAAGGACAGATTGTCTCTCAGTGCAGTGAAAAAGCACCCTTGGGTTCAGAAGTTCAGGACCGACGCGTCATCAACTTCATAGTATTTGCCTGTTAGTACCTATTTTTATTTTATTTGCGTTGATTATCCTTAATATAACTTTAACTAAATACAATTGAAGGAAAACTTTTTTATTTCATACATAGTATAAAAATGCTTAAGTACTAAAAAAACAATCTTTTACAAGAAATAGGTTCAGTATAATTTGAAGTAATATTTCTCTCTAAATCACAGACTGTAGCCAAAGTTTTGTATCCACTTGAGTCCAGCCATGCTGCCCGCAGCAGGCTTGTACTCCAAACCAATCCAGTCATTATATCCACACTGCTCTAAATGCTGTAATATGTATGGATAGTTCACCTCCCCAGTAGTATCTGGCTCATTGCGATTCGGTACTTGTGCTATCTGTAAAGAGAATTTGTTTTAAGAATAATGATAATTTGATAACTGGGGGCCGATTTTTGAATCTCACAGCGTTCGAATTCAGAAAATTGTCACTGAAAATAATAGGCAATTCACCGTTTTCAACCGGTATTTTAGTGACAGTGAGACTCTAAAATCGGCCCCCTGATAAGAAATTTTGTAACGTTTGCGTTTTTGATGAAATGCTGTTTGCTGTATGTGTGAAATGCATTATTTTATTGATGTTTTATTATAGGTGTAATTGAAGGAACCTAAATACTAAATCATATATACAAAAAAAATATTTTGGTCACCTGTACATGCCCTACATAAGGCATAAGGTTCTTTATATTATGTGATAAATCACCACATATATGCTGAAGGTGAAAGATATCCAATTGTAGCTTTATATGTGAACTGTTAATGCGTTTTATGATGTCCACGGCTGAAAAATAGTATAACAATACATATACAAAATCATAAATGTCATACAATATACTGTATACGTACAATTTTTCAATCAAAAAGCAATTTATTTTTATGATATAACTAGAAACTAAAACCAACCTTTGCCATAGTCACTCAGAAAGTATTTGGGGACGGAATGTTGATTAATCGGCTCAATCACACCTAAAATATTGTTTTCCTTCAGCAGCTCAGCTGCATACTCCAAGTTATTCTCATATGTGATCCAATTCTCAGAGGTCACTGTATCTAGTCTGCCTGCCATGATATGTATTTTCTTTGCACCAACAGCTTTTGCATATTCAATCGTCACTTTGAGGTTGTCCTTGAACTCATTCTCTTTTCCGGGAACTGCAGTAACTCCTAACTCACCCTTCGTAACATCTCCTGTGAAAGAAAAAAAAACATTCCAAAACATAATTCAAGTTTGTCTTTTTTTGTGTTAACTGTTAAATGTCAATTAAATCGTGAAGATGTTCAACCTCCTATTTAGGTACCTATATAATAACAATAGTAGGGATAGAACGTGAATAGAACTCACCTGTTTTAAGATTTATCAAGACTTGCTCTACTCCCGCCTTTTCTTTGGCCTGCTTCACTTGTTCCACCGTGTGACCCAGAGGAAACCCAGTCTCAACCGCCTTGAACCCTGCATCTTTGGCCAACGCATACCTTTCCAAAACATTAGACGCTTCGGTGAACATAAACGCAAGATTGGAACAGAACTTCATGGTTGATTCGTCTGTAACCACTTACACATAAGTACCTAACCTCTGTGTTATTTATAAATTATTGTTATCACAGCACTTCAATTATCTCACCGCAATGTGGCTAAAGGCCACAATGTACCTACTATCGCTTGTTTTATCTTTGTTATTTGAACGTGATTTTGCTCACAGTTTTGTTTACCTACTTTATTTGCCGATCGGCTGCTTGTTTGATAATTCCACTACACCAACTGTCACTGTCACTTGTCAAGTGACGTTTAGTCAGCTGATAGTAAAGTTTTTATTCGTTTAGGCCCCCCACGGGAGACAAAACTGTTTTGTCTCCGTCGTATTTGTATGAAAAGTTGCGTCGCCTCGTGTGCGGTGCGCGTTCATACTAGCCCATAGACCGAGCGACGAAGACAAAACAGTTTTGTCGCCCGTGTGCGCGGAGCCTTAGAGCGTGCGCAGACAGAGAGAGTTCCGCGTTCTGGTGACCGTTGACCGCTCAAGAGTTCGACGCAGACAAGCGGCGTTCAAATTCTCGCGTTCTAGTTTCGTTTGTGTCTTTGTACTCGTACATGCAACATGTCACTGAAAAGTTCGTTTTCCTATGAAGAATTATTGCTCAAAAATTCCACCTATTAAATTCTCCTTACAGATGAACAGCGATTCGATATTTTTATTCGCATGTCGATGAATAGTTTCATTAATTGAGAAAAATAAAAGCTGGCTGTATTTTTAGGACATTGTAATTATTTATTAAGGATAAAATAAACATAACAGCATTTCGTCGTGTACTATCCGTAGATTCGACCTCAGAAATCCTTCCTTTTCCTAACAAATTCATTATTTTTTCTGTGTTTGCAACATCAAACATCCCCGCGTTCCGGCTTTCTCTGTCTCGGCGGGAAAAGAACGCTAGAACGCGGCGTTCGTTTCGTTACGCTTTGACCGCCGCGGGCAGACTGCCCGCAGTGCCCGCTATGTGCGTTGCTGCTACAGACTCGGTACATTCTAAAGAACGCAGAACTCTGAACGCGGAACGCAGAACTCCAGACCGCTCTCTGTCTGCGCACGCTTTTAGTTATGTCAAGTATTTTAAATTAGGCCAGTACCTCTTGTGCTTAAATGAAGATTTAGACTCTTGTTTGACTCTCAATTTATAAATTTAGTTTGTTTCAAAATCAGGCGAACTAAATTGACATTATGTACAAATTTTACCTAGTACCTACTTAGGCCAGCGATGTCCATATCGATAGTTTCAAATAAGGTTGAAATAGGGAATATCGTTAAATTAGCCGCGAGTTATAGGTACTTAGTTAAAATGTATAAAAAAAATATTAAGTATTTTAATGCAACTGTACGAATTCATGGGCATTTCGTAAACAATTTTATAACAATGAAAACTCAGAAATGTCATAATATTTAGCGTTCGTATCAGATTTTTGTAAGTTTAAAACCAATAGCCTCTTAATTGAGCCCTCGGAACTCGGGAGCGTGTTCATGTTCATGTGTCCAGTGTACAGTTTTTCCACCGAGATACACCATCTGACAATTGGTTATGATTATAATATTTAGCTTCTAAACGATCATCTGACAAAGTATGAAACGGGAGGCCATGACTGAATTTACAACTTTTTCCTACGTGTTTCGGTGGCTGCCATTCCTCGACCCACCAACAAAGCGCCAGCTGACGCCTATGACGTTTTTTTATTCATGCAGTTACTTAACTACTATACAATACGATGTATCGTCGGGAGGCAATTAGTCATTTACCTAAATCTGTAGGTACGTGGCTCAGGAACTATTTGGTTAATCGTGAAATGAAACAATATATATAAATCCATTATTAGGCACATTTTAATATTATTATAATAGCTTATGACTACACATTTTATATAAAAAGTAGTGACATTTTAATAGATAACTTGCTTAATATTAATGTACCTGTATACATACTTATTTTCATTTTGACATCTGAATTACAAATTCTTCAAATCTATTATATTTTCAGAGGTAAGATTTGAATGACTATTTGTCATAATTTTAAATAGATACCGTAAATCTCCACCTCTTGAATCTCTTCGCCTAGTATACCTAATAACTTGGCCCGTTTCTGTTAGTAAAAGCTAAAAATAATTACCGATTTATAGTTCAGGTTGAACAAATTTTACTAAATTAACTGGCTCTGTTAGATGTAGACCGTCGCGATATGCTTCAGAATGCAAAAGTGACAAACAAAATATATCACAGTATAGTCACGATGGTTATATATATATACGCTATTGGCGCTTAGGTATTTTATGGCAATTTCCACATTTCACAACCAGTCACAAATTTTCACAAGCAGTTGAGAATTGCGACCTGTAGAGGAGAACATCGCTGTCGCTCCAGTAAATTAGTAGTTTTCTACGGAACCCGCATTAAATCATAGACGGTAATTTATGCCCTTACAACGCCAGGCGAAGTTAGGTATACTAGGCGAACATATGTTGTTTCACGGTACTTAACGTTTCGGAGCTTGAATGGTATAACACGACAAGTTCCTTTTGAGCTCTCATTTTATTACTGGTACAAATAACAAGAAATCCACTCACTTTGCAACATAATGTCGCGCTTGGTCAGGCTTAGGCTATGCGGTATGTAAATATTTAAGGATATCACACATCAGATTAAAAATATATAAATTTAGCGCCAAAATATGTTTGAGCAACTGTATGTACCTTACATAAGAACATTATATACTCATTGGACCTTAGGTCACCCTATATGTCTAATCATATATATTATTTGATAAATAGTGAATAGGCGATGTGAATGGATAGGTTAATATTGATTTTCTTTTTTATAGTATAGTTTTATAATTTTATGAGACCAACACTAATAAAACTTATATCAAAGAAGGCAGGTAACCAACAATTCAGTCATACGAAAACATAATGCAGAACCAATGCAATCAGTATCTGAAATACCTTTAAAAATAATTTAATATACCAGCTACATGCTGAGATGAGACCATTTCGTGGCACTTTTCTCTCTTAGCCTTTTGTGGTGTGTGTGTGGATTGAGTGAGCACCTTCCGAAAATAAAAAAAAATATGCTGATCATTTAGTAAAAGTTCTAAAACAATTGTAAAACGAATCTCTGAATTTGTAAAAAGATAAATCAAAAGATACAGCCATTAACATGTGCTCACTCAGTTCTCACAAACTACCAACGAAAACAGTGAATATATTCATTTAACATATAATATTTATATACTAACATTTAGTAAAAAATAGGCCAACCTACCTCTATAAATATTAGATCACCTAGTGACGTATTAAATTTTTTACAAATAGTTTCTTATGCTCACTCAATCCACACACTTTTGAAAAGCCGAATTTTGATGAAAAACATAAGATTTAGACCGCTATTATATGTGTATAGTTTAGTAAAAGTGAAATGGGAATTTGTAAAATACAAAACGAACCACTAACGTGTCAGGTTTTTTTATAATAAATTTTTGTAAGTGCTCACTCAGTCCACACGTTTTGAGAAAGTTAAAAATGTAAATATCTTACGATTTGTAGCACCTAAGACACTCGAAAGTACTTCAACATTTAGTAAAAATTTTTACTAAATATCCACCATCTAATATTTTATATTCGTTGTCTGGTTTTAAATATATTCAGACATAACTTTTCTCATACAAATGTATCAAGTAGGGTGACCACACTATGTCGGCTCCTGATTTTCCCCACCTTCCCATTGTCATATTGAGATTGGGGAGTTTCGTTCAATTTTGATAATAGTTTACCGGATTTGTAAGTGGGAGCGAGAAAAGAATAACTATTTCTCGCTCCCACTTACAAATCCGGTACGCTCAGCTGTTAGCGCGATTAGATTACCAGGTTCTGGTTTCTTACTAGGGAAGTATTATATTCTTTGTTTCTTACCAATTATCATTCATGTCCTTTTTAATGCATGCATGTCGATATGGTTATTATCCTGACGTCGATAAAAATTACACAATACACATCATCACTAGGCCAAGAACATAACCTAAAAACAGTTTGCAGATGGATAATTAATATGGTATTAGTTTAATATTATCAAAATTGAACGAACGAAACTCTCCAATCTCAATATGACAATGGGAAGGTGGGGAAAATCAGGAGCCGACATAGTGTAGCAGTGGCGGCGCGTGAATATATTTGGAAGGCAACACAGAGCAAAAAATTAAAACCGGCCAAGAGCGTGTCGGGCCACGCTCAGTGTAGGGTTCCGTAGTTTTCCGTATTTTTCTCAAAAACTACTGAACCTATCAAGTTTAAAACAATCTTCCTAGAAAGTCTTTATAAAGTTCTACTTTTATGATTTTTTTCATATTTTTTAAACATATGGTTCAAAAGTTAGAGGGGGGGGGGGCGCACATTTTTTCCTTTAGGAGCGATTATTTCCGTAAATATAAATATTATCAAAAAACGATCTTAGTAAACCCTTATTCATTTTTAAATACCTATTCAACAATATATCACACGTTGGGGTTGGAATGAAAAAAATATCCGCCCCCACTTTACATGTAGGGGGGGTACCCTAATAAAACATTTTTTTCCATTTTTTATTTTTGCACTTTGTTGGTGTGATTGATATACATATTGGTATCAAATTTCAGCTTTCTAGTGCTAACGGTTACTGAGATTACATGGCGAAACTATAAGGGTTCCTAGTTGACTACGGAACCCTAAAAACCGCAACCTACCTTAATATTAGGTACCATAGGCGCCCATCCAAGTGCATTTATCATACAGTCCGCTATGAAAGCGCTTAAAAAAGCCATCTCTCCGCTTATAACTTATATTTAACTCTGGACGATCACGGCCTCGCGTGACAATACATTTCTCTATTTCAAATGTTTGCGTCGAAAAACGTGTTGATTCATTTAGTAAGTAATCTATTATACAACAGTCAAAATGAATTAACGCTGCCATTACTAAACAAACCAAAGAAAGTCCTAACTATCTCTTAAAAACAGGTAGTATCTAACCTTGAAACTCTGGCTTGCACTGTCACTGAAACACGACACCGAAACACTCCAAATCATTTAAATTTCACTGATATATTGCACGTAATGAGCAAGTTAATAAAAAAACTGAGAGAATAACACAAAACATTTGAAAGCACACGAAACCTCGGTAACAAGCGGGACGCAAGTGTTGCAGTGATATTATTCCATTTTCACCCACGAATTTAAAAACCTTTTCATACAAAGTATATCTGATGAAGAAACGTTCATTATCACATTACTAAACTTAAATTAAATAAGATTCTCGGGTTTTTAATAGAAACTATCAATATTTAAAGGCTTTTATTTAAAATAAATATATGTGCGATAACAAAACACAATAAAAATTTACCCATTAATACATTTATAATTTTAGTATGGCAATATTTAGCATGCAATTATTACACTGTGATATCAATCTTATTTGTTTCACTCGAAGCTTTAAATTCAAATGAACAAGTGCGAGCCATCGAATGTTGTGCGCTTGGCTGTTTATGTGTTCGCAAATGGCCGTCACCCTTCTCTGTCATCTCAATCCTGCTATGAGTAGAGTAAAAGAGATAGTTGCGCCCAAATTACGTACATAGGAGTTCGCGATAGGCAAACACTCACACGCGCGGACTTTGTGAATGTGTATGTGCGTGTTTTCAAATATAAACCTTATAACGCATTGTTTACGGTTTTTATTCAAATGAATAACTCGATAAGAAGCCGAGTTGCTTTGGAGTTTAGTTGAGCGGGCTGTCTTTATCAGCGTGTGCGTGATTTTTATATCTGTGTGGAGTGACCATGAATGAATATGAAAGCTTAGGCATAAGTAGCTTCACTTCGCGTTCGCGCGCCCGATAATTTTAGGTACATAATTATTTGAATTTAAGCAAATGGTGTTATTATTTGTGAGGCAATACGTAATGTTTTAATTATAAGTATGTTTTTTTTATTTCAATGGTGATTTGTAACTTTGGTATTTGTTGCGGAACATCTAGGGCAACTCGGTGGGAATTGGATTGTATGAGCGCGCCGCCACTGTAGTGTAGTCACCCTACTTGATACATTTGTATGAGAAAAGTTATGTCTGAATATCTTTAAAACCAGACAACGAATATAAAATATTAGATGGTGGATATTTAGTAAAAATTTTTACTAAATGTTGAAGTACTTTCGAGTGTCTTAGGTGCTACAAATCGTAAGATATTTACATTTTTAACTTTCTCAAAACGTGTGGACTGAGTGAGCACTTACAAAAATTTATTATAAAAAAACCTGACACGTTAGTGGTTCGTTTTGTATTTTACAAATTCCCATTTCACTTTTACTAAACTATACACATATAATAGCGGTCTAAATCTTATGTTTTTCATCAAAATTCGGCTTTTCAAAAGTGTGTGGATTGAGTGAGCATAAGAAACTATTTGTAAAAAATTTAATACGTCACTAGGTGATCTAATATTTATAGAGGTAGGTTGGCCTATTTTTTACTAAATGTTAGTATATAAATATTATATGTTAAATGAATATATTCACTGTTTTCGTTGGTAGTTTGTGAGAACTGAGTGAGCACATGTTAATGGCTGTATCTTTTGATTTATCTTTTTACAAATTCAGAGATTCGTTTTACAATTGTTTTAGAACTTTTACTAAATGATCAGCATATTTTTTTTTATTTTCGGAAGGTGCTCACTCAATCCACACACACACCCTTTTGTGTGGATGTATGATTATTTGTTTGTGTGTCGGTAATTTTTGTGTAAGTATATTATATTGTTATCGTCGTTGTTAAGTGCTTACGAATAAAAATATTTTTATTCTATTCTATTCTATTCTACACCTATTCACTCGAGTCGCAAGACTTTAATCTTAATTTTATCCACGGTACAAACTAAAGGTTCATAAATGCTAAAAAAATGCATGTGCTGAAGTGCGCAGTCTTATTTAACAAGAGGTATTGCGGTTCACAACGTTCACAAAATACGCCTTTTTGATATTAACACAGCCATAAATTGCTATATATTATCGCCATATAAAAAAAGATTTAGTTCAGTATGCAGCCTAATGATGAAACGCTGTTATATCTAACATATGCGTGGCCTACCGCGAATATCGAAGTTCGCAAATAAAGGTCATCTTTGTCTTGTTCTCCTCTGCGCAGTGATTAGACTAATGAGTATTACAGAACTTACATTTTCGCGGTAGACTCTTCCAGTACCTAATGTGGTATAAAAATATATGAGTACCTATCACCAACAACAACTTTTATCACAAAATAACGTTTCATTTCACACGAAAAAGCTGCAGTTCACTTTCACGAAAAGCAAACCAAACGTCACATAAAGATTTTTACCTGTGCATATTTCACAGAATGAAAATTTCTGAGAGCATAAGAGATTTAAGTACCTACCTACAGAGGTAGTGCAAATCCTATAGGCTAGACACCACACGGCGTATTCCCGTATACCGTAGGTATACTGCGTGGTAAACTTTTAGACCATTATGGCCTTACCTGCGCAAAAGCGATATTTCTTATTAGGTAGTGTTTTTGCTCGTATGTATACGAGGCGCGAACTTGTCCCCACCACCGCGCCTAATGGTCCAAAAGTTCGTCGCATACTGTACCAATCCTATACTACCAATATGGGATCCTACATATACCTATATGGGATCTAATCTAATAGGATCAAGTGGAGTAAAAATAACATTTGGGTAAATTAAGACGTTATCAAAAACCTTCCTGTCAGTCTTGCTATTTCAGTACTGTAAGTCCCAGTATAACGAGTACTGGGTCTAGCCGAAATGACTAGCCTAGCTGCAGCGTAAGCGATTGTGACGTTGGCTATGTACCTCGAGGTTCACTGAAGTAGCATGACAAATACGAAGGTTTCCGAGATAATACGATGGCAAAGGATCATGCAATACATCTGTTAAAGTTTGTTTTTCGACGAAAACTAAACATACTGAACGTAAACAGAATAAATACCTCAAATAGAAAATACGGTTGCTTACAACTCTCTAATCGCGTGCGATAACTCTGCATGGCATAATTGGCACTAACTCAGTGCCTTACCTGTAACATAGGCAAGTTCGTTTCATTGAGTGACATTTGTTCAATATCTTCAAATCAATAAAGAAGGTAATCAAATCACAATGATACTGCTACGTTCAACATAAGAAAAGTCTAATATTGCCTACAGGCACTGAGTTAACGCGTTTTTATCTTCTCCGTGCAATATAAAGAGCTGCTTATAATCATATAAATTAAAACCCAAACACATAAACTTGCTGACTTGATAATGGCGCTTATATTAAAGTAGACCTTATTCCGTATTTTCTCTTAACCTTATAATTAGTAAGAATATATTCTTGATAAAGCCGAATTCTATAGGAATCACAAGCAGGAATGTGTATGGTTAAATTAATTATAAATAAACATTTCTGACAGCCTGTAAACCAAAAACAATTAATAGATTCAATCAAATCTCAAACACATCTTAAACATTTAAGTCTTCAAATCTCCTATTTAACTGTCATGGCAACGAAGCTTCGATCATACATTAAGAACTGCATTTCACTCATGCGAGATGCTGGCTTTATTGACAAAAAATCAACCTAAATATGTTGGCTGTCTGGATGGCTGTCTTTAATCCCAAAAACATCTGAAGTCAAAATCTGCTCGAGATAAGTACCTACAGCTCGGGATTCAATTAGAAAACGACGATGTATATTATTAATTCTTATATTGGCAACTCTCAACACGTCCTCAGATTGCAATCGGACACTGAGATACTAAAGATTTAAATAACTAGGTCGATGGGTACAAAGGATTATTATAAACAGTATATTGCCCCCAAGAGACAGAAACTGTGTTAAAGTGGCACACAAATACATACAGTACGTAACGTATACCTACTTACTACAATGTAGAGGTATAAGATATATACTTTATGTGAAGCAAATCAGATATGCTCTTTTCAAAGATCGTCTTATAATGCTGAGATGCCGCGTGAGTAAGTTGATTGCCAGGTTTATTGGCCTACCACTCCTCAAGGCGCAGGGACACTGGTGCTTTTGGGGCCAGCAGGAAATCAAACTGCACGTCTAGTTCTCCGTCGTACTCCACTCGCCATCTCTGAAGAATCTGTCAACCAACGGATATCACAGTTCATTTTTGATTGTGTCTCTATGAGTCAACTGTAGGTATCTACATCATAAGGTATACATAATTACATACTTTTACTTTCATTCTCAAGACATTAAAACAGACTTTGAACCTTCGGGAGAAAAAAATGATATCAGCTCAACGAAATTTCTCTCGAGACCGAAAGTGGAAAGGTTCGTACCGAGATCCGAGATAGACAATCAGTTGCCACCACTCTGGGGACTCCATAATCGAAAGATAGCGTATCTTAAAGTTTCTCAAGAATTCGAAGAAATGACTGCGGTATTTAATTTACCTTCGCGAGAAGCAAGTTGATCTCGAGTTCGACGAATCTCTTCCCGGGGCACATTCGGCGGCCGCGTCCGAACGGCGCCACCAACGCGGATGCATGCGGCTCGCGCACGGTCAACCACCGCTCCGGGAGGTACTCGGTTGCGCGCCAGAAGTTCTCTTCTCGACGGCACGCCGCACCAGTATGTGCTAGCACGAACGTCTGGAAAGTGAGTGTTCTTTATCATTCTGAATAGAGTTTTCGGCGAGCAGCAGTGACAACTCTCCGTACAGATCTCATTACCAAAACGACTTATCTATAAATAGTAGTCGCATTTAACTCCTCACCCCAGCAGGTATCGTATGTCCATCTACAGTAACAGGCGCATCTAGAAGCCTGGCCAGAAAGGGCGCTGTCGGCAGCAGCCTGAAGCTCTCGTTGACAGCCGCCCTCACGGAGGGCGCCGCGGACAACTGCTCGACGTGCAGCTCTTCAGAAGACGGTAGCTCCGACCGGATCTTTTGCTGCCAGTCCGGACGCCGGCTTAGCAGGTACAACAGGAAGACTAGACTGTTTGCCAACTGCAAATAATTATAAAAGAATATCAAATGTCAAATTGTCATGCGACGTAGGTAGGTACGGCAATGTGGAAATTCAAAAGGTACATTTTTCGAAATGCAAAGACATTCCTATAAGCCATGCATAAGTAAGAAGCTAGGTTAATTTAAGAGTCGGTTTCGTGTAAAGGAAATCATACGAACTTTAAATTGAAAACAAACTTGCAACTCTTGAAAGCGAAACCTTGTACCGAGTTGATTTGTTAGGTAAAAGTTTGTCTGGGTTACCTACATAAATCCTAAGTACTTACGTAACTCTTCCTCCCTTGTTCTTACTACTCACATACTCGTATTAGGTATAATTCTGGTATATTGTTTATCTCGCTTGGTACTATGGTGGTTGGGCTAAGAGTGTCACCATTTTTCCTCCCGTGGCTGTCGTCGAAGTTAACTTTGGGCTTGGGTTTCTTTCAAACCGTTAATGGCTAATAAGAGTGGAACTGAATCGTGAGTAGTTCATATGCTCTGCCTATCCCTTTTATAAATACAGACCTGAATGTATGTTGTTTATTGTTTAGGTTACGGGGTTGAACAGTAATAGGTTGGTCACCAACCTATTACTGTTCAACCGTTGGTGGTTGAACAAGGTACTTATTGTGAAAGATCTTCTGCATGCGAGGCACGCAAGCGCTACTCCGTATCCATCAGCTTTAACGCGCAACCAGTCAGTTCACTTTATGAATGACTTACGGTCTCAATCCCTGCAGTGATGAAATCGATGACTGCAGCCTTCTTGTCGCGCATGTCTAGCGCGGGGTTGGACAGTATCTTGAGAAAGATTTCCTGCATGCCGTTGTCTTGCGCGGCGGTGCGCGAGCGCTGCTTCGCTTCCTCCATCAGCTCCGACACTATCCTGCCAGATGAAGGATCACTGTTTATTAAATCTTATATCATATCGTGGCTTCGTAACGTAACCTCCTGTAGGTCTGCTAAAGCTTAACCCTTAAATGCATAGTGATGTATATATGCATCATGCATTTTTGACTATAGACAGCATGTCAAAGTTTAAATTTGAATAAATCTTTGTCAAGGTCATGCATTTAAGGGTTAAACTTCTTCATCCCCATTTTGATTGTTGTTACCAAAAAATCTGACATTTTGCGATAATATTACAATGACTTAAAAGATCGCTCTTTTGTGATAAGACGAAGCGTAGACTTCTAGTTCTTGTTAAGTCTCGAATAAGACTACCCTAGCAATTCCCGTCAACTTTGTACAATGCCACGTCATCAAATTTTAATTGATCCTATTTTGTTACCAACATTTAGTAATATAATTCGACTTTCGTAAGATATATACAGGATAATTGTTATAATTAAGAAAATATAGATACTAGAACCTTAATGACGAAATAAAACTTAATAAAATCTCAATTCATTAACAAAATCTTGGTAACAAAATAGGAATTAATAAAAACAAATTTAACTTTTCTCTTAATTTTTGTACAAACTTTTCGAGAACTGCTGACCCACATACCTAACCTAGTTCTATGTTTAAAAAAATGTGTGTTGACTCACGTGTGTATGGTTTCCTCGCTCCTAACGAAGGTCCTATAAAGACTGGTCGGTGCGAACTTCCATAAGGGCGCGCCGTAGTAAGAGTCCCGCTGAGCGCGGAAGTGAGCTTTCACCGCGGAGGCCAGGGCGGACGCGCGGCCGGACATCCAGCGCTCCAGGAAACCGAGCCGCGTACCCAGCATTAGGCCGCAAACGGCTGGAAAATATACAAATATTCATAAACTACTGAAACAGGAGTCAGGAATAGGCCAATGTGAAAACATGCTTGAAATTATAGTGACTGTGCTACCCACTGATCACGTGTGTCCCGCCCTTGTACGAATCATCCAAATAGTCAAACTTAGAACTAGAACGGTTTGTACTCGTATTTTAGGCTCTACGATTAAGTAAAGCGTAATAATTCCCCGTAAAATTCGACATACATACTTTCTATGGTAACGAGTACATAACATTCTCAGTCGGCTACAAATGCAATATACAATGATGTGGGTGCACATTAAACTAATGCCATTCCTGTGCTATCTGACCCACTTCGCGGGTCTTATCTTGAGAAACGTCATATTATACCCGTCATTACAATGCAGCGCCTTCGACGCTGGGCCATTAGGTCTGGACTGACAACGTCATTGTCCGATAAAGACAATGCATTTCACTTTACTACGAAAGAAAATTGGAACGGAAGTTATGGAACATTGCATCGTGTGTGCTGAGAGTCCGGGTGCGGTTTTCATTGAGTCCGTGTGAGAGTGAGATGTGCATAATTTCGTCAATCGTAGGCTTTTATCCTTATCGTAAAGGACAGCATGATGTGATGACCAACAGCTGTCTGTATAATATTGCAAGCTCGAATCTCTAAATTTAACTTACTTTCGTTTGCAATATTTAACTTTCGCCTCACGTTGCACAATATACTATAAACAATTATGGATATTTATTGGGAAATTCCTGATCTTAAAGTGTACTCGTAAAGCTGTAATATGTATGTAACTCATACTCATTACTTAACTATCTTATGTCTGCATTTGTAGACTGCAATTAAAATCTCATAACGTGTTCATAACCGAACTATTGGTGTGCGTGTGGATTGAGTGAGCACCTTCCGAAAATAAAAAAAATATGCTGATCATTTAGTAAAAGTTCTAAAACAATTGTAAAACGAATCTCTGAATTTGTAAAAAGATAAATCAAAAGATACAGTCATTACCATGTGCTCACTCAGTTCTCACAAACTACCAACGAAAACAGTGAATGTATTCATTTAACATATAATATTTATATACTACTTACCTCGGTAGGTATAAAACTTACCTCGCATACGCTGAAAATATGGGAACGGATCATTAACAAACGTATCACAGCGCTCATCAGGATATCTCCAAGTCAGTTTGGGTTCACTGCTTCCAAATCCACCACCGACGCCATACAAGCGATCAGAATCTTGATGGAAAAGCATAAAATCAATAAAGTAGACCTACATCTAGCATTCATCGACCTTGAAAAGGCGTTTGACCGCGTGCCACGTAAACTTGTATGGCAAGCACTTCGAGCCCAAAACGTACCGGAATACTACATCCAGATTATTCAGGACATGTACTACGGTGCTACCACAAAAGTTCGAAGCCTGGCGGGTCTAAGCAAAGCTTTTGAGGTTAAAGTAGGCGTCCACCAGGGTTCTGCGCTGAGCCCTTTACTTTTTAATCTGGTGATGGATTACCTCACTAAGGACATACCGGCACCGTTACCATGGACCATGCTGTATGCAGACGATGTTGTACTAGCCGCAAATACTGCACAACATCTGCAGGAACTCCTCAATATGTGGACACAGTCCCTGGAAAAGTACGGCCTACGTGTTAGTAGGAGCAAAACCGAACACATGCAATGCTCCTTCAGTGGAAACACAAAGCAAGACACAATACACATCGGTACAACACCCATACCAACAGTGAGGAAGTTCAAATATCTGGGCTCCATGCTAACACCAGATGCAAACGTGGATGACGACGTCACACATCGCATAAGTGTCGCGTGGCAAAAATGGAGAACGCTGACAGGAGTACTGTGTGATCATCGTATGCCCGTAAAGGTGAAAGGCAAAGTGTACAAAACTGCAGTTCGCCCAGCCCTACTGTACGGATCCGAATGCTGGACAGTCAAGAAAATCCACGAACATAAGGTCCACGTCAATGAGATGAAGATGTTGAGATGGGCGGGAGGTGTGACTCGGCTCGATAAAGTGCGCAACGAATATATAAGAGGCAGCTTTAAAGTCGCACCAATCGCCCAGAAACTCACAGAGAACCGTCTCAGGTGGTACGGACATATCAAAAGACGCAGTGAGGACCATGTGGTTCAGATTGCACTAGGTTTGCCTGAGCGGAAAAGAGGTGGAGGCCGCCCGCCACTAACCTGGTGGTCAAAAATACAAAGAGACCTCAAGGAAGCCCATTTGCCTGAAAAGACAATCCAGGACAGAGTATCCTGGCGCAGACGAGTGAGGAGACCCGACCCCAAATAATGGGAAAAGGGTAGGACAAAGAAGAAGATAATATTTATATACTAACATTTAGTAAAAAATATGCCAACTTACCTCTATAAATTTTAGATCACCTAGTGACGTATTTAATTTTTTACAAATAGTTACTTATGCTCACTCAATCCTCACACTTTTGAAAAGCCGAATTTTGATGAAAAATATAAGATTTAGACCGCTATTATATGTGTATATTGTGTATAGTTTAGTAAAAGTGAAATGGGAATTTGTAAAATACAAAACGAACCACTAACGTGTCAGGTTTTTTTATAATAAATTTTTGTAAGTGCTCACTCAGTCCACACGTTTTGAGAAAGTTAAAAATGTAAATATCTTAAGATTTGTAGCACCACAGACACTCGAAAGTACTTCAACATTTAGTAAAAATTTTTACTAAATATCCACCATCTAATACCATCATTTTGTTGTGATACCTAAATCACAACAAAATGTATCGTTTCCACGCAACGACAACAAACACTTGTCTTTGTCGCTTGGCATAAGGACGTTTTGACAGTTTTTTCTTTTTGTACGTGTGTACGGTTTAGACAAACTGAGACTAAGCTTGTACACACTTAATTTGTTTTTAACTACATTAAAGTCTCTTAGGCTTTAGGCTATATATAGGTACAGATTACCTATTGGCCTTAAACCTTCCGCCATTTGTACCTACATTTTTATATTATTTCGTGCAAATAAGTTTTAATCGATAGCACAGAATATATAATAGTACAAGTACAGAAGGCCCACTGCTTTGATGTTCACGAAATGCCGCGTTTCAAATGCCTACAAAATTGTAACAAAGAAACGAGCCGCACGTGCGCAGCGTCGGACGATAGGGTTGGCTATGGATTAAAACGAATTATTAATAATACTCAGATGAAATGTTATGCTATTATATTCCAGTTTTAGGTACTGTGTTTTCTAGGTATATGTACAATATTTATATATTTTTGTTTAAGTCCCAACATCACAAGCCTTATTGAACTTTTCCTTGGGACTTAATCAATAGTAGATCTGTGTATGATTGTCCTATTTTATTCATGATGTCTGATGATGTTTATCTAAGCGCCATTAGCCATTCACACGCGGACATCGCATATAAAACTTAAAAAAAAAACTCGCGACGTAAAGTAACAACAGAAAGTGCGAACGTGCGTTTTGTGATAACGCGCGCTACCCTGATTAGGCCGCGAACTCGCGGCCGCCGGCATGTACTTGTAGCGCGGCGATAGAATCGCGGAGTGAGTTGCCCCTGTCGATAGCTAAATAATAATTAACAGTTACTTAGATATAGGTAGGTCATAGATCCTTCATTGTAACAATAATTTTTAAGAAAAAAAAACCGCCGCCTTTGGGGTTCTGGTGAAAGCTACTTGCGAATGTTGGATTATGTAGAAATGTGTAGGTATTTTTTAAAACTGCTTTTAATACTTTAATTATTTGATGACAACACAAATGAATATACGTATACCGTTAAGGTTTGAAGAGTTTCCTCAATATCTCATGAATCCAATTACAAGAAATCGAAGCTTGACAAAATTTTGACCTGAAAACTCAATATTCTTAACAAACATAACTAAATAAATGTCACTGTTCTGAACTTAAATGCATGCTTTTCTTACAAAAATACCAAAGTCACTATAAGTGTGCCGTTCAGATTTAAGGATTTCCGTTCTGATCTTCATCAGCAGTTCCACTGCACCAAATGTTACTGTTCTGGACGTAAGTGCATGATGTTCTTATAAAAATACCAAAGTCACTATAAGTGTGCCGTTCAGATTTGAGGAGTTCAGTTCTGACCATCATCAGCAGTTCCACTGCACCAAATGTCACTGTTCTGGACGTAAGTGCATGCTGTTCTTATAAAAATACCAAAGTCACTATAAGTGTGCCGTTCAGATTTGAGGAGTTCGGATCTGACCATCATCAGCAGTTCCACTGCACCAAATGTCACTGTTCTGTACGTAAGTGCATGCTGTTCTTATAAAAATACCAAAGACACTATAAGCGTGCCGTTCAGATTTGAGGAGTTCGGTTCTGACCATCATCAGCAGTTCCACTGCACCAAATGTCACTGTTCCGTACGTAAATGCATGCTGTTCCTTAAAAAAAAAAAATCACCATATGTGTGCCTTTCAGATTTGAGGAGTTCCCTCGATTTCTCCAAGATCCCATCATCAGAACTGGGTTCTGAGAAAAATGGGACCAATTTGTATGCATATACATTCAATCAAAAAAAAATTTTCAAAATTGGTTCAGTAACGACGGAGATATCGTGGAACAAACATTAAAAAAAAACATACAGACCAATTGAGAACCACCTTCCTTGAGAGATTTGAGGCGGCGGTTAAAAATGATCTATATACGTGTCTACTTGAAACTTTCCCGATTAGGATGGTTATTGTTTACCACAGCGGTGGGCCATGATGAAGTATTCACAACCTAGACCTTGAATTCTGAATGAGGTAATCAAAATTTATTGGTATTATATTAAGAAGTCCTAATTCGGCGTCGACATCGCACCCACGGTCGCTGCGTGGGGCTTTATAAGTAACGCCGCAGGTAGAACCGCGAAAGGCATATTTCTTATCCCGAAATAAAAGACTAACCACTTTGCCCCAGACTACTCCAATACTGATTTATAACCTAACCGGCTCCCCATCCATAATATATGCAAATTGCTCTTTAACCTAAAAATAAAGTATAGTGAGGAATTGTAATGTAACCCATCTTTTCGTCTTGATCAGACCTGAACATGAAAGTATCGCTCGCGCTTAAAAAAATTGAGTCTGTCGGAAGATAATAAATCAAACTGGTAGGTAAGTAGATGCTTACATTCCAAGCCCATCCTATTGGTGAGCTGGTCAAAGCCGTTGACCGTGCCGTCGGCGTGCCTACAAGCCTGCAGGAGATCGAGGAAGTCATCGCAGATGTGGTTTAGTTCAGGGATAAACCCCTGCATTGTGTGCGGGCTCGTCAGCTCGGCCGTCAGGTGACGCCGCAGGTGGTACCACTTCTCTCCTTGCCTGAAATAAGGTTATTTCTTTATTACAACACGGACTTTGAAAAATCGTAGTAGTAGCACATGCTGCGCGACAGCAAAATATTTTTATTCTTTAAGTACATTACATACATAAACGTAGGCCTGTATTCCCAAAAGGGAAAGCAAAGCTCATGAAACTGCTGGAGTTTTAATACTGCTTTTAGCAATTAATGGTTGGAAGGAAACGAAATTGTGATATTACAGTGACACCAGTCTCTGGCCGGCCAATCTCACCAATTTAATTTATTTGTAGGAAAGGCGGTGGTGATATTCTTGACCGGTCACCACAGGAACCGTTTAGGCACTGGTCCCACCGCGAGCTAGTAAAGTAAGCTATGAGCTATCGGCTATAAAAACGAACAAAAGATAATCACTCCCGTGCAAATCAAAGAGACACGGCGATTTCGATAGCTCACCGCTGGGCGAGTAACTATAAACATCGCCGTGTCTCTTTTATTTGCACGGGAGTGCTTATCTTTTGTTCGTTTTTATAGCCGGTAGCTCATAGCTTACTAGCTTGTGGTGGGACCAGTGCCTTAAGGGCTTGGGGGATTCTTTCAGTTTAGGTACTATTAAAGTTGTTCACTAGTATGCTTGTTATGTTGGATGCCTACAAAATATTCACAATTTCGCATAAATTATCTCATCTCATTAAATCTACCATAATGATGTTAGTCGTAGCGTACAATTTTGTATGATTTTAAATGTTTTTAATAAAGTTTTCATAACAATTTCGCACGATACTCTTGCTTGTGACCTGTCGATTGGAACTAATTAAAACACGTTCCTGCTCATTTCTAGTTTGCAACATTGTAACTTAATGGGTTTGGGCCACTTACGCCTTACGCTCTTCAGAAAAAGCTGAAATCTTTCCACTAAGTAGGTCTCATCTTGCACAAATGCAAGGGGACAGAAGTAAGCAATGTACGAGTATGCTTGAATAGTTCATCTTGTAATAGGGATGACGACTACATAAAAAAAATGGCATTCTGTTTAGTTCATCAGTTAGATCGTCCAAAAATACCGAACACATATTTTTCGCTTTTTCTAATTAATGAAAAATACAAAGATATAGAGCATCAAAGTTCCGGAGTGGGGGCTTCTGACGTCAGTTCTAAGTAAAAATTGTACCTAGGCGTGACGTCACGCAAAACTTCAACGCACTGTACCTATGTACCTACCGTCGTCATTTTTCGTTTACGAGAAAAAAGAAAAAATACGTGTCTAAAATTCTTTGATAATCTAACTGACGGACTAATTCGTTTTTAGGGTTCCGTACCAAAAAGGTACAACAGGAACCCTTATGGTGCGACTCTGTCCGTCTGTCTGTCCGTCTGTCACATTCCTAAATATCTCGAGAACTACTAATGCTATCAACTTGAAATTTGGAATAGTTGTGAACATTATAAACCTCTACAAATAGAAAGTATAATTTTTATAAATATATTAATTTTAATTGTAGAAAATGGCCAAAATGAAAGGGGGGCAAACTGTAAATTTCAAGTTACTAGGTCAAGTGGGGTATCGTTGGAAAGAGCTCAAATTGAACGTAAATAAGCTATTTTTTATAATTTTTTTGTTGAGGAAAAAAAAAGAATTTTGAAGGAAAATGTAAAAAAAAATACCGTCCCCCCCCCCTTATCTCCGAAGTTTACCAACGAAAAATTATGAAAATTTTAGTAAACATTGATTTTATGCTATATATTACAGGAAAAATATAATCGTGTTTGTACTTTGAATACTTTCTTTTAATTCAGATTTTTACTTTCAATTTACCCACCCTTGCGGATGTATATCGTACTTCAAATTAATACGAGATGTTACGTAAACCATCTTCTGTCCAATAAAGTAAAAACTGTTTAAATCGGTTAACATTATAAAGAATTATCCCTGAAAAACCAGGGCCCCGTTTCTCGAAAGGTACAAGCCTTGTATTACAAGTGCGCGAACTGTCAAATCGTATGGGTTGTCATGGAAACACACTTGTAATACAAGGCTTGATGTACCTTTCGAGAAACGGGCCACAGGTCGCGCAAATTAGTTAGCAAATTGACCGGAAGATGGCGCTATACACTATAATACTCATTAGTGCCTATACTTATGTCTTCTAGTCAAGTCATTAGAGTTATATGAAAATATGAGATTGTTTTTACTAGGTAGTTTGAAAGAAAGTTTGTACGGAACCCTCGGTGGGCGAGTCCAACTCGCACTTGGCCGGTTTTTTTTATTTTTAGTCGTCTCGCCTATTGTTATGCCGTGTTATTGTTACATTTTGATAACTTTCTTCCATAGACTGCAGGACACGGTTACAAAGTCAAAAAGGATTTTTATGCATTGTTTCAATGAAATCTATAACTCGACTCACTAACAATAATTGTAATATGGTTAAATAAAAAAACCGGCCAAGAGCGTGTCGGGCCACGCTCAGTGTAGGGTTCCGTAGTTTTCCGTACTTTTCTCAAAAACTGCTGAACCTATCAAGTTCAAAACAATTTTCCTAGAAAGTTTTTATAATGTTCTACTTTTGTGATTTTTTCATATTTTTTAATCTTACGGTTCAAAAGTTAGAGGGGGGGGGACGTACTTTTTTTTCCTTTAGGAGCGATTATTTCCGAAAATATTAATATTATCATAAAACGATCTTAGTAAACTCTTATTCATTTTTAAATACATATCCAACAATATATCACACGTTGGGGTTGGAATGAAAAAAAATATCAGCCCCCACTTCACATGTAGGGGGGGTACCTTAATAAAACATTTTTTTCCATTTTTTATTTTTGCACTTTGTTGGCGTGATTGATATACATATTGGTACCAAATTTCAGCTTTCTAGTACTAACGGTTACTGAGATTATCCGCGGACGGACGGACGGACGGACGGACGGACGGACGGACGGACGGACGGACAGACAGACATGGCGAAACTATAAGGGTTCCTAGTTGACTACGGAACCCTAAAAATATGTGCTTATAGGGGTTCACTGCGGAACCCTAATAAAAACGCGAAACTTTAAACACGCTATTCTCTAGTAGGTACTTGTAGGCATACGTGACCGGCTCTACAAAGGAGACGTCTAGTCTCACGTCTGACAAGGAACAAAATCGTTATCCTTGTTATTGGACGTGGCCGTTACTTTCAAGGTTTAAAGTACAGTCCGCCACACAACAGGAAAATACAAGAGCCCTGTAGGTTCTTAACCATGACAATCGTTTACAGAAACGAAAAGAAACGCTATGACGTCAATACCTATATTTTTGTCTATACCTAGGGGTATAACGATTTCTACATTGAATAGGCCCTTTGGTTGGCTCAAATTACCAAACTATGTTTACACTTTTTATTCTATTGGCAATTTAAAAGTAATGATAGAATAATTTTGAATTATTTGCTAATTATAATTTAGGTCTTATTGATGCTAATACACATGTAATTGATATGTTTTTTGCTCTGTATAAAAACGTCAGAAGATTAAAGTTTGTAGATGTGTTTACTAAATCTTATTTTTTTCGAGGCGGTAATTACTTAGTAAGTATGCCAACATACGCGAACTCCCGTGGCCTTCAAACGTTTGCGGAAATGGTTTAGCGAATATGACCATAAAAAACAACACCATGTCTGGCGTATCAAAGTAGGTATATCGCTATAAAAACCGATTCATTATAAATGTTGTGATCGAAAACTTCAAATGGTTTGTTAGAATGATGATGATGAGAGAAGGATGATGATAATAAAAGCTCCATTCCCGGTTTTTTAACCCTTTACCAGGCCCCAAAGAACTAGCGTGTCTTCATACGTACTGTATATACTGTTACAACCGTATTGAACGCCTTGTAAAAAACCGCCTTCAAAAATAAGCGCGTTACAAAACACGGAGAAACTAAAAAGCAAAAAATAATAAACCTTTGAATTCAGATTTCTTATCGTATTGCAATAATCTAAACATCCAAATTATAAACAAATCAATTATTTTTGCAGTCGGTACCAGACCTGTTCGTCGCCTTGCTATTGCCTGTTTGCCCCACCCAACCATACGCAGGCTGGCACCGACTCCAAAAATAATTGATTTGTTTATAATTTGGATGTTTAGATTATTGCAATACGATAAGAAATCTGAATTCAAAGGTTTATTATTTTTTGCTTTTTAGTTTCTCCGTGTTTTGTAACGCGCTTATTTTTGAAGGCGGTTTTATTTTTTGTTAAAAAGTTTATTTATTTGTTGATTTTTAGTGGTTCCTATTGATATTATACGTATCAGTCCGAATACATGTACACTAGTGAAAGAATTATCCTTTAACTCCTAACCATTGAGGAGTTGACCTTCCATCATCAGCTCAGCCACATAAAATCATTACCATCAGGCGTAAATACTGGTTTACCTTTGAAAAATACACTAAAAACATTACATGTGCCTATAACATTTGAAGAGTTCCCTCGATTTCTCCAGGATCCCATCATCAGACCTTGATTTGGTGCCAATGGGACCATCTCGGGGTTATACCCGTTCGATCAAAAAAAAAATTTTGAAAATCGGTCCACAATTCTCGGAGATATCGAGGAACATACATACAAAAAAATAAAAAAAAAAATAAAAAAAACATTCAGTCGAATTGAGAACCTCCTCCTTTTTTGAAGTCGGTTAAAAATGCATAAATTTACGAAAGTCGGAGATGTTCCTTTAAACCAGAAATAAAAATGTGGGTTACGGTTATCCCATCGCCTGGCCAAGTAACTAACTGTCATACTCGATTTTGTCTTATTATATTCTTTACCAGGCGAAGGTATGTATTCCTCCCACACCTTATATCGGTTACCGTAGTCAGGTTTTAACTCCAAACCTCCTACAAAATATTTTGCGAATCCCTGAAAATAGTATTTTATGATCTACATTCACAACACGCTTCTAAATCGCATAATATATCTTTGGCAGTCGTTTAAATTCACTTGACCAGTGATGTTAGTGGTTTGTTTACAAATCCGAACACTATACTGAATTTAAGAATAACACAAGGAGATATATCGAACCATTTTTTGGTATTTTCATGATCTTAATGATTGTCAGGTAATATAATCATATATTTTGCTAAATACTCCTGCGTCCTTGTGATATGACCAGAATTAGGATGTGGGATGACTCTATCTCATTGCCTGGCTGGAATTTGCCTGTGTGGGAACTATTATTCCCATGGCCCGATTAGATTTTGAGTCTCTTTGGTTTTTGTTATTTATTTTTAAGTATACAGGGTTTATCAAAAATACGAGTTTTCGTTTAAAGGCATTCTCGGTACGTATTTATTTTTTGTAACTATGATATATACATATATATATGTAACACAGTCTCACACCTAGACAGGCAATGGGATAAATACTTACCTCATTATTTTTTGGTTAAAAGCAACACAATTATTAAATTTTATGATACTATCTTCAAGAAGAAATTTTTCAGGGAAAGTCTTTAAAAGGAGATTTTATAGCTAGATTAGCTAGGTACATGAATTCACTCTAGGTTGAACACAAAAACAGTTTTATTACTAACGTGAGTTTTTATGACATGACAAGACAATTTACTGGGCCATGGGAAGAATAGCTCCCACACAGTTAAACTCTAATAAGGCCATGGGATAATGTCAACCCACATCCTAATTCTGGTCATACACAATAATGCGTAAATATTTAGCAATATTTACGATTACATTACCTTTCAACACTCAAAATCTACAAAATGTCAAAAAATTGTTCGACCAATGTACTTCTGTTTCATAGAAATTAAGGAAAGTGTTCGAATTTCTCCGTAGTTTCCTGAAATTAGCGTTCAAGTGAATTTAAACGACTGCCAAAGATATATTACGCGATTTAGAAGCGTGTTGTGAATGTAGATCATAAAATACTATTTTCAGGGATTCACAAAATATTTTGTAGGAGGTTTGGAGTTAAAACCTGACTACGGTAACCGATATAAGGTGTGGGAGGAATACATACCTTCGCCTGGTAAAGGGTTAAACTAGTTCCGCATGAATGGGTAACCGACAGAGTTGTTTTAAATAGGTACTCGAAGAATCATAATATTCCTAACAATTTGACCAATCTCATTGACTGATATTATTAATAAAAATAAGTGATTCGGCAACAGGTGGGTTACACGCGTTTCACATAAATATTCAAATATTGGTTGGATGACATCAATCCGCGAGTAATCAACCCGCGACCACTCAACTGGCCATACAAAAACAAATACAAAAAATACTTACGAAGTATTGTTGCTAGTTTTATACCGGTTATGGGATAGGATAGCATTGACCGAATAAATAAAATAACCTGATAAAAGACGTTACCTACAGTTATATACCTCATATGAGAAATTATGCGTAAAAGGTATATGAGAAATTATTTAATTAGTAGGTAATCAACGTAACGTGGCCTACTTTTAAGGTAGGTATCAAATAACATTTTATATACTTACAAGTACGTTTTTATAAAACTATTGTTATTATCGTACTTGACACTATTCAAAATGTGAAGTTTTGTTTGTACCTACCTATATTTAATCTTGCTGGATGTATATCTGGACAAATGTTTTTTTTTTTTTCGGTAGGACGGATCTACAAATGATATGATGCAATAGCAATTAAAACTTCATCATTAATGTAAACATGTTCCGAATTTCAGTACCTATACCTATTCACGGACATGCCCGTAATAATAGATTCGAATTTAATTATCTAACATGGCCCAGTATGATCATCATGCATGTGCTCGTTTTTGTGCATCACATAATATATGCCTACGATCAAACTTTACATTACACCCCTTTTGAGAATAGAGGCGTTAATTTATGTATGTGTAAGCACTTAAGACGGAGAGAAAACTTACTCATTAACGAGTCCAGTGGAGGCGTATCTGTCCGGGCGGCTCCTGCGGTAGACCTGGACGATCTCGGTGGGGGGACGGTAGGGGCGGCGCGCCGGGGTGCGCAGCACGGCCTCCAGCGCCGCCCGCTCGGCGATGGACACCAGCGCCGCGCCCCCGGGAGCGGTCTCCGCGAACACCGGCCCGTAGCGCCTGAACATGTCTGCGTGCAAATATCTCTCACTGTCACAGCGAGGGGGCCTTGACGATACTTAATTTACGAACAATTTCTTTACTTTACAAATGAGATATCGGTCCATCAACGAGTCTTTGTTGTTAGGTAATTGCGCATACACAGTGCTGTACTTGTTCATGCTGAACATCGAGCATAATGCCTTATACAAATGAGATATAGGCACTTGGTCCTGCAGTTTACTCGTCAGTTACCCTGACTCCTGAAGGCCCTGACCGTGCAGTCTTGTAGAGGTGTAGCGTTGGCAAATGTTTTTTACAAATTAATGTAACAGAAGATAACAAAGAATACAAACATAACATATGAATGTGAAAAATTTAAAAGCTTTTGTCAAGCTTTTTGTGCTTTGTGTGATGCTTTGAATCTGTTATCCAAAACGTAAACTTCATGTTAGTCTTGTTTTTGAAACTAAATTTAGGGATGCACTAGTCAGTCATGCGCGGATCCAGGGGGGGGTCATGACCCCCCCTGGAGCCTAAGTAGGCCATACAAATAGACCACGTGACACCCCCCCCCCTGGGGCCCTGGGCCTTTACCACGTGACCCCCCCCTGGGCACGAAGCTGGATCCGCGCTTGTAGTCAGTGCTCAAGCATACCAAGGATTAATTCTCAATAGTCTTATCTCTAATTTGCATCACAACCTGAATAGGTATGTAGTAAGAAAGCGATTTCCTACTACTTAATCTCGATATTGGCATGAAACATGGGTGGTCGGGCGTTAACAATGAAACTCACCTTCGTAAGCTTCATGTAGCTTATTCATCTTGTACCGGCTCCAGTAGAGCCAGCGCGTGCCAATGAGCGGCAGCGCCGGCGGGCCCGGCAGCCGCGGCCGGCCCTCGCGCGTAGCCAGCGCCGTCGCCGCCACCACCAGCGCGATCACCGCCAGCACCAGCGTCGGCACCCCGGACCAATCGAACAGGGGCGGGGAGGTGCTCTGCGGAATAATGTTCCCGTTATTTGATATACTTCAAACATTGTGCCGACTTTAAACATAATCTCAATGGAATGGACAGGGTCAGGGTCAGGGTCTTGCTCTGATCACCACTCCTTAATTACTTAGCTATCAGATTCGGAGGTTTGCACTTCGAACTTGCGCTATGTACCAGATGATCACGTGCTTGAATTGTGACATCGGTTTAAGTCAACAATAATGATAGCATATATACCTTTGTAACAGAACAAGCGTCTATGACGAAGAAATGGACTCGTTATTACATATAAAACTTACGGCGAATCAGCTTTTCCTTGACCAACTTTTTCGGTGCATATTTCCTTCGGGATTATTTGAAATTGGAATGCTGAAACAAGTTTACCTAAGCAACAAAAAAATCTATCAGTTGATTGTCAAAAATTGTTGTGAAAAAGTGTACATGAATTTTTAGTGATGATATTGTGTTGTTGTAATATTTTGTGTTTGTGTGTTAATATGGACTAGTGAAAAAGAAAATTAACTCCCCTCCGACCGCCGAAATAACGCACTCGTAAGTGGTTACGGGCCCAGCGCCCGGAGAATAAAGATTAAAATGGAGTTGTCAAAAATTTCGATCAACAAATTAGACAACCACAATTGGGTTTCATGGAAGTACCGTATGCTAGCACTGCTCCGCGGTCATGGACTCATGGATATTGTGGAAGGCAACACTGTGGTGTATTACATGTGTGCGTGCACACGCACACAGACGCGACTTTTTTTATCTCTGGGCCTTAAATTTGGTCTAGTAACTTTAGGATGTGGCGGTTGCAACTGCGCGTCGGCGCTGCCGGCGGGGGCAGGCGCCTCCTCCGCGGCAGGTGCAGCCGCGTCCTCCGCGACCTCCGCGGACGGCGCGGGCGACCCCTCGTCCTCCCCAGAGAGCCACGTGTCGTACTCCTCCGCCTCATCGTTCACTACATCCTGCGGCTGTACGTCCGCCTGTACGGGACTCTCGGCCCGGGGGGAAGGGGGCGGAGGGGGCGCGCACGCCGCGGGGGGTGCGGGGGCCACCGAAATTTCCGGTGGCGCAACCGGTGGTGACCACGGGTCCTCATTATCATCTCTAACATTGTCGTTTGCATTAATGTCATCAAATTTATTACCAGTAAACTTGAGAATTTGATCTACATGGCGTCTACATACAGTATTTTTAGCATGCACGTAAATCAGAAACATTCGGTTGCCAATTTTATTTTTAATAGTGCCTAAAATCCAAATCTCTTTTTTTTCAGCAAACCATTTGACCCATACCCGATCTCCGACAATAAATTTTCTACAATCGTTTTTATCGCTTTTATCGACATTACTATCTATGGTTACATTAACATCTGGTATTACAAGATCTAACCTTGACCTCAAATTACGGCCCATCATTAAACTCGCTGGAGTTTGACCTGTCGCACAATGAGGAGTATTACGGTATTCGAATAATAACCCCATTAGTTTTTCCTCGACTTTTGACTTGTCCACGTTAACTATGCACTTAATCATCTTTTTACACGTCTTCACCGAGTTCTCTGCCTGGCCGTTACTGGCCGGATGATAAACTGGAGAAGTGACGTAACGAATGCCATTCATTGTACAGAATAAATTAAACTCGGCTGAATTAATTTTAATGTCATTGTCGGACACAATGACATTCGGTACGCCATATCTAGAAAATATTTCCTTAAGTTTACATATCAGCGCTCGAGTGGTAGTACCTTTGTCCATTAATAAACATTCTAACCATTTACTGTATGCGTCTATGACAATTAAGTAAACCTTCTGATGAATAGACATGTAATCGATGTGCACCCGGTACCACGCAGAGGGGGGACGCGGCCAGGGCGCGGGAGCGGCGCGGGGCGGCGCGGCGCGCACGGCCACGCACGCGGCGCACGAGCCGATCCAGCGCTCGATATCACTATCAATGTTAGGCCACCACATTTTACCGCGCGCGACGCTTTTCGTCTTAACAATACCTAAATGACCGGTGTGTAGTTCGCGTAACAGCTGCTCTCTAAATACAGTCGGAATAACCACCCGGTGGCCGCGAAAGAGTATACCTCCATCTATTTGTAAGTCAGCCTTGCACCTAAAATAAGGTAAAATAAATGCACAATTAATCTTTCGCGGCCATCCGAGACACATATATTTAAAAACCTTTTTTAGTGTTGGATCATCTCCGGTAGCTTGCCTTATTTTATCAGCTGTCACGGGAGTCACACTTTCGTCTAAAAAATTTAAATAAGCTACATCGTCGTGGTCGTCATAATTTTCATCATTGTCCATGATTGGCAAGGGCGCACGAGAAAAATAATCAGCTACGAGATTATTTGCGCTACTTATATACTGTACCTTATAATTATACGCCGATAAAATAATAGCGTGGCGTTGAAGCCGGGATGCAGTCATGACAGGAATGCCACTACTTTTGCCAAAAATGGACAACAAAGGTCTATGGTCCGTTTTTAAAATGAACGGATCTTGCCTACCATACAGGTACTGGTGGAACTTTTTCACACCAAAAATTATTGCCGCAGCCTCTTTCTGAAGTTGACTGTAGTTCCTCTCGCTAGCGTTGAGCGAGCGCGAGGCGAACGCGACTGGACGCTCAGTGCCGGTCGCCGGGTCCCTCTGTGCCAGCAGGGCACCTAACCCGCCCGGGCCTGCGTCCACACTCAGCACCGGCTGAGCCTCAGGGTCGAAGTGAGCCAGCACGCGCTCTGAGCCTAGCTCCCTTTTACAGCCTGGAACGCCTCCTCTTGTGAACGTCCCCACTCCCACTTCGCCTCCGCGCGGAGTAGCTCATGCAAAGGACTTAACATGTTCGATGCGTTAGGTATGAAGCTGCGGTAATAATTAACGAGTCCTAAAAAACTCTTTATCTCCGAAACATTAGTGGGTCTAGGTGCGTTATGAATAGCTTCCACCTTATTTTTAGACGTTTGTAAACCGCTTTTATTAATCACGTAACCTAAATAAGTTACATTACTAGCTAAGAAAACACATTTTTCCTTCTGTAATTTTAAACCCGCATCGCTAAACCTAGTTAAAACCTCTCGTAATCGCGCCAAATGAACCTCGTTCGTCGGTCCCGTTACACAAACGTCGTCCAACCAACAGCTGACTCCCTCGATACCTACCAACAACGACTCCATTGCACGTTGAAAGATAGCAGGGCCGTTGGCAAGTCCATATACTAACCTAGTATATTTATACAGGCCTTTCGTCGTGCTAATGGTCGTAAGCGCCTGCGAGCTATCAGACAAAACGAACTGATTGTACGCGTTACTAAGGTCTAATTTCGTGTAACTTTCACCACCGCCTAGTTTAGCGAAAACTTCCTCAATACGGGGCATCGGGTACTTATCGATAACCATGTCTTTATTTAACGTGACCGAGAAATCTCCTGCAATTTTGACCTTGCCATTTTCCTTCAAAACAGGAACGATAGGTGTTGCATATTCTGAAAAATTAACCGGTACGAGTATACCTAAATCTACCAGGCGGTCGATTTCGTCCTCTACCCGCTTTTTAAGCGCGAACGGAACCGGCCGCGGTTTGAAATACTTAGGTTTTACGTTCTCTTTCAATTGCAAGTGAACTTTGAACTTATTAAATTTGCCCAACCCCCTTCGAATAAACTACTAAATTGATCTAGCAATTTGGTCACCTCGCTCGAGCTCTGATTAATGTTTACATCAGTAATTAATTTGTTGTCTACAGTAAATGACAAATTAAATTTTGCCATAAAATCACGCCCTAGTAATGGCGGCCCGCCATTTTTTACAACGTAGATTTTTAACAGTCGTTCCTTCGACATAAAATTTAATTTTGCAACGAAAAATCCTACAGGCGTAATTTTATGATAATTGTATAGACACATTTTTAAATCACTTTTGTACAGCGACACATTAGGAAACATGTTCTTATATAATTCGTCATTAATAACGGTAGCACCGGAGCCCGAGTCCAGTTCCATGTTTAACTCAAGGTCGTTAACGGACACTTTAAGAAGTATTGGCTTATAAGCAACGTACCTTAAGCTAAAAAGTTGACATTCCTTGCAATTGTCACAGTCTCCACCTTCCGACGTCGAAAATTCTGCCACTTCCACGTTATTTACACGGCACTTAGACTGTTTCTTTGAAGTACACACTTTCTTGAGGTGTCCCTTTTCACCACACAGCTGACACCGGTAGGATTTGTATCGGCACCTACTCTCGTCGTGGCTCCTCATACCGCACACCGAGCAGGTCCTCGCGACGGGATCCCGGCGGCCGGCGGACGGCTGCGCGCCCGCCCGGTACACCGGCTCCTGCTTCACGGCCACGGCCACCGCGTCAGCGCGCGCCTTCTGCGCACACTCCGTCTGCTGCGCCAGCTCCATCGCCTTCGCCAGCGTGAGCGTGGAGACGTCCTGTTCGAAGAGTCGCTCGCGCTCCTTGCCGGCTCGTAGCCCCAGCACGAACTTGTCCAGTAACAGCATGTCCAGCGAGTTTCCAAACTCGCAGTGTACGGCGAGTCCTCTGATCCTGGCCGCCCACTTCTCGACACTCTCCCCTACGTCACGTGTTGCCTCGTAAAATTTGGCTTTGTCGGCGAAGGTACACCTCCTCGGAGTAAAATGACCGTCGAGCACCTTCAGCAACTTGTCGTACCCGGCATCCTCCACCTTGGTTGGGTACACCAGGTTCTTCAATAGCCGGTATGTATCGTCATGCAGATGTGTCAGTAGCACTGCCTGTTTCATATCATCTTTAATACTATTTAAAACGATGAACTGCTTCAAACGACTACTGAAAATTTCCCATTCTTGGGTATTATGATCGAAATGGCTCAAATTTCCGATAAAGGTAGTGGTAGTCATTTTAAATACACACGCGGGTATAGCACGGATCGTCGCCAGTGAGGTATTTGCAAGTATTTAAGTGAAACAACCGGCTCTGAGAGATGCTCGTTTATTACTAATAATGGTAAGTACAGGTAGTCGCGTCTGTGTGCGTGTGCACGCACACATGTAATACACCACAAACACACAAAGGCCAAATAGACCCGTGGTTGGTGGTGGCGAAGGTGGGGCTGCAGATGCCGCTGCTGATGCTGCTGCTTTGGCAACTTACAACACAATGATAAAAGAGTATTCAAAATTAGAAAGCACGGCTTTACTTTTGATTACTACAAACATCACTGATGAGGCACTTTGCAAGGTAATACGACTGTCTACACCAAAGGAAGTATGGGAAGAACTTCACAGACTCTACGAGGGTGCTAACGAGGATCGGTTATACGATTTATGCTTGGAATTTTTCCAGTTTAAAAAGGAAGCTGTTGACGACATAGCTACTCATGTGTCAAAAGTGAAGAATTTATGGCATAAACTTAAAGAAGAACTCCTCAAAGAAAAAGAAGCAGAACTTCCTGAAGTGTTATTAATCTGCAAGATTTTGGACACTCTTCCGGAAAATTTTTTTGCTTTCAGGTCTAGTTGGCTGCTGATAGCAAAAAAGGACAGAACAGTTGAAAATATTACAAGTCAGCTCTGTGCACACGAAAAGGCGCTTCTAGCGAAAGATACTCAGGAAGAGTCAAGCGGTACAGCACTGACAGTGAGGATCGGTAAGAAGTTAGCCAAAGGAGACACAACTAAGAAACCTGCAAGTAAGTTTAAATGTTTCATCTGTAGAGAAGTGGGTCATATGAAGAAGGATTGTCCAACTCAGATAAGGCGGGAATCTCAGAAGAAGTCGACAGGTACCAATATGATGTTACTCACTTTGAGCTCGACTGATTCAGGCGCAGATAGTGAAGGCTGGTATGTAGATAACGGGGCTACGCACCATGTCACTATGCGCAGTGACCTTTTTACAGATTTTGAACATTTTGCAGAAGCTCATACCGTCACAACGGCTGATGGTAATGTGATTGGAGCTGTGGGAAAAGGTACGATTCGCGTGAAGGCTACGGTCAATAAAAGGACGGAAGACCTATACTTCAGAGACGTGTGGTACGTACCTAAGATAAGCAATAACCTTTTTTCAGTCCTCAGTACCCAGGACAGAAATACAAACAGCCTGTTTGAGTCGAAGGTTACACAGTGCTTCATGACTATCAATGGGAAGGTTGCTATGACAGGAAGAAGGCAGAGATATGGAGGTTTGTACAAATTAGATTGTCAAGCCATAAAGCCAGTTCCTGATATAAACCTCGTTGAGGATAAAGATATGCTTCAATTGTACCACGAGCGCATGGGACATCAAGACAAAAATCACATTAAGACACTGATTGAAAAAGAATTAGGAGTCAAGACTGTGAAGAGTGGAGACTTATGCGAAGGTTGCATTTTTGGCAAAGCGCATAGACAACCGTTTGGTACTCGGGAAAAAGCCACTATGCCAGGAGAACGGATACACTCTGATGTGTGCGGTCCATTTGTACGAAGCAATTCTGGATATCGGTATTTTGTTTTATTTAAAGATGAGTATACACGTTTCCGATATGTTTATTTTTTGAAGAACAAGTCTGACGTTTATGAGAAGCTCAAGGAGATGCTGTCTGAGGCTAAGAATGCTGGACATACAGTTAAGGAGCTACTCAGCGACAATGGTCGTGAATAGGATGACAAGAGAGTGAAGGATCTGTTGAAGGCAAGTGGTATTAAGCAAAGATTAATCATGCCTTACACTCCTGAACAGAATGGGTCAGCAAGAGCCATGATGCACGCGCACGACGAAATTCCTCAAGTTTTGTGGGCTGAACTGGTGAATACTGCTGTATATATATTTAAACAGGACAGGTCCGACAAAAGACGGAGTAAAGTCACCCTACGAGCTGTGGCTTGGTAAAAAGCCTCAAATAAAACACTTAAGGATTATCGGCTCAACCGGATATGCGCATGTGCCCAAGCAGAAGAGGAAGAAAATGCATAAAAAAGCAACGAAATGCATCTTAATTGGCTATGACAACGACGATGGCTATCGACTCTGGAACAAAGGTACGAACTCCTTGGTAAGGTCTAGAGACATTATTTTTGATGAAAGACCTATTCAAACAAAAATAGACGATGACAACAAGGAAAGAGGAGAAGAAACGACTGAGCTTGAGATTCTTCTTCGTAAGGAGGTACCTAGATCTGTTGATGTTCTGCAAAATGAGCGTGATCAGAATTTAGAACAACGTAACAGACTTGGTGTTGAAGGAAATCATAGCATGGTTGATCCTGAGATTCAGCATGACGAGACTGAAGAGTTTGGTTCTAGAGGAGACCAAGTTGTAGATTGTTCTGAATTACCTGTCACTAGCGCAGATGAATTCGAAGATGCATTGCCAGAGTTACCAGAAGAGGTCCAACAAGAATCTGTTGAATCAGAGGAGAATGAGAGGAACAAAGAGCATAGTCCATATGTATTTCGACGATCGAGATCGACGGAAGAAATGTTGTTTGGGGAAGACCAAGACGAGTCTATCGCACCAGAACGGATTATATTGAGAAATCGTTCTAATCTTCGTCCTCCTGAAAGATTCAAAGATTTTGTAATGAACGCAGAAATGGGCTACCCTGACTATCACGAACCGACTTCGATCAAGGAAGTTATTCTGAGCCCAGAAAAGAATTTTGGAAAGCAGCTATGGATGCTGAAATGAAATCCTGGAAAGAGAACCAGACATGGGAACTGAAAAACTTACCAAAAGGAAGAAAAGCTTGTAAGTGGGTGTTCCGCATAAAAATTAATCCTGACGGTTCAGTGGAAAAATACAAGGCTAGACTTGTAATTAAAGGATTCTATCAAAAAAGAGGTATAGATTACGAGCAAACCTTCAGTCCAGTAACCAGAATGGCGACAGTTCGCTCTGTTATTAGCGTAGCCGCAAGTGAAGGAATGGCGATGCTACAATTTGATGTTGCAACTGCATTCTTGTATGGTTCCCTGGATGATGAAATCTATATGAGACAACCAGAAGGCTATGATGATGGCTCTGGTCAAGTGTGCCTTTTACGGAAAAGCCTCTATGGTTTGAAACAGGCTCCACGATGTTGGAATCGGTGGATCCTGGATTTCTTCAAAGAAATTGGCTTTAAACCGAGCGACGCGGATCCATGCCTTTTGACTCGCACTAAGGATGGTGGAAAGCTGATTGTAGCTTTATATGTTGACGACGGCTTGGTGGCTGGCACAAATCAGAAGCTAATCGATGAACTAGTCAAAGAGCTCTCTGGTCGCTTCAAGATTACGACAAAAGAAGCATCTTACTTCTTGGGAGTAGAGATTCAAAGAAGAGGAGACGATATAAAAATCTGTCAACCCTCGTACGTTAACAAGGTATTACGCAGATTTGGGATGGATACCTGTAAGCCTGTCTCAACGCCTATAGCAAAGGAAAGCATGTTACGTGATAAAATTGACCGAAGTTACATGCTTAGTAACTATAGACAGATTGTTGGAGCTTTAGCCTACTTAATGGTATGCACCAGGCCTGATATCGCTTATGCTGTTAGCATAGTATCACGAAGTCTAGAAAACCCCAGTGACGATGACTGTATCAAGTTGAAGCGAATAATGCGGTATTTGCAATATACGCCTGACTTAGGAATATTGTATCAAAAAGACTACAAAAAGGGTTATTTATAATGCTACAGTGATGCTGATCATGCTAGAGACGTGAACACAGGGAGGTCAACAAGTGGCGTGTTATGCTTGTATGCAGGAGGAGCTATTTCCTGGCTTAGCCAAAGACAATCGAGCGTCTCGATCTCCACAACGGAAGCCGAAATAGTAGCTGCTAATGAAGCTGCAAGGGAGTCGATTTGGCTCTCTCGACTCATTCGCAGTATAACCGACCTCAAGCACGTACCTTGTTTAAGAGTGGATAATGAAGCAGCAATTAAGCTTGCTGAGAATCCAGAGTTTCATCGTCGAACGAAACATATTCGTGTTCGACATTTTTTTGCCAGAGAATTGGTCACAAGCGGAGAACTTGCTATTGCAAAAGTGCCTAGTGAAGATCAACTAGCGCACATTTTTACAAAGCCAGTTGCCAGACCAAGGTTGAGGAAGATCACTCAACAGATAGGTCTTTGTTGAGAGGAGATATTTGAAATTGGAATGCTGAAACAAGTTTACCTACGCAACAAAAGAATCTATCAGTTGATTGTCAAAAATTGTTGTGAAAAAGTGTACATGAATTTTTAGTGATGATATTGTGTTGTTGTAATATTTTGTGTTTGTGTGTTAATATGGACTAGTGAAAAAGAAAATTAACTCCCCTCCGACCGCCGAAATAACGTACTCGTAAGTGGGATTTCATTGAATATTTTAACAAATAATATCTGTGATGCTTTATCACATGTTTAGTCGCGTTATCACTCATAAAATTTCACTATTATTTGATGCACAACTTAAGGAAAGGGCTTATTTACAAACTATATTTACATGAACCGATTGTTGACATTGACAATCTGATCTGTCAAACGAATGGCGTTCCGATATTGCGTCTTGGTTCCAATTACAAGTCAGAGAGGTAATAATCACTAATATTGATTATTATACTTCCTGAATATATCATTCAATGTAACAATTAGGAACAAATGTGATCTTTCATTGCGAAGTTACTTACTAAATTGATTTAAACAATCTTTCACAAAATAATATTTACGTAAAAATATTTATCGACTATTGAAATAGTCAATAGCTCTGTCTCTCTCTAAAACACGTGCAATCATGCAGGTGTTACTACTGATGGGTAAACAATTATTTGCTGAGAGAACATGGCCGTTAAATGTATAAGGCTAACGGCTTAGTAAACAAAGCAGTCCGCATTACGTCTGCAGTCTGCGTTATGTCTGTAAAACGTCTGTAGTATGTCTGCAAAACGTCTGCAGTCCGCGTTATGTCTATAAAACGTCTGTAGTGTGTCTTCAAAACGTCTGCAGTCCGCGTTATGTCTGTAAAACGTCTGTATTGTATCTGCAAAACGTCTGCAGTCCGCGGTATGTCTGTAATATGTCTGCAAAACGTCTGCAGTCCGCATTATGTCTGGATTAAAGGCTATAAAAGGGTCGGAGCGAGCCGACGCGCGGGATTCTTAAAATATCTACAAGACTAACAGTGTCCCTGGCTTTCGTGTGTTATACTGGTGAGTGAAGTTGTTCTGCTATTGTTTCTCTGTTTATTTTTACTTGGAAATTATTCTAAGTGATTGTAAACTTTGAAATGGTGTCTCTGTTTGATTGTGCGGGGACAATATCGTCGTACAGTTGAACTTAGACCTGTGGTGGAATTGCTTTACCGTCAGTTGTGGGTTTATTTTAGTGTTCTATTTATAGCGTAGTGTTACATTTAAATTAATGTGTAATTGTGTATAGTGAAGTTTTCTGTGCTTTGTTTCATGAGTGCCGTCAAGCAATACAAAGACAGGGTCGATGTATGGCTGGTGCTTGGAGATAAGTCTGTGCTTGGTTTTATATGGAGTAATTCTTGTAAAATTAAGCTTAGATTATAGCACGTAAAGGAAACTTCACTCGTTTGTTTAGTTGGTCAGTAAAATTGAATTTAGTAATTTTCTATGGGGTTATTATGTGAAAGTTATAAGCCAGATCATTGTTTGTGACCACAGAACACCCCACTAGAAGCCAAATGCAAGCGATATTGTTCGAGACGCAAATCACCAATCCTTGCGGGGTGAGGCGGGCGCGCACGGTGCTGCCATTGGTCGTTTCAAATAATGGCGCGCCTTTATGATTAGCAGTAGGGATGGGAATGGGACATGTCTATTATAGACAATGGTACCGGTACCAGTACTGTGGTGAATTTGTTTTGCAACAAATTATAATATTATAATTAAATTATAATAAGGCCTAGTTACCCTTCGGGTTGGAAGGTCAGATGGCAGTCGCTTTCATAAAACTAGTGCCTACGCCAAATCTTGGTAGTAGTTTCCAAAGCGGACCCCAGGCTCCCATGAGCCGTGGCGAATGCCGATGCCGGGATAACGCAAGGAGGATGATAATTGTGATAGCATCTCAATAAAAATCATTCTAGTAACTAATAACTAAACTGTGCATTTTTACTTACGTTTACTAAGTTAAATAACCAACTAAATATTCTAAACTAATCAATGAACTAAATACCACTACAGACTCTACAGATTCTAGATAATTATTCACTATTACAAATCTGCTTTCTTTTATATTTCATAAAATGGTAGCACATGGTACGAACGGCAGTACGAAGTTCCCGCAACAGACATAAACTAACATGGCCCCATGCCTAGTCGTTTACGTGAAAGGGATAGCATATCACATTGTTAACTCGGTAAAGAGGGATGGACGCGCCTCGGCGCCGCTCAGCACAACCATATTGACCAGTATAAATGAACTCCGCGGACAATAAACAATATTCAACAAAATAATTAATTTGACTTAACTGTGGAATGTTGTTCCATCTTTTACATGTAGAAATGTTAGAAGACTTGCCACACCACTTTATGCTGTAAGAGACCATTGTTTGCAACCAAAATTGATTATTTAAGATTTTTTCCCGAACGGACACGGACACTGTTAACGGGTCGTATACTTGGGCGCTACTGATCGGTGTCGCACGCGTTCAAACTTTTATAAACCTGATTTGTCGTATGCTTGGTGACCGCGAGTCGCCCTGTAAGGGCCATCTTGTTGTATTGATCTGTGTTTGTGACAGACTGTTGTCCGGCTAAGCGCTTTATACCTTGCGGCTGTTAAACATAAGGCGTTTAGGAGTCTTTTTGTTCCAAGTGGAGGCTTGGGCGCCTTTATTTATACTTACAAAAGGCGTACTTTCTCACCGGTCTCAAAGAGTCCAACTGTTAGATGGAAGTGAGGACTTTCACGATTGAAGAAAGACATTAGGAGTAATCCTTGCTCACTGAAGTCGGCAGTATTTGAGGCTGGGGTCTTATATATAAATATAATTATTTACTCGGTGCTCTGGTCATGCTGGCGTTGGTCGCTGGGGATTTTGGTTGTGATCGATCCATATCTAAGTAAAGTTTGATCGCAGCTGGGTCTCCCATGTGACTGGTACTGGTGTGTCCTAGAATACTGGATATATACACGGATAGGGCGATCTACTCTCTGCTACCCTAGCCTGCGGGCAAAAGCAGAGGGGGGGGGGGGGGGGGGGGGGTCTAACCAACTCAAGCCTATACGTTGCTCATCTCAGCTTCGCTGGCTGAACTGTACAGCTCTAGTAGGGATACACTTGTGCATATTCTGAACACAAGATCTATGGTAAGTGACGGTCTGTGTTTCAGATATATGCTAGAGTAGGGAAAATGATAGGATTAGGGTAGTCACACACTATTTCTATGAAAGTAGAGTTCTTTTATGATTGGTCTTAAAATATAATTGGTAAACGTGTATTGTGGAGAAATAATTTAACTACTACTATTTATATGGTTTAAATGGACTTTAAATGTGGTGTTTACTATCTTAAAATATGTGGTAAAACTGGTAATTTATAAAATCTCTTATTACTTAATTTATCTGAGTGAAATTAATAATTGTGGTAGCAATTTCTGATCTTTTATTGTAGCGACGGGACGCTAAGTGTTGCTAACTAGTTTTTCAAGGTAAATTCTATCAAGTTGGCTAGGGAAACAAACTGTCTTTGGAATAAAAGGATTTGTTTGTTATAGGGGCCAGTGGCATGCGAGCGCCGTCCACTGATGAAAAGTCAAAATCTTAGAAGAGTTAGTAGACTTACTTAGTTCTCATAAAAGTTAGCGACTGCTCGGTATTTCGTTAATACATTAGAAAGATCGAGAAGTCATGGTCTATTCTCAGTATTGGGGAAAACGGGGGTTTAGCTAGGGAAAAAGAAACAAAACAAAAAGGGGGTTAGTTCGTAGATAGATAGCCCTTCAGGCTTACTTGCTTAGGTTCCCGATAAAGTGGTTTGTTCGGGTCAGGGGTCCCATACCGCACCGCAAGCTCTTGCCCAAGCCGGGACCACTAATAAGGCGTAGCGGATGATTGATTACCAAAATATTTTTTAATATTTATTTCATGTATGTTTCACTCACTAACTTCTATTCTAAAAATTTCTTCATTACGTCATTAATTTTCTCACTCATAACTTTCTAGGCCTAAATCTGATAAAATACTCTTCTATAACACTATATTATTATGCTACAATAACCTTTATTCTTCTTTAAAATATAAATAAATAAAAATTTAAATACTAGTCAAAAATACAGCTGATACTCATTAAAGGATCTGGGTTATCGCGGTTCACATTGAAGGGTTCTACATATTCACACTAGACGACACAAGGCCAAATTTACGGGGTATATTTAAAGGAGGGTTAGCCATACCGTCGATTAGTCAAGTAAGTAAGTAATATATAAGTAAGGTGAGCGAGGGTTTAGTTACACCGTCTTAATTGCTTTCCATACAAACATGTAAGTACAGTGGAAACTGTATAAGTGGAATCGCAAGGGACCGGCTGTTTAGTTCCGCTTATCCAGGTTTTCCGTTTATCCAGTTTTCCACTTAACCAGGCTCAAATAAAACGTTTTCTCACTTACAGAGGCTCTCCCTAACAGAGGTTGTGGATCCTAGTAATGTCGCTTATAGAGGTCACGTATATGGTCAAATAAATATGTATCTTTTATTTAATATGCATGTAGATATAAATTAACAAAAAATAGGTAGGCATGTAATCTCGACTTCAAAAAGCAATACCTACTGTAAATAATCCACAATACTGTTATACAAACTACAATATCTTTCCTTTGTTATAAAGTAACTTAAATATATTTAAACAAAATCACTCCTAATATTTATTTATGCAAGAGAAACCAGTACCTCTATGGTTAAATAAATCAATCAATATACCGATTGTACTTTAATGAAAAAATCTGAATTTGTTTAATTTCTCCCGAAGAGATAAACACTTGATTGTGTGCTTAGGCTTTGCTTATCTAACAGCACGGCACCGCACCGCAGCTAAAACCAAACTGAACGATGTGTAATCTCATACAATATAGATAGTTAAAACACAAACCATAATGTTAACGAAACAAACTACCCTCCTTGTGGCGGTTTATTAAAAATACAAATTTTATAACGCCAAGCTTTTCCACTCATAGAGGTTTCGAAGACGACTGATTCCAGTTGCAGAGGTAAAAATAAGAAATTTACGAAAAAATGGATTCCGCTTATAGAGGCCCCAAAATTCCACTTATAGAGGTAATTCGTTGCTAAGGGACTGGGACCGAGAACTTGGGTCCACTTAAAGAGGTTTTCCACTTACCCAGGTTCCACTTATTCAGTTTCCACTATATTAAGTAAGTGCCTACATAATAGATATTCGTTTGTTTTTGTTCGGTTATCGAACATTCCAATTAAAAATAAACTTTCGAATGTGACCGGGTTCAGATCCCAGGTTAAACATTTGCTATCAGCGGTCAGCGACCCTCGGCGTGGTCTGCTGTCGCAAGCGCAGCGCTCTTGACATTGGATTTGCGTAACGCGTTACGTAACTAACAACGCCTACGCATTTCGTGTAGCCAGTCTAAGACCCGAATATTAGCTCTAATATAAATACCTACATCAGTCATCAGAATTAACAAAGGCAAGCGCCTAATGTATGTACAAGTATATCTACATTAACCAAGTCCGAAACTCGAAAAAGATAATCAAACCGACCTTACTATTACCTATGTTAATGTGCGTGGTTTTGTCCTATTTATGTATATTAACGCAGACTCCATAAACCATGGAACACATTTGCAAAAAAAATGTACTTGTATATGTAATATGAACGTATGCGTTCCCAAATTGATTGATGATGATGAAAATTTACCAAAATCCACTTACAATGATGGGATTCACGAGGTATCAAAAGAGTTTAAAATAAAAAAATGAGATTAGATATAGCGACTCTTGTTCTCTTTTCTCACTGAAGATGAGACGATGATGTGTCCGTGTCAAGGCCTGATGTTGAGAATTCGCAAACATTGAGGGCGATGGACTTTATGTAGCTGGATACCGTTAGCCATGTACATTTTTGACACTCGAACCGCATGTTTAAGATTGTTAACGGGATTTTACGTTACTGTTATAGTAATTACAAATTGATAGGTAATCAAGTAAAGGAGTATACAAGTTTCTAATGGGTCGGCAACGCGCATGTGACACCCCTTGAGTTGCAGGCGTCCATAAGTTACGGTGACCGCTTTCCATCAGGCGGACCGTATACCTGTTTGCCACCGACGTGGTATTAAAAAAATCAAAACATTAATCGAACGAGCGAAGCGAAGTTCTTACAACATTTTCAACTTCACACGGCTCGGCCGGCATACTTAATGATGGGTACGTCCCGGCATTTCGATGTTTAGGGTACACAGAAAACGGGTCGGACCGAGAGATGGCGCTATGCACAATATGCTTATTAGTAGATAATTATGTATACTTCTAGTGAAATTGAGTTAGAAATCAAAACCTACAGTTTGGGCGGTAGATTTCAGCGAATGCGATTTCTAATTGCGGGGCGAGTTACTAAAACCAGTTATTATAGGTAGGTAAACTTAAAAATCTTAAAATGATCTACGGGTATCAAAAATTGTCCCTATTATATTATGTGATCAAAATAGTTCTTCCCAAAGCTGTCTGGTTACGACTTATGTCAAAAACTATCTAACCCGGGACCCCTTCTTGGCCACCTTAAAAAGAAAAGGTCGTAAAATGATTTTTAAGAAAATAAAACCGCCGCTTTTGGGGTTCTGGTGAAACTTTGAAACGTGAAAGGTACTTGCGAATGTTGGATTATGTAATTATGCAGAAATGTGTAAGTATTTTTCTAAAAACTGCTTTTAATGTAAATCTTTGATTATTTGATGGAAATACAAATGATTATACGTATACCTACCGTTAAGGTTTAAGGAGTTCCTTGAATTCTTCATGAATCCGGTATCCGATTATAAGAAATCGAGCTTGACCAAAGTGACTTGAAAGAAGAGAACAAAATCTCCTAACATGAACTATGCATAGCTGAGGAGTTCCGTTCTGAGCACCATTCATCAAATGTCACATGTCAACGTCACCACCTTCCTTGAGATTTGGGCGGTGGTTATAGTACATTGTGCAACAAGGGGAGGAAGTTGAATATTACTAACGAGAGTAAGTTAAATCGCGACGGCTTGCCGGAGCGATTTAAAGACTCGAGTTAGTAATACTCATACTCCCCGAGTTACACACAATGTTTTTCATCACATTTGAGAGAAAAATACAGAGGAAACAGTTATAAGGCAAAACCTTCAACCGGCGGCATTGCGACCAGTAGTGTATCTTGATTTACATCAGATTATTCATATTAAATCCATTGTTTTTGATAACAAACACTTTTTGAACGAAAACAAACTCGAATTGACTGCGTATAAATTAAATGCAATGTTCAAAAAAGCAGATAAATCATATGATTGAACTAAAATTTCACTTATTTTTCATTCAGTTAAATATTTTTATCTGTTGTACTCTCCGTTGCTAGGCAACGGTGGGTGCCTCGCGTACGCACGCGGTCAAGCGCGAGTAGAGAGTATGTTGTCAGATTATAAATTATAACAATTTATCTCAGTTAAATTTACGAAATAAATGCAAAACACACTGAGATAATTGTAAAACATAAATATTGGGTTGGTAAGAAAGTAATAAGCGATCGATTGAATTCCACATACAATTTTTGAGAGAGTTCTAGAATCTTCTATGGTCGAAAGTATATAAAGGGCGAGTCGCACAGTTTCTCGTCAGTCATTCACTAGCTGTCGCCGAGCTAATATAAGGAAGAAAATGGACGAATTAAAAGTGCATGTAAGGCATTGCTTACTATATGAATTTCAGTCTGGCCATTCAGCCGCCGAAGCAGTGCGTAATATATGTCAGCGTGTTGCTCCTGAAGTTGTGTCTGAGGCCACGGCGAAACGATGGTTCCAGCGGTTTCGTAGTGGCGACTTTTCATTATCAGATCAACCTAAGTCTGGTCGACCGGTGAAGATTGATGTAGCCAAATTAAAAACCTTAATTGAAGGAGATCCGAGGCTAACGAGTCGTACTCTTGCTACCGAGTTAGGCTGCTCTCATGTCACCATAGAAACGCATTTACACGAATTGGGAAAAAACTACAAATACAGTGTTTGGATACCGCACGAACTTGATAGAGATCAACTAAACCGCCGTGCCGATATCTGCATACAACTTCTGTCTTTTCGCCGCACATTCAACTGGTTGGACCATCTTATCACTGGAGATGAAAAATGGGTCTTATATATAAATCACACACGCAAACGTCAGTGGCTATAGCTCCAAACGAAAAAGGAATAGAGGCACCAGAAACAGAGCCTCACCCGAAAAAAGTTATGCTGTCCGTTTGGTGGGATATTCATGGTATTATTCACTGGGAACTCCTACCAAGTGGAATGACTGTTACCGCATCAGTATACTGTAATCAGCTTGAAAATTTAAACCAAAAAATCTGTCAGAATCGTCCACAGCATGCTAAAGTTTTTTTCTTACACGACAATGCTCGCCCACACATTGCAAAAGTGACTCGGCTAAAGCTATTGGAGCTAGGTTGGAAAGTGATACCTCATCCACCGTACTCTCCAGACTTGGCACCTACGGATTACGCATTGTTCAGACCGCTAAGCAATGCCTTGAATGAAAAAAAAGTTCGATGATCAAGCCCATCTACGACAGTACATAGCTGAGTTTTTTGAATCTAAACCTAAGAACTTCTTCGCCGATGCTATTCATTCTTTACCAAAACGATGGAGACAAGTAGTAGATAACGAAGGCCGTTATATTTTTGATAAATGATTAAAATAATAAATTAAATAAAAATTACAATATTGGTTATGATTCGCTCATTACTTTCTTACCAACCCAATAAAATGCATTTTTCATACCGTATAATATCTTTTATAGCTTAATAGACAAATTTTGGTTGTGCAGTGCTTGGCAGATTGAAACATCCTTTGCCTGAAATATTGTACGGATTGTATTCATTTTTAAAACTAAATCCATTATTCCCTTGGTAATAAAATAGTACATTATGCTTCAGTACACGTAGACGTAATGATACCTTTAAACAGCAAATGTGATGAAAAAATATTAGTAAGTCTCTTTACGTTCAGTGAGGAAAAAAAACGCGAACTCACGGAGCCTTATGTAACTTGCGAATCTGTCACACTAACATACAAGTAAGATTATAACCACCTTAATTGTTTTCAGATTAATCAGAACATTAAAAGCAATCATAGTTTTAGCTCTAACCGCTCGCCAATCTGCAGGCAATTTATTTTCTTAATTGGAATACAGCGATTATTCTCTGGCCCATATATTAGTAGGTCTAGGATTTAGATACGGAACATTTATAAACAAGCCTTGGCTGCCTCTTGTAACGAGACATATCTATTATATTATACACAGTTTCAGAGTTACTCAGGTATGTCATCTTTTGAGTTGCCTAGTCTTGTAATTTAATTATTCTTGAAATATCATAGGTATTTTGCGGTTTAATGATAACACCTCTAATACACTCTGAAATGAGGACCTGTAAAATTACACTTGTCTATAAATTGGTATACGTAATGGGGTAAGGGGTACATCGGCAATATTTAACCCAAAACAATAATAAAGTACATCTTAATTTTGCCTAATATTTTCCTGAATATCCATAAATTATGGTCACGGTCATACCTTTACAAATATTAGCACAGCACCATAATTCAACCTAGAGATGGGCCGAATACGGACTTTACCGAATACGAATATTCGGCCGAACATTCGGTTCAGCTGTTACCGAACCGAACATTCGGCCGAATATTCGGTTCCGCCATATTTTAAATCCTAGCTTAGAGTTAAAAACTTTTCAATGATTGGTTATGGTTACTAAGGATCTTAATTTTCCTGTAATTTAGTGCATAAGAAAATTTTGATTTTTGTTTCTTAAGCTACGTTATTTGTACTTTTTTACATAATTATTGTAGGTAGGTACTCATATTTTAACGCATTTTCAACTCCATTTGGTGGTTCCTTAGAATGCTGAAATAGGATGTCATTATCCGTTGAATTACGCAACAACTTACTTACGCTATTTATTTACTTTGTTTATTCGGTAAATATTCGGCAATGTAACCGAACTATTCGGCCGAATACGAACATTGAAAAACTTGCCGAATATGCCGAATACCAAATATTTACCGAATATTCGGCCCATCTCTAATTCAACCCTTGTTTCCGTGCCTTAATCGATCGAAGTTTCTTTTTCTAAACATGAGCCTTGAAAGTATAATACTCGATATAAGCATTAATGAATGCCACTAATTATAATTAATAATCTTTACCCACTGTTTGTAGGTTGGGATTTGGGATCACCTCATGTCAAATTAAAACACTCCCTTCGGTCATGTTTTAATTTATCGCCACCCGTAGCGAATTTCCTCTTTTCCGCATTTGTACGTAATGTAACTATTTATATGTATATCTCTCTATCTGTCCACCACGCAAATAAAGTTTCACAGGAACTAAGGGTTACGGTTAAACTCCAACACATATTTTAGTCGGCCACGCAACACGTGCGTAAAAGATAAGATATGTAGTAATCGAACATCTCCAGTCTATCTCGGTGCTCCAGTTTCAGTAAATGGTTCTGCAAGGACGCGCGACCCTATCATACGAATTAATGCATCCAATTGAATGCACTTCGACTGATAAACGCGTTAAACAAAGCAATAAGTTATGCTTCGAGCTTATTCATATCTACGAGTAATGGCCTTGCTATTATGTATAAGTATGTAGTTGTATGCAACTGCACAAACTTCAGCTTGGCGGCGGCGTACACGCGTTGTTTTGGTTTCGTTAAAAGTAAGCTAGAGGTATAAGTAGCTACGAGCTCACCTAATATCATTATTTAAATACGAGACTTTGAAGTTGATTCAAGACAATCAGTCAATTTGACTAGTGAAATTGCTAGAATACCTGTAGATAGGTACTACTTACAATTTGCATTGCTGAAAGTATTATAGCATTTATTTATTGTAATCAATGTCACCAGTTTACCGGCTACATGTGAAGAAGCTATATCGGTTTAACTCGTAACGCGTTAACCGAATTTTGTAATTTCAACGTTTCGGTTAGGACAGGGTTATCGATGGTGAACATACATACTTATTATTGATAGCGATAATATTTATGGACATTTTTATCGTGTTCCTGTTTGGACGTCGTCGTAGTGGTCTAGGTCAAAAACCTCGTAAAAATCAAGACTCACTTCAACTGATCGTATGAGTCGAGACGTTCATTTAAATATAACGTATTAATTGATAAAACATATTATCTCTATTATGTACCTACATTACATAAAAAACATTACTGTGAAAAAAACAGCGTAATTTAGATAAATAATGAATACTTTAATAGAGATACACAGACAGAAACGTGTTAGATCCATCGGAAACCTGTAAAAATTTGAATATTTTACAAGTTTAGACTTAAAGCTCGGTTGGGTTGGGTTGGGAGCTTTATGCCGGGGACGTTATAATGATGAAATAATAGTTCGTACATTACGATACAGATGCGGAAAAGAGGAAGTAGAGAAGAGCGAAGAAGAAATTCGTAACGAGTGGCGAATTGTAGATAAATTAAAGCACGACCGAAGGGAGTGTTTTAAATCGACACGAGTTCTTCGCACGTATTGTACAGTCGACTACAAAGAGATGTATCCACTTTTTCACCTTATTCTACAATGCAATAAGGTGAAAAAGTGGATACATCATCTCTTTGTAGTCGACTGTACAACGTTTTTCAGTACATATGGCCCTTCGAAGTTTCGATATACCTAGGCGTGTTTTAATTTATTGTCACTCGTTTTGAACTTCCTCTTGTATTGCAATCTACTGTTACGCCCGAGATTATTATACTTTAATAAGTAATTTTAATATTTCTGTCGTTTTAAGGATGTAAATCACAATATTTTCCCCTCACTAGCTTGGAAACACGTGTTTTGTCCTTTAATACCAGCGGGTAAAAACGCATTTTATCCACTAGTGGATAAAGTAATTTGACCTTGAATAGAGCCAAATTTTCTGCTTTAAAATTGATAAAAGTGGGTTAATCTAGTGATGAAGATGTTTTACCACCTGTGGAACTACTGGAAGCAGTAATAAACGCGTTTTTTGCGTTGTATTTTTCTCGCTATAATGAGGGGAAAAGTTTTGTGTTACACACGAGTGCAAATGTATTTTACTTCTCGTGTAGGTATTGAAAAACTCGCAAGCTCAGGATTCTATTCTCAAACCACTCGCTTCGCTCGTGGTTCAACTATATAATCCTTTCGCTTGCTCGTTTTTCAATTCCACACTCGGCGTTAAAATACAACTTTGCCCCCTTGTATAACAAATAACTATTAATGCTCTGACTTCTGAGGTGTAAATACTTTGAAGATAGAATCGTGTGCATGTTTACCATCAAGTGCACATGCGCAGCACTCTTAATCTCTAGACGAGTATGAAGGTGTCACCAACATTTCGTCACGGTTTATTTACTGTCTGGGTAATGTTTTTGTAGCTCATTTTTATAAGAGTTTTATTTAAACTCCGATAAGTAACAACCTTTGCAAACATTTGACATTGGATAGACTTGATGCCAGTTTTCTTTGTTTCCATGTCTCCCAGCTGTATTACCTACAGATGTAGTGCGAAAAGGTTTTTCTTCGTTACTTTACCGATTACCTTTACTTTTTCTAAAGTGTCAGTAAGTCTTGTACTGAGACTGGCTGAAATATCATGACACGTTCATACGTTTCCGTAAAAATACGAAGGAAGATCTTTTCGCACTACATCTGCACTTTAATACAAATTTCTATTTTATTATATCACGTCTTTAGATAAAAAAAACTCTTATAAATACAAAAAAAATCTTAATTTCTGGCCGGCATTCGAAACCCTGACACATGCGATCTGTCTGCGAACATTAGACCGACCTCGTACGACTGAGCTACGCGGAGCCGACGCGCAGAAAATTAACGACCTTATTTTACGTTTGCGTATGCGAAAGAAAAACGCATGAAAACTCGAAAATTGGCGTTTTTCGGCATCTAAGGCTACGCTAGATCGATTTTTCACCCCCGAAAACCCCCACATGACAAATTTCAGCAAAATCGTTAGAGCGGTTTCCGAGATAACCGGTATATATATGTATATATATAAATAAATAAATATACAAGAATTGCTCGTTTAAAGGTATAAGATAAGATTTAATTGCACCAACGAAAATGGAGGGTTAACCCACCATTTTATATGGAATTTGACAGTTGACAGCCCACTAACCCTGAGTTTAAGTGGTTGGTGCAAGTGGGCCTTAGACATTTAATTTGAAATATTGAAGCTAATTTTAACAACTTCCCCATCCCCACACATCACGAGGCCCAGACGTAACACGATATTAATCGTTTTTTTCGCACACTCTGGGCAAAATAAATTAAGCCACACCTGCTCATCTACCAAGTAGGGCGCGGCGGCATAAGAACGAAGACAAAAAGATGTTTTATTAAAGATTTGACCTTCGTGACACGCCAGGACACGGGAAGTGGTAAAGGATGTCCCGCAAACACGCGACATCTGGCCCGCCACTTAATTCAGTTAGGGTTCTGTCCATTTATTCATACGGTTTACTTCATTTCCTAATTAACGTATGTTTCTGTTAAATATCAATTTCGTATTACAGGCGTATATTGGAGGGTTTCCAATTTTAATTATCACACAATGAATGATTCGTCGTTTGACGTTCACTTCAATGTTAATAGTTACTACCTACTAGTAGTATGCTTAGCAGCTTCTGTATCCATCCTCCCATCGTATCAGGGGAAGTATAATCCGTTAACTTATACCATAGTTATTATTGTCTACCAAAGGGCATGCTTTTGCCGAGTCACACATACGTCAAACCTAGATATAAAAACGAAACTGACTGACTGACTGACATATCACCGCACAGCCGAAACCGCTGGTCCTAAGAGATTTCAAATTTGGCACGTAGGTTCCTTAAATAGTGTAGAGGAGCACTAAGAAAGGATTTTTCAAAATTCACCTCCTAAGGGGGTCAAATGGGGGTTCAAAGTTTGTATGGGGAAACAAGATTAGTTTGACTTTATTCGAAACTTCACAGGAGGATTCCTAAAGAACATAAGTATGATTAAATACATGTTTCAGGTTTTTTGAAAATTTTACCCCTAAAAGGGTGAAAAGGGAGTGTTTTATGTTTACTTCTGGTTCAAGACATTTCAAATTGATACGTAAGTTCCTTAGAGGTGCACTAAGAATAATTTGACAGGGACAGGGACAGGGACAGGGAGAGGGACAGGGACAGGGAGAGAGACAGGGACAGGGAGAGGGACAGGGACGTGGATGGGGACGAAGACGGGGACAGGGATAGGGATAAGGATATTGATTGGGATAGGGATAATCGGTCGGCAAATTAGTAGGTAGGCATCGGCGAATGTCCTGCATCCGTAATAACTATTACATTCAATGTGTTGTAAGAAGATCGTTGTTTGCTTGCTTTTTATAAGTTTACGTTTGCAATAAGTATAAGCAAAATGCAAAAAATTGTAAGCGATAATGCGAGAAAGTATTTCTTACCCACCGAGTCCACCGACTATAGTGTCGGGATACGGGCTATGTGGGTTGTATGAAGTTTCCCAGTGGGCCAGTGTTTATCATATAATACATACCTACTCGTACCTACTACATACTGGTCGCTCTGTAACATTTCTACAATCATTGCAAGCATTTCTTTAAAAACAATAATATTTTAATATGTGTAATCGAAATAATCGCAGACAAATGTACCTACATGGAAACCTACGGATCCAAAGATCTTAATTTTTGTATACGTTTGAATAAGAATACTTTTAGTACGCGGGCGAAGCCGCGGGAAAAAGCTAGTGTGTAACATAACAACGGACCCCAGGTTGCGTGAGTCAAGTTCGCAGTTTTTTAACACAAAACGCTTACCTCTGTAACGACTCTTATAATAATTAATTACTCATGAAACATAATGATGACTTAATGCCTTAATTCAATTAAAAAATCCTATTATTGCGGTTTAAGGGGCTCCACACGGTTTTCATCGATTTTTGAGTTGAAACACCTAAATTGGCACTACAGATAGAATTATAAGACCAACGGCCATCGGTTCTTCAATATTTTATCTATATTCGTAAGAGCCATATTTTATGTGCAATATATTTTGGATTTTATGATCATCATTTTGTTTCTGTTCAATTGATGAATGCCTAATCTTAAATCTAATAATACTAATTTTTTTTTTAAACTTTAGCCTGATTTATTTCTCCCAAATAGTTAGTAATAATTATGTTATTGTAAAAATGCATTAATTATCATAAGAACATTAATGTATAAAACGTGCCACTAGAACCCACTAGTTTCAATGCACAATACCGTTTAGGTACCTATACCTACGTTATGTTGAAGGGCAGGATTCATGATTCCATGACAAACATGTTCTAGATAAGAGACTGCTCACCTCGGACTTCTTTCAACACATAGACTTTATTTTTTAACAATAGCTTCAGTTCAATTCAAGCCTAAGTATTCAGATAATTGATAAATGACCAAAAAAATCAAGAATATATCTTTCATTGATGAGACATCACTCATAATTAACTGACCGACGCCGACCGGTTTGGCCTACTTATTAGTGACCCTGGGTTCGAATCCCGGTGGGGGCATTTATTTGTGTGATGAGAACATATCTGTTCCTGAGTCATGTCATGGATGTTTTGTATGTATTTTTTATCCCTTTATTTACATGAACATATTTACATAATTATATAAGAAACTAAGACTAAACTTAAAAGCTAGCTAATGTCTAAAATAGGCCCTTGAGGCATTGTACCAAGGATACTGGCGACATTTCCTCGCTGTATCGCAATGCTGTATGTATTTGTATTTTATATAATGAATTTATTACGTACACATTCTATAACCAGTACATATGTCGATATATTCGGCACACGAAACAATCTGAATCAGTGCTGCATCTTAATAAAGCACTTTCAAATTTAGGGCGCCGTGACACTCGCGAGATCAATTTATTCTAACTTACGGAGCGTGACATGCTAGAAGTAGCTAGAAAAGCTTGCGCAAACAGCATGATCCTGTATCTCTTCCGCGTGTATCTGGGCCAGTTCACTCGGTTCACGCGATTCTAATTGATTGCACTCCTCATCGTTCGGACAGGATGCCGGCCCGCTGAAGACTTTGATATATGCATTATTTAACAACTTAGCGTCTATACATATGTAGCTGCGGAGTTGTTTATCGAAATTACGTAAATTGTAGAATTAGTAAACTTGGGGTATATAAAATTGAATCGATAAGTATGAGTTGGCTTTAAAAGTAAAAGTTTAAACTTATTTCATGTTCCAATGGGGGATTCATTACTGGAGCACTGACGTCCATGACTTTGACTGGAGACAAAACACCTCCTTCTCCTTTTAATTTGTTAACTATGGGGAAACCAATAGCAGTATCTGTTTTGCAATACGCTTGAAATGGAAAAGAAGGATAGGACATTCAAGTTTAATACGGTTAGCGGTAGAATTTTTACTTGTATCAGTGAAATATCAAAAATAGGCAAAACTTTATCTTAAGAAATGTCCATAATTGATTCCGTCGCCCTATTATAGTATTTTTTCTACTCCCGTGTTGTTATTCGTCATTTACAGTGACGTGCATAGATCGTTAAAACCCTACATAAGCCGACGCGTCAAAATACCGGAAACAGTGCGAATTTCACGAAAGTTATTCTAGAAAACTATTAAAAAGTAAGTGCATGGTCGTAGAAAAAGTATTGTATGCAACGGTGTTTAACTGAGTCAAAAAATACTCGTGGCGTCTTTATTAACAATTTTCGGCTTCGCCTCAAATTGTTACTCACGCCACTCGTCTTTTTTGACCTCACTTAAACGCCAGTTGCATAAAATACTATTATGAACTATTCGGCCGCTCCGATATATCAGATGGCGATTGTACCTACATAATTTACCTAAAGATATATAAAAAGTCTAAACAGGTTCTTCGGGTAACGAAGAACAAACATTTGATTACCTACCTACGGGTTCATTTCAATACTGTCTTGTTTATTTTAGACTTTGAGGTCATTCACGTTTCTTTACTCTGGAATGTCTAGACAATTTATAAAAAGTTTTTGATAAGATACGTACACTGTATATTTATATTTTTAAGAAATCTTAATGGCATGGCGGGACCACTAACGGGAACTTATTTTGACTGTCTGTAAGGTTACTCTTTGCTAAAATATCTATCTGACTCAAAGTTGAGCACAGCAAACATGTTTTCTTCAACTTGAAGTCTGGAGATTCTTATAAGAAGTCCAAACTGCTCCCATGACAAAGAAAATACTCCGGAGATATAATATAAATTAAACTTTGCAGGGTTTCTTACATTTGTTTCGCATGTGTTTAGTAGGTAGGTATACAAATGCCTTATTTATTTGAACTTTACTGTACGGAAAAAAATAAGGCAAGGCATTCTCTACCAGTTAACCATAGGTTAAGAAATTCACGAACGTTTATGAAGGCATCTATTTCTTTTAGTAGGAGCTGGTACCTAAATAGGTAGAAGTAGGTAGCTCCTCTGCAGACTCGAAGCGAGGGCGGATTCGTTTTGCTTCCCGAAGGTCGCCCGGTCCGTCGTCTGGCGCATCAGATATGTGTCACTATAACACTACGAGTACGCACGACCATACATGATAGCTTTCTCAATCTATGGCATTTGCTTGCATTTAGAAGTGGCCTAAATGCTCTACAACACACTTAAATTATAAAGAAAATTATAAAGTAAGATGTGTTATTTAATTAGTTACTTACATATTTCATAACTTACGAGTAGGCAAAAATAAATATACAGTAAAAAACCAATAAATATAACCGACATGAGCTTCTTACACTCAGTGTGTGAATCTTACTCAAATAAATAACTAGGTCAGTAGTTTTAATTGACCATAAATTTTCAATAAAAAATTAAAATTTGTCTAATAATAAAAAAAATCGACAAGTCTAAGCCGGACCCACTAACGGATGGGTACGAACAGCTAACAAAGAAAAAAAAACGGAAGAAAAAAAGGTTCCTTCCTTTTTTTCTTTATAAGGTACGGAACCCTAAAACAGGAAAAAATACAAGACTTATGTTACAATTTAAATGGCAATATCGGCATCTTTAGCCCTCAAGCGACTATAACATCGTCCTTCAGACCCGTCGCCCTCGCCGCACAAAATAAGCTATACCTAAATAAAAAGACCGGCGACCCTCCGATTTGATATTAACTTAAGCCATTTTATTTAGCGACAGTGGTGAGACGAAGGTCCCAGCCCGGTTTGGCAATCCATTATCATACAAATGGGCTTTAACTCGCTGCTAGAGGGCTATCGTAGACTCGAAAACAAGATGGAATCATAATTTTAAGGTATTACAAATATTATACAAGTAATGAATGGCTAAATTACAAAACTCATCAGCTCATCACTGAACCACCGACGATATAATGACTTGGCTTAAATGGCTTAGAGCAATTGATTAGATAACCATGTTGTCCCCGTGGTTACCTAAACCAGAACAGCTATTAAAATGACGTAGAGCTAAAAGTAATAAGGAATCACAAAAATGTTAGAATTGGGATTATCAATTTGCACCTTCAAACCAAATAAAAATAAATCTATCTATCTAATCTATATTATATTAAGTACACAATACATGCTATATAACAATACACGCTTTAATTCCTGGCGGGTTATCCTTTTTTTCAATTTATTTTTTAAAGGACCTTATAGCGGATTATCCTTATGAATGTAGATTTCCTCTACCTTTCATGTCTACTTATCAGTCACGAGTAAATGAGCTATTAACATTAAGATTTAACATTAAGAATTATCGCTGATCTCTATCTAATATCTATCTATTTTTTTAGATTCTAAAGCCTTCTCTAAATTTATTGTAAGTACGTAGCGAGTTCGTCATACATGTTTACAACGTGTTCAATAATATTTATCAAACAGCGATGCCAATAGTTCATCATTACCTGCTAAAAATACTTATCATTACATAAAAGGAGTAAGTGCTTCCATTTTTAAGTTATAAATTGAAGGGCAGTGATCGTGTAAGTCATCGTTAGCAATAATTATATGGAACAAAAAATTAACCTTGAATCAGGAGGAGTTAGCGACCGTTTGCATTTTAATAAATCGCGAAGTGAACAAACGCTGAATATTCAACGACGCGGTCAGCTAGTCGCACGCATGACATCCACGGCGTGAGATGCGTTGAGCAATGCCCAGCAAGCCAGCAGAGCTTAGCAGCACTGGCGCCGAGGCCCGAGCGATTACTCCACGGCAAACCAGTACTGTGCCAGTAGGTACTCCCGGCGTGGACTACATAATTATATAACAATTCACTCGGCATTTGCCCTCACTGTATCTAAACCATTCAACTTAACCCTGTCTCTATTCCATTAAGACACGAACATGTTTCACCTTATTAAATATAGGCTAATCCAACTTTTTATAATCAGGTATGCAGTTTTTGCAAAGGTCAGAGCTAATAAAACGCACGCGCAGGAAGTAGTAAACTTTAAGTAAACACATCGACCGTAACACTCTGTTACGGTTGAATAGCCGAGTTTACTTAATTGTACGAATCAACATGAAAATTGCTACGGTTTCAATACCAAGCAGTCATCATTTTTATTTCTGCCCGGCCAGCAAACCAGTTCATTCATTCATAGCCCATATACCTACGCTATTGCATCTATTTCGAATGTGTATGTTTTATAAAACACAAACTATCTGCTAGTATTATCAATTACTTCAAGTGTTTTTTTATGGGATTCTAATGAGAAAGGTATCTTTGTAACTGAAAATCTACATCGAAATTGTAAAATTTTATATTTCTTATCTAATACTTAATATTATTATTCCAAAACACGCAAGTGGATGTGTTTCCACGATGCATCGTATAAGAAAGAGTCTGAATAATGTATATTCTCCACTTCATACCATATTCTTTACACTACAATAGGTTCGTGATTTTAATTGTGTCTGTAAACACTAGGTTAGTAATTTTATAGACGAACTTATAATAAGATTAATAGGGGCAAAAGCTCAAGGGCTCTCATTTGATCTATAATTTAAAAGAATGGTTAAGATGATTGATTATATGTAGTTATTAGATGAAACCGCAATGTAGTGTTTCAATATCATGCATAGACCGTGCAGCTGTTATTTTAAGCGGTAAACGTTAATGCCTTTTACTTAACACTAGGCTATCAACATCGTTGCCAACTTAGCTTCATACGACTCTATGCTGAAAATGTTCCGCTGAAAGCCGGTACCTATAAGTATAAAGAATGCTCTACCGTCAACGTAAAGTACCATGTACCCATGTTGTATGTAGGAACCTGTGTAACCTAAATAATAGTATTTTTCAATTAGCCGATTAAAACATAGGGTAAGTACGTAAGTAATAAATACACTTACCCAAAAGCTTTCCACATATTGAGAGAAAAAGTAACCTCCCGGAAGGGACATGGTGGCGAGTAGGAGTTCACTGCAAGACTGACAGGAACAACACGGCACAGTTTTTATTTCTACTCTTTTTGTTTACTAACATCACACAGGAATTCCTTTATCGTAAGCTCACGTGCGCGGTGCGGGGCTGCGGAGCCCTGGTGCGCACACTGCCTCCTCGCTAGCGACTGACACACCGCCAACACGTTGTGCCTCTATATACTTACTTCTTGCTTTGCCTGAACGCTTGATTTCACGCTCTATATCCACGAATTAATAACTATGAATCTTGGATATCGTCGATATCGACCATCAACTCTACCAGTATACTAATTAAATAGTACGCAACGTGTGAATATTAATCACTTAGCCCGACCTTCTTCCTAGGCGGATACTGAATATAGGCTCGACCCATTTCAGCCATTAAGATTTAAACACATTTACTTCAAGTATTCAAATGTATTAAAAAACCGCCTTCAAAAAAAGCGTGTTACAAAACACGGAGAAACTAAAAAGCCAAAAATAATAAACCTTCGAATTCAGATTGATTGCAATCCAAATTATAAACAAATCAATTATTTTTGTAGTCGGTTCCAGACCTGTTCGTCCCCTTGCTATTTCCTGTTTGCCCCACCCAACCATACGCAGGCTGGCCCCGACTCCAAAAATAATTGATTTGTTTATAATTTGGATTGCAATCCGATAAGAAATCTGAATTCGAAAGTTTATTATTTTTGGCTTTTTAGTTTCTCCGTGTTTTGTAACACGCTTTTTTTGAAGGCGGTTTTATTTTTTGTTAAAAAGTTAATTTATTTGTTGATTTTTAGTGGTTCCTAGTGATATTATATGTATCAGTCCGAATATATGTACAATAGTGAAAGAATTATCCTTTAACTCCTAACCGTTGAGGAGTTGACCTTCCATCATCAGCTCAGCCACATAAAATTATTACCATCAGACGTAAATACTGGTGTACCTTTGAAAAATACATTAAAAACATTACATGTGCCTATAACATTTGAAGAGTTCCCTCGATTTCTCCAAGATCCCATCATCAGACCCTGACTTGGTGTCAATGGGACCATCTCGGGGTTATACTCATTCGATCAAAAAAAAAAATTTGAAAATCGGTCCACGATTCTCGGAGATATCGAATAACATACATACAAAAAAAAATAAAAAAAATAAAAAAAAAACATTCAGTCGAATTGAGAACCTCCTCCTTTTTTGAAGTCGGTTAAAAAGTATGAACGAATTAGTGAATTTTAACCTTCGCTCTTGCTAAGTGGGGTGGCGCACTGCACAGACAAGGGTGAAAGTAAATACAAGAACGGCGCCCGAGGGAAACGCAACGCACTGTCTAGACTCGTCATCATTAAAATTCTTAATAAAAGACAATGATATTAATATTAAGTATGGGCACGTATTTAACCGGGCGACTGAATAACCATAGAAATGGGTATCAAAAATAATAGTTTGGCGACTAAAATGGGGCCTCAAAATATTTAAATATGAGGTAGCATTTTAATGTCATTACGGCTACGGTTTATTCAGACGCGAGTACAAACTATTTATTTGGCAACTGAATTATTATATTGGAAACAATTTAAGAGATACAGTTTAATAGGAAAACGGCTGTCTATTAATATAAAATATACAGTTCTTTTAAAATATTTATATAGCAAATTAATATAAAAACTACATTTAAAATTTATACATCGGCACTCATCACCTGAGCTGTCAATTTAATAAAAAAAGGATTCTTATAAAATATAACGGTCGACAAAATATTATACTTATGGGTAAGAAATTAGGTGTTTGGGGGTGCAGGCAACTTCGTCTATACAATTAATTTAACTTTTCATGACGTTTACTCTATCGAATCTAAGGCTGGCCTTACGCAGTCTTAACATCATTCTGAAAGATTATTTTTTTTGGCAGGAAAACCTTAATCATAATATGCTTTGGCATAAATCGTTCCGCAGATTTTATAATATCGAATCTTATGCTGGCATAATGTTAAAGAGCAAAATAATCTTCTAGATTAAGAGTACTTCCGTAGATTTTTGATTGCATAATATTTAGACGGTAAAAAGTTGTCCATTTTCTTCCTATTTCTGTTTTGATAGCGAGTCATGTCTGTTGGGGATGCAAGATACCTAACACTCCTCCTCGCTTCGCTCGTCGTCGTACCTAACGGTGCCTCTGGGACTGTATTTCATTTCCTTTTTGCTATCGTTGTTTTGTTCATACAAAGTACCTGAGAATATGACAGCAAATTTGGTAGGACTTATATTCTACAAAAAAAATAACCTAACCCTAACCCACTTTTCTGCTAGCAGAAAATAATTCTGCTCTTGTAATATTATACTATACGATTGTCATGGTAATTTTTTTGAATACCACGTCGTTGGCAAACAAGCATACGATCCGCCTGATGGAAAACGGTCAACGTAACCTATTGACGACTGCAACTCAAGGGGTGTCACATGCGCGTTACCGACCCATTAGAAGCTTATACACTTCTTTTTGCTGTGTACTTATTATAAAATGATTTGGTACGCGTTCCCTCGCTTGCAACTCGCTCGAAAATAGGATGTGAAATATTTAAATACTACCCGTGGTTTACTGGTCTCAAATACGATGTTTGAATAGAATAAACATTTATTCGTGAACACAGGCAAGACAAATTACACATATTAACAACACGACAGAAAGGAATGAAGTGCCACGAAATGGCCTCACCTCAGCGTGTTGCTGGTGACTTCCAGCGCTGATCTTCCGATGAGACCAACGTTTCCATAAAGAAACGATTTTATATGTATTTTTAAATTAAAGGAAAAATGGAAAAATTCACACCTACGGCAGGACTCGAACCTGCGACCTTTGGCCTTGCCGGGGCCATCGCGCTTACCAACTGCGCAATATGTAATATCGCTCGCAGACGTTTCTGCATGATAAAAAAACAGATTTTATATGTGTTTAAAAAAACCTACTTCCCAATAATTTTTTTTAGTTGCCTCCGCCATTTAAATACTACTTTAAACGATGAGCTAAGTATAATTATTTAGATGCTAACATCTATATGCCTACAAATATTAAAAATCTTACGCTTTACAATACTAGGTGCCAATTATTATTTTAGTCGCCAAAGTATTGTTTAATGTTCCTCGGCAATATTTTTGTCGCTTGAAATTTGCTGCCGTTTTTTCAATAATAATGGTACTTAGTATTTGAGGCTCATATATTTTTTTTGTCGCCACAATATTAAAACACAGCCAAATTATATTATTGTATGCCCGACATATTTAACTTCCCGTTTAATATTTTAGTTGCCCGGTTAATTATATGCCTTAAGTATGTACCTACCTATTCCATAATAAGCATCTATCTAACTTATGTACCTCTTATTAGTCTATGTATGTATTAAGCAAAGTATTAAGTATTAACCTGCGACTATCGGCTATCCTACATACCTTTTATACAATTTGTAGTGTGTGGCGCAAATAAAACCAACAACGTATTCCAAGTATCTAAGTATTAGAATTATAAATAGGGGAGTCCATGCAGGATCCGATGTTTTATAATTTTTCGCGCGACCATATTACTTGCCTGGCAGGATACTAAATTTGCAGTTAGGTGCTTGAGCTTATTTGGGACTCATTTTGTTTTGAAGGTAAGGTTGCCGGGTGTACGATAGTACTCTTTATTATACTGTGGCGTAGGTGTCAAAAAATGTTATATATTTTTCATTTCACTGTTGCAGAAGGCGGCTAGGGGGTTTCAAAGATTTCATGTCAAAATTAAAATTTTCATGAAACATGGCTAAGAACATTCCCGATTAACTCAGCTTTCAGACAAAAAAAACTAAATCTAAATCGGTTCATCCGTTCGGGAGCTACGATGCCACAGACAGACACACATACAGACAGACACACATACAGACAGACACACATACAGACAGACAGACAGACAGACAGACAGACAAACACACAGACAGACACGTCAAACTTATAACACCCCTTCGTTTTTGCGTCGGGGGTTAAACATAGTGGACACATGAAAATGGTTTAACGTGTCAGATTAACGAAAGTTAATAGGTTAACTAGTAACTGTTCTACACAGTATGTGCTTACTTACTCCAATTACTCCATCACCCTTACTCCACCACAAAAGGTTCACACGTAGTGGAGGTATTTACTACAGTTTGCAAGGAATCCCTCATGGAGGATGGGACGAGTGCTGGTGTAGGACGCAACCTGTGTGGACACACTGGCTCCGTCCCACCTTCATGATACTACAAAGAAGGCGGGCGCGGCTGCGGACGTTGCTGAGACGCAAAAGGCGGAAATACGGAGGTCTCGATGCCAATTACAACTTTCTTGCTTTTGGTGTCGAGACCCACGGTGTCCCCGTGGGGTTCGGGCGCCAGATTCGTACAAAGACTTGGCAAAGCGGTTGTCTGATGTCACGGGCGACAAAAGAGCTGGCAGCTTCCTCGCTTAACGGTTAAGCATTGCGGTTCAGCGGGGAAATGCTGCCAGCATCTTAGTCACTATGCCTCAGGGCCCTCATTAGATTTAGATTTTTAGTTTTAACGAAAGTTAGGTGTGTGTGTGTGTGTGTCGTAGCTCCCGAACGGATGAACTAATTTAGATTTAAAACACCCCGTCGTTTTTGCGTTTTTGGATAAGAATCTTTTCTATGTTTCATGAAAGTCGGTCCACTATGTTAGGGTTTTTTTCAAAATTTTAATTTTGTGGTTATTATATGTATAAGTGTTACCTATTTATTTAAATAATTTTCCCTCATATCTTCCCTCATGTCTGTGGACGCCAGGCTTTATACCTAATGGGAAAACTAGAATTGTAAGAGAGTTGACGAAAAGCGGAGCGGAGTTCCAATTTCAATAGCGAAGTGATCACTGATCAATTCCATGGTATTAAAATTAGTAATCTCTATATACTCGTAGATATATACAATAGTACAGTCAAGTGCAAAAATACGTATCGATTTTATCCGCTCAAAAATATGTACCGAGACCTTATTCCGCCGACATAAAGTGCTATGGGACATATTTTTGATAAGTTGTACGCACCCATATTTTTACACTTGACTGTACAGTAGTAGTCATGTAGTAGGTTTATGTAAGTACCTACTTATCATCTCCACATCTCCGTCATTTCAGAACCCCCAACGCAAAAACGACGGGGTGTCATAATTTTGACGTGTCTGTCTGTTTGTGTGTGTGTCTGTCTGTGACATTGTAGCCTCTCGCACGGATGAACCGATTTCTAAATGCATGCTGTTCCTTTATTAACACAAAAATCACCATATGTATGCCTTTCAGATTTGAGGAGTTCCCTCGATTTCTCCAGGATCCCATCATCAGAACTGGGTTCTGAGAAAAATGGGACCAATCTGTATGTATATACATTCAATCAAAAAAAAAATTTTCAAAATCGGTCCAGGAACGACGGAGATATCGAGGAACAAACATAAAAAATAAAAAAAAAAACATACAGACGACTTGATAACCGTCCTTCTTGAGATATGAGGCGACGGTTAATAAAAAGGAAGGTTTCATACAAACTACATAAGACATTTTGGGAAACCTAGTGGATCTTGCTCAGCATCATGGACTCTATCAGCCTACCAATTTTTATCAAAATCGGAGACGTGATCCAAATGTACAACTACAACCTTAACGGGAATTGCTCATTAAATGAAACAACATTAAAAATTTTAACATATAAGCATTTTTTTATTTATAAGGCAAGATCGGCATATGTCCTGTAGATGGGGTTCAGCGTTTTTTTTTCAAGTCCAGGGTGCGTAGCCGAATGGCACTAACGCTCACGAAACGCTCACGAAACGAAACGCTAGTAGATATCTATCTCTATCGCTCGTGCGTATTGGCGCGACAGAGCCGGACAAACTGGCGCGGCGTTTCGTTTTCGTTTGGCGTCGGAGAAATGCCATTCGGCTACGCACGCTGATAAAAGCAAAGCCGGAAATTACAATTAAAATTAACCTAAGTACAACTAAAATAAATTTACATTTCACTTATATGAGAAACATTTTGCTATTCATACAATTTTTGATGAATAAACGTGGTTTTGGATAAACGTGGATAAGAATAATATTCATATTATGTGCCTTTGGAAAGCACAGCGTCGCTTTTATGAAGATGCTATGTATTAACTCGCCCTTTGTCAGTTCGGGTTAAAGAATCATTTATTTCTCAAAAAGAAATTTACATTTCACTTATATGAGAAACATTTTGCTATTTATACAATTTTTGATGAATAAATTCACATCGTAGATAAGTAGTTTTAAATTTTACAAACGTTTGCTCCAACAAACTATGCATTATTAATATTTCCTCGCTTCATTGTTCGATGTAATTAAGTTTACATTATTGTAGTTTATTTAATCTACTGGCAACATATTGCACGCTTATTTTTAGAGATTTAAAAAATAAGTATTACTATTGACTCAAAAAACCACCCCTCCACCCCCAACCTTGGTGGGGTCGCTAGAAGCAATCCTCATTATTTTTTCGTGCACGACAACAGACGCACGCATCCGCTTACCGTTACAAAAAAAAGAAAAACCATAGACATTACAACCTCAATTTTCATTCTTGGTCGGCGTGGTTAGATCGCAAAGCAAAAATATGGCGGCGATCATGCGGCGATCATGACCAAACGCAAGCGGCAAGAAAAGATAGAACATTATCAAAGAAAATTGAGAAAGTATGCTGGTTTAAGGTTTTCATCGTCTTCATCAGATGAGAACTCGGGTAAGTTGATATTTCTAAAACGACTAACAGTCGTTCCCATAACGCGTACCTTACACAGGACGCGAGCCTGGGGGTTGGCCGTGAGCCAACACGAAGGCAATTACACATGTAAGACATGGGATTCTATTACGAATACATGTTAATATGTCAATTATAACACCTTAGTCTATATCCGAGAGATAAGATTAAGAGTTAAATTCGCACTCGCGCACGTGCTGTCCAAGGCTTTACCTGGTTTATTATTAGTTTACTAAACTAATCCTTTGGTTTGTTTTCTGTTACATACAGAAGACGAGGAGTTCCTCGACCAAGAAGTCCTGGTTATCCCGGACGACGATGGCCAAGGCGCGGACGCGCCTAGCAACGATGAGGCTCCAGAGGCTGCTCCGGGAGACGGTTCCCCTGCGCCCGTCGCGCTCGACGTAGCACCGGTCCCCGAGACTGCAGAAGTACCGGATCTGGACCCAGAACTCGTCACTGCACTTGGTGAAGCAACAGATGACAAACCTAAATTCGGAGACAAAATCCACGAAAAATTGGCATCTCTTTGGCCCCCGCTACTGCGGAAAGGCTTGCCCTCAGAGGCAAAAGAAAAATTAAAGAATGAATACCTCATTCCAGAGAACTGCACCCTATTACAGGCACCAAAGCTAAACCCGGAAATCTCCGCAGCTATTACGGAGATGGTTCGCAATAGGGATAAGAAGTTGGAGGCCAGCCAACAACAGCTTGGCCTAGGAATTACAGCTGTGAATCGAAGCCTATCGATCCTACTCGCATCCGATGACAAAGTCACAGCAATAAAGTTGTTAAGTGACAGTTGCCGGATCCTGTCTGATCTGCATTTTGGAGAGACCCAAACCCGCATAAAATTGATAACCCCAGGGCTAGCCAGACCTTTCCTGAATGTCATCCAAGATGAAGAAAGGGACGAGTTACTTTTCGGAAGCAAGCTTGCAGAGAAAATCAAAGCCTCAAAGGCTATTGAAAAACAGGGGTTGCAAATCAAGAAACCTGTACCTGCCGTTAAGAATACACCAGCCTCCTCAAGCTCGACTCCTGTCCCACGAAATCAGTACCAGTTCCAGGGAAACTGGGCAGGACCTACACGGTACCAGTCCAATAGGGGCGGGCGGGGAGCTCACAGGAAAGCTACAGCGGCTCGCAAACCAGCTCCGAACCCACAAGCCAAGCCGGCGGGCCAGGCCAAGACTCGTGCTGCCACTCAACAATGAGCCAGGTACCCCATGCAGGACGAATCAGGTCCTTTTATGACTGCTGGTGCAAAATAACTTCAAATGAAGTTATTTTGACCTGAATTTGTTTTTTATCATGCAGAAACGTCTGCGAGCGATATTACATATTTTTAAATTAAAGGAAAAATGGAAAAATTCACACCGGCAGGAGGTGTGAATTTTTCAATTTTTCCTTTAATTTAAAAATATGTTATTTTGACCTGGCTGAAAGAGGGTTACTCCATCCCCTTCGAAAGACAAGTCTTTCAGGATTTTGTTCCCAAAATAAATTGGTCTGCCTCAGAAAGAGCCGGCTTTTTGTGACGAGATCCTCTTGTATAGTGATCGGACGGCCGTATTAAGGGCCTGGAGCCCGGCATGCCACGTGCTGCCGTGGCGTTCCATATTTTGTGTGGTGCGTTCTGTCAGACTGAGTAAGTAGATTTCATTGTGAGCTTTTGATATTTCCATGGAGTGAAACGTGGAGATATTCTTAACCATAAATTGGTTTATTTCCAGCTGGCAGAAACATGCTAAGGGTGGGAGTGCTCCGTGGAGATCCTCGGTCTGCAGTCTGCAGGTCTCCTGATGAGAACAGGATTAAGTATTTGAAATTTTTTCTAACATTTAATTCAAAATTATTTTTGAGTTTGCTCTAGAGCTGATATAATAACAGATATTTTTAAGCAGAAATGAATAGCACATAATTATTGAACAAAAGAAATCATTAAAAAATACATACGTTAACATCCACAGCGCAGGCTTCGTCATATAACAGAGTGTTCGTCCACCTAAGGTTTCGTCAAAATAAAACATTACCATAACATACACTATCCGCAACATGCATCGTCAAAACACAAGCACACACAAAAAAAATGGCAAACACAGTACTCTTAAATAAAAACCTTACATCCCAACCCGGTCAGTACCCGGAACAAATGTCCCCAAAATACCAGCCGCGTTGCCGCGCTGTATAGCCAACGATATACGTTGTACCAGGTACGAACCCGATCTAGGATCGCAACCCCTATCCCGCAAGCGTCTACCCAGGGCCTTCACAAAATCCTTGGCTTCGGCACACCAGGGACCAGCCGACTCAACCGCAACAGGGACAAAATCGTACACCGGCTTCAAGCTCGAGTACCGCACGGGTGCCCTCTATCTCGCCTATCATTAATTCGCATAATTTGAATTCGCATAACAGATTTGGCATAACATAATTGTTCATAACATTGAATAAGCATAATATTAAAAATGCATAATTCTTATTTCGCATAACAATGAATCTGCATAATTGAAATTTGCATACTATTATTTCGTATAACTTTAATTATCCTAAAATGAATTGCCATACTTACTAACGGAGAAAGCGATTATCAATCAGGGGCTGATTTTCCAATTTCGAGCGCCCGATTTTGAGTGTTTAATTTTATACTGTCTCACTTATTAAGCATGAAAAAAATAGGGGTAAGTAATGTACAGCGGGGCAAATCTCGAGTGGGGGGCAAATGTAACTGGTTAATTTCTTCCATGTTTTACAATGTTTGCATTATTAAAAAAAACTGTTTATTTTTAAGAAACATACATGCATTTTTGAACTTATCTGCTAATCATAAATTAAAAAGATTATTTGAGTTAAGGAGTCTTTATTTTATTTATACATTACTTATTAAGTTTTTTCGTTTTTCATAAGTGTTTTTCAGAAAATAGAGTGTCTACCAGTTATGTAGTAAGCGTGTTCAGTGGGTACATGTAATAATGGCATAATGGAAATAGTGTAATAATGGAAAAAATGGATTAGTTACAATTGCCTTTTAGTCTAGATTTGCCCCGCTGTACCTTACTAAAGAAATTGAAAATGGATAGTATTTAAATGGGTTACATTCTGGTGGCCTATAAACTATTGTCATATTTTCAATTGTCAGAGCATTATTTACATAACATTGTATGTCATAAAACTTTGAAGTCAGAATGATTTTTGAACATATTTGTTTTACGTCATAGCTGTGTTATATCATATTTTTTATTGCCATATTTTTTATTTTCATAAAATTTTAAGTCATAAGCTTGCTGAGCATAATTGTCCTTAGTTCGATGTATTACTATGGATAGTATTAATATTGTATACAAAAATGAAGTCATATATTTAGAAATCATAATACGTTTCGTTTATAATTGTGTTAAGGCGCGAATTTAATGTATAATAATAAGTATAGTAACACAAATTTCATGTAACAGAGTCCAGTTAGGTGCGACGACGAGCGAAGCGAGGAGGAGCGTGTTAGGTTGATCGTGAGCAAACCAGAAATAACTTTTTAATGTTATTAAAACAAATAGACAAAGAACACCTTTCTTTCTCTCTGATTAACTTTTCAAAGACTATGGAAAAGAAGGTGATTCTCTGAGATCTTCATATGTTTTATTTATATAATATTATTTCATCGTTCAGATTTTCGCTGATCGCACGTGCCGATACTGATACCCGAGCAAGCGGAAGAGTTCAAAAAGTGGAATCTTGAGCGTTGCGAGGGTTTCAAGGCACATTAACCTTCGTACGGCACGTTAAACATTGCCACTGAGTTTGAAAACCAAATTTTTCACCACCCCAACACGAACAAAATACTGACTATAAAACATCAAACTAAATCAAATCCATCGATTTCTTCAATATTTATGATTCAAAATCATCATTTATAGGTAAAATTCTATCAGCTAGCTTAAGACATCAAGTTAAAATTTGTATGAAATTACTTTGCACTCTTGTGGATAAAATGCAATTTTGCTATCTGTTTTCGAACAGAAAAGTAAGCCGTTACCCGTTAGTGTGGTGAAAACATAATTTTCTTGTATGCCATTTAAACATTCTACGAAACAAAGTTATGCTTATTATACTTATACCAATTACATTATCGTTATAACAATTTACATTATGCGCATTAATTCATATTATACGAAATCTGTTATGCGAAATAATGATATGCGTATTAAACATTATGCGTAATAAACGGTATGCCAATTCATATTAGGAGTATTCAGTTATGCGAATTAATATAGATTAAGTTGTCTGTTTTGTTATGAGTTATGACATGCCTTTAATTCAAATTAAGGTACTTACATTTTTAATCAATATTCCTAATAGCTTCAGTGCTAGGCTTGTGCCGTTTCGTTCGTTGATCGGAGGGCTCCGATCTCCCCATACAACCATTTCGGTCGCAAAATCTTCAAATCAGTAACTAACTGTCAAATGTGACATAACGCGTGGTAATGTCGTGCAAACAATGCGACCGTATTGATACAATAACAAAATGTAGTCGGCGTGTGCACTTGTTACGGTAACAAAATGTGTACGAATCTGTGGTTGTCAATGTCACTGTCAGAACGATTTTTAACGACACTTTATTAGTCGACGTATGCACACATAACGGTAACAACATGTGGACGAATTTGTGGCTGTCATTGTCACTGTCAGAACGGTTTCTGACAGTGACATTGTCAGAATTTGTACACACATGTGTAGGTCTGATTACCGAACTGCTCCTAAACCACTGTATCCGCAAATGACAATCTGAAATACGAAGGTTTCTCAAACTGTCTTGTGAAGTTGTGGACTGGTTGCTTTGAATCATTTAAATATGAGCGAATTAAATAATAATAAACAACGACGACCATTTAAGCACTCTTCGACATTTTACAGAAATGTGGGAAAGTTAAGAAAAGTACAGAACGATAATACAAATAGATAAGCACTTTATAGTTACTTAATGTATTAGATATATAATTTTTAATTCTTATTGATAAAAAAGATGTGTAGTATTGCTTTACACAATAAAAGTAGGTATCAAATGAAATAGAGTATTTACTGTGATATTAATAGATGTCTTGTGAAGTGCATACTAGAGTAAATTCCTATACATAACGTAGTTAGTATTATTCTAACCTTCATTATTTTTAGGCAGAAATGGCACAGAAGTTCAGATCGCTGAAATTAATGTTGATAGTAATATTAATGAAAATCGACGTATATTATATTGTTATGAATGCTGGTAGTTACTACTTAGTATTTGTGACGCAGTTTTTCATAAATGTATTGGGTTCTTCTGTTGCGCAATAATAGTTTTTTTCAGTACCTACAGATGTTGCTTTTTTTTAACGCAGTAGTGCGAGCAATGATTCATTTCTTGTCTCGTCGAAACTCTTAGCTTAGATTTAGGTACTGAAAATCGTCGTACGATACACGTGCGAAAAGGACATTCGCAACTCGTGTCGATTTAAAACACTCCCTTCGTTCGTGTATTAATTTATCGCTACTCGTATCGATTTTCCTCTTTTCCGCACTTGCATCTACAAGTATTTTGATTGGGTTACAAAAAAAACAAATTATTTACTCTACTACGTTTTATTTATCTCTCTTTAACATTTCAAATTTACGTCAAACGGTTTTGTCAATAATTTAGAAAAACCGCTTTTGGGCTCTTTAAGGGAGGGTAAAGGGGTGACGCAGAGGGGGGAGGGGTAAGGAGGGTTTGTTGATTATTGATTATATTAATTGTACAAAAATTAACTTAATAATACTCACCTGTAATTAAAAGGTAACTGATTTGACTACTGTGTTAAATGAATGAATGAATGAGGCAGACTGATTAAGTGAATGATTGATTTAATTCATTCCATGTTCATATTGTTCACTTGATTGGTTCCTCAGGCGCCATGCCTCACTTTGATCCAGACTGCAGAGTGAGAAAGATCTGTTCTAGCTCCTAAGTATAAAATATATTTATAAAATATATGTGTTAAAATAAATATAGTAAAAGTCATTAAATATATAAAAGTGATTAAACTATAAAACAGTATTTAATTTAAACTGGTGTACCCCTACCTATCCTATAGGTTATGGGCCCAGATTATCGCATTTCTAAAAATATTAATCACAATGGATAATCTAAAAACAAAACGGAATATTAAGCCTTTCGACGGAGAAAAGTACAGTGTTTGGAAATTTCGAGTTCGTGCGCTGTTAAGTGAACTAGACGTCTTAAAAGTAATTGATGAAGACTTCGCGCAACATACAAGTGATTGGATTAAAAACAACCGGATAGCTAAAAACATAATTGTCGAATATCTAGCTGACTCTTACCTCGGTTTTGCTCGCGACGATTCTACCGCCAGAGAAATTTTCCAAAATCTAGATGCCATTTATGAGCGTAAAAGTATCGCCACTCAACTAGCACTGAGAAAGAAACTGTTAGTTTTGAAATTACAAGGTGATACAAGTTTAGTGCGACATTTTACCACCTTCGACGACTTGATCACGGAACTACTTGCGGCTGGAGCAAAATTAGAGGAGACTGATAAGGTTGCCCATCTATTATTAACATTGCCGGCAGCCTACGATGGCGTAATCACTGCAATTGAGACGTTATCTGAAGATAAATAACTTTAGCATTTGTGAAAACGAGATTATTAGACCACGAGGTTAAATTGAGAAACGATAGTGCAGATACAAGCTCCAAAGTACTTCACGTCGAACAAAACAACCACAATTTCAAGAAAAGAAAACTGGATACACCCAAGCCTTCAATTCAGTATAATAATCGTCGTAAACAACCCAAGAATAAAAACTGGAAAACTACCCACTTTATAAAATGTCATCATTGTGGACGCAAAGGTCACATCAAGAAGGATTGTTATTTCTTCAAACAAATGATTCAAGAAAAACAGGCCGAAACAAACAGGACACGCACAGTTCAACAAGTCGAATTGAATCAAGAAACTCCTAACGACTTTGCTGGTTTTGCTTTTATGACCGGCGAGTATCCAGCTGATGTTGAAGAAGATAAAGTGAGATTTATTCTGGACTCGGGAGCATCGGACCACATCATAAACAGGTCAAATCTTTTCAATACTTTCACAGTTCTTAACCCACCAACAAAATTATCAGTTGCTAAGCAAGGTGAATTTATTTTAGCTACACAAAAGGGAACAATGAAGGTGACAAGCGACGTGGGCGTGCAAGGACTCTTAGACAACGTGCTGCTCTGCCCTGACGCCCCTTACAATCTGCTGTCGGTGCGGAAGATGCAGCTGGCTGGTTACAGGATCATTTTCGACGAAAATGGTGGATGCCAAGTATGTAAAGATGGCAAAACTGTTATGACTGGTAAGTGCTTGAACAGTTTGTTGTAGACTTTGCCGTGTCGCTAAATATGGTGATTCCTGATTCCCGTTTATACCAAGCTAATAATACCGACTATAACTTATGGCATCAACGTTTGGGCCATATTAGTAAAAATAAATTTCTGGAATTGAAAAATAAAGATATGATTGATGACGTTAATCAGATTCAATGTATTGAACCAAATGACAATTTGTGTGAAGCTTGTATAAACGGTAAACAGGCAATATTGCCATTTAATCAGGCTAAAAATAAAGATCACATTACGAGACCCTTATTTGTTGTTCATTCTGACGTTTGTGGCCCAATCACTCCTCCTACGATAGATAACAAAAATTATTTTGTCATTTTTGTTGACCAGTATACTCACTACTGCGTTGTGTATTTGATAACGTACAAATCAGAGGTATTTGCTGCATTTAAAGACTACGTTAGTAAATGTGAAGCCAAATTTAATTTAAAAATGGTAAATTTATACTGCGATAACGGGGGCGAGTATATATCCGCTGAGATGAAAAGTTTTTGTGTTGAAAAGGGTATAACTTACCATCTGACAGTTCCGAGAACTCCACAACAAAACGGAGTCTCGGAACGTATGATAAGATCTATTACTGAGAAAGGGCGATCTATGCTTAGTGGTGCTAAGTTAGATAAAGTATTTTGGGGTGAAGCCGTATTGACGGCGGTTCGATTACTAAATTTAACGCCTTCAAGAGCCCTTATGCAATCAAAAACTCCATATGAACTGTGGCATGATAAAAAACCGCAACTTAAATATTTGAAAGTCTTTGGTGCCACAGTTTATGTACATAATAAAACCAGTAAGTCTAAGTTTGACGATAAATCATGGAAGGGAATACTGGTAGGCTATGAACCAAACGGATATAAAGTTTGGAGACCCGAAAGCGGAAAATTTGTCACTGTTAGGGACGTTATTTTTGACGAAACAAATTTTCTAACATGAAACTGATAATAACAATAAATCAAAATTAGTGATATCAGAGTCTCGGTATAGTGACAATAGTAAATCAGATGCATCTAAATCTGATGATGTTGGCCCGCCTATTAAAAAGCGCAGATTAAATGAAACCATTATTGACCCTAAGTCTGGCAGTGCCTCTGATAATAATTGTACGAAAACAGAAGATGCTAGGAGGAGTGATAGGCTTAAAAATCGTCCGCCTGTAAATTATAATGAATCAGATGACGATGAGTACATATTGAGTGAGCAGGCTATATTGGATGATGCACCTAAAACTTATGATGAAATTAGGCTTCGACCTGATAAATCAAAGTGGCAAGCTGCCATTGATGAAGAGCTAAAGTCTCTCTCTGAAAACAACACGTGGTCTTTGGTACCGAGACCAATGAATAAAAATGTTGTTGATAAACAGGGATCGGATACCGGTATTTTTTTCGGAACGGTTCCGTACGTTGACCCGAGAACTTTACTTTAGCGTTTCTGGTTCCATTAACCGGTATTCTTTTTCGTTCAGTGAACGAACGTTTATGAGTGAGAACTGTTCCGAAGAACAGAATTAAATGATACGTTCTTTAAAGAACAGTTCGTGGGAACGGAATTAAATGATACGTTCTTTAAAGAACAGTTCGCAGGAACGAAATTATTTCGGTTTTTCTATTTCCAAGAATTTGAACGAACAGTGCAAGCGGTGTCGGCCACGGCCATCACTTTAGTAACTTTAGTTTGATTTGAGACTAGCGGTGAGTAAACGTGGCGTCGAACGAAACAAATACGTCGAAAACATTCTGCACCACAACCACAATGAAGTAAGTTTTTTCTTTTAACTTAGTGCTTTCAATTTTACCGATTTTAAAATTTAAGTAATGTCACGACGCTTAAGTATTTATTTACAGGCAATCGTACAGTCCAAGGTCAAATAAGGACGGGACGCCGCTATTAGCAAGAGCGAGCGTCCTTATTTGACCTTGGTACGGTCATCTCAGGTGTGTGTGTGTGTGTGTGTGTGTGTGTGTGTGTGTGTGTGTGTGTGTGTGTGTGTGTGTGTGTGTGTGTGTGTGTGTGCGTGTGCGTGTGCGTGTGCGTGTGCGTGTGTACAATATACACTACTTTCCCATTAATTGTGTCGTTGGTACTGTAGATAGTCAATTACCATAGAAATTACATCAGCTACTATCAACAATGGACCTTTAGGGTCAGTTGCACCAAACCGTCTGTCACCGTTAAAGCATTCGTTAAATTTTATTGTATGGACAGTTCCATAGGCGTCTGCTGCGTGACGATGATGTGTGTGTCAAATGTGGTTGATGCAACGGGCCCTTAGTCTAAAAACGTCACAATGAAAGATGTGAAATGTGCAATTAGTCACAAAAATAAATTGTTTTTAGTATTCAACACTTCCGTGTCCCAGAACTCGAAGAATCCCAATTCATCCAATGTTCTTATACTGCTGCGAGTGAAAGGGGCACTAATGATGATATTTATGACTTGATCGATGCACAGAATGAGCCACTGAGTAAGTACTTACCTATACTAAACCTTCATAAACCTAAATACTGAAACTCTGCCCGGTGGTTCGGTGTTAGGGCTTGCAATTATCCGTCCAATTCGAAATCCGGATGATTCGACTCGATATTTGAAAATCCGGATATTCGGATAAAATGGATATTTCGAATATTTTTTATTTTATTTAATAAATCTCATAATTAGTAACATAATTATGTACTACGATACGAAAAACACGTCGTAGGAAATTGTTATTTTATAATCAGGCTTGAGCTGTTGTTCGTAACCTTAATGTTAGGTTAGGTTACTTAGTTATTTCATTCTTGCTTTTTTAGGGTTCCGTAGTCAACTAGGAACCCTTATAGCTTCGCCATCTGTCTGTCCGTCCGTCCGTCCGTCCGTCCGTCCGTCCGTCCGTCCGTCCGTCCGTCCGTCCGTCCGCGGATAATCTCAGTAACCGTAAGCACTAGAAAGCTGAAATTTGGTAGCAATATGTATATCAATCACGCCAACAAAGTGCAAAAATAAAAAATGGAAAAAAATGTTTTATTAGGGTACCACCCCTACATGTAAAGTGGGGGCAGATTTTTTTTTTCATTCCAACCCCAACGTGTGATACATCGTTGGATAGGTATTTAAAAATGAATAAGGGTTTACTTAGATCGTTTTTTGATAATATTAATATTTTCGGAAATAATCGCTCTTAAAGGAAAAAAAGTGCGTCCCCCCCCCCTCTAACTTTTGAACCATATATTTAAAAAATATGAAAAAAATCACAAAAGTAGAACTTTATAAAGACTTTCTAGGAAAATTGTTTTGAACTTGATAGGTTCAGTAGTTTTTGAGAAAAATACGGAAAACTACGGAACCCTACACTGAGCGTGGCCCGACACGCTCTTGGCCGGTTTTTATGAAATGACTTCAGTTGCCCATAAGATATATGATTTTATTTTTATGTAATTTTGACTAATATTTGATATTAATGAATTTTAATGCTAGAGACATAATCTGATTGCCATATGAGGCAAAACGTCATGTTGTGATCGTTTAGATCGAATATTACCTAAAAAAGGTATTACCTACCTACTCCTTGTTTAAATATCAGATTGCATTTACGAGGTTTTCATTGCCGATTTATTCAAATGCAAAAAGAACTATGACATATTACAAACACCATTTAGCTTTGTTAAATAACAAGGCTGAATGATCTTTCTCTCTAATAATTTTCACCTCTTATCTTTGATGACTTCGTGACTCCATTCCAGTTACACTTGGGACTCTCGGGTAGACGTTCTTAGCCAGAGGGCCTTACGTTACGTATACAGCGAAAAAGTTTTGGTGTTGCAACACTTGCAACCTATTTTGAAAGGATAAAATGTAAAAGCGTATCTGCTTAACTACTTCATCTTGTTCTGCAGTTCAATACTAAACAGGTCTTCCGCCGCGGGATACATAGAAGACTTCTTTTTGTCAGAAAATTTGAACAGTTTTAGTTCTGTTTGCAATTTATTTATTTATTTATAATGTATTCGGATGCTAACAATAATGAAAGTGCAGCGTTTGATACGGTACTCAGTGTCACTTGATTGATTGAGTTAAATTGATATACATTTACATGAGATTATCCACAAATATTCATGAAAAAAACCCTGCCTGCTAAGCCGCGGTCCCGGCGGATTCGAATCCCGGTAAGGGCATTTATTTGTGTGATGAGCATAGATATTTGTTCCTGAGTCTTGGATGTTTTCTGTGTATATATAAGTATGTATTTATCTATATAAGACATATAAGTATGTATTCGTATCGTCGCCTAGCACCCATAGTACAAGCTTTGCTTAGTTTGGGGCTAGGTTGATCTATGTAAGATGTCCCCCAATATTTTTGTTTATTATTTATTTACTTATAGTCATACTTGTTATGGAGAATTTTTGGCCAAAAGCTGCACTTTTGGATGGAAGCAAGCCGCTTTGCATGGTGATAGTAGACATTATAGTAAACGATTTTTTCCGAGGATATCGAAATTTCATCTCTTAGGAAGCCGAGCGTAGCGAGTGTTTTATGAAAATGAAAAAAATTCTATCTTTTTATTGTATCGTCCGATTCTGACAAAACGTATCTCAAATGAAAGGTATTAATTTGTGTAATTTAAAAAAAATACAAAGAAAAAAAATTTAAAAGAAAAGTAAGAAAAAAATAAAAAAAGTAAATTTCCGTCTCGCACTGAATAACTTCAAAGAATGACAGACAAAATGTACAATGTCGATATACAAGTTTTTTTTAATCGAAGACAGATAAATTTTTAGTTGAAAACTGAAGACCGCATCGAAATCAGATCAGCATTTTTTAAGATACAAGTTGCCAAAGTTGAGAAAGATCGCTTTATATGGCCACTTTGAAATTCCTTTGCCAGAAAGTCAGAAATAACATGTTTTTCTGACACAGAAAAATACATAGTAACAGTACACATCAAACTAAAATTAAAAATTCCGAGGATATTATAATTTCATCCCTTAGAACGACGAGCGTAGCGAGGTCGGTTACGAAAACCGAAAAAAAAATCTCATTTTTTTGTACGTCGTCCGATTTTGACAAAACATGTTTCATTTGAAAGGTATTACTTTATGTAACTTTAAAAAAAATATTGAAAAAAATTGGAAAAAAATGTAAGATTTAAAAAAAAAAACCTTAATTTTCGTATCACACTGAATAACCGCAAAAAACGGTAGACACGGTGTATAATTTCGATATATGATTTTTTTAAATTAAAGACAAATAAATGTATGATTATAAACTAAAAACCGAATCGAAATCGAATCAGTAGTTTTTAAGATGCAAGTTGTCAAAGTTGGCTTAGTTTGTTTATATGGTCGCTTATAATAGTTATAATATAAATTCCTTAGCCAGAAAGTCAGAAACATTATATTTTTCTTACAGTTAAAAGTATGCATAGGTAATAGACATCATTATAAACATTTTTTTACAAGGATATAAAAATTTCATTCCTTAGAAACCCTTACAAAGACGATCCAATAAAAAAAACTGCCTTTTTTTTGTTTTTCGTAACAGACATCGCTACGCTCGGCTTTCCAAGGGATGAATTTTTTATATCCTCGTAAAAAATTGTTTATTATGATGTCTATTACCTATGCATACTTTTAACTGTGAGAAAAATATAATGTTTCTGACTTTCTGGCTAAGGAATTTATAAGCGACCATATAAACAAACTAAGCCAACTTTGACAAAATTGCATCTTAAAAACTACTGATTCGATTTCGATTCGGTTTTTAGTTTATAATCATACATTTATTTGTCTTTAATTTAAAAAAATCATATATCGAAATTATACACCGTGTCTACCGTTTTTTGCGGTTATTCAGTGTGATACGAAAATTAAGGTTTTTTTTTTAAATCTTACATTTTTTTTCCAATTTTTTTCAATATTTTTTTTAAGTTACATAAAGTAATACCTTTCAAATGAAACATGTTTTGTCAAAATCGGACGACGTACAAAAAAATGAGATTTTTTTTTCGGTTTTCGTAACCGACTCGCTACGCTCGTCGTTCTAAGGGATGAAATTATAATATCCTCGGAATTTTTAATTTTATTTTGATGTGTACTGTTACTATGTATTTTTCTGTGTCCGAAAAACATATTATTTCTGACTTTCTGGCAAAGGAATTTCAAAGTGGCCATATAAAGCGATCTTTCCCAACTTTGGCAACTTGTATCTTAAAAAATGCTGCTCTGATTTCGATGCGGTCTTCAGTTTTCAACTAAAAATTTATCTGTCTTCGATTAAAAAAAACTTGTATATCGACATTGTACATTTTGTCTGTCATTCTTTGAAGTTATTCAGTGCGAGACGGAAATTTACTTTTTTTATTTTTTTCTTACTTTTATTTTAAATTTTTTTCTTTGTATTTTTTTTTAATTACACAAATTAATACCTTTCATTTGAGATACGTTTTGTCAAAATCGGACGATACAATAAAAAGATAGAATTTTTTTCATTTTCATAAAACACCTCGCTACGCTCGGCTTCTTAAGGGATGAAATTTCGATATCCTCGGAAAAAATCGTTTACTATGATGTCTACTATCACCATGCAAAGCGACTTGCTTCCATCCAAAAGTGCAGCTTTCTTTTCATAACTAGTATGACTATTATTAAATAAGGTAGTAGTGCCACTCAAGGAGTAATTTTTGATATAAATCGCTTTAATATCGTAAATGTGTTAATTTTACTTTAAAATTTGTTTTCCAAATGAGCTTCTTAAAAATTGCAATGGTATTTCTGTCATTCACAATATTCGAATTATTCGTTTTATCCGGATTTTAACGTGCAAATTATCCGAATTTCAAAATCAGCGGATATATCCGGATTACAATACAAGCCCTATTCGGTGTCACTCCTAAAGTAGGTACTTACAGGCGACCGTACCGACATATGTCAATTAGGGACGCAGTTATTTGTAAAAAAATGAGAAAGCCTTATACGGTCAACCGGGGTGGCTTTAAAACGCAGGGGTGACTTTGAAAATTTAGTTTTAAAGTCATACTGTAAGTAAATTCGCGATTTTCTATGGTAGATTTACAAGAATATTTATTGATCTATTATCTATCTACTAATTACATGAACAGTTTCAGTAAATAATGAATGATGTTAATTTTAAAGCCGTTCAAATACCATCAAAGTAACCCCAAATTTTCCTAAAGCCACCCCGGTTGACGTAGCTCTCCCGCTCTTACAATCCCGTACTTGTTGGACCTTGGTCGGTTTGGTCGTCTGTAGACAGTGTAGACACTAATACACTCGCCAACTACAGTTGTGTATTCCATGTAGATACACCAAGGGCCCAATTCTCAAAAGCTTGTAACTTATTGTAATAATTTTCTAGAAATGTAAGTACATTATGCAAAATAAATAAGATATTTTTATTGCAGATAAAAGCTTTGACATAGATGATGAAGATCTAGCCTTCAAAAAAATATATATAGAGAAAAAACTACCCCATATCCAAGCGATTCTGATGACCTTGAGTTGGATGTAAGTGCTTATAGTGTGAGAAAGCTGTATAAAATATAATCTGCACTAATTTGTATAAATATGTGTGTTACTTAATCTGTGTGAATTTGTAATAGTGATATGTTTTTAAATGTTTTTAAGGACCAAGATGCAGTCCTTGAGAGAGCACAACCCATGCAATCCATTTATAGTGAACCGGAACCGGACGCGATGTGCCCTTGTTCATGCAAGCGTAATATAGTTGCAGTCGTTATAAGAAAAAGTTAGAACAAGTTCCCGAAGAGAATTTACGGGCTTGTTTAGAAGATCTCGAAAATAAAATAGAAAAATATTATTAAATGTGTATCAAGATTATGTGTACTCTATCATAATTATAGCTTCAGTGTAAAAGTCAATCATATTTTGGTACATTCGTTAGTGAAATATCGTTATAAAATAAGGGTTATTCCACTAGTCAGAGTTACCACTAAGTTGTTACCAGTGGTAACTACAATGTTATTTTCCCATAGGCAATTACTGGAAAGATTATATCATAAGATTCATAAGTTTTGTTTTATTTTATACACATGTAAAGCATGACCAGAAATATATGACTACGCGCCATGTAGCGGAATTTCATTAAAACTATTTTCTTCATAGTCATCATACTATACTGAACTGTCACTCCATACATCAGAATAACAGCGCACTCCTGCCTGACAATAGTTATTTATATTTCTGGTCAGGCTTTAGTTTCTTAACCATACTTACCATATCCAACGCGATCAATGTTATTTTCACCAAATCTAATGGCAACAGCTGAGACTGTTTCCTCACCTTTAATTGATTGGCCTCAATGGCCACTGCGTAAGAGTCGTTAGAGGTGCACATTGACTTGCCTAATATCAAGGACGATAGATACCGGGACTGACAAAGCCCATACAAAAGTTTACCTCTGAAATGTCCCATACATTTCCGAGCGATTATTTCCGAAAAAATTAACAATATCAAAAAATGTTAGTAGTAAACCCCTATTCATTTTTTAATACCTATCCAACAATAGGTATATCACACGTCAGGGTTGAAATGAAAAAAAAATCTCTCCCCACTTTACGTGTAGGGGGCGGGCACCCTAATAATGTTCTCATGCAATGATTAGTTGGTTTCGATTTAGCTTAATATATTTTTTGTTCTTATTTATGGTGTCTGTATTTAGCTCTGCCGTGAAAAATATTTAAAGAAATAAGGAGGCCGTTTCATCATCGCCACCAGTACAAAACAAGGTCCCACGTAAGAAGAAAATAAACATCGACGACTTCGATACAGGCACAAGCTTCATGAATTTTAGGCTGTGTGGAAGTAGCAAGTCTTCAAACCTAGCTTATTAAATTGTCATTCTCTAAAACCATGCTTTAATTTTCTACAAATATTAACGCGAAACGAAACCCAGTACTCGCTGTCCCGATTATACATGACGTCGGCACATTATTGCCATATGAAAACGATTTGTAGCGACACTCTTCCAGGGTCAAATAAAAACTTGTCAGGCTTTAGTTACTAAAAAAATCCGGATTTAATCCGGAGTTCGGATTTTGCCCTAAAAATAATCCGAAAATCCGGATTTTATATTATTGCAATCCCTAGGTATAACCCAATCCTTTCAGAAAATATTTACTTTATCACAAAATTATTTTAAACTTTCTTTTTGACATCGAAAAGGCTTTAGTTTTTTACATACCGAATAACTTTATTTCGGTATCATGATTCCTTTTAAGATAATTACATTATGTATAAGGTAAGGAATAATATTTAGAATACCTAAAATATGACAAATTTGCATTCTATTCAAATCAGTACGAGTATACTTCACGGAGTCCAAAACTATACGCAAATCAGAAGTCCAAAACTAGAAAAATATAGATAGAGACTATAGAGAGCGATTGCGGGCGCCGGTCGGCTCGAGCGCGAGTACTTGCGCCGCCGGCGTACGCGTCTGTGTGCGTGCGCCACGCGCACACACAACTTTACTATACAGGGCCTCTCTGTGGGTTCCGCCCCCGTCAACGCGACGGCGATAAAGACCTAAAAATCTGAATTCGTGCTTGCCTCCTGTATCGTCTTAATCCTTTAATGATTCCGTTAACGTGAAACTTTAAGTAGACAGGTTTTATGAAGACAATTGGCCGGTGAGCCCTACAATTTTAAAATTTGCCGCCCTTTATACATGGTGTATATTCTATGCTGTTTCTTCCTATCCTAATAGTTTCAATATCAAGCATACACTATCACTGCACGTTCGCTGTTTATACGCCGAAAGTTGCAACTCAAGTAAATGAAGTAAACAAAACAAACAACCTACCTTCACCTTCATTGCCGGCCGCGGCCGGCCGGCTAACCGAAACAGAAATATACATGAACTTCGTGTGAAAAAGAGACAGCGAAAGGCGGCTCGTGCGTCGGCGAAAACGTTCGGCTCTGGCGCTCGCTACAGTCGCTATACCTACTCCCGCGCGGCTCGGAACGAAATAATATTGGTTTTAGGAACGCTAAAATTCTGTTCGTTCATTTAAACGTTACTGTAAGGAACTGTTCTTTGAGGGAACGAAATAAGAACCGAAACCGAAATTATTTTGTTCCCACTGAACAAAATTTATAATGAACCGTTCGTTTAGGGAACGATATAAGAACCGTAACCGAAATTATTTTGTTCCCATTGAACAAAATTTATAGGTAACGGTTTAAGAACGATATCAAATGGTATTTGGGAACGGGTTCCGATCCCTGCACTTGTTGAAAAGGGATTTAAAAACAATAAAGAATTATGGCAATGTTTAAAAAGGGTGTTGAGATATTTGAAAGGCACAATAGACTTAAAATTAACTTACACACGAGGTGAATTTAATAATGTGCTTTGTGGTTATGTAGATTCTGACTGGGGTGGCAATGACTTAAGTGATAGAAAAAGTACTACAGGTTATTTATTCAAGTTATTTGATAAATGTACTATCACATGGAGTACAAAGAGGCAAATGTCAGTTGCAGCTTCCTCAACAGAAGCTGAGTACATGGCATTATTTGAGGCTGTTCGTGAAGCCTTGTGGTTAAAGTCTCTTGCGTCAAGCATTAAAGTAGATATCACACAGCCGATTATTATTTATGAGGATAATAACGGATGTATAAGTATTGCCAACAACCCCACTAACCATAAAAGATCAAAACACATCGACATTAAATATCATTTTTCTAGGGAACAAATTGAGAAAAATGTTATTAAATTGTGTTATCTTCCCACAGGTAAACAGATTGCGGACACCTTAACGAAACAGCTGCCTACAGCTGCGTTTAAAACAATGCGATCTGAAATGGGTTTGCAATAATGTTTAAAAAAAAAATATGTTTAGGTGTTATTGTTGTATTTTTTTATTGTTTTTTTTTTTTAATGACCTGGTTGGGTTTTTCTGGGTTTCCCCAATCCGTGAGCAATGAATATTGGGTCATAAAGTAATTTTCCCAGACAATACTTAGAAGTGGAATATGATCTTTTATTGTAAATAATTGTTAATTTTTGAGGGGGCGTGTTGATTATTGATTATATTAAGAGGCCTTATTCCTAAAGACGAGCGTTTTTTGCAAAATAGAACCTTTTTCATTCAAAATTATAAAGAAACTATAAATGATTATTAAAAAAATGATAATGTTCCTAAAAGTACATATCTTAAGCTAGAAAGTCAATTGGTACTACTTTAAAATATGTCTTTTTATACTTCCGAAAAATCAGTTTTTTCGGAAGACGTTTTCAATTTTCATAGTGGGATAGCTCGTTTAGAATCGTGATTGTGCTGTTAAAAATGTTATTTGGGGTAATAAATGATCACAATCCTATTTGTTATATCCTGTACGAGTTAGCTAATACTTTGACATTTTAAGATTTACTTGAAATGGTGGATAAATAACCTTCCGTATCCTCCCCATTTTTTCGATAAAAAGAGGTTTACATTATGTATTTTTCCTGCGATTCCTGCATTTTTTGTAACTCTTAAATAATATTATCCTAAACTAGAACTTCTTATTGACCTATAAGAAAAAAATCATACATATAAGACATACCTTTCTGTCGATAGATATGTTTTTAAAACACCTAAAATTCGAATAAAAGACACTGTGCTAACGCGAGCCCGCTCAGTCTGCGCCGAGCGCTCGAAGACAACGGACCTGCGTTTGATCGTCCGGCGCACCTAGCTTTCGTAAGCAGCTCGATAGTTCCGAGAAGTGCCGTAAACTGCGACTAAACAAATCTTGATCCTTTTTACACCTTATGCAATTTTAGCATTCGACATGCTTTTCATATGATTTTGGATTTTAAGTTATACGTGAAGTTTGTTGAGAGTTTGAATTATTATTATATTTTGGGACCAGGATGAGGTTCTGGTTCTCATGATGATGGAGTCAGGCAGGAGATGTTCAACAGAACTGCTATTCTACTTATCATAACTCCACCATGTTTGGGCTCATTAGATTTGGGCTGATGAGCACCATCGATCTAGATGAGGTCCAAGGTCTCATGATGGAGTCAGGAGGTGGTCAACAGAACTGCTATTCTCCTCATCATAACCCCATCATGTTTGGGCTCATTAGATTTGGGCTGACGAGCACCATCGAACTAGATGAAGTCCAAGGTCTCATGACGGGGTCAGGAGGTGGCCAACAGAACTGCTATTCTCCTCATCATAACCCCATCATGTTCGGGCTCATTAGATTTGGGCTGACGAGCACCATCGAACTAGATGAGGTCCAAGGTCTCATGATGGAGTCAGGAGGTGGTCAACAGAACTGCTATTCTCCTCATCATAACCCCATCATGTTTGGGCTCATTAGATTTGGGCTGACGAGCACCATCGAACTAGATGAGGTCCAGGGTCTCATGATGGAGTCAGGAGGTGGTCAACAGAACTGCTATTCTCCTCATCATAACCCCATCATGTTTGGGCTCATTAGATTTGGGCTGACGAGCACCACCGAAGTAGATGAGGTCCAAGGTCTTATGACGGGGTCAGGAGGTGGCCAACAGAACTGCTATTCTCCTCATCATAACCCCATCATGTTCGGGCTCATTAGATTTGGGCTGACGAGCACCATCGAACTAGATGAGGTCCAAGGTCTCATGATGGAGTCAGGAGGTGGTCAACAGAACTGCTATTCTCCTCATCATAACCCCATCATGTTTGGGCTCATTAGATTTGGGCTGACGAGCACCATCGAACTAGATTAGGTCCAGGGTCTCATGATGGAGTCAGGAGGTGGCCAACAGAACTGCTATTCTCCTCATCATAATCCCATCATGTTCGGGCTCATTAGATTTGGGCTGACGAGCACCATCGAACTAGATGAGGTCCAAGTTCTCATGATGGAGTCAGGAGGTGGTCAACAGAACTGCTATTCTCCTCATCATAACCCCATCATGTTTGGGCTCATTATAAATATGTGGAAGGTCGTTAATAATAATAAATGTTTTATTAGGGTACCCCGACATGTAAAGAGGGGGCAGATATTTTTTTTCATTTCAACCCCAACGTATTGTTAGATAGGTATTTAAAAATGAATTAGGTTTTACTAAGATCGATTTTTGATAATTTTCATATTTTCGAAAATAATCGCTATAACTTTTGAACCATATGTTTAAAAATATGTAAAAAATCACAAAAGTATAACTTTACAAAGACTTTCTTTGAAAATTTGTTTTGAACTTTATAGGTTAGTTTTTGAGAAAAATACGGAAAACTACGGAACCCTACACTGAGCGTGGCCCGACACGCTTTTGGCCGGTTTTTATTCTATTTTAATACTTTTCTGTGCTATTCATACATAGCCACCCTAGGGGATTCAGTATTGACAGCTTCTTTTTTTTCTTTCTGCATATATTTGTTTCCGCTTTTAAGTTTATTGTAAATAAGACTGCTTGCACTTACATTGAGATTATAATTACATAATGCTATTAAATTAAATCTAATGAAGCGTTGTTTTATTTCCTAAATCTCAAAACCCTTTAAATCGAATATGTATAGTAATGAGCAAAAATTTTACCGCAGGCTTTCCAAACCGACGATGCTTGATCAGCTACTTTTAGAACGAACATGTACACCGTGTCCAATAAGTCCGAATACTCACATTTTACCTCAGTTCTAAAGATATAGGGATCACAGGCCATCAAATTCTTATTTAAACTGAAGAGTATATTCCTTTTAATAAAATACAAGCACAAAGTTCATGAAATTTCCGAAGTGTCTAAGAAAAACAAAGAGGTAAAGTGCCAACAAAATACTTGCTCGGCACGCAGGTGACGAGTTATTTTTTATAAGCAGAATCTGTATGTGATAAAACAGACGCCACGTGTCCAAAATAAACTATTATGGGTACCGAGGATAGATAACGTTCCGGGCAACTAGAAAAATGTGCCTAGGTTCCCGAGCTCACCATCGGCCCAGTATGTAAGCGAGGTAAACTACCTTCAGTACTTACAGATAAAAGCGTTAAAATCAACGTTTTTTTCTTTAAAACCAAGGTTTTGGAGAAAAAAATGCCTTAAAGTTAAAAAGGATGCTTGGGAATGAGTATCATGTGTCCCAACAAGACGCACCTCCAGCACATTCGGCAAATAGTATTCTAGCGTAGTTTCAGACTAATTTGGCAGTTTTTTATCCGAAACATGAGTGGCCACCCAGGCCTCCAGGTTTAGGCGTATTAGACTACTTTGTATGGTCATACATGCTTTGAAGACTAAATTTTTATAAAATCATAAACCTAGATCATTTCAAAAAGATTATTGAGAGTATTTGGGATGAAATGTGAAGAAAACGGTGCGTGCCGCGTGTGATCCGTTTGAGAAGCGTTTGAGGCTGGTAAACAAGTTAATGCTGGAGTTATTCCAAAACATTTGTTGTGAATGTAGTAAATAAGAGTGCCATTCATAAAATATAATAATAATGTAGTAACTATTTGTTCATTTTGTTTTATTGGCTATTTGTGCTGTATTCAAACTTATATTGGACACGGTGTACATATTTTGATTTTCACCCTTTAAAATGTTTCTAAGACGCAACGTTTTGCAAATTTGGTCACGTCATGCACAGTTAAACTGTGGAATGAATTGTCGCCAGCGGTATTTCCGGACCAATGCGACCATCAAACCTTCAAGAAAAGAGCGTACATCCATCTTAAAGGCCGGCAACGCACCTCCAACACTTCTGGTGCTTCTGGTGTCCATGGGCGGCAGTGATCGCTTACCATCAGGCAGCCTATCTGCTCGTTTGCCTCCTATCCCATAAAAAAACGTTTAATATTTTTTAAGAAAAAAAAACCGCCGCCTTTCGGGTTGTGGTGAAAGCTACTTGCGAATGTTGGATTATGTAGAAATGTGTAGGTATTTTTTAAAACTGCTTTTAATGCTTTAATTATTTGATGGCAACACAAATCAATATACGTATAACGCTAAGGTTTGAGGAGTTTCTCAATTCCTCCTGAATCCGATTATAAGAAATCGAAGCTTGACAAACTTTGACTTGAAAACTCAATAATTATGCTTAACAAACATAACTAAATAAATGTCACTGTTCTGAACTTCAATGCATGCTTTTCTTACAAAAATACCAAAGTCACTATGAGTGTGCCGTTCAGATTTGAGGAGTTCGGTTCTGACCATCATCAGCAGTTCCACTGCACCAAATGTCACTGTTCCGGACGTAAGTGCATGCTGTTCTTATAAAAATACCAAAGTCACTATAAGCGTGCCGTTCAGATTTGAAGAGTTTGGTTCTGAGTGTTCTGACCATCATCAGCAGTTCCACTGCACCAAATATCACTGTTCTGGACTGGACGTAAGTGCATGATGTTCTTATAAGAATACCAAAGTCACTATAAGTGTTCCGTTCAGATTTGAGAAGATCGGTTCTGATCTGACCATCATCAGCAGTTCCACTGCACCAAATGTCACTGTTCTGGACGAAAGTGCATGCTGTTCTTATAAAAATACCAAAGTCACTATAAGCGTGCCGTTCAGATTTGAGAAGTTCCGTTCTGGCCATCATCAGCAGTTCCACTGCACCAAATGTCACTGTTCCGTACCTAAATGCATGCTGTTCCTTTAAAAACACAAAAATCACCATACGTATGCCTTTCAGATTCGAGGAGTTCCCTCGATTACTCCAGGATCCCATCATCAGAACTGGGTTCTGAGAAAAATGGGACCAATCTGTATTCATATACATTCAATATTTTTTTTTAATCGGTCCAGTAACAACGGAGATATCGAGGAACAAACATAAAAAAATTAAAAAAATAAATAAACATACAGACGAATTGAGAACCTCGCCTCAAATCTCTCAGATTTGAGGCGACGGTTAAAAAGTGACACATCATGACGTCATGCTCCACGGCAGCGCCACCTTAGCTTTGATGAACATAAACATATGGGAAAATATCTATATAAAGTCTATAAAATTCTAGACTAGTTAAAAAAATATCTATGTTTCTAGTTTCGTCGTGAGCTCTTATACATTGTGGCGCTGCTGTAGAGCATACTCCACAGCAGCGCCACCATAAAATATCAATTACTGCATATGTTACAGGCACGTATATGGCTTCAAATAATTCTATAACAATTCTATATTGACCTTGCTTACGAAATCCCTACTTTTATTTTTCATTTAGGAAAATACGATGCCACAAACCTTTTGTAAGAAATAATTATCGCAGCGCCTTATTGAAAATCTCGGCAATGTTGTTAGTGTGTTTGTTTTGATTTTTTATTAAGGCGCTGCGATTAATTATTTGTTATAAAAGATTTGTGGCATCGTATTTTCCTATATGCAAAATAAAAGTAGGGATTTTGTAAGCTAGGTCAATATAGAATTGTTATAGAATTATTTGAAGTCATATACGTGCCTGTACCATATGCAGTAATTGATATTTTATGGTGGCGCTGCTGTGGAGTATGCTCTACAGCAGCGCCACAATGTATAAGAGCTCACGACGAAACTAGAAACATAGATATTTTTTTAACTAGTCTAGAATTTTGTAGACTTTATATAGATATTTTCCCATATGTTTATGTTCATCAAAGCTAAGGTGGCGCTGCCGTGGAGCATGACGTACATCATGAGCAGTTCCAATGCACCAAATGTCACTGTTCTGGACGTAAGTGCATGCTGTTCTTATAAAAATATGAAAGTCACTATAACTGTGATAATTTCCGAAAATATTAATATTATCAAAAAACGATCTTAGTAAACCCTTATTCATTTTTAAATACCTATCCAAAAATATATCACACGTTGGGGTTGGAATGAAAAAAAAAATCAGCCCCCACTTTACACTTTACACTAATAAAACATTTTTTTCCATTTTTCATTTTTGCACTTTGTTGACGTGATTGATATACATATTGTTACTAAATTTCAGCTTTCTAGTGCTTACGGTTACTGAGATTATCCGCGGACGGACGGACGGACGGACGGACGGACGGATGGACAGACAGACATGGCGAAACTATAAGAGTTCCTAGTTGACTACGGAACCCTAAAAAACAGAAATCACTATTAAACTATTCTCTAATTTCAAGTTCCTAACTAAAATTTTCCTAATAAAAAAAAACAAATTGATCCCGCTACAAACTTTCACCCCCTTTTTCCCTCTACTAGGGGTGTAAATTTTCATAATCGATTCTTATCTCTTCGAAATTTTGTTAATGCAATCTATACAAATTTCGACTTTCTAGCTTTCGTAGTTTCGGCTCAGCGGTGTTGGTTGTTGAATCAATCAATTAGGAAACCTGAATTTATATATGTACATGTAGACTAATACTATACTTTTACTACATTCATATACCTTATTTACTACTACCATACCATGAATATGAAATTAAATAAAGAGTCCCCATATAAAATTGAAAATTATGTTATTAGCAATTTAATTCAAAACTATCAAGATTATTCGTGTCTGCGTTGAAACGCGCGTTGAGTTGCCGGTGCTCGCGTACCGAGCGCCAACGCCATCTATCGATGGCCGTTTCGTGAAATTGATGAGCGCTCTAAGGAGTAAGGGGTCTTAATTGTACAAAAATTAACTTAATAATACTCACCTGTAATTAAAAGGTAACTGATTTGACTACTGTGTTAAATGAATGAATGAATGAGGCAGACTGATTAAGTGAATGATTGATTTGATTCATTCCATGTTCATATTGTTCACTTGATTGGTTCCTCAGGCGCCATGCCTCACTTTGATCCAGACTGGAGAGTGAGAAAGATCTGTTCTAGCTCCTAAGTATAAAATATATTTATAAAATATATGTGTTAAAATAAATATAGTAAAAGTCATTAAATATATAAAAGTGATTAAACTATAAAACAGTATTTAATTTAAACTGGTGTACCCCTACCTATCCTATAGGGTTGATGAAAAATAACTTCGGCCTATAATGTACATATCCCAATTAAAAAAAAAATGTTCCATTAATTATGCCGAAATTTTCATACATCACTTTCCAGGAGCAACGTACTAAGTACTAAATATTACCCTTTAGTACTTAGTACGTTGCTCCTGTTGCATACATAAATAACTTATTTTGACATTGTTGATCCAAACTAATATTTTTGATAAAAATATATGTAATAGAGTATAAAATCGCGATTATTATATGAAAATATAGTAGGTGTCGCTAACTCGTATGTGGTAAAAAAAAAATATTTAAAACATACATTTAAAAAAAATGTGCTTAACAAAAAGTCAGGAAGTTCATTTTTTTTTTTAATTGATGTATCCCTAATATATCTATAAAATATCCAAAGAACAAGTCAATCGGATACGCGGTTTTAAAGAAAAAAATAAAAAACAAAATTTTTTATTTTTTTCATAAACGGAAATAGTTTGAGGCATAATATTCAGCAGTAGTACATGTAGTAATAATACAAATAATCCTGCATATCAATATTTCATATTTAGCCAGGGGCGATTTTACCATGGCAGTCCGGCCAGGCCCTTTAGACTTATTTTATGAAATCACTCAAGTAATTTAATTGGCCATGGTAATATTATATTACAAATGCAAACAATATTTATCTTTAACAAATTCTTACGCCATTACATTTTAATGTCAATTTTTTTATTTCTTTTTTACTTTGACGTCACTGACAGTCGCCATTTGAAAAGAATGAAATGAACGAATGATTTTGGGAAAGTAGTCGCCAAACGGTAACAATGTGTGCACGCGTAGTGCACACTTCTGTCACTTCTGTGACCATTTGTGCCTGTTACCAATTCGTCCCCATTTGGGTCGCCTCGACTAAACGTCGACCGTACTGCGACTAAGCATTGAGACCCGAAGACCTGTGTGTACACAAAATAGGACGATTTGCGTAGGAACGACGACCGATTATGGTTATATGGGTCGTTTAAGCAAGGAACACACTACGCGGACGTCCGTCGTGAATCGACCGCGGACGGGAATCTGGACAATGACATTACACATAACCGTGCAAACTATCGGTCGACGGACGCGGACGAGGCCTTGAGCGCACGGACGTCCGATCGAAATCTGGCTCTCTGGATGTTTTGTTCCGTGCACACTGATAGGTCGCGGTCGCGGTCGTTTTACGACGGACGTCCGCGTAGTATGTTCCTAGCTTTAATCGCTCCCATGAACTAGTTCGCTCTTTTAGGTCTTTCGCTCATTTAGTTCAGCCAGACCAGTGACCACTGCGGTCGGAACTCAGACGAAGGATACTATAGACTAGATGCAAGCGTACACCCGTAAGGGACAGATATAGAATAATGGAGCGAATTTAAGAATCACTTTAAAAATGGCTGACAGTTTACCATAAACAACCTACGTAATTTGGGCGGATAATAAGCTTGACAAGTCACGTCCTTATTGTTTGCCACAAACTCGTTTGTGGCAACGGCGGAAAAGTGAAACTATGACAAAGACAAAAAATAACATTTTGCTCTCTGTTACTCTTATTATAATTTGTATGTGACCATCTCGTTCGGTAGTGGTATTATTATTTGGCTGTCTAGTCTATAGTATCCTTTGTTTAAGGCTCCCCACATACAGTCTTAAAAATTCATAATCTTAAAAAAAATTTGTATGCAAATTGACAGTTCAAACTGACACTGACAGATGTCAGTGTCAGTTGAACTGTCAATTTCCATACATTTTTTTTTTAAGATTATGAATTTTTAAGACTGTCTGTGGGGAGCCTAAGGGTCGGAAAGATCAGAACGAATGGGACCGAATAGTGTCAAAATTATACGAATAGTCCACAGATAGTAACATTCCGGGCCGAAAGGTTGTAAGTAACCGAAGTTTAATATGAAAACTTGACTTTTTTTACCGCCTTCCAAATCTCAAAGGAAGGGGTTATCAAGTCGTCTGTATGTTTTTTTTTTTTTAAATGTTTGTTCCTCGATATCTCCGTCGTTACTAGACCGATTTTGAAAATTTTTTTTTTTTATTGAATGTATATGCATACAGATTGGTCCCATTTTTCTCAGAACCCAGTTCTGATGATGGGATCCTGGAGAAATCGAGGGAACTCCTCAAATCTGAAAGGCATACATATGGTGATTTTTGTGTTTTTAAAGGAACAGCATGCATTTACGTACGGAACAGTGACATTTGGTGCAGTGGAACTCCTGATGATGGTCAGAATGGAACTCCTCAAATCTGAACGGCACACTTATAGTGACTTTGGTATTTTTATAAGAACAGCATTGCACTTACATCCAGAACAGTGATATTTGGTGCAGTGGAATTGCTGATGATGGTCAGAACAGAACGGAACTCCTCAAATCTGAACGGCACACTTATAGTGACTTTGGTATTTTTATAAGAACAGCATGCACTTACGTCCAGAACAGTGACATTTGGTGCAGTGGAACTGCTGATGAAGCCGCCCCTGGTTAGAGTTCCGTTCTGATAATCATTCTCATCTGTAAGTACTTCAGAATCATCCAGATTTCAAAATTGGTTCAGAAATGACGGAGATATCGAATAACAAACATTAAAAAATATACAGACGAATTGATAACATAATCCAACATTTGAAAGTATTTATCACCAGAAGGCAGAACCCCAAAGGAAGGCGGTTTTTTTTTCTTAAAAATTATTGTTGCTCTGCTAAGTAGCTCTCGCTCTCGGTCGGCGCAGTCACACATTCGTTCTCGATCCAAACCGCTCGCGCTCGCCGATCCTATACTGAACTAAATGAGCAAGGACCGATTCTCAGACCACGGAAAGATTCAGTTCATTTCGGTCATTGATGGGATTTTATTCCTAACAGTTCATAGTTCGTGAACGACACAAGCCTATTCAGTGCGGTGCAATAGGTTGTGGTTAACTCACATTTAACTTTGATTGTACAAGTTCAGTACTAATTGGGCCGAGGCTCTGAGGGTATGGGGCCACTCAGTGGCATTCCAGCGCTAGCTATGAACATTGTAGTATTATCGTTGTTGCAATTACGATCGATTGAAAATCGAACAGACTATATCAGCTAAGTTGATCTCTATGAGAGATAAAGACTGTTTTAGAAGTAGGTAATCATTTAACCCTTAAATGCATGACCTTGACAAAGATTTATTCAAATTTGAATTTTGACATGCTGTCAATAGAGTCAAAAATACATGATGCATATATACATCACTATGCATTTAAGGGTTAAGTTCCTATGAAGGCTGTTATAGATTAAAGTAGGAGTTTAAGTTATCATGAGAAGGAGACTCATGTTTTAAGTTTGTTTTAAGAATTAAGTGAATTAACCTTTCTAAATAGTGGTGTTCATTCAACATGTAATCATAACCCATATAACCATAATCGGTCGCCGTTCCTACGCAAATCCTCCTATTTTGTGTACACACAGGTCTTCGGGTCTCAATGCTTAGTCGCAGTACGGTCGACGTTTAGTCGCGGCGACCCAAATGGGGACGATTGGTAACAGGCACAAATGGTCACAGAAGTGACAGAAGTGTGCACTACGCGTGCACACATTGTTACCGTTTGGCGACTACTTTCCCAAAATCATTCGTTCATTTCATTCTTTTCAAATGGCGACTGTCAGAGACGTCAAAGTAAAAAAGAAATAAAATCATTTGACATTAAAATGTAATGGCGTAAGAAATTGTTAAAGATAAAATATTGTTTGCATTTGTAATATAATGTGGGCTAATTACCATGGCCAATTAAATTGCTCGAGTGATTTCATAAAATAAGTCTAAATTTATCAACGCGCCATCAATTGGACGGTGTTATGGAATAGCGAACTAAGCGCCAAAATCCGAAAAAAAAGTTATGAATGCAGTTCGGATATAAATGTGATAATCTATAGTATTGATTACTTCTTTGTTGAAAAATCATGCTTACAGCCTTATTTTAAGGGGTAAAATCAAGCGACACGTTAAAATTTGTATGGTCCTGTGTACTACTTAAGTCGTTACGTAAAAACGAATTGAACGCCAAATTTACTTTTACAAATTATAATAAGCGTATATTCTAAATCGCAAAATCGAGTTAAACGCCATAAAGATGTTATTAATTCGTTTTGGTTTAAAGTTTTGATGATTTATAAACGCAATATCGATTTAACCGCCCTATTGGTGTCGTTTAATTCGTTGTTACATATTTGAAATTGCAGGATATTTCGCTTAATGAGAACTAAGTATCAAGAGGTTTTGTTATATCATAATATCTTATGTGTGTAATCCTGGCTAGTACTAATGAATTATTATTAGTTACAACGCCAATTTTGCCATATATGCTGATTTTTTTGACATTTATTAAAAAAAGTTGATTGCAGAACAAAACAAAATTGTTAGACGGATTAGTCCTAAATGTCCTAATCATTGTAGAGGAAAACATTGTTGTTAATTTATTTACAATAGCACTATTTACTCAAATATATGGAATTTTATTTTATTCCAGTATTCACTTTACCTCTAACAATTTGCATTAAAGAATCAAGCGACAAAATATGTCTCATAGTACGCTACGGCGAAATAAATTAACCTCATCGCAATATTAGTTCAATAAAGAATCAAGCGGAAAAACGTTAATAACTTCGAAACTTGAATAGGTATGGTGTTATTTTTTTATCAATTTAAATTATGAACACTTTTATAGGTTCAATGTCAAAATTAACTTTTTTGCTTTATAAATGAACTTACAACAACTGATTCAAATTTCAAATCTTCTAGCTCATTTTCTCGATTTCAACTAACTGTCGCTTGATCGCTTATTCCATAACACTGTCCAATTTACCTCAGTTTAACCAGTAATAATATTATTGACTACTCGGTGTTTGCGTGTTATGTATATTGATTGGTGAAGTTTTAGTGCTGTGGTGCATATACTATACTGAAATAATAAAAATAATGCCTAGAAAACCAATAAAGTTGTTAAAATATGGATTAAGACGGTAATATTCCATGTAAAAAACAGTCGCCAAACGGTCACCAAACGGTCGACAAACGGTCGCAAAATGGTCGCAGCGTACACGCGAGACCGAAAGCAGTGAATATTTATTATATTTTCAAAATGGCTTCTTGTATTAATTTTTTCCAGGTATCCTCAAACTTTATAAACAATTAAATTAAATATGCCGTCGTACTCAGTTGCCCTCACTAAAGAAGATTAAAAAAAAATTGTAACGTGCGTACCGAGCTGCTGGGTTATAAAGGATCGGGGATCATATTATTATGGTCTTCTATAGAGCAACTAGTATTTTATTTTGCGGCATTTCACAATTGACACTTGTTGAAGTAGTCGTCATTAATATTACTATCAACATTAATTTCAGCGATCTGTACTTCTTTTGTCAAGATTTTTGTATAGATAAGTGTCTACAAATTTGTAATGTTAACGTAGTAGAGTAAATAATGTGTTTTTTTTGTAACCCAAACAAAATACTTGTAGATACGAGTGCGGAAAAGAGGAAAATCAATACGAGTAGCGATAAATTAATACACGAACGAAGGGAGTGTTTTAAATCGACACGTTGTGAATGTCCTTTTCGCACGTGTATCGTACGACGATTTTCAGTACCTAAATCTAAGCTAAGAGTTTCGACCAGACAAGAAATGAATCATTGCTTGATTTGCTCGCACTACTGCGTTAAAAAAAGCAGCATCTGTAGTGAAAAAAACTATCATTGCGCAACAGAAATTCTATTAATATCACAGTAAATACTCTATTTCATTTGATTCCTACTTTTATTGTGTAAAGCAACACTAGACTTCATTTTTATCAATAAGAATTAAAAATTATATATTTAATACATTAAGTAACTATAAAAGTGCTTATCTATTTGTATTATCATTTTGCACTTTTCTTAACTTTCCCACATTTCTATAAAATGTCGAAGAGTGCTTAAATGGTCGTCGTCGTTTATTATTATTTAATTCGCTCATATTTAAATGATTCAAAGCAACCAGTCCACAACTTCACAAGACAGTTTGAGAAACCTTCGTATTTCAGATTGTCATTTGCGGATACAGTGGTTTAGGAGCAGTTCGGTAATCAAACCTACACATGTGTGTACAAATTCTGTCAATGTCACTGTCAGAAACCGTTCTGACAGTGACAATGACAGCCACAAATTCGTCCACATGTTGTTACCGTTATGTGTGCAAACGTCGACTAATAAAGTGTCGTTAAAAGTCATTCTGACAGTGACATTGACAGCCACAAATTCGTACACATTTTGTTACCGTAACGAGTGCACACGACGACTACATTTTGTTATTGTATCAATACGGTCGCATTGTTTGCACGACGTTACCACGCGTTATGTCACATTTGACAGTTAGTTACTGATTTGAAGATTTTGCGACTGAAATGGTTGTATGGGAATTGCGTGTAGAGTTGTCACAAGCAGATAACAAACACGTCTTCATAAAGCGACGCTGTGCTTTCCAAAGGCACATAATATAACCGTTTTACATAACAATAAAACGATTATTATGTACCGAGAGAAAGCACAGCGTCGCAGGAAGTTTCTTCCGGTAAAGTTATGAAGTACGCATTGACGAGTAAAGAGCGCGTTGCGCGCCTTCTGGTGACAGTGACAGATAGTTCGTTTAGAAACGCTACAAACGTCCAGAAATCGAACAAAGATAACTGACAAAGGGCGAGTTAATACATAGCAAAGAATATAATACTCACTAGGAGAAGAACGCCAACTCCATACAAAAAAAATTGGTTGTCTGTAAAGTCGGTTACGGACGGTAGTTTAACGTGATAACGTCAAACATTACAGTAGTATAGACAGGGGCGGTCAGAGTATAGCAAAAGGGGCCCGATTCTGGGACTTTTTTCACGTTTTTTTGTTCTTATTTGAAAGAATGCATTAAAATAAGCATCTTTTATAAATTAAAGTTTTTTTTTAAATCCTACTAATTTAGGAGTTAGAGTGGTGCAAAGTTGCAAATTTTTCCCGTAGCATTACTAAGGCGCCAGAGACAGAAAGCGATATCGACGGAGCCCCGTTTATGCGGGGCTCCTATTCTGTGCAGTTTGGCCTTCGGCGGTTTGAAGATACCTAACGAACCTAACCTATACCTATATAAAAGTCGCCATTTTGTAACCTAGACCGTTTGCGAGATACGCGTTAATTTTATTAAAGTGCTAGTGCCATTTACTAATCTTAGAACAGTTAGAACCCTAATATCTCAGTAAATATTAATGGAAAAGAAAAAGTTTATATTAGAGATGGGCCGAATATGGACTTTGCCGAATACGAATATTCGGCCGAACATTCGGTTCAGCTCTTACCGAACCGAACATTCGGCCGAATATTCGGTTACGCCATATTTTTAAAGCGAATGTTAAGATTAAAACTATGAAATGATTGATAATTGTTATACATACTACAACTATGTTCTTATGATTTAGTGCATAACTAAAACATAGTTAAAACAACTCTGAACTCTTCTCAACTCTTAAACTACGGTTTTTTTAACTTTTCTACAAAACAAATTGTGTTTATATTTTGACGCAGTTTTAGTAGTTCCTTTGAAAGCTAATAAAATAGGAGGTCTCAGTGCTGCTCTTTGCATCCACAACCTTGAAATCGCTACTATCACTGCTGTTGGCCCATATCCCAGAGTGTATCTTAACTACTGAGAGCTTCTATATGCCTGCGGATTTTAGGAGGTCCAGATAAATTACAATTAACTGTGAATCTTGAGATTCTGCTTTTTAAATTGTATCGATTACTTACTATAACTTAGTCGGACACTACATGCTACATGGCTAATGAGTCCAGCACGCATTTTATTTTACACAAAGAAAAACGTTCCTCAATTTAAGAACTAACTTCTAAAGTAAGCTCAGCTTTTATGAATCCTGCGGAGTTCAGAAGGTACAGATAAATTAGGTTGTGGAATACTCGTATTTCATGATTAGATACTGGTATTCTATTACTTTTTAAACTATATAAATAGGTACACAATAGTCAGATTCTGGGATATGGCCTAACAATTGAAGTAGGTAATATTATAAGATTACTAACTAGTACCTATTTCTAATTAAAGATATAATGTATCATTCGAAATTATATCGTATCCACCACAGATGTCATATATACCATAGATCAAGCAAACGTATCTACTTAGCGTGTCAAATGAACTCAGTGAAATCCACTGAGTTGTCCGTCTTTACTCGCAGCTTGCAGCTTTCGGGCGTCAATTTTTGTAAGTTGAAGTCAACCAAAACATAAAAAATGCCTCGTTACGTGATATTCAATTGCAACAACACAAAAATTATGAACAATCAAGAGCCTGAGACATATTTAAAAATACAGGCAAGAATCAACTTCAGTACAAAATTTGACACGCTCGGCCCCTATACAAAGTTCTGTGGTATCCACTTATTATTGGAAGTACCCCGTATTCTACTATACAGTTATATTATGTATACATACATTGTAAATATAATATATGTTTGTATATACACAATTTGCAGCGTCATAAATGAGTACCATGCTATGATTATAATGTTACATTAATGTACATAACTCTGCTTAAGTGCTGATGTAAAAAATATAAGCGTGACAAATGTACCTTTTAAATACCTACTATGTAACTTTTGTACATAATAATGTTGTTATTTAAAAGAATATCCCTAAGGTACGGAATCTATATGGCAGCTAAGTAGATTATAGAGTAGAGTTCAAAATCTTCAATTTTTTAAGTTCTGACATTAAGCAATGTAATAATATTAACGATTTCTCAAAAAAATTAAAGTCATACCTGATAACTCGGCCATTTTATAATTTAAATGAATATTTTGATAAATTGTATAATTAAAAATAATGAGAATATATTTTGTATTATTAATTAAAGTTATAACATTAATATTTATGATATGATTGATAATTAATTATAAATGTAAATATATTGTGTGAATACTGTAAATAATTATAATAGTTAATGTAAGATTTTGCATGCCAATTACGGTGGAACATACCTTCATGTAATACAATTAAAATACTGACATGTAAATTTACAACACCAGTGTATGTTGAGCAAATAAATTATTTCATTTCATTTCATTTCATCCTTTGCTACGAAAATATATGTCATAAGATTATTCACGTCTGAAGTGTTTAGGCCGTTTAAGGACCGCTAATGGCAAACAAGCATACGGCCTGTCTGATGATATGCAGTTACTGCAGATATCTTCTTCCTCGGTTCCTCATGGCTGAGGGTCGCGACCACATGAGGTCATTATTTTGCGAAAGCTCTCCATTGATCACGGTCTTCTGATGCAGTCCTAATAATAGGCGCCTGTGTCAATCCCTGGCATGCCTTAACGCTGTCCACCCAGCGGATGGGTGGATGGCCACTCCCCCGTCTTCCATCCACCATGCCAACCATAATGCGTTTCTCAGGGAGCTGAAGATATGGACGGCTGCTACACCAGAGGAGTTACCTGCGCGATCAAAATGCGTTTTTATCATAACTACCACTTGGCCACCCGAATGAATCGATTTGAATTTATATAAATGCAATGTCTTAAGTGCTTCGTGCTTATACGCTTGTGTATTTTGCATAATTTAATAGCTTTCAACCGTACAATTAGATTCCCTGTAGCACACCTAGTAAAACTTTACTTTATAAGTAGGTAGTGGCTTTAGGGCTTTGTCTAAACTTGTACTCAGTCCCTTACGAATACGTACGACCGTAGCGTAGCAGTTATTTTATTAATGATCTTTGGTATTATTCACCTATTTTTAACCGTCGCCTCATATCTCTCAAGAAGGACGGTTATCAAGTCGTCTGCTTTTTTTTTTTTTTTAATGTTTGTTCCTCGATATCTCCGTCGTTACTGGACCGATTTTGAAAAATTTTTTTTTGATTGAATGTATATGCATACAGATTGGTCCCATTTTTCTCAGAACCCGGTTCTGATGATGGGATCCTGGAGAAATCGAGGGAACTCCTCGAATCTGAAAGGCATACATATGGTGATTTTTGTGTTTTTAAAGGAACAGCATGCATTTAGGTACGGAACAGTGACATTTGGTGCAGTGGAACTGCTGATGATGGCCAGAACGGAACTCTTCAAATCTGAACGGCACGCTTATAGTGACTTTGGTATTTTTATAAGAACAGCATGCACTTTCGTCCAGAACAGTGACATTTGGTGCAGTGGAATTGCTGATGATGGTCAGAACCGAACTCCTCAAATCTGAACGGCACGCTTATAGTGACTTTGGTATTTTTATAAGAACAGCATGCACTTTCGTCCAGAACACTGACATTTGGTGCAGTGGAACTGCTGATGATGGCCAGAACCAAACTCCTCAAATCTGAACGGCACGCTTATAGTGACTTTGCCATTTTTATAAGAACAGCATGCGCTTACGTCTAGAACAGTGACATTTGGTACAGTGGAACTGCTGATGATGGTCAGAACCGAACTCCTCAAATCTGAACGGCACGCTTATAGTGACTTTGGTATTTTTATAAGAACAGCATGCACTTACGTCCAGAACAGTGACATTTGGTGCAGTGGAACTGCTGATGATAGTCAGAACCGTACTCCTCAAATCTGAACGGCACACTCATAGTGACTTTGGTATTTTGGTAAGAAAAGCATGCATTTAAGTTTAGAACAGTGACATTTATTTAGTTATGTTTGTTAAGCATATTGAGTTTTCAAGTCAAAGTTTGTCAAGCTTCGATTTCTTATAATATAATCGGATTCATGAGGAATTGAGGAAACTCCTCAAACCTTAACGTTATACGTATATTCATTTGTGTTGCCATCTAATAATTAAAGCATTAAAAGCAGTTTAAAAAAATACTTACACATTTCTACATAATCCAACATTCGCAAGTAGCTTTCACCAGAACCCGAAAGGCGACGGTTTTTTTTTCTTAAAAATTATTTGTTTACCCGTTTGACAGATAATTCTAATCTTAAAAAAAACGAAGTATAGGTCGAGCTGTATTTGGCTGGGCATTAGTCAATTGACCATTTGACAGTGACCATGGACTTTCAATAGGGACTGAGCTCACACTTTTTTTGCCATACTAAATTGAACTTTATCACTGGTGCATAAAAGCGTTCTTGTCAGACTAGCAAAAGTGTGTCCACATGAGAGGGTCAAAGTTGGGGCTGTTGTCCCTCTCGCACGTGTGACCAGTGTTAAAGAGATTACTATAGTAGTAGTATTTTTACCTGTATGATAACTAAGTTTATAAACTTCTTAAATTATTTTTGTATTATATCGAGGCAAGGGTATTAATACCTTGTAACGAATTGGTAAATCATTATTATGAAGCCATAAAACCAAAGATTTGCTCAATTAAAAAAAACCTTTAATTGGTATTAGTAGATTTGGTAGTAACTTTGAATATTAACTGGTATCCCCAAAGTATGACAGTGATGACGTCATTCAAATGATTTTGACAGTGGAAATAAGTGCGAGAGGGACACCAGCCCTAAAGTTGGGCCCTCTCATGTGGACACACTTTTTGGCCTAACAACTCAATCTAGCTTAATATACCTAAATCTATGACAGTGACAATGTCACTACTGTCAGTGTCAACACGACGTCACGTCACATTTTTGATTTTATTCGTGATGTGATGCCAGTTTCAAGGATATTTCATTAAATCTCGTCAATTTCTGATATTTTGCTGTGTATTCATTATATTACATCACTATAATCCGTGTCATTATAGCTTAGATATGGCGTTTAAGAAAGTATCACATGTGTTGTTTGATTTAGACGGTCTACTAATAGGTAAGAGGTTATTAACACACAACAAAATCAATAATTACCTCAATAATCGATAATTATCTCATAAAATTTGTTCAAAACTATTGTCTTCCTGCTTTAGATTCTGAAATTTTGTACACGCAAGCATTTACCAATGTTTGCGCTAAATATGGCAAAGAGTTCACATGGGAACTGAAGTCGAGCTTGCTGGGCTTCCAAGGCCATGAATGTGCGGAGAAAATAATAACAACATTGGAGCTACCAGTTACTAAACAAGACTTCATGAAATTATGTCAAAAGGAATATGAGGTACTGTTCCCCAAAGTCCAGCTCATGCCAGGTAAATTTTAATTAAACGTCAAATATGTGTATGCATGCATTGTTGACTATTGTACATGCACCTCTTAAGTGTCAGGACCGCAAACTACACTTTAGATAAGTATTTATAACATATTTAATTATTTATGTATTTTGTACAACTTGTAAAATAACATTAACTAAAAAATAAATAAATAATTTACACATTTATTTAAATAAACCTGTGTTTTTATGGTCTTTTTGTCTACCAGTAATATTTGTATACAAGTAAAAGACTTTTTTGCATTGTCTAAATATATTCTGCATTTGTTGTGTAAGTTGTATGATTAAAATAAGACTTCTAATTATCCTTAAAATGATTCCAGGTGCACAGAGACTAGTAGAGCACTTACACTCCAAGGGTGTTCCTATAGCACTAGCCACTAGCTCTGCTCAAGACAGTGTGGACTTAAAAATGAAAAACTTCCAAGAGTTGTTGGGTCTGTTTCACCACCTCACAATGGGCTCAACAGACCCTGAAGTTACCAAGGGCAAGCCAGACCCAGCCATTTTCTTAGTGTGTGCTTCTAGGTTTCCTGATAAACCTAAACCTGAAGATGTAAGTTCATTTATTCAATGTTAAAATACATAAATTGGTTTAATTTAAGTTGTGCAGAGGATTTGTATTCTGTTGTACACTTATAAAGGTTATTGTTTCCAGTGTCTTGTATTCGAAGATGCAGTTAATGGAGTAAAGGCTGCAAATGCAGCTAATATGCAAGTAGTTGCTGTACCTGATCCTCGAATAGACCCTGCCTTACTAAATACTGCCACTCTAGTCTTGAATTTGTTAGAAGAATTTAAGCCAGAGTTATTTGGCCTTCCAGCATTTGATTAAAAGCTTTAAAAAGGTGAGATAGTTAAAATTCTTTTTTCTGCATAATTTATAGATGGTTGTTAGATATACAGGGTGCCCGGTAATTAATGGACAACCTTTTATCCACCAAGAGGGCACCTTATACTGGTCCAGAAAAACTTTAAGGTTTAGTAAAAGTCGCCTGGTTTTCGAGATTTTCACACTTTTTAAAATTTCAATGGATATTAATGGACAACCTTTTAACCACCAAGAGGGCACCTTATACTGGTCCAGAAAATCGACATTAAGGTTTAGTAAAAGTCGCCTGGTTTTCGAGATTTTCACACTTTTTAAAATTTGAGGTAGTGTAGCGGGGGTGCGCGGGGAGTGAAGGGAAAGCCAATTCGACGGGTACGTAAACTTGATTTTACGCAGTTTTTTACAATGACGACGAAGCTGACGCGTTCCCCAACCAGTTAGAGCGAGAGTGAGAACTGGAGCGGAAGCACGTTTGTCAGACTTTATTTTCCTATAGTGCGTAGTTCCACGAGGGAAGAAGGGGACTATAGGTAAATATTGTCCGTATCTATGATTCGATACATATCAAGTTTCAACCGGCGAGCCTAACCAAATCGGGAAAAATCTTAACACCGCGATGTACGAATTCTATGGGATGCGGTCAGCGCCATCTAGCGGGTTTTTTGGTAACTAAACCGGTGTCTCCGCTCGGCGTCTTGGACGCTAGTAGGTCTGCGTTCGCTGCATGCTTTGTTGGTGTTACAGACTCCCCCTCGGTTCCTGAAGACGACCCGGCGAAGAGAACCGAAATGTGGTTTGGGTCGAGGTGGTTGGTTTCGTAGCTGGGCTCTGTCGCACCCCGAGTGTGACAAAGCTGGTTGCAGCAGTGGCCCTCCCCCTAGACTTGGCGCACGTTGGACAGTTGCTCCGTACAACGCCAGGGCTGCCACAGCCATAGCATGAAAATTTAGGCAACATGGTAACGGTGAAGGAAGTACTCGAAAGAGCTGGAGTCTGCATGTTGGCGACAGGCGCGTGGGACTTGGTCGGTAGCCATGCCATCGTTGATGAGGAGGCGGCAGCCGAGACAGCTGTCGAGGCAGAGGCCGTGGTGACATTATTCCAGATGTCCCGTAGTCGCTCTGCAGACAGTGGTGGGCTATAAGTGGTGAACGACGTCCTTGGCTTTGTTCTTCATCAGTCACAGCACCTCCTGCACTATGCGTGAGCTCGCTACGCCCCACGTTGGGCGCCAGTTGTGGCGGGGGTGCGCGGGGAGTAAAGGGAAAGCCAATTCGACGGGTACGTAAACTTGTTTTTACGGAGTTTTTACAATGACGACGAAGCTGACGCGTTCCCCAACCAGTTAGAGCGAGAGTGAGAACTGGAGCGGAAGCACGTTTGTAGACGTTATTTTCCTATAGTGCGTAGTTCCACGAGGGAAGCAGGGGACTATAGGTAAATATTGTCCGTATCTATGATTCGATACATGTCAAGTTTCAACCGGCGAGCCTAACCAAATCGGGAAAAATCTTAACACCGCGATGTACGAATTCTATGGGATGCGGATTATGATTATACTGGTCCAGAAAATCGACATTAAGGTTTAGTAAAAGTCGCCTGGTTTTCGAGATTTTCACAATTTTTAAAATTTTAATACTACCTAAAATTTTAAAAAGTGTGAAAATCTCGAAAACCAGGCGACTTTTACTAAACCTTAAAGTCGATTTTCTGGACCAGTATAAGGTTCCCTCTTGATGGTTAAAAGGTTGTCCATTAATTACCGGGCACCCGGTATAGATTTTATTTATAAGGAAGTATAGCACAAAATTGGCTTCATTGTTACTGAATAATTTCTACCATCATTGTTCATAGTTATTAATTAAAATTGTGTTAACTTTATTCCTCTAGTCAATCAATTTTAGTATGTAATACCCATAGCTGGGCATTAACTCGTTAATCCGTTAATCGTTAATTAACGAAGTTAACATTTCGGTTAACGGATTAACTTTTAAGTTAACTTTAAAAAATGTTAACGGATTCGTTAACTTCCGTTAAATTTCATCGAGTCCGTTAATCGTTAATCCAGCACCCCAAGCGGCTCGCTGCGCCGCGAATACCACGTCCTGACTGCTACTGTAAAAGCCCGTAGTACGGCAAAACCTAGGATTTATCGGTAAAAGCAGATCCGTCGGTTATAAACAGTCTAAAGACCAATTGGCGACTTTGGATCACTTATTCGAGATCTTCTAAATCTTATTAGACGTGCTAGATCGATCACTAACGCCTTTGTCTTTGTTGTTTGTCTTTGGTCGCGCGACCGTCGCCGTCGCGTCTCATACTTCCATATCGATAAGGTTTGATTTCGTATGCGTCGCATCGCCGTCGCGCGACCATCGCGCGACCCTCGCCCACGCAAGCCACGGCGTAACCTGGGAATAGAGTGCAATCATCAGGCATGACAGACAAATCGCGCAACCGACGCATCGAGTTAGAGTCCGGCGGGCCTTAGATTACTCTACCAAGTTATCGTGGCCCACAGCATCGAGTTGTCGTCTCAAATCTCAATCTGAAGAACCGACACACCACGATTGCGACCGCATGAATGACCCAATAATTACCAATCCGAAGTAAAACCTAGGATTTAGCCAACCAACGGCGGTAAAAGCCCGAAGAAACCGTAATTATTACATTTCGGTTTTTTACCGATTGGCGTCACAGGTATGGTTTTTGGTGGATACTTAGTAAATACAAATACATAATACCTACAGTGAAGACCTATTTTTATGACGTGTTAACGGATTATCGATTAACTTTAACTTCCGTTAAATCTACCGAAATGTATCGCTTTAACGATTAACGAAGTTAACTTTTTAAGTAACGGATTAACGATTATCGAAGTTAACTATTTGATTAACGGTGCCCAGCTATGGTAATACCATTACATAGTACTTAATACATCAGTAACTGTCATATCATACTTAGAAATAGAAACATTTTATGGTATTTTTTATTAGCAGGTAATCTCTTTCTCTTTACATTAGTAATCTGTTTATTTTATCCACATCCTTATTGAACCACAAGATTAAATGTATAAGTATATTTTATTGCAATAAACTGCAATTCAGATTTTTAAGCATGTCTAGTTTAATTTCAATAAAATTTCCCCTTTCTATAAATAACTTCTACTCTAGACTGGACCACTGGAGACACCTTTCAGACAGGTACGTCATTGCCAAAAAACTTGTACAAAACTACAAATGTGATAAACACAGTGCAAAAAGTCACGTAAATACTACAATCAATTTATGGTCATTCACATGATTGTTGCGCGCCACAGATTACTGGTAATTAAAAATGCCCGCGTGTGCTCAGAGCACAATGTGCCAAGCTGTATATAAGTATGTGCTAAGAGTAGAAATTAAGTAGTGTTGTCCCGTTTTCTCACACAAATTGATTATTTTTAACCGCCTTCCAAATCTCAAAGGAAGGGGTTATCAAGTCGTCTGTATGTTTTTTTTTTTTTTTTTTTTAAATGTTTGTTCCTCGATATCTCCGTCGTTACTTGACCGATTTAAATTTTTTTTTTGATTGAATGTATATGCATACAGATTGGTCCCATTTTTCTCAGAACCCAGTTCTGATGATGGGATCCTGGAGAAATCGAGGGAACTCCTCAAATCTGAAAGGCATACATATGATGATTTTTGTGTTTTTAAAGGAACAGCATGCATTTACGTACGGAACAGTGACATTTGGTGCAGTGGAACTCCTGATGATGGTCAGAATGGAACTCCTCAAATCTGAACGGCACACTTATAGTGACTTTGGTATTTTTATAAGAACAGCATGCACTTACGTCCAGAACAGTGATATTTGGTGCAGTGGAATTGCTGATGATGGTCAGAACGGAACTCCTCAAATCTAAACGGCACGCTTATAGTGACTTTGGTATTTTTATAAGAACAGCATGCACTTACGTCCAGAACAGTGACATTTGGTGCAGTAGAACTGCTGATGAAGAGTGAGCCGCCCCTGGTTAGAGTTCCGTTCTGATAATCATTCTCATCTGTAAGTACTTCAGAATCATCCAGATTTCAAAATTGGTTCAGAAATGACGGAGATATCGAATAACAAACATTAAAAAATATACAGACGAATTAATAACATAATCCAACATTTGAAAGTATTTATCACCAGAACCCCAAAGGAAGGCGGTTTTTTTTTTCTTAAAAATTATTAGTTTTACTCTTTTTTGCCAGACAGTAAATAACGCTCAACCACCGTATACAAAAACATGGTATGAAATTACAATTTTTATCTTTTATATTATGACGAGTGGTAATAATGATAAATTAACACGACCAAAGGGAGTTACGACTTTCCTTTTCGCAAGTTTTCCTTTTTGCATTTGTGAGTAGGTAATTTTTTGCGGAAGTCGGCAGATTTTTTGTACGCAAATGCAACATGAAGGGTGCTCCAGTCTATTTCCCCCTAGCTCCTACTCCTTTTATTGGGTAGGTACCTGCTTGTTATTAATTTTGAACGAATAGGTCTTCAATTCCAAAAGTTATGGACACACTCTTTTCAAAAATTCAATATTGACCAAGAGAATGTGACAGCAACTTCTGGAGATATTTTACCACCTGTTACTAGTAGTAGCTACTGGGAATAAATCTGTGTTTACCAGTAGCTCTGGTCTATCTGTGCAGGCAGGTTCCTAATACTACTTTACTAGTTCCTACTAGTCAGTGTATGGTGGCAAACCAAATAGTTCAGGTTTGAACTCCTCCATGGAATGAAGCGTAAGCGTGGCGCCAGCCTCTCGGGCCAGCTCCCGGTCCAGTCGCGGGTCCGGCACCATCACCACTTGCATGCTGGCCGCCCGCGCTGCTCTCACGCCGTTCAGAGAGTCCTCAAACACTAGGCACTGTCAACAATAATGTTACACTGACGCATACATAATAGGGAAAGCTGCGCTGCTTTAAGAGCTGAATAATTTTTAAGAAAAAAAAACCGCCTTCCTTTGGGGTTCTGGTGATAAATACTTTCAAATGTTGGATTGTGTTATCAATTCGTCTGTATATTTTTTAATGTTTCTTATTCGATATCTCCGTCATTTCTGAACCAATTTTGAAATTTGGATGATTCTGAAGTACTTACAGATGAGAATGATTATCAGAACGGAACTCTAACCAGGGGCGGCTCACTCTTCATCAGCAGTTCCACTGCACCAAATGTCACTGTTCTGGACGTAAGTGCATGCTGTTCTTATAAAAATACCAAAGTCACTATAAGTGTGCCGTTCAGATTTGAGGAGTTCCGTTCTGACCATCATCAGCAGTTTCACTGCACCAAATGTCACTGTTCTGGACGTAAGTGCATGCTGTTCTTATAAAAATACCAAAGTCACTATAAGTGTGCCGTTCAGATTTGAGGAGTTCCATTCTGACCATCATCAAGAGTTCCACTGCACCAAATGTCACTGTTCCGTACGTAAATGCATGCTGTTCCTTTAAAAACACAAAAATCACCATATGTATGCCTTTCAGATTTGAGGAGTTCCCTCGATTTCTCCAGGATCCCACCACCAGAACTGGGTTCTGAGAAAAATGGGACCAATCTGTATGCATATACATTCAATCAAAAAAAAAATTTTCAAAATCGGTCCAGTAACGACGGAGATATCGAGGAACAAACATTAAAAAAAAAATACAGACGAATTGAGAACCCCTTCCCTTGAGATTTGGAAGGCGGTTAAAAAGTAAAACTAATGACAAATAAGTAAGTTATTAACTTAGGTTTATGTAATAGTTAAAAGAGCTATTTATGAATATTAGTTACAGAATCACTTTACTTCCTTGATTTATTTTCGACTTTATTTGTGATGTTGATGTGGTATGTGGTTTTGATATAATAATAAAAATAAAAAGTATATTGAAGATTTAGGTACCTTTTCTGGATGAGGCTTATCAGGAAATTTATCTGCTGCTACTATAAATATATCCGGATGTGGTTTGCCTAACTTGACTTGGGGATCGGACGAACCCCATGTCTTGTAAGTCAGCAAATCAAAGAAAGCCTGATGCTTTTCCGTTTTTAGATCGTATGTCTCTTTGCTACTACTTGTAGCCAATCCAATTGGAATTTTATTTTTGTGTAAATGTCGAATAAGTTTTTCAACTCCTGAAAGTAGGTAATAGTACATTACGATACAAGTGCGTAAAAAGGAAGTTCGAAACGAGTGGCGATAAATTAAAACACGACCGAAGGGAGTGTTTTAAATCGACACGAGTTACGAATTTCCTTTTCGCACGTGTATCGTACGACGTTTTTCAGTACATATGGCCATCCGAAGTTTCGACCTGACATATAATGAACCACTTCTCGCACTAGTGCATAAAAAAAACACCATCTGTACTGAAAAAAAAGTTAATTACGGCCTGGCAAAATAAAGTAGAAATCTATAGGGGTGCCACCGTCTATGTAAATCGTTTTGCATTTTTTTTTATAAATTTCTACTCTTATTTTCCCAGGCTGTATATGTAGGTATATTATATTGATGAAAACACCAATAGGTACTTATTAATATTTTACACCAACGTTGTTAGACAGTAATGGTTAAATGGGTACTATACATATATGTACATCCTGTTTTTATTGAATTCCATTATTTAACTTTAAGGGAAGGTTCTTTAGATCCAATACAATTAATTTCTCTAAGAAACTAGAGTCTTAACTCTTACGGTTATCGAGTTATTAAAAAAATAATAGTTATTTGTTATACAAGGGGGCAAAGTTGTATTTTAACGCCGAGTGTGGAATTGAAAAACGAGCAAGTGAAAGGATTCTATAGTTGAACCACGAGCGAAGCGAGTGGTTCGAGAATAGAATCCTGAACTTGCGATTTTTTTTAACACACGAGAAGTAAAATACATTTTCTCAAACATGCAATGAAATATTGTCTTTACGTTCCTTAAAATGGGCTGGGAAGTATCGCTTTTTGGGCGCAACAACTCGAGAGGACTGTAAAAGGATTTCATATTATTTTTTAGGCCTAGGCCTGCAAAGTAACTTTTTTTTTATAAAATATTGTCCTTTAGAGCATTTTTTTTTTATTTCATTGTATGTTTGAGAAAAGCACTATACATGCCTCGGCGTGAAAACGGATTCCCGGCCTCGTATCCCTATCCGGCCTCGCTCGCACGCTCGCTCGGCCGTATATACCCACTTGGCCGGAAATCCTCATTTTCCCGGCCTCTGATGTAATGTACTATTGCACCCGAGTGTAACACAAAACTTTTCCCCTCACTATAGCGAGGAAACTACAACGCAAAAAATGCGTTTAAATATCACTGCTTCCAGTACTTCCACAGGTGGTAAATCATTTTTATTACTAGATTCACCTACTTTTATAAATTTTAAAGCAGTTAATTTGACTTTATTCAAGGTCAAATTACTTTACCCACTAGTGGATAAAATGCGTTTTTACCCGCTGGTATTAAAGGACAAAACACGTGTTTCCGAGCTGGTGAGGGGAAAAGATAATTACTGAACATGTGTGTGACAGCCTTCACCAATTCCTAATGTTATTTGTTTTGACATATGCCGTTTGCGATTTTAACTAAAAGTGATGTACAGGGACTACAGGGTGGTTCCTGATAATGAACCTACGTGTCGAATTTAACGGAAACAAAAAAAAACCGGCCAAGTGCGAGTCGGGCTCGCGCACAAAGGGTTCCGTAGCAGCAAATATAATAAACTTATTATGTCAATTTATACACCTGCCAAAATTACAGTTAAATCAACCTATCTCAAAAACTATAAGAGATACTTTGATCAAACCAAAAATCGTTGAAAGAGTTAATTAGCATGCATCACCTCTATTTTTTTTAGAATTTTATACCCCGTAGTTATAAAAATAGAGGGGGGGGACATACTTTTTACGACTTTGAGAGCTGATATCTCAAAAACCGTTCACTTTAAGAAAAATGTTTTTAGAAAACTTTATATCATTTTAAAAGACCTTTCCATTGATACCCCACACGGGTATGTACATCGAAAAAAAATTTTCATCCCTCAGTTACATGTATGGGGGCCCCACCCCCAATTCTTTTTTTTTTTTTACTATTTAGTGTCATAATTTTGTAGCGGTTCATACAACACATATTCCCATCAAATTTCATCACTGTAGTACTTATAGTTTCCGAGTAAATCGGCTGTGACAGACGGACAGACGGACAGACGGACAGACGGACAGACGGACATGACGAAACTATAAGGGTTCCGTTTTTGCCATTTTGGCTACGGAACCCTAAAAACGCGGTGTATAATATGTATGTATATATTTTTAGTTAGTTTATTTATGTATGTATATGATTGTACTTATTTATGTATGTATTATTGATGATGCATATATTATTGAGATAGTGACTTATAGTTATATCTATTTAAATTTCTGTTTTATTTTCCGCACCAATTGTAAGTTTCTGTTTGGTCCAATGGTTGACTGGTAGAGAATGCCTCAAGGCATTACGTTCGCCATTTGTACTTTATGTTGTGCAATAAAGGTTAAATAAATAAATAATAAATAAAACAGCGCCATCGCCATCTATAGTATACTACTAGAATACTCGGCAGATGGGCAGAGCCATATAATAAAGCAAACTGCTTCCGAAAAACGTGCCAAGCCAAATAGCCCAAGGTCGTCAGTGTTCTATTTCTATATTTAACCAGTTTTTACAAATGGCAATGGATGACAAATAATTATAATATCGAGGCCAATTATATGTTTTTTTTTTCTAACAAGAATCTGATAGTACCTAAGACTTAAGTGGTGCAAGTCTCTTACCAGGCATTATCTTACAATCAGGGAAGAGTTCACTAAATATAGCCCGTGTCTCGTCCAAGAACTCTTCAACAGTTAGTGGTAGGTCGAGACCCTGAATTATGGATGCTGCGAATTCTCGGCTCTGTTGGCCCATTATTTGGCACTTTAGCTCAAAGGTAAACTTTTTTCCATACCGAGATGCTACTTTCTGAAACCCTATTGTGTATAATTCTTCGGTATCTGAAAAATGAAAAATGTGGAATATAAAGATATCTATAATACTTATTTACCAAATTAACTACGTACAAAACCAACAAGTACAACCGCGGGTCGTTCAAGTATTACGGAGGTAAGCACTATAGACTATAGGGCTCGTCTTTTTTTTTGTTTGTGTTTGATGACAGAGGGTAGGGTAGTCTATCTGATAGTTACGTAATACTTGAACGGCCCCATACATGTATATATACCATATTTATGTATACGTATTGCATTCTTCGAATTAACTTTATTTTTACCTAATGCAAAGGACGCAGGTAAGTTTGATCATGTATTATTAGTAGGTAGATAGATACCTATACCAAAGTAAAGCTGAAGCTGTTATGTCTAAAACTAAATTATTTGAAACACGTAGATATGTATCAACCATCAACTTACTTAATATTAGTCCATCCATGTCAAATAAAACATGGCTCACAGGTCGAAACATACCTACTTTATTAAGAAAAATTTAACACCAATGAGTAGCACAAGAACACCTAAAAGTAATAATTTAACTGATTGTATAATATGTCTCTGAAATTAGTTTTAGATAAGTAACAGCCAGTGAAGTAGATAAGCCTACCACGATGCAGAGATCACTTATGATGCTGTCACTATCAATAATTACATAATGCCTACAACACACTGATGTGTTGCAAATATACTTTTAATATTTTTCCTAATTTGGATCTATAATTTTATTGGCCGTAGCAATAACATAGGTCTACTACGGTTTAACTCAATTTGTATGTCCGGATGTTCGCCTCTAGAGCTCGCAATTCTCAACTGTCTCGCTCGTGAAATATTGTGACCAGATTCTATGATTACATTAAAATTTTCTCATGTCAACTGGTAATTCTCATGTCACTCGTTGACTATGAGCAGCCAGATTTCTTTATTTAAACTTTATTGCACAATAAAAAAAAGTACAAATGGCGGACTTAATGCCTTAAGGCATTCTCTACCAGTCAACCCTAGGGCAAAACAGAAATTCGCGAATGTGGGTGCAGTAAGAAAAATCATTCAAACTAGAAAGATTCAAACCAAGACTATTATTAGAATACGATACGTTAATACATCGCGTTCGTTCGGCGACGTGTTTAGAGTTATATGGAGACCTGTCATCAGTAGGCCTAGCACATGATTGCCGCGGGAGTATGTCGCCGCGAGATAGATCACACGTCTTCTTCTAACTGTATTAATGACATACGGACGGGTAGTCTATCTCGCGGCGACATACTCCCGCGGCAATCATGTGCTAACCCTGCAGGCACGAGTGTTCGCGGCGGCTAGAATACTTGCACTGCCCGCGCCGCTCGCCTCTCAGCCCATTCAGCTCTGCTCAGTCTGCACTCATGCCTGATGACGGATCTCAATCTCTATATGACTGAGAACGTCGCCGAACGTGAGTACATCCGTATATTTAAATATTTGACGATGATGTAAGTAGTTAGTATATGTATGATGTTAGTAGATGATGTAGGTAGTATAGTTTGTGCTAGATTTCCTCTAAGTGCGTTTTCACATTATCCGATCCGATATCGGATGTCGGACCGATATCCCATACATTACAGCCGCCATCTTGGATTTTTTTCCATTGAAATCCTTCCGACATCCGATATCGGATAGGATAATGTGAAAACGCACTTGGTCTACATTTAGTACACCTACTTTCAAGGTTAAATTTATTATTCTCCACTACCTAGGTTGTCTGGAAGAGATCGCTCTTTAGCGATAAGACCGCCTCTTGTTTTACCTCTTAAGTTGTTGTTTATACTTGCTATGTTGTTTCGTGTATTGAGGTGTGCAATAAAGAGTATTTGTATTGTATTGTAGTTAAGTTTTAGCATAAATGCTTGATACAGTGTATGCACCTTTTAGTGGACATTAATAAACTGTGAAACTTGGTGTTAGTGAACTATCTCGAAGGGAATTAGGCATGTAGTGTGAAATACAGACCGGTAAAAAAAGAGTAGAAAGTAATAGGGGCGCCACCGTCTATCTAAACCGTTTTGCAAGTGGCAACTATTGAATCACTTCTGTATAAGAAAAGTGTTGCTATGATTAAAAAAATAATAGTTCCATTTCTAGTCTTTTTGACGTGATAACGTCTAATAAATAACTCGTTACTACGGGCAGCATGCACGAAAAAGATGACGTCATTGTCCCGTTTCCCAAGAGAGCGAAAGCGCCATCTATTGGCGCGCGTAGGAACTAAGCGGCTGATCGATGCGCTCGGTGTGGTTGTAACGGCGCGGGGTGCGCGCTGCGCGCGAGTGTGTGGCCTGAGTAAAGCACCACAGCTGCGACAGATGGCGCGCCCGTGGTCGTTCGGTGTAGTCGCGCTGTGGTGTAACCACTGTACCTACCTACCTCTATTAAATACATGTATATAACATTAAATAATCATCATAATATTTACTTATATACATAACTACTAAATACCATTAATACTATAATATCTATCACACTAAACATAAATAATAAACACAAATACTTATATAAAAACATCCACTTTTAGCACGTTCTTCTTCGTTATCAGACATTATGATTGACTTACGGTTTCCGTAGGTTGTTATGGAAGTTCACCAGAAGAAAGCTGCGGTAATTGTCCAAACGTCGGGTCACCAGTGTGGGTGATGTAGCGGGGTTCTTTTTTCAATCAAACCACAAAATGTTCTCTCTAAAAAGTCTATTTGAACAGAAAATCGAATTTCCTTTTCGCACGTGTATCGTACTTCGGAGGGCCATCTGTACTGAAAAACGTCGTTCGATACACGTGCGAAAAGGAAATTCGTAACTCGTGTCGGTTTACCTACATATAGAACACACAACATACACACATAAGGAAAGGCATGGAAAGATTTGCGATGTCCGGCGTGGCTTCCGTAGCTCAATTGGTTAAGAGCATTGCACGGATTGCAAAAAGGATGCGGGTTCAAGTCCCGCCGGAAGCGTAAATTTTTCCAATTTTTCCTTTAATATAAAAATGTTTAGAATCGTTAGCAGACGTTTCTGCTTGTTAAAAAAATTAAATTTAGTATGTGTTAGCACATTGTTACTGGTGAATTCTCAATATAACTTGAGACTCCAGTGCCGTTACAAGACGTAATAGTCTGTCGGTAGATGGCGCTAGACGTCACCCCAAGACGTGTGTACATAAGGAAAGGCATGGAAAGATTTGCGATGTCCGGCGTGGCTTCCGTAGCTCAATTGGTTAAGAGCATTGCACGGATTGCAAAAAGGATGCGGGTTCAAGTCCCGCCGGAAGCGTAAAATTTTTCAAATTTTTCCTTTAATATAAAAATGTTTAGAATCGTTAGCAGACGTTTCTGCTTGTTAAAAAAAATTTAATTTAGTATGGGTTAGCACATTGTTACTGGTGAATTCTCAATATAACTTGAGACTCCAGTGCCGTTACAAGACGTAATAGTCTGTCGGTAGATGGCGCTAGACGTCACCCCAAGACGTGTGTACATAAGGAAAGGCATGGAAAGATTTGCGATGTCCGGCGTGGCTTCCGTAGCTCAATTGGTTAAGAGCATTGCACGGATTGCAAAAAGGATGCGGGTTCAAGTCCCGCCGGAAGCGTAAATTTTTCCAATTTTTCCTTTAATATAGAAATATATAGAACACGTTTAAATAAGGATGTTTTGTTATATAAACTTTTTCTTTTCCATTAATATTTACTGAGATATTAGGGTTCTAAGATTAGTAAATGGCACTAGCACTTTAATAAAATTAACGCGTGTCTCGCAAACGGTCTAGGATACAAAATGACAGGTTCGTTAGGTGTCTTCAAACGGCCGAAGGCCAAACTGCACAGAATAGGAGCCCCGCGTAAGCGGTGCTCCGTCGATATCGCTTTCTGTCTCTGGCGCCTTAGTAATGCTACGGGAAAATTTTGCAACTTTGCACCACTCTAACTCCTAAATTAGTAGGTTTTTAAAAAAACTTTAATTTATAAAAGATGCTTATTTTAATGCATTCTTTCAAATAAGAACAAAAAAAACGTGAAAAAAGTCCCAGAATCGGGCCTCTTTTGCTATACTCTGACCGCCCCTGTCTATACTACTGTAATGTTTGACGTTATCACGTTAAACTACCGTCCGTAAACCGACTTTACAGACAACCAATTTTTTTGTCAAGCTCTATGAGGGTACTTTAACAAAACCAGTCGGGATTTGTCAGGTACGCAATAACATAATTATTCACTTTCAAACACTTGATCACTTATTTTAATTTTTTATACAGATTACACACTTTGGTTTCTTTGGTACACACTACACACTTACACACCGCCTTCACATCAATAGGTCTGTGCTTCACATGGATTTGACACAAGAGAAGAGTGACAATTTTGACATTAACTTTTAAGAAGGTTCGTTCAGATATTATTAACGTTAGAAAGTAGGATTTTATTATATGAAATTGAGGAAGCGTGTTAAAATTCACAGTTACCTGCAATATCTGTACAACCCACTTGAGATTAATTATAAATAAAATTATTCATAAAAAATTGGTTGTCTGTAAAGTCGCTTTACGGACGGTAGTTTAACGTGATAACGTCAAACATTACAGTAGTATAGTCAGGGGCGGTCAGAGTATAGCAAAAGGGGCCCGATTCTGGGACTTTTTTCACGTTTTTTTGTTCTTATTTGAAAGAATGCATTAAAATAAGCATCTTTTATAAATTAAAGTTTTTTTAAAAACCTACTAATTTAGCCACTTGACAGTCCAGCCCGCGCGACCATTTTCCGGTCAACAGTCCGGATTTTTAAGTGACGCGCGCAGCGCGCTGCGCATCCACAACTTTCTACAAAAACGTCTGTATCTTCTAAACTACACAAGGTATAGTTAAAAAAAAAAATTGGTTGTCTGTAAAGTCGGTTTACGGACGGTAGTTTAACGAGATAACGTCAACATTACAGTAGTATAGACAGGGGCGGTCAGAGTATAGCAAAAGGGGCCCGATTCTGGGACTTTTTTCACGTTTTTTTATTTATTTATTTATTTATTAAAAATACACAAAAGTTAACAGTATTTCACCAAAGCACTTATGTGGTAATATAATTATGTACATGTTAAGTTGACATAAATAAAAGCAAACACACTTAAAAGTTAAACTATGGTTATTATATTAATCACCTAAGGAGTGTAGAGTCTATGAACCTTAAGAGTTTTCTGTAAAACACACCATATCAGCAAATATGTCAATATCGTCTGTCTCCAACATGAAGTCCCAGAATCGGGCCCCTTTTGCTATACTCTGACCGCCCCTGTCTATACTACTGTAATGTTTGACGTTATCTCGTTAAACTACCGTCCGTAAACCGACTTTACAGACAACCAATTTTTTTTTTTAACTATACCTTGTGTAGTTTAGAAGATACAGACGTTTTTGTAGAAAGTTGTGGATGCGCAGCGCGCTGCGCGCGTCACTTAAAAATCCGGACTGTTGACCGGAAAATGGTCGCGCGGGCTGGACTGTCAAGTGGCTAAATTAGTAGGTTTTTAAAAAAACTTTAATTTATAAAAGATGCTTATTTTAATGCATTCTTTCAAATAAGAACAAAAAAAACGTGAAAAAAGTCCCAGAATCGGGCCCCTTTTGCTATACTCTGACCGCCCCTGTCTATACTACTGTAATGTTTGACGTTATCACGTTAAACTACCGTCCGTAAACCGACTTTACAGACAACCAATTTTTTTGTCAAGCTCTATGAGGGTACTTTAACAAAACCAGTCGGGATTTGTCAGGTACGCAATAACATAATTATGCTCTGCCGAACTTCGGCTATATTTTAGTGATATAATCTTCAGGTGCCATAGCCGAATGGCATTTCTGCGACGCCAAACGAAAACGAAACGGCGCGAAAGGTAGTCTGGCTCTGTCGCGCCAATACGCAAGAGCGATAGAGATATATATCTACGTGTTTCGTGGGCGACATTTTGAACCTATATTGGAACCTTTTGATTGGTTGGTTGGGTATCAATATTGGTATGTACAGTTGAACAAATAACTATTACCAATCCATGAATTAAATCAAAATGCAGAAATAAAGACTAACGGCTCAGCCACGACATTGGTCTAAGCGCGACAGCGGCGAGCGGCGGCCATACATTGAAGCGAGACACAGCGATGGGACTTTTCATTCGCACGTATGGCTGCCGCTCGCCGCTGCCGCGCTTAGACCAATGTCGTGGCTGGGCCGTAAGTGTTTTTCACTTATCAAAAGTAAGTATTTAAGCATAAATTATCAAATGTCTACAGCTCACATAGTATTAATTTGTAAAAGGTGGTAAGCCAAAGAGTTCTGGCTTGAATTCTTCCATGCTGTTTAATACAAGGGTAGCTTCTTTGGTATAACTTCTGTCAAGCTTTACATCTGGCACCATTACAACTTGCATTCCTGCTGCTCGGGCTGCCTTGACGCCATTAACAGCATCCTCAAAAACTAAGCACTGAAATAAGCATATAAGTTATGAGTTTATATACATAAAGGTGCAATTTCAAAGCATTTCTGCAAATAAATAATCAGTTCAGAAGTGGATGTTATTCTTAGAATTTGCCATACCTGCTCTGGAGCTGGCTTATCAGGGAACCTTGATGCTGCTACAAGAAAGATGTCGGGGTATGGTTTGCCTTTCTTAACTTCTGGATCAGATGAGCCAAATGTTTTGTAGGGAAACAGTGAGAACAGTTGCTGGTGGTGCTTGTTGGTTTTCAGTTCATAGCTTTCTTTACTTGAACTTGTGGCCAATCCAATAGGGATATTGTTGTTATGTAGATGCTGAATCAACCTTTTAACACCTGAAAATATTACAATTAAGTTGGAATACAAGCATAGGTCTATTATGGATTTTAGGTACTTGTCCCATCAAAAGCAATTAAGCGATGAACTATTGGTCATAGTAATGAACAAAGAAAGATAGTTGCTTCTGTGTAAATAAAAGAGACGCAATGATATTTTCAGCTTAGTGATGAACTATAAATCACTCACTCTCTCTTTTATTTATATGGGAGTGACTATTAGGGTTGTAAATAGAAAAAAAAACAAATGTTTTTTTTTCAGAATTATGAAAAAAAACCGAGCACCTTGGTTTTTTTTCTAAATATGTTTTTTTTTTCAGATGAACAAATAATACGACAATAACGGTTTTTCGTGAGTTGTAACGTGTTTCAATAACAATAACGTACATTTTAATTCAGTATACAAACGTTTATTGGGGAATCCCCGATGCGGCGTGCAGCGTGGAGAGGCGGTGGTGTTGCCAACAGTAAATAGTGATAACTACAAACTACAGATTTCGTAAATGTTACTTTTATAAGACCAGAAATTAAAGTTATTTGATTAAATTCGTTTAATAGTTAACATTAAGTCTAAAAAACCGTATAAAAGTACTAACTACTTTGCAAATTTTGAGATTTCGTACTTTAGAAAAAAAACATACTCCAGAAAAAAAACTGTTTTTTTTCACGGTTTTTTTCATGTTTTTTTTTCAAGCCAGAAAAAAAACCGTTTTTTTACAACCCTAGTGACTATCTTATATTCCTTTTTTATCGCCAGCGCCGATGGCTTATCAATTACCCGCTTTTAGTGGGATGAGTGAGTAAACACAAAAAAAAAGTACCTGGTAAAACCTCAGTATCTGGAAACAAAGCAGCAAATTCCTTTTTACTTGCATCAATCAATTCATCCCGAGTCATTGGAAGGTCTAAGTTTTCAATGATCATGTCAGCAGTTTCATGCATTTGTGATCCCATCAGGCTTATTTTTAGTTCGTAGGTATAATTTTTACCAAACTTTGACACAATATTCTGAAACGCTACTGTGTATAAGTCCTCAGTATCTGAAACAAGGCATAGTATTGTTTAAACAGTAAAATATAGAAATTGTGCATTGAACCACACAATAAAATATTAATACTAATACTACTTATCATAACTGAAGCTAGAACTACTAGAAAAAACTATTTCTAACTTACTAAGTATAAGTCCGTCCATGTCAAAAAGTACATGTGTTACCGGAGTAAAGTCACCCATATTTATTATTAAATCTTCGTCAAATAAATAGTTATTGGTTATTGTATAAGTATTCACTTTCAAACACTTGATCACTTATTTTAATAATTTATACAGATTACACACTTTGGTTTCTTTGGTACACACTACACACTTACACACCGCCTTCACATCAATAGGTCTGTGCTTCACATGGATTTGACACAAGAGAAGAGTGACAATTTTGACATTGACTTTTAAGAAGGTTCGTTCAGATATTATTAACGTTAGAAAGTAGGATTTTATTATATGAAATTGAGGAAGCGTGTTAAAATTCACAGTTACCTGCAATATCTGTACAACCCACTTGAAATTAATTATAAATAAAATTATTCATAAAAAATTGGTTGTCTGTAAAGTCGCTTTACGGACGGTAGTTTAACGTGATAACGTCAAACATTACAGTAGTATAGACAGGGGCGGTCAGAGTATAGCAAAAGGGGCCCGATTCTGGGACTTTTTTCACGTTTTTTTGTTCTTATTTGAAAGAATGCATTAAAATAAGCATCTTTTATAAATTAAAGTTTTTTTAAAAACCTACTAATTTAGCCACTTGACAGTCCAGCCCGCGCGACCATTTTCCGGTCAACAGTCCGGATTTTTAAGTGACGCGCGCAGCGCGCTGCGCATCCACAACTTTCTACAAAAACGTCTGTATCTTCTAAACTACACAAGGTATAGTTAAAAAAAAAAATTGGTTGTCTGTAAAGTCGGATTACGGACGGTAGTTTGACGTGAGAACGTCAAACATTACAGTAGTATAGACAGGGGCGGCTCACTCCGCGATTCTATCGCCGCGCTACAAAGTACATGCTGGCGGCCGCGAGTTCGCGGCCTAATAATGAGTGGCGCGCGGTGCGTTTTCACGGAACTCACGTTCCCACTTTCTATTGTTACTTTAAGTCGCGAATTTTTTTAAAGCTTCTTTTAAAGTGAATGGCTTATAATGCTTAGTTAAATAAACATCATGAATAAAATAGGACAATATTACACAGATCTACTATTGCTTAAGTCACACGGAAAAGTTCAATAAGGCTTGTGATGTTGGGATTTCAACAATAATATATAAATACTGTACATGTATATACCTAGAAAGTACCCAAGACTTGAATATAATAGCATTTTATCTGAGTATTAAATCGTTTTAATTCATAAGCAACCCTATCGTCCAAAGCTGCGCACGTGCGGCTCGTTTCTTTGTTAGAATTTTGTAGGCATTCAAAAGGTGGCATTTCGTGAACATCAAAGCAGTGGGCCTTCTGTACTTGTACTATTATATATTCTGAGGTAAAGATTAAACGATGAGATATTCAAATGCAAGAATTATACTTATCTATATTGCCGCAATTGTATTGAACACACATGAAAATCACAATAACATTTCACTTCACTTTATAAACATTTGAGTTCACGTGTATCTTTTATGCTAGGCTAGGAGCGATGACTGCGGCCGGTGTGATTAATACGTTAGACCGTTTTCACATTAAATTTATCCGATCCGATATCGGATGTCGGAAGGGTTTGAATAGAAAAAATCCAAGATGGCGCCTGTAATGTATGGGATAATGTGAAAACGCACTTAGGGTCGCCGCGCCGGTCGGTCGGCCCAATGAAATAAAATGCAAAAATATTTTATGAATTTTATGATTTACTTTTATAAAATAAATGGTCATTTACTTTTTTTAGATTATATGGTGAGGTTGCCAACAATGAGCCACCAAAAATTTAAATCTTAATAAGTCAGTCATAATAGGTCCAAATTCAATTTTTTTTTATTCAGTGCATTTGTTATTTATCTAGCTCTAAATTTTCATCATTATTTTTTAATAAAACTGAATAGAAGTCGAGATATTTTAGTTTTTTTAAAAGATGAACAATGGCTCATTGTGTACAATCTCTGGTACAGACTGAACCGGTACTATGTATTCAATGAACCGGCCTAGTACACAATGAACCTACCATTATATAATTGCATAGTTTTTGATAAATAATTGCAAAATATACAAACTGATTTAGGTAAATATGGGGCAATTTAATAAATACAACATTTACAATGTCAAAAATGCTTATTTATTTAAACTAAGAGTAGTTTACTAATGTAATCGTCACAATATTCTTCGTTATATGAAAAATAAAGTCTTGCACTTCAAAAAACTTAAATAATATATGTATTATCATATATTTTTGTACTATTTAGTAACGTTATATTAGATATATTTATATTAACTCTTAAACATGGCAAAAGTTGTACAAAATAGACCTTCCAAAGGCTAACTAGAGAATCACCTAGAGAACCTCCTGGTTCATTGAGTACTCTATCCTTGTGGTTCAATGTGTGCTAGATATACATTTTCACTTTTTAAATTCGGTAAAAAATAAACGGCACAAGAAAGCCGCATCAATGAATGTCAAAAAGATAGAGAAATAGTCACTCCGCACAACTGGTTAATTAGATAAATCAAACATAACTACATTCTGAGAAAATAAAAAAACTAAATACTTAATTTTTTTTGTTTTCTTGTCCAAAATCACAAAATACTTCACTACACGTGCAATTTCAACGCGGACCGGCCGCCGACTGGGGAGCGAGCGGGGGAACCTTAGCGGCGCGTGCCTATGTTCGCAGTGCAGTTTGGCAACGTCGCATTTTCGAATAAAACCGTTGGTTCCTTGTGTACCACTGGTTCTCTGTTGCCCACCTTACCCTATTATAAAACAGAAACAAAAAAGATCACTAGTACTAATAAATTACTACGTATTACGTAATACTCAGAAAAGCAGTACGTGCCGCGCGACTAAGACTATACAGTAATCAGTAATCAGTAATCAGTAATTTATTGCAAATTCATAGGTACATAAAGTTATTACAGTATTTATTTTGTGAACATCTATGAACCCTGTAAGGGCACTGCAAATTTGTATATTTAGTTAGTTTTTTGGTGAATACTTTGTCCAATTTTTCATTTTTTATTTCTATGGGAAGTTTATTGTATTTACAGGCGGGCGTGTCGCGGCCCTCTCCTCTGCCACATGTTACGCCGGCGGAACGGCTAGCGTGTGCCATAGGCTCCCCACAGACAGTCTTAAAAATTCATAATCTTAAAAAAAACTTGTATGCAATCTGACAGTTCAAACTGACACTGACAAGACACTGACAGATCTGAACTGTCAGATTGCATACAAGTTTTTTTTAAGATTATGAATTTTTAAGACTGTCTGTGGGGAGCCTGAAAATGGTCCATACACAAACCACCTTTCGTGCCGCGCTCTCGCTTGCTGGCCTTGGGGAACGGGACAATGACGTCATCTTTTTCGTGCATGCAGCCCGTAGTAACGAGTTATTAGACGTTATCACGTCAACTTGTGAAAAACACGATGAATTATCAGATAAAGATAAAAAATGTGCGCTTGAACAACATTAAACCATAGACAAGTGTTGTCGTTTTAAAATGTTGTTGTCATTACTTGTCAACAAACGACTTGCGATTGCGACGTCAACGGTTGCTACGCGAAGGTTAGAAAACTAAAAACATTGGATAATAATTTTGTTTAGATGCGACGGAAAGCAATAACATCAGTATTGCACTGATATAATACTTGTTTTATGAGTTCCTATAATTGTTTGTGCTTCATAATATAATGGAGGGACCAGGTATGAGTCTGTTCCAAGGGGCCGCCAGCATTCATATTAACAATAGTGCTCAGGACAGGCTAGAGGAACAAGAGGAGATTGAAGACCAGAAGCGACGGAATGAGGAGGTAATTAATTATTATTACTCGTAAATTCAAATACTATTCTTGTAATTGACGTTTTCATTTATGATACATTTTTCAATATTTACAGTTGAAACATAAACTAGCAAACGCTTTTGACGATCTTCAAGATGACGACGAAGCGAGCTCAGTGAATAGTAGTGGCAACTTTACATTGGACGCTCAAACTAACGGAGGAAATGGTAAATAAAATTATTACACATACATAACTCACTGTCTGATTTCCCAAAAGGGGTAGGGGCACATGACATTGCTAAGTTTGAAGTTCCAGTGCAACTCTTAGCAATTAAGGGGTTGATAGATAACGAAATTGTGATGTAGTAGTTACAGGTTGCTAGCCCATCGTCCATACCACAATTCAACCTGTACTCATATCCCACATTCAACATCTGCAATACCCTTGAGGATGGGGGGTTCATTATAAAATATTTTTTTTGTGATTTTTTTTTTAAATTATAAGCGGACCCTGGCGATCGGCCGGGAAAACGCTAGATTGAAGAAGAAGTCTAAATGGAGAAAATCTCGATAAATTAAATTTATGATAGATATGAATAGGAGGGATGAATGTCATATAGGCAAAAGAATGTTGGAGATGAAGGTTGATGGATGGAGAGGGAGGGGTAAACCCAAACAACGCTGGATGGATTGTGTGAAAGAGGATATGAGAAAGAAAGATGTGAGTGTTGAGATGATGAAAGATAGAGGAGAATGGAAGAGATGGAAGGCGTGTTGTACCGACCCCACATAACGTGGGATAAGGGTAGGAGGAAGAAGAGAAGAAGATAGATATGAATAGCTAGGCGAACTTTTCTTGTTCAAACCGGGGAAATATTGCAAAAAGGCCAGGTCAGAAGTACTCGAAACCGACGAGCGTGTATGAGAAACGTTATGAAAGTGTGTGAAGCGAAAGTGGTTTGTCAGGATCATAGTAAATGGAAATCCGTGATCTCTGCCTACCCCTCTGGGAAACAGGCGTGATTGTATGTATGTATGTATGAATAGCTAAATTTTAATGCTCTTTCTAATTCAAACACGGAATTTGCAGGTGCTCCACACTAGGACAGGCCTGTATCACGTCAGACCTCTGTACTATTTTGTGTCATTCCTTAAACTATTACACACACACATAGACACAGATACATTCAAAATATGCATGAATATATTCAAAACAGAGAGAAATAAATGGAAAAATTAATTAAATTCCATGTTTTAATCAAATCCACTTTTGTACAGTTTAATAAAATTGTATGTTTGTAATTATTCATCTTACTTACAGGTCATCCTAATCATCCTAGGGCCGGCTTGCCCCCAAGTTATGTGGATTCTCTAAATCACCTTAAAGAACTGCAGCACACTCGTGACTCTCCAAATATCCATGAAACCCCCAAAAATAGGCACACCCCCACCCACCACCATGAAGACCCAGTGAAACTGCAGTTCAGCCCCTATGGGGCTGGTGATGGGCAGAATCATTTTTACCAACAGGAATATAGGGGTTAGCAAATTTTTTACTTCTTTTATAATTTTGACTCTCTAATACAGGATATTCACAACACAAAATAGCAGAAGCAATAACTAAACTTTAAAAAAAAGACCAATATCTTGCAATTTTTTTTGTCCTATAGTAATTTAAAGGTTGATTGGCACAGAATGCTTTTTGGCATTAAGTCCGCCTTCTGAGCTATAAATTTTTCTTTCTTGTACAATAAAGATTAAATAAATTTAAAATTTTTCTTTATGATAATAATATGTGAAGCAATTCAATATGATACATAACCTAAAAGTATTTTGTGTCACAATTTCGGCAATTGTTTTCAGGACATTTGAATGGAATGAACACCATTGATGCAAAACAAGAATACATGAATAATGAAAAGCTTAAGGTCATGTATGAGGTAAGTATTTGCAAATTTCAAATTTGAAGCTTAAAAGTCAATCAATATAAACAAGGCAACTGTAGACTGATCACAATTTTTTTCATTTTCAGATGCGTGAAAAAGAATGCCAACAGCTAGCAGCACAGATGGAAAAACTGGACACAGAAATAGACAGTCTCCGTGCCAGACTAGCAGCTGCCGTCAATGACAGGGACAAGTCAGAGCTGTCGCTGCAAGAAGCACACCACTTACTGGGTAATATTACAATTTTTAAAGGTTTCCCCAAAATCTATTAATACTCCAAACAAATAATGCAGTTCCTTCTTGACTCTACAACTCTTTTAACACCTTCGTGGACACTAAATGCCTATAGGCATAGCGTACCTAATCATGTTCTTTTCTGTCTGGAGTAGTGTCCTGCAAGGTTATTAAGCCTTAATCGGATAATGTTCGCCCTGCCGAAAATGACCTTTGACCCTCTTTTTGTATTTTTTTCTGAATCATCAAATCATTAGTACTATCGAGCGCCGATGAGGCTTGAACTCACAACCATGACCATTTTCTGCCAAATTAAGGGTTTAAACAACTTTTGCTTACAGCTTCCAGTAAACACAAAATGATAGAACTGGAACAGCAGGTGGCTCACCTGACGGAGAAGCTGGTGCTCAGTGAGCAGGAGAAGGAGCAGATGCAGATGAGCTGCGCGCCGCTAACGTCAGCCTGCAGGAGGTGCAGCAGCGGCTGCACACTTTTCAGGTTAAGGCTGCTTTCAAAAAAATCGTCAAAAGAATGTAAAATTGATAGTTTTAGTCGGTGAAATACTACACTTTCCGTTATCCAATAGATTTATTTAATTCAAGTTCCAGTTAGAGCATTTTATTATCTTGATTTTTATAAGACTGGATTTTTGAAAACTAATTTACTAAATTAATTATGAATTTTTCTCTAATGCACGTTTAGAAAAACGCACGTATAGAGCTGAATCAGTCGATATAATTTGCAAAATTTTGACAATTTTGAATATTAAAACGGGTAAATTTATAATTCGTATATCCTGTACCACAATCATTTCAGACTAGATTTTTATTTTAAGTTTTTGAAAAAGAGTAAACTAGCCTAAGGCGAATTCAAATTTTTTCAGAAATTACCTAAAATTAAGTGACAATTTCTTTGAAAATCTACATCACATCGAAGTAAGTTTTGTACTTAATTAATCAGCAACGTTTACTTAAATTGCTGTTATGTCTTAGTGATTATAAATTGCTATTATTGATTTTTGCCAATTTTTTGAAAACGAGCCTTCACCGGTACAATTATTACCACTTTTGGACATTTTCTGATATTTTGTTAGACCAAGTAGAAAAAGTCCTATAATGTGATATATATTTATAAACTACTCGCAAAGCCCTTTAATTTGATACCACACACGGTATGATCGAGCGCTCGGTTGCGATTTCACTATTTTTAACACGAAAGCCCTCTTAATGATTTTGCATCATTATGGATTTATTAGTGCTGACACATGACCGCTCCGCGCCAAGGTCATCCACATACTATCTTGTAAGTGAGAGCGAGAAAGAGTTCATGAAAAGTTTCAAGGTCTTAGCATAAGATTGACTGTCGAATTTAAATTGGCGTCATATCATAATGGTTTAACTAAAGTCATTGAGTAATACAGGCGCGACATGTTTAGTAAACTCACAGTACGTGGATAAGCGTTTGTCTTGTCGTCGTCTTCCAGGCGTCGAAACGATTACTGTATTATTTGCTTAAGATTCATTTCAGCAATTTTCATTAATACGCCAATAGCTGGATCCACACAGGGCGAGGCACGTCACGAGGCAACGTGTTCGCGCGGAAAATGTTCAATGAAATGGCAAATGATCCTCGGCCGAGGCACGTCTACAATGAACGATTGCAGCGCCTCGCTCTGTGTGGACCCGGCTAGTTCTTCTTGCGAAAGTTTGGTGCACTGCAATAATTTGGTACGTCCACAGTGGCATTATTGGGATATTCTGTTTGTTCGTAGGTTGCTCACACGCACGACACTGATGCACTGTTTCGAGAACAGCAGGAGAGGTAAGTGCATAATAGAAAGTATTTCAGTACCTTTCAATCCAAATAACGAAATTTCTCATCACCTTAATGGACATACCGATAGAAGGACCGCCATTTTCTCCTAGACTAATATGTAATTTCAGTACAGATGAGCCTCCGAAGTTTCGACCTGGCATATAATGAACCACTTGTCGCACTAGTGCGTAAAAAAAACACCATCTGTACTGAAAAAAATGTTTTGTATTGTTTTTCCAGACATAGAGAGGAAGTCGATAGACTACACGCAGATTTAACGAAAGCTAAAAGCAGATTAGAGGAGAAAGTAAGTTATTGTTTATCTAAATTTACTTGTATTTTCTTCATCTAATTTATATAATATTTATATCTTATTATTTTAGGCAAATGAAATAAAAATACTCGAAAAGCGATGCCTAGAAAAAGACAAAGAGAAAGAGGAACTGTTGATCGACAAAGGGGCAACTATCAATAGATTGGCGAGCGAACTCGAAGCGGCGCAGAGTCGATTAGTGAACGGCGAGACCGCGCGGCTAAAGGAGAAGGTAGCGCAGTTGTCCAGCGAGAGGAATGCGGCCAGGGAACAGGTTAAGGAATTAGGGGTAAGTGGCAAAACTTATTTTTTATTTTACCACGACTAGTGGTGAAGCCTGGCGTCCACTTAGACGGAATCGAGTCCTCATACATTTGAATGCGATTCGATGCGTCGCTAAAGCTAATGAACGCAGTTTCATAAGAAATGCAGAAGGCGAATTAATGAGACTCGACTCGGCGAGCCTAGTGGACGCCAGGGTTTAAGGCTCTCTTAATATTTAAAAAATTGGTAGTTGTTCAATTTACAAAACACGCAATGTTTCATCGCGTTCATCCGTATGTTCAGATCACAAATTTTCATGACACTTTTCTCATAGCTAAACAAGACATCTGTAAATGTTTAATTTCAGTCTAAGCTAGAGGTGACGGCGCACGAGCTGGTCCTCTGCCGGAACAAGCTGGCCGCCAGTCAGAAGGAGTACGAGAGCTGGCGCACTGCGCTGCACCAAATTATGGTCGACTCGCTCCCGGAAAACACATATCTTGGTATGTTGCACATGTTGGATAAAATGTGGTTTTGATATTTCGGTATATCAATCTGATATATTCCACATAGCTTAGTGGATGATGTATGTGTTTTGTGAATGAAAATGTTTATAAGCATATAAGAATTATTATTTTTCTAGGTGAACCTCCGTCGCCGGGTAAATTATCGACCCTGAAAGATGCTCTAAGTAGATATAAGCAACAGATTTACAAGGTTTCGGCGTTACAAGAAGAAATTGCTAAAAGGTAAGCAAATCATATGTTTCTAATTTCTGTAAAACCAATAAGTTAGATATGTGATTTTTGTGCAAAGATTTAGTGTCGTCCTTCTCAATTTTAAAGGGACAAAAAATTGGAGCAGCACCGAAAACAAGAATCTGAACTCCGAAGTAAGATAGAAGAACAGAAGGGCGTCGAAATGCAGCTAAGTTCACGAGTGGCCGTGCTGCAGAGCCAGCTGGAGTCGCTCGGCACCGGCGACGACAAGCTCAGCGAGCGCCTGCAGGCCGAGCTCGACCACGTGCGCGCGCAGCTCAGAGATGTAAGTTGTACCACTAGCTCAGCTTTAAGCTTGACCACGTAGTTACGTGCTTACATATTACCCATAATTCATAAATGGGCGTCATAGACCACTGGATAACTCCATATGAAACACTGCATTGTCAATTTTGGAGAAAACCACGATTCGCATAAACAGTTCGTTTCGTACCGTAAGCGGCCTTCGCAAGTGGGTTAATTTTCTTGTGTTGCACAGATGGAGCTGAAGTACACGGAGTTGGAGTTAGAGCACGACAAGGTGAAGGAGTCCCGCGGGGGGCGCGCGTCGCTGGCCGCGGCCGCCAACGCCGACCTGCTGCGAGAGCTGGAGCGCTGCTCCGCGCAGCTGCGCTCCGCCGTCGGCGACAACACCGAGCTCAAGACGCTGTACCTGCAGGTACCCATCATCATCTCATGGTAGCCGCATGGTAGATTCTGTGTGAAAAGAGGTAGACCGGTAGAATCTGTTGGTTCCCATATAACATACCTAGTCCACGACTCAACCCGTTCCGCACTGAAGAGTTGTAAACCGCGATATGAACTTACGAAGTAAACTGATACACGTGGAGTCATAATACTCCCTATAGTAAACTGTGAAATATGCACATCTTTTCGATGTGTTTTTGTTGATTTGGAACCTTTCAAAATGAATATTTCTTCTTAAATATACTGATAAACTAGTATGTACTAACATGTTATTCATTCACCACTGTCTCTTAGGCTTGTAGTACACGGGACAGCGCGTCAAGAGAGCTAAAAGACGTCCAATCAAGAATACAACAAGAGCGAGACCTATACAAGTCACAAGAGAAAGAATATGTGGAACGAATAGAGAAGGAACGACAGCAGTTAGAGAAGCTCACCGCGGAACTCACCAGCTCCAAGGAGGAGCTCGATCGAGCCAACAAGAGGATATCGGAGCTGCAGAAAGAGTTCACCGACAAACAGAAGGAGTTTACTGACAGGCTTAACAAATATCTTGAAGGTATGTTTATTTAATTTACTTCAATTTTTATACCACATCAACATCATGCAAAATAAAAATCAAACACGCGCACAGTTTAGAGGTCCACTAACAGCAGTTTGCCAGACGGTAACGGCATGTAAGTTAGAAGTAATAACTGTCTGCGCAAAATAACGAATGACGATAATCAATCAGGGCCTTTTAACATGATATCTCGGCGTTTATATATCGTCGGGTTTGTTTAAATCATCGGCGAAGAGAATAAAATCGAATGAAATTGCTTTAACCGCACAATTTTTTATTCAGATGAAAAAACTGCGATGCGAAAGGAAATGGAACCTTGCGCGCAATGTGAGAAAAATTTAATGCAAATTCGACAATTGAATGAGCAGCTCAGCAAATGCAGTGTAAAATTAGGTAAGTACGATATGTTTTCTCCAAGCTTGCAAGTCTAATACGAGCGAAACAGCTTCTTCTTCGAGAAAACATACTAATTGACTAACTAGTAAATGTAATAAATGAGGCGATAAAATACATTCTCCTTTTTATTTTGTAGCAACCCAAGAGAGCAACGAAGCCTTAATGCAGGAGTTAAAAGGCAAAGCGGAGTTTTTCCAACAGTACATCCTCGAACGGTTCAACAAGCTGCGCGACCAGCGCTCCGTCGCCACCAACACCGACCCCACGCCGTCCGACAACTCCATCGAGCACATGGTGCAGACCTGCGACGACGCCATAGCGACCAAGGTATGCTTCCAGTACACTCTCCAGCCTCCGTCGCCACCAACACCGACCCCACGCCGTCCGACAACTCCATCGAGCACATGGTGCAGACCTGCGACGACGCCATAGCGACCAAGGTATGCTTCCAGTACACTCTCCAGCCTCCGTCGCCACCAACACCGACCCCACGCCGTCCGACAACTCCATCGAGCACATGGTGCAGACCTGCGACGACGCCATAGCGACCAAGGTATGCTTCCAGTACACTCTCCGGCCTCCGTCGCCACCAACACCGACCCCACGCCGTCCGACAACTCCATCGAGCACATGGTGCAGACCTGCGACGACGCCATAGCGACCAAGGTATGCTTCCAGTACACTCTCCAGCCTCCGTCGCTACCAACACCGACCCCACGCCGTCCGACAACTCCATCGAGCACATGGTGCAGACCTGCGACGACGCCATAGCGACCAAGGTATGCTTCCAGTACACTCTCCAGCCTCCTTCGCCACCAACACTCACCTCCGCGACCACTCCATCGACCATATTGTGCACAGCAGTGAGCAGAGGCTGTACTCTGCTTTCACTAAGGTCAACTTCGACTCATAACAAATCATGCCAAAAGTCAACTCTGTTAGAAGTAATTTATTTAATCTTTATTGCACAAAGAAATATAACGTACAATAGGCGAACTTAATACCATAAGGCATTCTCTACCAGTCAACCATTAGGCAAAGCAGAATGCAGAAAAGTTGTAGTTGTAGTAATGTAGTTGTTTGAAATATTATTTAGATTCGTTTCTTATTTACAGACTGCTCTCATGATGAAAGAAAAAGCTATACGAGATCAAATAGCCGAAAAGTTCACATTGGAAATGAAAACGGCAGAAATGAACTGTGCGCGACGGCTGAAGGAAATGGAAAACGAGCAGATAGCCACCGTCACCAAGCTGAAGGAGCTGCTAGAGCGCAAAATGCAGGAGGTGGAGACCCTCAAACAGTTCATACTGACTGAGAGATCTAAGGTGTCGCAGATACTAGAGTCAAAAGAGAACGAAATATCCGTGTTGATAAGGGAACATAATATGATGCAAGCAGAATGCGAAAAGACTAGGGACATCCTCAATGAGTGGAAGATCAAAGCCGAGAAATATGAGAAAAAGATACAGCGGTTAGATTTACTTAAACAAGAAAAGGAGGAGTTGGAACACAGTCACAGTTCTTGTGAAAAAGAATTAAGAAATGTAAAAAGTAAAATAAATAGTTTGCAAAGAAGGGTAGCTACCTCCGAGCAGAGTTACGAAAGCTTGCAGGCAGAGCACCGGAACTTGTTGGAGAAGTACAAAAATGCTAAAAAATCTGTAATGACACATAGGGTATGTAATTGTTTAACTCAGTCCTAATATAAATTATAATATAAAATAGTCGTTCTTAACCTGTAATGTAATAATAATAATTATGTATTAGAAATGTACACTAATAACAAAACTTTTCTTCCAGGAATATATTTCAAAAAAAGACGCACATATTAATAACGAATTCAAAAGAATTCAAGATGAGTACAGAAAAATCTTTGTGAAAATGCAAAGTCAGATAACTTATCTTTCCAACTTTCGGGTACAGGAGGAGAAAACAAATGGGAGACCCGCCACGCCTACGAATCACTACGAGGTATTTATAGCATAACTAGCTTTTACCCGCGGCTTCGCCCGCGTAATAATAGTATTCATTAAGATTTTCATTTGGATCCTTAGGTTTCTCTGTAGGTATATTTATCTGCGATTATTTCGATTGCACATAATACTTTTGCTTGCAATGATTGTAGAAATATTACACATCGACCACAGCGTAGGTAATTCTATATACGCTGGGGAAACCTTTATAAACATCCCACATAGCCCGTATTTCGACACTATGATCGGTGGGTAAAAAGTACTTTTTTCTATTATCCCTTAAAATTTTTTACATTTTGCTTATACTTATCGCAAACGTAATCTTCAAGCAAGCAAACAACGATCGTCTTAGAGCACATTGATTGTAAGAGACTGCCGACCGATTATCCGTATCCCTCTAACGATAGGTACCCATATTATCCGTATCCGTATCGCTATCGCTATCCCTATCCGTTATCAAGATGTTCAATGATTTCTTATCAAGTGCTAAAATATAAAGTTTCATGGTTTTATCTTTTAAAATTAAGAAATCCCATACAAACTTTCAACCTCTTTTTCAACCCCTTCATCCCTTTTTTTCGAAATAAAAAGTAGCCTATGTTCTGTCTCAGGGTCTAAAGATTGTCTGTTCCAAATTTCATCAAAATCGGTTGCGTGGTTTAAGCGGGAAAGCGTAACAGACAGACAGACAGTTACTTTCGCATTTATAATATTAGTATGGATAATATTGTTTTAAATGTTGAAAGTCTCTGGCTCACTAGCCACCAAGAAGAATCTTGTAGCCCTAGTGAAAAAAAAGTCTCGGACAGTGCAGGTATAAAAAAATCGTACGTAAGTTCCAGACAACATTTATGCGCAAAAGGGCATAAAAATGCCTAAGGTGCACGAGACTTACCTGTTTTCACTTTGGTTCATAATCTAGTAGGTAAAAGAATATTAATATAGGTATATCCCTTTAGGGCTTAGGCTTTTCAGTAGGCATTTACATATAATATTTTATATTTTCAGTTTACAGAAAAAATGAACAAGTTGACGAAGGAGTTTGCAGAACTCACTCAGTCTACAGTTGCGATGACCAGTCATTATCCGGATCTCAACAAATAAGACCCGTTGGTAAGCTATTATTAAAAATTAAATCAGTCCTGATAATTCGAATGTGAAGAAGAATGAAGTGTATAGTATTGGAGGTTCTCCGATTAGTCATTCATGTATGCGTTGAAAGTAATGTTCGTATTTGACCTTGATAGTCACAAGTTTGAAATTTGAATTATTCCCGAGAAGTGATGTTATTGTTTAACTGAATGTATTGTTCAACGCTTTATAAAAGCACTGTTAAAAATAGCACTGGTTTGAGATGATAGAGAGCACTAGAGTAAAATACTCTTTGTTTAAGAGCGTTATAACATTTCGGCGTCGGGCGAAATTAGGTATTTTACCCGCCGCGCGAGCCCAATATGCCGACCCTTTCTAGCACGTCTTATCACTCGCTCGCACTACAATAATGGACAAAACAATCTTGATCCTTCCTATGGAATTTTGATAACAACCACAATCTACTATCTCGATATAAACTTTTGATTTCTAATAAACATTATTTTGTACGAAAAGACTAGAATATAGCGCAAAATAATATTAATTACGTTAAAATTTATTTAAAAATTTAAAGTAATAATTATAAACTATGATCATATTTAATTAGATCCCATCCCAAATGTTTGCTTTTGTTATATGATAAGTATTAGAGTAAAGTATATATTAATATGATGATAAAATAAGTCAAATACAATTCTAATTACTTCAAGGTGGTACTCAGGGTCTGATGATGGAGCCAGATGGTGGTCACCTGTACCAATGAACCATGTAACTAAACCAATTGGTGTTTAGGCTCGTTGGGTTCACCGTTCATCTCAACAAGACCTTTAACAAGAGGTGGTACTTAGGGTCTGATGATGGAGCCAGATGGTGGTCACCATCACCAGTACCAATGAACCATATGACTAACCACTTCGTATTTGGGCTCATTGGGTTCGTCTCAACAAGACCTTTGACAAGAGGTGGTACTCAGGGTCTGATGATGGAGCCAGATGGTGGTCACCAGTACCAATGAACCATATGACTAAACCACTTCGTATTTGGGCTCATTGGGTTCGGCTCAACAAGACCTTTGACAAGAGGTGGTACTCAGGGTCTGATGATGGAGCCAGATGGTGATCACCAGTACCAATGAACCATATGACTAAAACACTTCGTGTTTAGGCTCAATGGGATCGTCTCAATAAGACCTTTGACAAGAGCTGGTACTCAGGGTCTGATGATGGAGCCAGATGATGGTCACCAGTACCGATGAACCATGGAACTAAACCACTTCGTGTGTAGGCTCATTGAAATCGTCTCAACAAGACCTTTGACAAGAAGTGGTACTCAGGGTCTGATGATGGAGACAGATGGTGGTCACCAGTACCAATGAACCATATGACTAAACCACTTCGTGTTTAGGCTCATTGGGTGTCTCGACAAGATCTTTGACAAGAGGTGTTACTCAGGGTCTGATGATGGAGAGAGATTGTGGTCACCAAAAATCAACTCGCATATTTGAATAACATAAAAAAACGAAGTGGTTCAGTTACATGGGTTTATTGGTACCGGTGACCACCATCTGGCTCCAACATCAGACCCTCAGTACCACTTCTTGTCAAAGGTCTTATTAAGAAGAAGTAAGAACCCAATGAGCCTGATTACTAAATGGTTTAGTTCCATGGTTCATTGGTACTGGTGACCACCATCTGGCCCCATCATCAGACCCTGAGTACCACCTCTTGTTAAAGGTCTTATTGAGATGAACCCAATAAGGCTAAACACAAAGTGGTTTAGTCATATGGTTCATTGGTACTGGTGACAACCATCTGTCTCCATCATCAGACCCTGAGTACCACCTCTTGTCAAAGGTCTTGTTGAGACGAACCCAACGAGCCTAAACACGAAGTCGTTTACTTACATGGTTCACTGGTACTGGTGACCACCTTCTGGCTCCATCATCAGATCCCGAGTACCACCTCTTGTCAAAGGTCTTATTGAGACGATCCCATTGAGCCTAAATACGAAGTGGTTTAGTCATATGGTTCATTGGTACTGGTGACCACCATCTGGCTCCATCATCAGACCCTGAGTACCACCTCTTGTCAAAGGTCTTGTTGAGACGAACCCAACGAGCCTAAACACGAAGTCGTTTACTTACATGGTTCACTGGTACTGGTGACCACCTTCTGGCTCCATCATCAGATCCCGAGTACCATCTTGATGTGTCTTATCATCTTGACCGTATTGTAATTTTCACATGTTTATCATCATAACGTTGTAATACTTTAACATTCAAACATAACAAAATATTACAAAAGCAAATATTTACGGATCTAGGATCAAATTCGTTGGTCGCTGTTTACACACACACAATGCGAGGATAGCCCGTGTATAAACAAGGCGTCCGACCCACACAACGATAAATATTCTCGACGTTCGCGATGAAAACTCGGAGAGCGAAGCGACATACGTCTGACCTCCTCGAGCTCCGGCGCGGCACTGAAATCGCAGGCGTCCGTCGCCGGTAAAATAGCGACAGGAAGGCTAGTTTTCAAAAAATTGGCAAAAAATCATGATAAAATATTATAACGATAAATGGGTAACAGCAATTTAAGCACATTGTGCAGATTATTTATATACTGAAATAACTTCGATAACATGTAGATTTTCGGAGAAATGATCACTTGTTTCGATGTATTTTCAAGACAAAATTGAGTTCGTTTTACTTTCAATTTCTCAATTTCAAAGGATTAAATGATAAATATTGTTTAATGGGCCTAAAGTACAAGATATTAGGAATTTAAATTTACCGCATTTATGAGAGTGAGCTTATCAAATTGTACATAATAAGAGCTCCGAAATCTGTGCTTCGCGCGGTTTTTCCTAAACGAGCATCAGAAAAAAAAATCATTACTAATTGAAAAAGCTTTTTCTTCCATATGTTTTTTAATGAACCGACAGTTAATTAGATGTTCTAACTGAAACAAGTACTTTTACTGTCTTTTAGTATGAGTAAAGTGTACAATTTTGCCGATAAATATTGTACATTTTACAATATATCGCCTTTTTTTGTCATAGCGCTCTTAATAATAATTGCGTTTTTTTCTAAAAACGGATCAATAATAATAAGTAGATCCAACAAAATAATTATGTGATTGCAATGTTATTATATTGTAACTGGTATACCGTATACCTACCTATGTAAATGGTAGGTACTATAAATAGATCAAAAATTATAGTTGACAAGTTATTCGAGGTTCACATTCCGTTAGTGTAGAAAAATCGCCATTTTTTGTAGTCATTCTGATTGCAATATCGACTCTTGTTTACCAGGTACATTTTCCTTTTGTATTTAAATACATGAAAGGGACGTAGGACGTTTAAATACGTAGTATGTTTTTGAATTTGAATGGAATAAAAAAATAGTTGCGTAAAAATACGAGATGGAAGCATTTTCAAATAGTTTATTAGAATAATATAGGTCTGTAATATCTGAACTGAACATTCCGCCGAATATTTTCAATCGGCAAACACCATATTCAGCCCATCTCTTAATAGGACCTACAAATGAATAGTGACAGGAACAAATGGTAAAGGGAGGATACAATATGACATTCGCATTACCTTAGTTTACGATATATAATATAGAAACAAACCATTTCTTAGCCGTGCGGGTTCTTTCCCAGAGTAGGTACACTGTGTGTGTGTGGATTGAGTGAGCACCTTCCGAAAATAAATAAAAATATGCTGATCATTTAGTAAAAGTTCTAAAACAATTGTAAAACGAATCTCTGAATTTGTAAAAAGATAAATCAAAAGATACAGCCATTAACATGTGCTCACTCAGTTCTCACAAACTACCAACGAAAACAGTGAATATATTCATTTAACATATAATATTTATATACTAACATTTAGTAAAAAATAGGCCAACCTACCTCTATAAATATTAGATCACCTAGTGACGTATTTAATTTTTTACAAATAGTTTCTTATGCTCACTCAATCCTCACACTTTTGAAAAGCCGAATTTTGATGAAAAACAAGATTTAGACCGCTATTATATGTGTATAGTTTAGTAAAAGTGAAATGGGAATTTGTAAAATACAAAACGAACCACTAACGTGTCAGGTTTTTTTATAATAAATTTTTGTAGGTGCTCACTCAGTCCACACGTTTTGAGAAAGTTAAAAATGTAAATATCTTACGATTTGTAGCACCTAAGACACTCGAAAGTACTTCAACATTTAGTAAAAATTTTTACTAAATATCCACCATCTAATATTTTATATTCGTTGTCTGGTTTTAAAGATATTCAGACATAACTTTTCTCATACAAATGTATCAAGTAGGGTGACCACACTATGTTGGCTCCTGATTTTCCCCACCTTCCCATTGTCATATTGAGATTGGGGAGTTTCGTTAAATTTTGATAATAGTTTATATTAAACTAATACCATATTAATTCTCCATCTGCAAACTGTTTTTAGGTTATGTTCTTGGCCTAGTGATGATGTGTATTGTGTAATTTTTATCGACGTCAGGATAATAACCATATCGAAATCTATATCGCTCGTGCGTATTGGCGCGACAGAGCCAGACTAACTGGCACGGCGTTTCGTTTTCGTTTGGCGTCGGAGTAATGCCATTCGGCTACGCACGCTGTAAAGCTGCTAACACATGACCGTACGAGCACCGTACCGCACCAAAGTCATCCATATGGATGCTTGCTAGCTTGTAAATGGGAGCTAGAAATAGTTATTATTTTCTCGCTCCCACTTACAAATCCGGTACGCTCATCTGTTAGCACGATTAGATTACCAGGTTCTGGTTTCTTACTAGTGAAGTATTATATTCTTTGTTTCTTACCAATTATCATTCATGTCCTTTTTAATGCATGAATGTCGATATGGTTATTATCCTGACGTCGATAAAAATTACACAATACACATCATCACTAGGCCAAGAACATAACCTAAAAACTGTTTGCAGATGGAGAATTAATATGGTATTAGTTTAATATAAACTATTATCAAAATTGAACGAAACTCCCCAATCTCAATATGACAATGGGAAGGTGGGGAAAATCAGGAGCCGACATAGTGTGGTCACCCTACTTGATACATTTGTATGAGAAAAGTTATGTCTGAATATCTTTAAAACCAGACAACGAATATAAAATATTAGATGGTGGATATTTAGTAAAAATTTTTACTAAATGTTGAAGTACTTTCGAGTGTCTTAGGTGCTACAAATCGTAAGATATTTACATTTTTAACTTTCTCAAAACGTGTGGACTGAGTGAGCACTTACAAAATTTTATTATAAAAAAACCTGACACGTTAGTGGTTCGTTTTGTATTTTACAAATTCCCATTTCACTTTTACTAAACTATACACATATAATAGCGGTCTAAATCTTATGTTTTTCATCAAAATTCGGCTTTTCAAAAGTGTGAGGATTGAGTGAGCATAATAAACTATTTGTAAAAAATTAAATACGTCACTAGGTGATCTAATATTTATAGAGGTAGGTTGGCCTATTTTTTACTAAATGTTAGTATATAAATATTATATGTTAAATGAATATATTTACTGTTTTCGTTGGTAGTTTGTGAGAACTGAGTGAGCACATGTTAATGGCTGTATCTTTTGATTTATCTTTTTACAAATTCAGAGATTCGTTTTACATTTGTTTTAGAACTTTTACTAAATGATCAGCATATTTTTATTTATTTTCGGAAGGTGCTCACTCAATCCACACACACACGGTACACTGGTACAGTCGCACAAACACGGCAAAAGTGCTCACTAGTAACTTCATATCCATCCGTCCTTTTTGTTTTTGGATAAATTGCCTCTTTATGACAGAACTTCTTTTCTGACTAGCTTAAGCTAGTTATTACGAAGTATTTCGTGATAAATGTATATCTGAATTCGTTAGAAATAGAATCTTCACGGAGTTAAACTTCATCTGTCAAGTTTAAGCGCTCGTTTTTAACTTGTCGCAGTCCACTTAAATATTCACTTACAGTTTTAGTAATTATAAGATATTGGAATCTAAATCACAAATAAAATAAAATAAACTAAGCAATTAGCGCAGGGACGCTACAACGTTTAGGGTCCCAAGTGTCCTAACAGATAGCTTTCGGCACTGCGGGCCGATTTTTGAGTCTCACGCGTTCGAATTCAGAAAATTGTCACTGAAAATAATAAGCAAGTCACCGTTTTCAACCGGTATTTTAGTGACAAAATCCCGTATGCGAGATTCAAAAATCGCCCTCCTGGTCCCACAGCCGACGACAGGCGAGAAGCAATTTGGCAGAGATACAAACCATAACTAGAAACGAGTTGGTGGGAAGCTAGTCTGTAGTTCCGATGGTTATGTCACTAGGCTTTAATCGATCCAATCGACTAGTGAAGAGAGTCCTTGTAGGTAGAGTAGGTAGTGTGAAAAGTCAAAACAGCAATAACTATCTATAATACCTCTTTGTTTAACCACACGGAAATCACGGAATCTTTATCTTTTATTTGTTCCTTGGGAGAAAAATAGTCTACAAGCTAAACGCGTCCGCTCCCTTGGTGCGACTAGTGCCTTCGTGAATTTGTATTATTAAAAGTTTAAATTACGACTTCTTCGTCTAGAGAAAGAAAAAACCAATGCTAAAATAGTACATTACGATACAAGTGCGTAAAAAAGGAAGTTCGAAACGAGTGGCGATAAATTAAAACACGACACGAGTTACGAATTTCCTTTTCGCACGTGTATCGTACGACGTTTTTCAGTACAGATGAGCCTCCGAAGTTTCGACCTGGCATATAATGAACCACTTCTCGCACTAGTGCGTAAAAAAAACACCATCTGTACTGAAAAATTTATTTAGATTCGTAATATGTATATGTCTAGTACACGGGCGTGAAAGTATCTTGTCCACTGGAATGGACTACATTTTTTATTAATGCAGTGACAAAAGGTCGAGTAGATCATCTCACGGATGAGATTCAGTCGCGCCCTGCCCGTCCGTCCTGTGCTAGGCCTACTAAGGTACAATCCACAACTTTACTGTACATATTCTTTAGTATGACTGAGTAAATTATAGGTATCAGGAATATTCTAATGAATTCTAATGAACACAAGTTAAATCATAATCTATTGAAAATATTTCAACTTGTGCTGTCTTAAAGTAGTCACACTACTATGTATTTAAATTAAAACCGAAATAAATTACACATATGAAAGAAAAAGTGACCAAGTCCTCTGGTGCCTGAGGCTGGAATCGAACCAGCGTACTTTCCAATCGCGGGAAATGCCTCTATCCGCTCGGCCACCCAGGTCACAGCTGTCGAGGTCGAAATTATCTCTCATATGAGTAATCTATACAAGGACTCGTAGCGCCCTCTGTCCACCCCTAGGGCAGAACGGTATGGTTCCTAGGGGTGGACAGAGGGCGCTACGAGTCCTTGTATAGATTACTCATATGAGAGATAATTTCGACCTCGACAGCTGTGACCTGGGTGGCCGAGCGGATAGAGGCATTTCCCGCGATTGGAAAGTACGCTGGTTCGATTCCAGCCTCAGGCACCAGAGGACTTGGTCACTTTTTCTTTCATATGTGTAATTTATTTCGGTTTTAGTATCAGGAATACCTCGTCTAACTACCTATACATATATATTTTGCTAAATTACAACAAAAGTTACTGAAAACAAACCGTCAACACTCTCAGCCGACAATTTGTGAACCTTAGTGCATAGCCATACGGTTCCCAAATGGTCAGTTAAGATGGTTCTGGCAAAACATGGACTGATAAGTTAGAATGTGATTATAAAAGTAATATTCCATTCAAGTAATCCTGTGATAGTCAACGCTAAGTACAATGTAAATATTCTTATTAAAGTATTAGTATTTTAAATGAAGTGCCAAATCACTCGACATTCCTTTGGATTCCATGCTCACTATGTTTACATGCGTTATGTTATACTGCCTATTAGCAGAGTAATATAAGTAATATAACAATATGATGACATGACGTTCCTTTTTTCAATTAGTTTTATTAATTATAGCTCAAAACACTGTTGTATGAATGACTTGTTTTAATTAGTATTAGGTATTTTATAATGTATTATTTCTGTTATGTGTTAAAGGTACCCTACTCTTGAATAAAAGTAATACTTCAATATATATTTATTTTATTTATTTGTGTAATAATTGGATGGGACGAAAGGCATTTTGGCAACAACACATGGGACATCCTTCCCTCTAATATTAACCAACAGTTTAGTCCCCGCTTTCTTCAAAGATTCCGCCACGTAGCCCATCGCCACGTTCCCCCGAGCGACGGACTCGGACACCCACTGGTCACTTTTCCAACCACATCCAAAGTATCCGGATTTTTAAGGATGGCATCTTTTCTTGCCGGAGCTCCAGATTCCATACGGACGCCAACTCTCCGCTTTTCGACCCCCTGTTTAATGTGTCGAAAGATTACGTCTGCTCCTGGAAAGTTCGTTTCGCCTCTTCTTCGCTTAGATATGAGCCAAGTTAAATTGGCTTCCACTGGAGTAACAGTCTCGTCGATATCGTTTCCATAAAGACACAACCCCGCTTCTAGCCGGAGAGAATCCCGCACTCCCAGGCCCGCCAGTTTTATGTCATTCGATTGGAGTAAGGCTTCCGTGACGTGATCTGCTTTGTCAGCCGGGATCGACACTTCCACGCCGTCTTCGCCGGTGTAGCCGCAGCGCGTGATGCGGCAGCCTTGCACTCCAGCGACGGAGCCCACGCGAGAAGTCATGAATGTTAGGTCGGGCATAGAGACGTCTGTCAGCGACTGTAGCAGCGAAGCGGCCTTTGGGCCTTGTACAGCGATCAAAGCTCTCTCACTGACGTCCAAAAATTCGAGGTGTATGTCTCTACCTTGTTGTTTAAATATATTAGACGAGTTTAACATATGTTCTTTATCGACTTCTAGCCGTCCAGCGTTTGACACTATGTATAGTGTTTCATCATCCACTTTGGTCACAATCAAGTCGTCAATGATGCCGCCCTTATTTGTCAAAAAGACTGTTAAAGAGCTTGATCCATTAGGCATTCCTTTCAAGTCCACTGGGCAGAGCGATTCGAACCATGATATACAATCTTTCCCACGCACATTCGTCTGTAGCATGTGGGATACGTCAAAAATTGAAGCACTCTTACGTGTAAATAAATGGGAGGCAGTCACGCTCATATCTGCGTACTGTACCGGCAGTAAAAATCCAACAAAATTCACTAACTTGCCCCCATACCTAGTGTGTAAATCATACAGCGGTGTTTTCACGGCCTTTTGATGTCCGTCACTGTACGCACGTAGGAATTGAAACAGAGGTGTGATTTTAACATTGGAATGTTTACAAGTAAAAGCGCAAAATCTGCTCAGAGACCCCATTTTCACAGCTACACCGAGTTATTGACTATTCTAAACTGTGTTCTTGCGAAGACTGCAATTTGTACTTATCACTATCAGTGTCTCGTAATGGTGGGTCAAGGGTCACTAAACGGCTGGAAACAAACAAAATAGTTGCTGATAACGTAACTTGTGTGTGGAGACTAATAAGTTGCATAAGCTTGATAAAAGTTTTGTTTAAAGAAACTTCAACTAGGGATAGCACAGAAACAGAGTGTGCAGCAAGTGATATTTTGATATTTCATAGAAGTTTGACGATAAAGAATTTCCAGGCCGAATAATATATTATATAGGTAGGTCATACTGAGCACGGATGATTTATAAAGGATTGACAATCTTCATATACCTAACTGAGAATCGTACCTCCATTTGTCAGCGCCACCTATTTAATACTATCATAACTACACTGATGATGCCTACGAAGTTTTTTTTTTCAAAATGTGTATTGAATTGATATCATGATATTAAAATAAAGAAATAATTGTCATTTGTTCTTAAAATAAATTTAAAAAAACATGCAAAAATATTGGTGAAATTATGATTTTTGCCACTTCCAGGCTGCGAAATAGCGCCATCTAGTTTTATCCCTAAAAGACCCATACATTTCAGGGGTACACTTTATTGTACGAGATTGTCAGTCCCGGCCGGTATACACCGTGAGCCTGAATAACCCGAAAGATTTTAACAGTGTCCTCACCACATTTGCGAGACTATAATGTCATATAAACTTTTCTGCATATCGCCTAATTTCAGAGTTATTACCAATTGAAAAAAATAATCTTAATGTTACTCAACACAACAGGCCTTTTTAACGGCGTTGATGCCATTATGGAGAATAGTCTTACCTACTATCATCATTAATAGATGTCATAGAGTGATCCCACCAAACACATTTTCATGTAAAATGTTGCCAAGCCGACGCCATAAAGCTGGCCTCACAAAAAGTTATCAGATCTCATGTAAAGCCAAGCTTCTAACTCTATAAACCCCAACTTCACAAACTCTACACGTTAGGTAAAATTGGGGTTTGTAGAGTTAGAAGCTTGGCTCTACATGAGATCTGATAACTTTTTGTGTGGCCAGCCTTATGGCATCGTCTTGGCAACATTTTACATGAAAATGTTTTTTGGTGGTATTTCACTTATTTTTGTAAGCATGCCCTAAATTGAAGAGTTTTTCTAATGACTAAAGAAAATCCTGAAATACGTTAGTATTTTATTTATTATTTATAACAAGGTCTCCCTATATCATATTTCAGACTTCTAGCATTAAAATAAGTCTCATACATACAATCATCCCCCGTTTAAGAGGGAAGGGGGGTGAAAGTTCTTCTTTTGTGGATTTTCTAGTGGTTTGTGTACTAAAAGTAGCTTACATACTAAATTTCAACTTTCTAGGACTCTTCCATAAGTGAAGTAGGTAAAGCTATGCCATAAAATCTTTTTATGTTTAATAAGGTTGGTAGGTAATGACATCATATCCTGAAAACAGAAGGTGCTAAAGGGCAAATACAGCCTCCATATGAAGAAAGTAGTTATGGACACCTGCCTTCTGCCATGTCTACTATACGGCTGCCAAACATGGACCTACACAAAATCGATAAAAATGAGAATTATAAGAACCCAAAGAGCGATGGAAAGAAGTATCTTAAAGATCAGGAAAATACAGAAAATTAGCAGCACTAAAATCAGACGGATAGAGCGTGTGTGAGAGCGTCAACTACTTTCGTCCTCTGTCTGATTTTAGTGCTGCTAATTTTCTGTATTTTCCTGATCTTTAAGATACTTCTTTCCATCGCTCTTTGGGTTCTTATAATTCTCATTTTTATCGATTTTGTGTAGGCTACTCTGACCGAAGATGGACCATTGAGGTAACGTGGTATATTTGTATGGCCAACTTAGGCTCCAGGGGCCGGTCATGACCCCCATGACCGCCACCCCCCTGGATCCGCGCATGGTGAGGGTTTAAAAAAACGACGAATCACTTCGAGAATCACGCAGGTAGTGCCCTTGCGCCTCGCTTGGCTCGTCTTGGCGGGCTCACTGCCGTGCCCCCAGAAAATTAGAACCTTTCAAAAATTAGGTTTTTAGAAAAAAAGAACGTTAAAACTCATTTTAAGTGCCAATTTTATGAATAACAGTTACCTACTTCATAAAGTCATAAAAACGTCAAATGTAGACCAGTGACAACCGTCCACTACCTTGACTCGCCTTGAGGCACATCTAAGGCAAGGCTAATTTGCTCCTTTATTAAAGAGATATTAATTTTATTATTTCAAGTATTAATTGTGTACTAAATCCTCATATACTTAATAAAAAATGCTAAAATGCAAAGTGGGGTTGCTGGGAAGCATCACATTTTTGCAGTGCTAATGCTAATACTTATGTTTGATGTGGAATACGTTAATGTTGAATAAGAAATTGTAACCAACCAAATGCTTTCTGCTTGTTAATATATTTGCTACGGTAATTGACTTGTAATTAACCATACTTTGTATAAGGTCTTTCAACCTGATACCACAGTGAAGTGTTAGAATATCCAGGTTGTACTTTTTTTTTACTTTTATAAATATTGCCTTACCAAGCAGACCAATTTAATCTCTGCTTCAATGATTAAATATATTAAATATTATAGGACATTCTTACACAGATTGACTGAGTCCCACGGTAAGCTCAAGAAGGCTTGTGTTGCAGGTACTCAGACAACGATATATATAATATACAAATACTTATATACATAGAAAACATCCATGACTCAGGAACAAGTATCTGTGGTCATCACACAAATAAATGCCCTTACCGTGATTCGAACCCGGGACCGAGGCGTAGCAGGCAGGGTCACTACGCGCTAAGCCAGACCGGTCGTCAAAACATACAACAGTATCTATAAACTCCCTTTATTTATCTTGGTTATTATTAAAAGAATCTGCATGCTAATAGAATGGTTGTAAATTTAAATAAATACAAAAAATGAATTCAACTATTTAATAACTCGTTTCTACTTGAAATTTTTTACATACTCTTCATGAGTCAGCATTTCATTTTTATTTGCTTCAGAAACAGCAATGCTTGACAATATTATGGCAATAAATCCATCAGAATCTGGGAACTGCTTTAATAGTATTGGATTTTTCACTAATTCCTCATTAATTTCAACAAGAGTCCCTTTCATACAGGACAACACATCAAAACTGGGGCCATTGTCAAACTCAACTTTACACACTACAGACTTTGGATGCAGTGCTTGGCCACCTTTCTTCCCTTTGCCTTTCACAGAGTTAGTCAATCTGTCAATATTACCAACAGTAAAGTTAAGCTTATATTCTCCATCTGTCTTGAAGAAGAAGTGACTAGGGGCTAGTGTTATCAAAGTTATTCTGTTTGAATGGAACATTATCATAATGTCATTATTTGGAATATCATTCACATTGAGCACATACCTTTTAGTGAAATATCTCTCAGTGAAAGATTGGTAGGTGGTTAAATCAGGTATATCATCTAAGATACTGTGCTCCATAATACTAAGTAACAAATACTTAAAGCAGATAACTAATATTGAGTTTTAATTACTGTGCTTGACTTGCTTTTGCTCTCTGGGAGTTTAGTATTCTAGCTTGGATATCCGCATGCCGTTTTCGCGACTCGTCTAGATTAGCTTTCTGTCGCCGAAGACGCTCTTGCTTCAAACACTTTCGCATATCACTGTCATAGCTGTTGCAGTAGCCCGTAAATTTGAGGAATGGATGCTGAAACGTATAAGGTTATGTTTTGATTTATACATTTCCCGTAAACTATTCAAGCTGAAATAGGCAGCTAAAACAAACAAAATAAGGTATTATAGGAACAACTTACAAAATTATAACAGGGCAGAAAAGGAACACGCTTCTCTCTTACAAAAAAAAACGACAAATTACAATAAACTGTTATCTACCTCGGAGTGGCAGTCCATTAACTTTTTTATCAAAACATTACACTCATCGGTATGCAAATGGGGTGACAAATCTGTATGCATAACTTAGATATTAAGGAAAACCAAGTAATATTCAATAAAGAAAATAACTAATCACATGCGATTCACTGTCCACTGAATCAGTTTTAGGCTTCCCACAGACAGTCTTAAAAATTCATAATCTTAAAAAAAACTTGTATGCAATCTGACAGTTCAAATCTGTCAGTGTCTTGTCAGTGTCAGTTTGAACTGTCAGATTGCATACAAGTTTTTTTTAAGATTATGAATTTTTAAGACTGTCTGTGGGAAGCCATAGGCTCCCCACAGACAGTCTTAAAAATTCATAATCTTAAAAAAAACTTGTATGCAATCTGACAGTTCAAACTGACACTGACAAGACACTGACAGATCTGAACTGTCAGATTGCATACAAGTTTTTTTAAGATTATGAATTTTTAAGACTGTCTGTGGGGAGCCTTAGGCTGGCAATGGCAAGGCAACATACAAATGAAATGACATAAGTGTACTGTGACATTTTTATTTTTAATTTTTGACAGGCCGTGCTTTCCGTTTTACGAATTATCAGCATATCAGCATGTCGTCGTCATTTAAATGGGAATAAATATAAGTCTAACCTCAGACATTTCAGACAATTCATATTTTAGGTCATTAGAAATTGAATTATGATTTACGATTATGACTAGGGAAAACATTTTACACGTGTCATATGTATGCTATGTATTTCGTGAAACGGAAAACAACCGACCGCGACAACGCGCGACGCATCGCATGGATTTAATTGGCCCTGCAAATAATATACCTCATTACATTATACTGTGTTAGTAGTTAGTACAGCCACTTTTTTTTTTAGGGGAAAAATGCATTACGCATTACCACTCGGGTACGGGGAAAGACCCGAGTGGTTATGTGGGACTCCTTGTTAAGGGCTAATGAGACCCCAAGTCTACCCACTAAACAACCCCCCCGTCTGCCGCCATTGTGCTGTGGCGGTGGGCTGCAGGTACGCTCGCGCTTTACTTCTACTATACTCCAATTGCTAATTCGAGTCCAAAAAAACTACGACAGATACGTCAATGTCACAGCTGTCAATGTCACTTATGTCACTGTCAAAATACTTTTCAGGTTTCGCCAACCTTCTACGTTCTTTATTTGGCACGTAAGAAATCCAAGAATACTTGATGATAAAATTGTGAAGAAAATTCGTTTTAGTTTTTTTGTTTTAATTCTCATACGTCAAATTAGTTCCACCAGTCGCCACTAATGATAAATGTTGGTTTCGTTTCTTGGGGAAAGAATCACCTGACGAGAAGGCCCTGGTTTAGGTTCCATCATACTCGTACTTTTGCGCTTGCGCTCACGCAAAGTCCTCGCAGAAAACACAATCTTAACAACGATTTGAAATAACAGTAACTGAACAGTTAACAAAAACTTAACAAAAAACAAAAACTCAACAAGGCAAAAAATCACCACGGAGCAAAAAAACATTCAAACAATCAGAACAGAAGTTAGACGTCGAATAATAATGTCAAATTCAAATATAAACTAAAATTCACAATTCTGCGGACTAAATTGACAAATGACTGACATATGAAATGTTACCAGGAACAGTGAAATAAAAATAGTGAAGGGTATATGTCGATAACAATATATCGACAAGTTGTAAACTACAAATAACAGACTAGTTTAAATCAAAAAAATACGAATGTTACTTTTAAATACAAGGTAAACATTTTGGTTTGTTCGGTTTTCGAGGTAGTGGATGGATAAAATGCGTTTTTACCCACTAGTTTTATAGCACAAAAAGGTATCCGAACCAGTAAGTAAAAAAAAATATGTTGTCCGACAATGAGTAGTCTTTATTATAAAATATTATTCATTTCCAAGCTCCGTTATTTCGTCATCTTCATCATCATCATCATCATCAGTTACATTTATAATAAAACGATCCGAGATATTGTACACTAAATGGTCGAGTTGTAACATTTTGTCCTCGGTTTTTATTATGTGATTTACACAATCTTTTCATCTTTCGGCTGTAACACAATAATTATTGTAATAATTCATTTGTAAAGATTCAATAAACTATCATAATAAGTATATAAATTTCATTTACATTATTGCTGGTTTGAAATTAACATTTTATATCTAATTAGGGGTCTACAGACCTTTCGATCTGTCGAAATCACAAAAAAAGTTGGTATATTGATTAAAATATCAAATTGGCAATTTGATTGTACCGTCTGGGTGCACCTTAAATCTACGGTGTAATAATAATTTTAATATCGATAAGAACGGCACTGGCCAAACTGTGGCAACATTTGTTCAAACTTACTTGTCAATTTGGTCCGTAGGATTATGGATTTTAGTTTAGTTTGACAGACCATGGTGTCATGGGTCATGGCCGCTTCCAAAACAATGGCGGCCGTGGCAACCATAAACCCACTATACACTATTTCGCTGATTAGCTAATTGTAAAATACATGTATAAAAAATTGGTCACAATATCTATATCATCAATAGTTTGTTCTATACCGCAAAATATAGCACCAAATGTTATTGATACCTGAAGTGATACAAGCGCAATACCAACTTTACAACTAAAAATCACGGAAAAAAAGAAAAAAAATCGAGCGACCTAGTATTTATGTAAATAATAAAAGACTATTAAATATATAAATCAAAGGATTGAAATAAATAATAAATAATTTATCTTGACGTGTGTTTTTATAAAAAAAGGATTATACTATTTTACAAACATTTTATTGCAGTGGCAACATCGTAGTAGTTTTTTTGGACTCGAATTAGCAATTGGAGTTTAGTACAGTCACCTGCAATAACAAGTTACTCTTTAGAGGCCTTAAACATATGGGACGTTCTTCTGACTCTACGAATAAGATCGTGTCTGACATTATTGCTGCCATCGAAGAGTAACATGTTATTACAGCTGACTGTACAATACTTCTTCATTCTCACATGTTATGCAAACGTCAATTCAATTCCGTTTCACAAAAATTAAAATTTTGAAAAAAACCCCGACCGCGACATAGTGGACCGATTTTGATTAAACATGTCTAAGAACACTCCCGACTAACTCAGCTTTAAAACAAAAAAAAACTAAATCGAAATTGGTTCATCCGTTCGGGAGCTACGATGCCACAGACAGACACACACACAGATAGACAGACACGTCAAACTTATAACACCCCGTCGTTTTTGCGTCGGGGGTTAAAAACCAATAGGTCTGTTCACAAAACTGTTTGTGTTGATAAGGAATAGGGAGTAATTTACTTACACCAAGGACGACATACCAGGACTGACAAAGCCCATACAAAAAAGTACGTAGTAAGTGGGTACCCCTAAAGTGTATGGGACTTTTAGGGATAAAACTAGATGGCGCCGTTCCGCAGCCTGGAAGTGGCGAAAATCATATTTTCCCCAAATATATTTGCGTGTTTTTATATCTTTATGAGAACCAAATGACATATTTCTTTATTTCATGATCACGATCACGTCAATACACATTATGAAATAAAGAAGTTTGTAGGCATCATCAGTGTAGTTATGATAATATTTAATAGGTGGCGCTGACCTCTATATTTTGGCAGCTATTTCAAGCATACGATCGTATCCTCCATCCGATGTTACCTGTGTAGGTAAGCATACCAAAATTTTACAAGAAAGCGAAGAATTTTATAAAAAGCCTACGATTTTCTTAAACATACTTAGCTTATTTCTTTTTTTGCCGTTGGTACAGCCAGACAGCCACTGCCATTAAGGTCGCCTTTTGTACAACTTTTACTGTGTAATAGAGTTCGAATAAATAATAAACTTTGTTCAGCAGATCTGTGTCATGTCATGTTTGACCCGTTACCGTTACCGTTAAGTGACTACACCAGCCAGCAGTTCTGCAGCAAGGACTCGGAGGCGACGGCCACGAAAGGGAGGAAGGGACAGGGGGGTGCATCGAGCCTGCTCGGATGCACGCGCACGCATGACCCAGGTAGTCGATCAGAGGCGTATGATGCAGGACGCTAACAACCTCCGTCCAGACGAGCCTGTGTCAAACCAGGACGAGCATCCGGGCTTGCTCGAGCTCTCCTACCGTCTTCTGCCGCCCCTGCATGGGCAGCGGACCCTCCTGCCCGAGACACCGGTGAGCCAATGTTACGGGTGGGGAGTGTAGGGCTTGTGCAGTCAATGGGAATGGGAGTGACGGGAGTAGAAGAACCAGACCGAATACCAGCATCGTGCCCAGTGTGAAGGAAGATAGATAAATACTTGTGTAAATATGTACGAAAGGATAGTGACTGCGATTGAGTTGCGTTCATTGCTTTAAATAGTAGTATAATAAGTATAGCCAGTTTTAATTTTCACGTGAAACGATCAATCGCTACCAATTTTGCTATCGCTAGGTTCGTAGCCATCATCATCAGATATCATATGTATGTACTTTCGATTCACTAGAAATGTTGTTATCGCTAGGTTCGTAGCCATCATCATCAGATATCATAATATGTAAGTACTTTTCGTTTCACTAGAAATTTTGTCATCGCTAGGTTTGTAGCCATCGTCATCAGATATCATCATATCAACTTTTCGATTGACTTGTCTTCAAGGAGTATTTTAAGATGAGGATTTTCTTAGTGTCTTTAATGTCACTATGCAGTCCTTGTGAGGTCCTTAACTATGAGGGTGCGACATCAAGCTGTCTTGTGCCTTTTCCGCGCTCTTACGCGACATCGTCGAACTCGCTTGCGCGTGTCTTCGGCGCATGTTAGATAGGTTATCCATATCGTCGGTGATCCTTGTCTATGATATCCTGAAGTACTTCTCACAGTAGTTATTTTATTCCAAAGAGGGTGCGCTGCATGTTGATTAATTGAGAATTTGGAAGTAGGTAATAGAGAAAAGTTCAATGGAGGAAAATCTCTTGTCACTTCGTACTAAGTGTATGTATTTACTTTAGACACTTATATATAATAGACAAAACAAACACAATAAAAAAAACAAAATATTTGTACTTCAAACATCCAGCACTGCACATTAAACAGTAGGTATCAATAGTCACCATAGCACTCAACACCGTAATTATATAAGGTTAAGGTTCATTGCACTTATTTCTTACGTTTCAACTGAATTTCAGTACTGCACTTAGCACAACACTGACACTTTTAGAAGAAGAAAGGAACAACGTAGAACGTGGTTATCACTTTTTTATATAGAACACTACCACTTTAATAGTAAATACTTATAAATTGGATCAGACAGTTTCATTGTCAGTCATAAGTCTGCTTTGGTGGTTAACATGCCAAAGACAAATATTCTTTTCTTGTTTCGGCAGCTAATCGTGTAACTTCAATTTATGTGTAAATCTTGATGACTCTCGCTTCACACGGTTGCAAGTTGCAATTCATGTCATAATACTCTAAAAATAATTTCAAAGTGCGTTTTTATGTTGAGGTATTCTAAGTGTCTACCATATTATTGTGTAGGTGTTGCATTCTTCTTCTGCGCCATGGTAAAAGGTAAAAGTCAAACGTCGCAGGTCTACAGTTGCATCTTTCTGGCGTGGCGTGTACTGGTTTGATGGACGCGTGGTGATCGGTACCCGATTTCAGCGAAGCAAGAATTTTGTAGACAAGGGACAATAGCGCAGACAAGCCAACGAAGGGTCCAAATTCGTAGAGTTGTATTTGATACATTGCCAGGCCCCTTGTTTGCCAGATGTTGTGGCGAGTATTTTTTTTTTTTTACAAAACATTTGGTTTTTGTTTTATGGTCGGCAGTTATTGTACCAGGAAATGTGTTGTTATTGGTCGACGGGACAAGTTCACAATACGCTTTTAATTGTATTCATCTTTGGAATGTCGCTAAGTTTTTATAAACAAAAATGTATCCATAAATATTGCCGCAACAGCGTGGCGTCAACGTTTGGTCGGCAGATGTCATTAACTGGTGTTCAATTTTATTTCCTTTATATTGATTGCCACATTTCTTTGCCAAAGATAACCCGGGCTAAACACAAACCAATTAATCATAACTGTACAACAAATCGAGACAATTACTAGCTCATATTTGATGAACATAGTATGCAATTCATAAGTAATAGTATAGGGCTTGTGCCGTCGCTAAGTTAACATACATACATAGGTTCAAACTTATAGATATTTGTCGTATGTCCGTTGTTGTAAGGTCGTTCGGACGAAGTTTCTATTAACACCTTGTCTGATCTGTGCGCGAAGAGTAACCTAAGGGCTAATGGTCCCAGGCACGCCCTGTGTATTCCATAGGCATAATTAAGTGATATGGCTAGGGATAATAAGAAAAACTAGATTTGTTCTCTGTTCACAAAAAAACAGGATTATGGCGATTACAAGGCAACCTAGCGAGGGCCTGGTCTACCTGGACCATAAGTAATTTATTTATCCATTGAATCAATGCCGACCATGCAAAATATAAGCAAACAAGGAAACATAGAACGGCCCTTAGCTTTTACTTCCTCTGTCGTTAATCAATCAATCAATATCATTTACTGCAAACCATGGTATTACATTACAGGTGCCACAATATGAAGGAGGTCGCATGGCACCCCGGTAGGCCATGGCAATATTGGCTATTTATTATACATTAATTATATACCAAATGATATCTAGTTTGTTCCTAAATTTGCTATAACTACACTGGCTACACACATTATTACATTGTAACATTCTAAGTTTAGAAATTGTATTTAATTTCGATGTAGATCGTCCTGCCTGAATTCTTTTTCTAATAACACGGATTTGAGTTTGTTGGCGAAGATATTATTTTTCTGTATTGACTTTATTTCATTAGATAACTTATTGTTCCATTAGGTAACGTATTGCTAATTAGGCCAATTAAAGGTCCCACTGTTCACCTAAATGTGGTTGCAGGACTTCGAGTTGAACATAATATACGTATACATGATAACGCACTTAGCAACCCATTGAGATGGCAGCTCACTGGGTTACATTTACGAACCTACCTACAGTTCAGCTACCTATTATGTCCTAAAATGATGATGATGAGGTATATAATTGAAATAAATTATGTATTTAATCAGCCTCGTTACCTACTTCAACTTATACGTGCTAAAAGCCTACGCTGTCTCTCAGGTTGCTGTATGTAGGCTGTAGATTAAAGCTGGCTAAATTAAAGTCTCACTACTAGAACTAATGATTTGAATTGTCGTACTAAGAACCAACTCTGGCTAGATATAAAAATGAAGCGAACAGGAAAAGCGTCGTTACAGGATCACGCGTCACGCGTAATACATCCTAATCAATCGCTTAAATACTAGGTATACCTATATAGAGTTATTAGGCATGGGCCCTGGGACACTGGTTTTAGTGCACCTAGGATGTTGATGCCTGTAACACAGATGGAACGAGCTCACCAATTTGGCCATTGTAGAGGCGGAGCTGACCGCCGTCACGGCGCATCGGCGTTGGATCGAAGGCGCCGCGGCGCCGCCGCGCTAGCGCAGGATGATGATGGAGACGAAAACCACACGCACTTGATTTAATTCGTTACTAGTAACATATTGCACTATTACGGGTATTCTTTATCACTATCCCGAGAAAATACAAACACGAATTATTACAAAACGTTAAGGAACTTGGACCGTCGGTCGGTCAGTTTGCCTGCGGCGTTATCGCGGGCTCTCTTTTGTTCTGGCGGCCGGGATTTTACAGCCTTTAAGGGACAAGGATGCGTCCGTCCTCGACGGCGTGTCGAACGGAACTCCCTGTGTCATGTCATGTTTGACATAGAAAAATAAAGATGGGTGTCGTTAAAAATAGGAGCGAGGTCAAACATATGAAGGCCAGGACAGGAACGTTAGAAACTTGTCAAACATATAGATCTTCTCATAGAATTACTTAATATAAAATTACCTACCTTCCTTCCATGAAAACTGATGGTTACAGGCGTTTATAAGGCCATAGTTGGAAGTGCGAAGTTTAGTAGTACAATAGTACATAGTTAGCATCAAAAGTAATAACAAATGATCAAACGCTTTAGAAGTATTTACCTACTTTTCAGTTACCACTGTTACCAGTAAACACAAAAAGATGTGTTTATTCATAAATAATACATGGAATAGAGACTATAATATATGGGGCACTATAGGGGCTGTAGTACTGTCTGGGTAAATTCAAATCTTCGACAGTTTTTATGACATTTTTATTCAATTTTTCCTTACATAGGTAGTCACATTGTGTTTCATTAAATATCTATCAAAGAAATAATCAGGCGATAACAAAAATGATACACGATTAGTCCTCTAAGGATTGTAGGAATTCACTTCAAATAATAAATAACAATACCTATCTCTCTAACAAACTTTAATATAATGACTAGATTAATTTAATAGTTCTGCGACTCGTTCCTAATAAGTGTTAATTAGGAGTATTAGGACTTTGGAAATTGTCTTGTAGGATGGTAATATCAGCTATAAAATAAACCCCCAACCCCCAAGAGTATTGTATACGCGAGTCTAAGAAAAACATCTGACCACTGAGACACGTTGCTTAATCGACCATCCGATCACTATGTTATCTTTTATAATTTTGATGATCATAATAATTATGTTTCTGCAAGAAAAGTGTTCAGATATTTTAGCTTGTTCGCGTAAGCAGTTAGGTAAATTGGGCCCATTCACAAGATGTTGGTAGGTACCTACTGGGAATTTCAAGCTGTAGGTATAGCTAAACGCACGAAGAAACTCACAATAGAAAAGTTACACGATACAATACCTCTTCCTCAATGATAAAAAGGAATAAGCGTTTGTTCAAGTTCTGAATAAGCAAAAATATAAATAAGTTACGAAACAGAAATGCCATTTTAAGAAAAAGAATTAACCTGATGCCCGATTAAAAAAGAAATGCAAAATGTGCCCGAAATAAATGTCCAATTTAAATATCTAAAAATAAAAAGCAGGTTAGGACGGCGCGGTGCGCGGATTTCGTTCGTTCGGGATGGTATCAACTCTTGGGCATGCCCTGGGGCGTGGAAGTCTCCACCATCTTCTTGTATTTGCCGACAATCTCGGGGAGGTCGTACGCGATGGCGACGTCGAGCTTGTTGATGGGACAGCCCCGGAAGTACGTGCATGTCGCCGACAGCTGCTGGAACTCGTACAGCGGGTTCAGACGGAAGAAGTCTCGGTATGTCTCAGGGTCCGGCAAGTCGTATCTGTAAATACATTGGTACTATTTAAGCTGTAGATCAATCATTTTATTTGTATTCCGGTATTCCGACACTCTAACAGAAATCAATGGATTGTAGTTGTTTTGGTTTTCACCAGTCTCGTCTAGTACCTAAGTAGCGAAATAACATGCTGATGGTGCCTGGATGGAACGGAATGGATACCTATACCTGTTCGTGTCCAAAAGCAATCAGAATTATAATCAAAGTGCCTACATAATCAATAATCAATCACATATGTATATGATTTAAAGCGTCACTTATGTATATAATACACAAACCTGGAAATGTTAGTAAGTGTGCTGAGACCCTCGTAGATGTGGTAGTTCTGAGGATTTTCAATGATAGCATCGGCAATAAGCTTCTTGTTTCCGAATATCGTCTTGTGGTTGTAATATGTTGTTAAGTAGCAGTCGACCATCTTGGCGTGATTTCGCACCCGAACCTATTTAAAAATAAAAGTGAAATTAGAAATCTCTGCAATGTTATTCAACCAGCACGGGAAGCATGGTCGCGCGATAGACGATAAAATATCAGGCCGTCCCTATCGCACTTACAAATAGTGCGATAGGGACGGCCTGCTATTTTATCGTCTATCGCGCGACCATGCTTCCCGTACAGCTGTAAGGTTTTATTAAATCATTGGGCTTAAAATCGACAGAGATGCCTAATAGTTTATAATAAGATAAAACATTTGGAGTTCGACCATTACATCTCTGCTATTTCATTACTTACGGCAAATCTCCTCGCGCTGGAGATCTTGTTTTCAACGCGTTTGTCAATGGCTGATCGCAGGTCGCGCAGGAGCTCGCGCTCCTGTGCCTGCAGCAGCCTGACGGGCGCCCCCGCCTCGAACGGCATCGACCACAGGGATACCGTGTACATCACTGGAGGTTGCGCGGAGCTCATAAGGGGGGAGATGTTCCAAATTAATGCACTCTGGACACGCATTAATTCTTCAGGCTTCACGGTGTCCGCCTTGTTCAGCACGATGCGAGTCTTAAACATAATTAAAAGCAAATAAACATAGATGACCAATTCGTCTTCAAAAATAGGCATCAAAAATAAATTAAATGGGTAGTTAGGTATCACCAAACTTTCAATACCAATCGATATACTTATTGACATATTGTCATATTGTTTATTGTCATAGTGTAAGACTCTAACCTGGGATTCCCTGCCCTTCAACTGGTCAAGAATGGCTTCTGTTTCTGGTCCAACGTCAAGCTTAGAAGGATCATAAACGAGGAAGATGATGTCGGCCCGGTCGATGAACCACTGGCAAGCGTCATTGAAGGGGAATACGCGAGAAACTTGTTTCCTGACTTCCAGGATACCGGGGATCTCTACGATGTTCACCTGAAAATTACACAAACACATTAAAACACCTATGTAACTTGTACCTGTACCATTTCTTCTGATTAGGCAAAGCGGAACTCAGGGTCCCTAATTGAGCCGTGGTTATATGCCGTAATATACTCGTATCTCCAATTCAAGTTCATTTAAAAGTACATGTATCTAATTTTAGAAAAATAATTTTTAAGAAAAAAAAAGTAGTAGTAGTAACTCTTTATTGTACAAAAACACATAAAAAAAAGCATACATTAAGATGTGAAGTACAAAGGCGAACTTATCCCTTTGAGGGATCTCTTCCAGAACCGTCTCAAAAAACCGTCTCTTCAAAAAACCGTCGCCTTTCGGGTTCTGGTGAAAGCTACTTGCGAATGTTGGATTATGTAGAAATGTGTAAGTATTTTTTAAAACTGCTTTTAATGCTTTAATTATTAGATGGCAACACAAATGAATATACGTATAACGTTAAGGTTTAAGGAGTTTCCTCAATTCCTCATGAATCCGATTATATTATAAGAAATCGAAGCTTGACAAACTTTGACTTGAAAACTCAATATGCTTAACAAACATAACTAAATAAATGTCACTGTTCTGAACTTAAATGCATGCTTTTCTTACAAAAATACCAAAGTCACTATGAGTGTGCCGTTCAGATTTGAGGAGTTCGGTTCTGACTATCATCAGCAGTTCCACTGCACCAAATGTCACTGTTCTGGACGTAAGTGCATGCTGTTCTTATAAAAATACCAAAGTCACTATAAGCGTGCCGTTCAGAGTTGAGGAGTTTGGTTCTGGCCATCATCAGCAGTTCCACTGCACCGAATGTCACTGTTCTGGACGAAAGTGCATGCTGTTCTTATAAAAATACCAAAGTCACTATAAGCGTGCCGTTCAGATTTGAGGAGTTCGGTTCTGACCATCATCAGCAATTCCACTGCACCAAATGGCACTGTTCTGGACGAAAGTGCGTGCTGTTCTTATAAAAATACCAAAGTCACTATAAGCGTGCCGTTCAGATTTGAAGAGTTCCGTTCTGGCCATCATCAGCAGTTCCACTGTACCAAGTGTCACTGTTCCGTACCTAAATGCATACTGTTCCTTTAAAAACACAAAAATCACCATATGTGTATGCCTTTCAGATTCGAGGAGTTCCCTCGATTTCTCCAGGATCCCATCATCAGAACTGGGTTCTGAGAAAAATGGGACCAATCTGTATGCATATACATGCAATCAAAAAAAAAATTTAAAATCAGTCCAGTAACGGCGGAGATATCGAGGAACAAACATTAAAAAAAAAAAAAAAAAACCTACAGACGACTTGATAACCGTCCTTCTTGAGAGATATGAGGCGACGGTTAAAAATGATTTTACCTTCTCCAATATTTTGCTGGGATGTTTGAGCCCCCTAAGACGCTCTTCTAGACCTTGGCCGAACTTTTGAAGTCCTGAGAAAGTCCAGTCAGCAGCAAGTTGAGTGCCATCGAGTACTTCTGGATCCTTTCCGTGCATCAGAATATTAAAATACGCAGGGGATGGCTCAGCACCTACCAAAAATAAGTGTTTAGAGTCAGACTAGAAGTTACTTGTATGTAATGTATTATTTCAACTTGAGAGGTAACTTGTGCACTCAACTCGTTTTCTCCTTATACTTAATATTTTAAATAATAAACTAGGTAGGTACCTACTAATAAGACATCAAATTGATTGAAAGTTTAAGTACTTTACCTGTTCTCAAAGACCACTCGGTAAATTCGAGTCCCGTCAAATAGTTCAAAATGCTAGATTTTCCGCCACTCCATGGTCCCATAAATAAAACGAGTGGCTTCGAAAATATTTCTGGGTCACCAAAATGTCTGTTGCTCAAATCTCTGTACTTGTAAAGAGTTTCTAATGGTTTAATGGAATTTTCGTACAATCTTTTAATATCTCTCAGTACAATTTCAGCCGATTTCTCTATGGTCAATTCAGCTTCACTTGCTTCTTCATCTAATCTAAGTATTTGGGCAATATGGTCGCGAGACCTTAAATTCTCGGGAATTTCAGGAACCTAAAACAAATAAAGAAATGGTATGTAACAATGTTCGTACACCGTTTTAGCCGCCGTAAAACATAGCTATGTGTAAAAACTTCATGTAAGGCCTGATTCGTAACGGATTTGTCAAATTCAGAGTGCTTTTTCTTGTATAATTTCTAGCTTACTTTATATATACATTACACCATTCAAATTGCCAGATTCACAAAATTATTATGTTAGAATCATGTTTAAAAGCAATTCTTAACTAACTAGATAGATAAAATTAAAGTGATCGCTGAAAATAATTCGGCGACAAATTGCTGTCAAAAACTTGATTCCTGTTGACGAAACTTGCATTTAAATCATTTTCAACACTACCAGGTAACCAACATTATACCTACCTTATCTGAAAGGCAATTTCTTTACGATTCCTATGAAACAATGATAATGTAGATGAGTCTCCAAATATCCACTTTACTAGGAATTCAGTCGATGCAGTGTCCGTTACTAAGCATTTAAAGCAAAGTAACCACTTTTCGATAAAAAATCTACAACAAAAACTGCTGAACGAAGCTGTTCGCAGATTTTATTTAATAATATGATCTTTCAACTTTATTCTGACAATAGCTGGATATCATCCACCACAGCTATGAAGCCAGCAGCCTGCTAAAGCCAACGCTCTTCAAATCGGGTAAAAAACTTAATTTAACGAAGTCTCATAGTATTCACCTATTAACCGGAATAAGATGGAGTGTCTAAGAAATTCATTCATTTAAATGACACCAACCATAAGCCACCAAAATATTTAAAAAAAGATAGTCCTTGATAGGACTAAAACTAAGAATGTGTCGAAAAACACTGTCGGATGTACGATGGAGGGCATACAACAAAACTTACAACATGAGCAAGGAGAAATGGAGAATGATGAATTTACTAATAAATAATAAATTTTAAATACATTTTAAACACATTATAGAAAAACATACTTTGATTCGGCCGGCTCCGGTACCGTTAAAACAGTTTTGAATTTGACAAATCCGTTACGAGTCAGGCCTTATGTTACAGCAGTTTAGGACGAAATAGTTTGTGAATAGACACACGTACGATTCTATAAAGTCCATTGTTACCTTTTGAGGTACGGAGTACTTAAAAAAAAACTTACATTTAGCAACTCCTCCTCAGCTGCCTCTTCTTCTGTTTCTCCTTCAGTTGATTCTTCTTCTGAATCCTTTTCATCATCATCTGCTTGTTCAGTCTCTTCCGACGCTTTGTCACCTTCTTCCGATTCTTCTCCTTCTACGGATTTACCGCCTTCCTTTGAATCTTTCTCTTCACCCGACTTATCGCCAGCTTCAGTCGTTTCTTCGCCGGACTTATCATCGTCGTCATCTTTTGATGCTTCATCAGCCTGTTCATTCTCCCCTGACTTATCATCTTCCTGGGAAGTATCGCCATGTTCAGAAGAGTCACCTTTGTCCTCGGTTGTAGCATCTTCCTTAGATTCATCCTTGTCTTCTGTAGATTCAGCCTTTTCTTGAGATCCATCGCCATCATCTGAGGCTTTAGAGTCATCACCTTCTTCTACCTGTTCTTCGGATGCGTCGGCAGCTTCATCAGATTTGTTGTCATCGTCATCATCATCTGATGGTTTTTCTTCGGCTGAAGTGTCTTCCGAGTCTTTTTCTTTGCTATCGTTATCGTCGTCATCCCCGCCGTCTTCTTTACTGTCATCGGTTTGAGGTTGTTCGGATTCATCCTTGTCTTCGCCGCTCTCTGTAAATTGAATTATAGCGTTAAATTAACTCACGATCCATGATTTTGTTTACTTTTAGATTGTAATTGTAAATAAGACCTTTTGCAGTTTGCACATCAATCATCGTGTTTGTTTCAACTATTTTTATCCTAACGTTAATCACCACTTAACTGCGTAACTGATCGTATATGTGATAGCTACTCCCTACTGATGTTTGGGTGTTGAAACACACTTTAGACGTGTTAATGTATGTTTATAGAAACTATTCACCTGATCCGGCTGCCTGTTCTTCAGCTGATGCTTCTCCATCTTCTTTGCTGTCTCCATCTTCTTTGCTGTCTCCTTCTTCTTTGCTGTCCTGCTCATCGCCTTCTGCGCTCTCAGCGTCCACTTCCTCTACCGTCGCTTCATCTTCTTTCGATTCGTTGTCGTTGGCTCCACCTTCCACTTCTATCGAAGCATGAGCAACGTATGGCTCGTCAGCTACTTCAACCGATGGTCCATCTTCCTTACTATCCGTATCTGCTGCATCCCCACTGTCTTCTGCTGAATCTGCTTCTTTCGTTTCGATGTCTATACTTAATTCACTACTGTCGTGTTTTTCTGAGGAATCTGAAATTGATAAAAACAAAATCAGGTAGGTAGGAACAAGAAAACCCTCGGAGAATACAAGTGTACCGTCAATAGGACCCAATAAAAACAATACTTCTGACTAATCAATGCTTTATAAATAATAGCTATACAATCATGCCGGAAATGCCTTGATTAATCATTGTGTATTGATCAGCAGAAGGTGCACTTTTTCATGACAGCATTTTAATTACCGAGGTGCCTTTACTTCATTCAAAATTAATATAATAGTCACGGTACTAGATGGCAGTATTACCACTATACGTTAGAAAGATATACGTATGTTCGTCGTCGTGCGTATAAATATAAACCGGCTAAAATTAGGCGACCCTGCTTGAAGATATTTTGGAGGACAATGATGAAGAAAAGTGTCATTTTCTTGTTTTTATTTCACCAGCTGGCATCTATAGTTTATTCATTTAATTTATGACATGATTATATTACGTCATAATTTAAATGAATAAACCACTTACCTATATGGAAGCTTCCCACATATCAAATAACAGTATACATACAATGATTACAAAATTAAAAAGAAACTTACATTAGGTATTGCAATAAATTCTAATTTGCTTAGCTTGTTTTATTATCCCAGCACATTTTGGCTGAAATAAATTTAGTTAGGGAGCCAACTTTTATGTAAACATCGATAGTGATTTAATTCATTCGACGATTCGTGATTGTTTATTCGTCAAATGTCCGTTTCTTTCCGTCCGTTAAAATTTACGACTGGTGTGAAGTAAAAGCCGCTATTAAATCTGACCTCGGTGAAACCAGAGGAATCTCGGGATGACTTTGTTTTACAGACAGATACAGTACAGATTTGCTCTTCCTCAGCGCGTTGGAAATTCTATTTTAATTACGTAGAGTGGCAGAAACTGAGCGACATCACCGATATTTAATGCTGCTCAATAATAGACGCTAACCTAGTAGCCGTGCTATTTTTCATTTCATATAGGTAATCCACGATAAGTTTGCAACGATTTTCATTGTTATTTTCACATCTTATACTTTTAAACGAGCAATTCTTGTATATTTATTTATTTATTTATTTATTTATTTATTTATATATATATATTTATTTACACTGACGATCTCGGAAACCGCTCTAACGATTTCGCAGAAATTTGTTATGTGGGGGTTTTTGGGGGTGAAAAATCGGTCTAACTTATCATTAGGTCCCGGAAAACGCGAATTTTCGAGTTTTCATGCGTTTTTCTTCGCGCGCCATCTCGTGTGCAGTAGTTGTACTGTTAAGACAGAATTCTTTCGGTCGATGTAAGTACTATTTATTGCAAACACTAGATGGCGACACAGGTCAAGGCTAAAACGAATAGAAAATACACTATTTGAGTTTTTGTGGCGAAATGCGCGCCATCTCGTGTGGAGTAGTTGTGTTGTTAAGGCTGAGAATTCTTTCGCTCGATGTAGGTACTATTCATTTTTGATTGAACTAGATGGCGACACATGTCAAGGATACGAAACAGAACCGAGCGAAGCTCGGTTGCCCAGATATTGTTATATTAAACGTCAAACTTTGATGAAATTATGACGTTTACTTAACCCTTGCAGAGCCGGGGCTATTCAAATCTTTGCGTTAAATTCTGAGCATAGTGAGGGATTTTGCTACAATGAAAATAGCAAAATCTGCTGCCATGTAAATAATAAAACATTAGAATAGTAAATGCCACTTTTCTCCCTGCTGGCAGGAAGAAAAAGTGTCACTTTTATATTCTCTCCTAGCAGGGAAGAAAAGGCCCATTCGTGATGTGTAAAAGTTGATTTACACTTTTTACTTTAGATGTTAACATGTAGTGGCATTTTGTTATGGAAATGTGTGGCAAATATATCTGACCTGCATCTGCGTCGCTTTCGAGCTCTTTGAGAGCTTTCTCGATGTAAGGTCGGCATTGTGACTCTGACGGCACGTCATCAGCTGAAAGAAGTTTAATTTCTTACATTATTTATTTATTTATGTAGTTCTCGTAAATAGGATCAAATATTTTTCTCCTCACTAGCTCGGAAACACGTGTTTTGTCCTTTAATACCAGCGGGTAAAAACGCATTTTATCCACTAGTGGGTAAAGTAATTTGACCTTGGATAAAGTCAAATTAACTGCTTTAAAATTGATAAAAGTAGGTGAATCTAGTAATAAAGATGATTTACCACCTGTGGAACTACTGGAAGCAGTGATAAACGCATTTTTTGCGTTGTAGTTTCCTCGCTATAGTGAGGGGAAAAGTTTTGTGTTACACTCGGGTGCAAATGTATTTTACTTCTCGTGTGTTAAAAAACTCGCAAGTTCAGGATTCTATACTCGAACCACTCGCTTCGCTCGTGGTTCAACTATAGAATCCTTTCACTTGCTCGTTTTTCAATTCCACACTCAGCGTTAAAATACAACTTTGCCCCCTTGTATAACAAATAACTATTAAACAAATTAATATCGTTAATATACACGTTACAGTGATAGACAATAAAGATATGCATATGTATACACCTCTAGGTAAATACATATTTATATAATTACATAGAAAACGACCATGACCCAAGAACAAATGTATGTGTTTGTGTTCATCACACAAATACCGGGATTCGAACCCGGCACCATCGACTTCACTGGCCGGGTCACTTCACAGTTCACATCCCACTAAGCTAGGCCGCTCGTCATTTTCCTAATTTATTACAAGCAGAATTAATTGATAGAAGGCAGTTAATACTCGTAATATTTAAAGTGGAGAAAGCGAAAGAGAATTATTAATGAAAATAATGAAAAAATTGTATGAATTTTATGAAATTATCTTTTCTCAACTTGCTAAACAAAAGGTATTGTTTCTATTGTGCAGTTAGCAAACTGTACATTCCTAATATGTAATATTGTTCTAATTCATAAAAAGCCCATAAGGACATAACACGTTTCGTCATCTCCCGAAAAAAATACCTGTAAAGATTTCCCACGCGCATTGCTCTTTTTTTTACAAATTATCTGTTACATATTTAACCTTATATACCTACTGCTATCAATGCTATCACAATAGTTGCTTTTCAACTACATTGTGGCATTGATTCAGAAGCGCTGACCGTAGTGAATAATAGAAACAAAAGCTATTGTTTAACAACTTGTTGCCTACAGGCAACAACTTGTTGGCTACGAAAAAATAAATTCAGAAGATTCGTACTAAGTTAGTTAAAAATAATGTGTACATATTTGATTTGCTTCATACAAGCTCCTTATCAGCCCATCTAATAATAACCATTATGTTTCGCTCGAATTAAAAGTATGTGGTCGTTGTTGTATGTACATGTAGAGTAACCATTTTAATAACTTAGTTGTTAGCAAGGATGATTTATACATATAGGATTGACAATCATCATATAAAGAAGAATTAGAAGAATTTTTAGCGCCACCTATTAAATACTATCATAACTACACTGATGATGACCTTAGTAGTGGAAAATTTCGCTGGCTTGGTTGAAGTCTTGGTGGCTCATTTGGCAGAGCGCTGGAGTATCGATCCAGAGGCCGTGAGTTCAAGTCTCACCCAAGGCAGACATTTTCCACTTTTAAATTTATTCTAAGCCTAACGGCATCGATTGCAGACGTTTCTGCTAATCAGAAGTTAAAATTTACACTGATGATGCCTACAAATTATTATTATTTTAAATTATATGAAAATAAAGAAATATGTCATTTGTTCTTATAAAAAATAAAAACACAAAAATATTTGGGGAAAATATGACTTTGCCACATCCAGGTTGCGAAACAGCGCCATCTAGTTTTATCCCTTAAAGGCCCATCATTTCAGGGGTAGGTGGACTTTTTTGTATGGGCTTTGTCAGTCTCGGTATATATCGGCCTTGATTGTTAGTAAACAGTAGAGAGAGCTTATTTTGTCCTCCTTGCAAACAATTAAGTTTCAGGGTTCATTTTAGCATAGAGGAATAAGTAAAAGGGAAGAGTTGTAACTTCATGCATCAGTAAATGCAAGTTATTTGTAGTGGCATCTAGCGTCAACTAGCGTAAATTATCAGTGCTGCTACTTGACAATAGATGTCGCGACGAACAAAAAGTGTAATGCTCAACAATTTTTGGCTAATTAATATTACAATACAATAGTACTAATCTGTACTCTGTTTTCAATTCCTTCTGTTTGTAATATAAATTGTAAACTGTTTTAATATTACATTTTTGGCAGACGCTATACTGTTGACAGTTGACACCTAGTATCGAGTAGTTGTTCCGATAATTTACGCTAGTATTAGACGCGTGGTTGACCGTTGTCACTACAAATAACTTGCATTTACTGCTGTATGGAATTACAACAATTTCCTTACTTATTTCTCTATGAATTCAGTTTCATTCACTCATTAATCGTTTTTAGGATTCCATGGGTAGGTATTTCAAAAGGAAAAAAAAACCGGCCAAGAGCGTGTTTCCGTATTTTTCTCAAGAACTACTGAACCTATCAAGTTCGAAACAATTTTCCTAGAAAGTCTTTATAAAGTTCTACTTTCGTGATTTTTTTCATATTTTTTAAACATATGGTTCAAAAGTTAGAGGGGGGGGGACACGCTTTTTTTTCCTTTAGGAGCGATTATTTCCGAAAATATGTTTTTTTTTTTTTTAATACTACGTCGGTGGCAAACAAGCATACGGCCCGCCTGATGTAAAGCGGTCACCGTAACCTATGGACGCCTGCAACTCAAACAGTGTCACAAGCGCGTTGCCACCCTAATAGAAACTTGTACACTCCCTTTTGCTGTGTTAAGTACACAGCAAAAAGGAATGTACAAGTTCTAAGGAGGGTTCGGGTTGCCGACAACTCAAAGGACAATAGACGGAACAAGTTAGTTCCGTAAGTCCTCCCGTCATCAGCACACCGCACCCTCGTTGAGCTCTGGCAGCCTTACTCACCGGCAGGAACACAACACTATGAGTAGGGTCTAGTGCTATTTGGCTGCGGTCTTCTGTAAGGCGGAGGTACTACCCCAGTTGGGCTCTGCTCTAGATTCGAGCGAGACGATATCCGCTGTGCTGTGCCCTACCACACAAAGCGGAATATCATTCGCTATGCCCTACCTCCTCTCAAATATTATCAAAAAACGATTTTAGTAAACCCTTAGGCCGTTTTCACATTATCCGATCCGATATCGGATGTCGGACCGACATCCTACATCCGATAAACGCTTCCGATAGTGTCGGATGTCGGTCCGATAAAACGCATTGTTCCAAATCAATGAAGTATGATTTTGTGTCAAAAAATATTTAAAAAATGTTTTATATTTAATAATTATAAGCACTATATCCTAAATATTATATTGTAAAATTAAAATAACGAGCATAAAAAATACTCAGGGTGTCAGGCAAAATAATAGTTATTTGTTATACAAGGGGGCAAAATTGTATTTTTCAGTACAGATGGTGTTTTTTTTACGCACTAGTGCGAGAAGTGGTTCATTATATGCCAGGTCGAAACTTCGGAGGCTCATCTGTACTGAAAAACGTCGTACGATACACGTGCGAAAAGGAAATTCGTAACTCGTGTCGATTTAAAACACTCCCTTCGGTCGTGTTTTAATTTATCGCCACTCGTTTCGAACTTCCTTTTTTACGCACTTGTATCGTAATGTACTATTAACGCCGAGTGTGGAATTGAAAAACGAGCAAGTGAAAGGATTCTCTAGTTGAACCACGAGCGAAGCGAGTGGTTCGAGAATAGAATCCTGAACTTGCGAGTTTTTAACACACGAGAAGTAAAATACATTTGCACCCGAGTGTAACACAAAACTTTTCCCCTCACTATAGCGAGGAAACTACAACGCAAATAAAAATGCGTTTATCACTGCTTCCAGTAGTTCCACAGGTGGTAAATCATCTTTATTACTAGATTCACCTATTTTTATCAATATTAAAGCAGTTAATTTGACTTTATTCGAGGTTAAATTACTTTACCCACTAGTGGATAAAATGCGTTTTTACCCGCTGGTATTAAAGGACAAAACACGTGTTTGCGAGCTAGTGAGGGGAAAATAATTTTACATTCAACTATATCTACAAAAAGATGAAAAAACTATTTAGTATCCGCAATTCGGACCGATGCATTAAAACCTTTTTTTTTTCAATGGAAATTGTCAACTAATTTGAATTTCGATCATTAGCAGCTGTTTAATATGCGCCATTTTTGTCACGCACACTACTACAAACGTATACATACATTATATACGCACGCAAACAAATATTATCGGCCGACAACTGACGGGGGGTCCGGCATGCCAAAAAATGTCGGAAGCGTCCTGCCGATATCGGCAGTTCCATGGTGCCTCGGACAAAAACTGTTGTAGGAGAGTGCCATCGGCATTAAATCCGCAATTTTTGCGTTTTATATCGTTTTTTAGTAATAATGATCTATTAAATACATAAATGAAGACCTGGAAGCGCATAAATCTTACATTTTACATCCTTCCTACATCCGATATCGGATCGGATAATGTGGAAACGGCCTTATTCATTTTTAAATACCTATCCAACAATATATCACACGTTAGGATTGCAATGAAAAAAAAACACTCCCCACTTTACGTGTAGCGGGGGTACCCTAATAAAGCATTTTTTTCCACTTTTTATTTTTGCACTTTGTCGGCGTGATTAATATACATATTGGTACCAAATTTCAGCTTTCTAGTGCTAACGGTCATTGAGATTATCCGCGGACGGACGGACGGACAGACAGACATGGCGAAACTATAAGGGTTCCTTGTTGACTACGGAACCCTAAAAAACTGGTCAAGTGAGAGGAGAGTCCGTCTTAGGCTCCCCACAGACAGTCTTAAAAATTCATAATCTTTAAAAAAACTTGTATGCAATCTGACAGTTCAAATCTGTCAGTGTCTTGTCAGTGTCAGTTTGAACTGTCAGATTGCATACAAGTTTTTTTTAAAATTATGAAAATTAAGACTCGTCTGTGGGGAGGCTTACGCCGTGTCTTGCGTGGGCGACGGTCGCGCGACGGTTAGGCTTGTACTGTAAGAAACTTGGCTCTAGTTATCTTTGTTCACTACTCGGCTTGGCAACATTTTGATTTTTGATACTTCAAAAACATAACCTAACCACAAAATTGAAATTTTGAAAAAACCCCCGACCGCGGCATAATAGAACGATTTTCTGATTTTCATGAAACATGGCTAAGAACACTCCCGACTAACTCAGCTTTCAGACAAAAAAAGGACTAAGTCTAAATCGGTTCATCCGTTCGGGAGCTACGATGCCACAGACAGACACACACACAGACAGACAGACAGACAGACACGTCAAACTTATAACACCCCGTCGTTTTTGCGTCGGGGTTAAAAATGATAACGTTGCATTTTACTTATCCACAAGAGTGCAAAGTAATTGGAGGTGTGGGTTGTGATGAGATGATTTTGAATAATAAATGTGAAAAAATATTATGAATTTGATTTAGTTTGATGTTTTCCTCGCGATGTGGTGAAGATTTTTCAATAATGCATTCGCTCGCTCCGGTAGGTATCAATTATTGCCACATTAGGTTAAATTATCTGGGGGGTACGGTAGTGCCCCCGCCAAGTCGAGCGCAAAAGCAAAATTTCGCATTTATGAAATGAATGAAATGAAATGAAATAAATGAAAATTATTTATTTGAAACAGCAGCATACTTTGTACAATTATTGCAGTTATGACATTTAATAAATTGTTCCAAAAATGATTCCACTCAGCATGTGTCGGAGCACTTAGTGCCACGACGCTGATTTTCAGCTAAAACTTAAATACTAAGAAATACCTACAATAAAATAGGTATTAAATCATAAGTAAATACAATGTTAGTAAAAATAAACATAATATGTAATACTTAAAGTAATAATGACCGGCGTAAACACAGAATTAGAATTATTAATTAACAGGTAAAATGGGCAGTGGGGAGTTAGGGACACAACTAAGACTTTAAATGCATGAGTGACATAGACGACTAGGAGTTGGAAATTTGAAGGCTCACCCTTTAGATGAAGTTTCAACTTGTTTTTAAATGAAATAAGTGATTGAGCGTTTCTTATTGGCGGAGGAATATTATTCCAGCATTTTGTGGCAGCATATCGAAAGCTGCCACGAAAGCTTGCCGACCTGTGTCGCGGGTATATAAGGCGGGAGGCATGCCTTTCGTGCATTTGCGAAAAAGTAAGTTTGTCTAGTAGATATGAGGGTTTCTTGCTTCTTATTATTCCAAATAACAAGGATTTATGACACTCACTCACTCATGGTCATCAGAATAGAACTAGTACTTCCCATAAACTCAGAGAGCTGAAATTTGGTACAGAGTTACCTAGGGTTTGATGGCCACATAAAGGGAAAACTATAAAAACTAAGATAATCAAAGATCTGGAGTACCTGGTGACCCTGATTAGGAAACACAAGAGCCCAATCAAACTATTAGAGATCGACATACCGCTTTTACAAAAAATATTCAACTTGGTGGGCCGCTTCATTTCATGCCCACGTTTCTACAAAAATAAGTGAAATACCACCAAAAACATTCTGTAAAAAACTAGCCAAGTCTCGATAGAGCTGCTTGTTTATCTCTAAAAAACCGGCCAAGTGCGAGTTGTACTCGCGTTGCAAGTTGCGAGGGTTCCATACACCATAAGAAGGGCTTAAGCGCCTCCTTTTTTGTAGGCGCTTAAGTCATTTTTGCTAATAATCGATATTTTCAGCGTGTGGTTCAGAATGTCAAGAATGTGGAATTTTGAACGTTGATTCGAAAGTTGAGGGATTCAAGACACATAGATTAAACAAACTTTGCCACCGAGTGAAACACAAAATTAAATTCATCAAAATTCATCGTTATTCAACATTTATAATTCAAAATCATCATTTATAGGTAAATGTATGAAATTACTTTGCACTCTTGTGGATAAAATGCAATTTTGCTCTCTGTTTTCGAAAAATAAAAGAGGGTCTTTATCAGTTGGTCTGGTGAAAATAACTAATTGGTGTGATTGATGCTTATATGTCAACTTATAATAGTTATAATAAGGACTTCCTTGTATTGATTTTCAAACATCAATACTCGCAGTACTAGCTGTTTCCCGGTTTTAGATTTATTCTTGGTTTTTATGTACCTTATATTAAGACAAGTAATATAAACATGGGTACAGGTACCTACAAAATTTCAGCTTTCCGGAAGTAGCCTTAGGAGATGAATATACCTAATTACCTACTTCCCACCTTCACTTGAATTGTATCACAACGTGATCACAACATTTAATTTGGTATATATATATATGTATATATATGTATCCTAAGAAATATTTCTATTAGATACCTACTATTACTTTATGCCTGATTTAGACGGCGTGCGAACTCGCATGCGATTTTAGTTACATTGCGGGCTGTTGAGGTTACATACAATTTTGCACAGCCATCAAATACCGCAATGTAATATTAAAACTCGTATACGAGTTCTCGTACCGTCTAAATGGGCCCTTTTAGTTAGATAGTTAGCCGAAATATTGACTAAGATAAAATGCCGTTACCTACTTAAATATAAATATTGACAGTTTGAGGTCAACCAATTTTCTCTGTCTCAATTTTATATCGTCGTCACAATCCTATCGCTTTTCACAAGATGGCGACGTACAACGACAAATCCCTGTATTTCTATTTGCGTAGCTATGCGAGATGGCAACTGGTGACGTATTGCTCTCGCCAAAATCCATGCGTTTTAGCGTCGGCAAATACAATTAGGCAAGCTCGTGATCAAACCGTGTTACTGGGTTAGTAATTATGTCACTCAAAGCATCGCTAAGGTTATTGCCAGAAATAGAGCAAATGGGAGAGCTTTTTACATAATTTCAGCGCAAGTTGATCTGAAAATAGCAACGGGTAGTGACGCAGAGCGCGAGCGCAGCGGTGCTCCCACTCGCGGCGGCGGCTACGGGCGCCGACTCACCTCTCGCGGCCGCGGCCAGCGCCGACACGGCGAACAGTATGCACAACATAAACCTCCATAACTGCCTTTTGGTCCACATTTTGTACAGTTCCAGCCCGGCTAAGTCGGGCTATCAGTCATTTGCACTCACACACGCGCACCCGAACCACCGATCTATGGACGAGAATATTCCTACATCTACACTAAAAGAAATATATCACTGATGCAGCTCGACTTATATTCCAGGAGGAATGCAAGTCGAGTTATTCGGTTCTATTAAATCGCGGTTTAAACGAGCACCGCGATCGGGATCGTAATGGGCCAATCGAGGTCACAAAGTCGGCTTCGAGTTAACCGCGATTTAATAGATTCCGGCGGTTCCAATATAGAAGTATGTTAGGTACGCGAAACTGCATGTAAAGACGAACGTACTCTATTTCCGGAGACAGCACAGCATCGCTGGTCGGAGGGGTACTGGCGCGCGCGCACTCGCTCCCCGCGCGGAGCTTTCAGCGATATTCAGTCCGGTGTCGCTGCCAACTGCCGCCGCGACGTCGCGGCGAGCGGCGAGGCGCCACGCGCACAGGACGTATCCACCTACGAGAAGCAAGGCATGACCGACACAGATCTCACTCTCCGGCAACTCCCATACCACGACCCGTGCGATGCCACCAGCAGCAGCAGCTTCTTCTAATAGTTCTGACCTCATCTTGAATAAAAATGCAAACAATTTAAACTAAACTGGAACTAGATTGGAATCTTTTGAACTCACTTATATTTACCCTTTTGAAAGCCATGAGCGAGTGCGGGGTTGGAAAGCCGCTGAACCAATGGTTTGGCGACTATCTCACCACGCGCAAAATTTAATATTATTAAGAAAAAAAACCGCCGCCTTTGGGGTTCTGGTGAAAGCTACTTGCGAATGATGGATTATGTAGAATGTGTAGGTATCTTTTAAAACTGCTTTTAATGCTTTAATTATTTGATGGCAACACAAATGAATTTACGTATACCGTCAAGGTTTGAGGAGTTTCCTTAATTCCTCATGAATCCGATTATAATAAATCGGAGCTTGACAAAATTTGACTTGAAAACTCAATATTCTCAACAAACATAACTAAATAAATGTCATTGTTTTAAACTTAAATGCATGCTATTCTTATACAAACACCAAAGTCACTATAAGTGTGCCATTCAGATTAAGGAGTTCCGTTCTGATCTTCAGCAGTTCCACTGCACCAAATGTCACTGTTCTGGACGTAAGTGCATGCTGTTCTTATAAAAATACCAAAGTCACTATTAGTGTGCCGTTCAGCTTTGAGGAGTTCGGTTCTGACCATCATCAGCAGTTCCACTGCACCAAATGTCACTGTTCTGGACGTAAGGGCATGCTGTTCTTATAAAAATACCAAAGTCACTTTAAGTGTGCCGTTCAGATTTGAGGAGTTCGGTTCTGACCATCGTCAGCAGTTCCACTGCACCAAATGTCACTGTTCTGGACGTAAGTGCATGGTGTTCTTATAAAAATACCAAAGTCACTATAAGCGTGCCGTTCAGATTTGAGGAGTTCCGTTCTGACCATCATCAGCAGTTCCACTGCTCCAAATGTATGCATATACAATCAATAAAAAAATTTTTTTTTCAAAATCGGTTCAGTAACGACGGAGATATCGTGGAACAAACATTAAAAAATATATTGAAAAAAACCGGTCAAGTGCGAGTCGGACTCGCCCACCGAGGGTTCCGTACAAACTTTCAAACTCCCCAGTTAAAATAATCTCATGTTTTCACATAACTCTAACGACTTGACTAGAAGACAAAAGTATAGGTACTAATGAGCATTATTGTGTATAGCGCCATCTCTCGGTGAATTCGCTAACTAATTTGCGCGACCATAGTACATATGTTGGTTTTTCAGGGATTATTCTTTATAATGTTAACCGATTTAAACAATTTTTACTTTATTGGAAAGAAGATGATTTACGTAACATCTCGTATTAATTTGAAGTACATCCGCAAAGGTGGGTAAATTAAAAGTAAAAATCTGAAAGTTTTTTGTGAATAAAAAAAAAAAGTTTTCAAGATACAAACACGATTATATTTTTCCTGTAATATTTAGCATAAAACCAATGTTTCCTAAAATTTTCATAATTTTTCGTTGGTAAACTTCGAAGATAAGGGGGGGGGGACGGTATTTTTTTTTTTGTACATTTTCCTTCAAAATTCTTTTTTTTCACAACAAAAAAATTATAAAAAATAGTTTATTTACGTTCAATTTGAGCTCTTTCTAACGATACCCCACTTGACCTAGTAACTTGAAATTTACAGTTTGCCCCCCTTTCATTTTGGCCATTTTCTACAATTAAAATTAATAAATTAAAAAAAAATATACCTTCTATTTGTAGAGGTTCACAACTATTTCAAGTTGATAGCATTAGTAGTTCTCGAGATATTTAGGAATGTGACATGTGACAGACGGACAGAGTCGCACCATAAGGGTTCCTGTTGTACCTTTTTGGTACGGAACCCTAAAAACATACAGACGAATTGAGAACCACCTTCCTTGAGAGATTTGAGGCGGCGGTTAAAAACACGTGTTTTCGAGCTGAGTGAGGGTAAAACTTAATGAAATTTAAAAATATACCTCGTTTATACAATGCCCGTTTGGTTGCTGAAAATTCAGGCTTCTAGTTCTAGCCACAACGAAGTAACAGGTTGTTGAAAATGGCCTAAAATGCTTCTAGAAAAGGATGGTACGGCCGTGCCACTTTTTTGTTCGACTTGGCGGGGGCACTGCCGTGCCCCCAGATTTTATGTGCATTTGCTACAGTAGGTATAGATGGGGGTATGCAACTTGGTTATACTTAACCATCTCAAGTATAGCAAGCAAGTTAAGAAACATTTAATTTTAAAGTTCATGCAACAAAATATTATACAATTACGTTTTTGAGTTTTTACAGCCTTAGGTATTACCTACTGCTGCTTAAGCCATCGAGGATTAGTTCTTACGTAATGTGGCCGGCCGTATATTATGAGTCGATAATGCCTGCCTAGACTCTAGGGTACGTATTGACGAAACGATCGCATGTACAAGGCAACTTTTATATCCGGGGAATCCCCGAGTAAGTACTTAATAACGCTTACCTACTTACTATAAAATATTGTCTACTGTCAATAAACTAAATGAAGCGTGGCATCGAGCAAGATAACTTAATATATAATAGATACTCTTCAACTGTAGTCATGAATGTACCCGCCGTCTATTAGCGTTGAAATTGATTAATCCCACCCGTTACAGTAGGATAGTATAGGACAAGAGTTGGCCCGCGTTGCCGCGCCGCACCACGCGCTCAGATATCTCAACCTGTCAAACTGAAAATTACTGCCCTCCGTTTATTTGCACCTCGTTGCACTGACACGACCTTACAAAACCAACGTTACGTAAATTGTTTGCATGTCGATCTATTTTCGGCACACTGTTAAAGCACTGCGATTTCTATACCGCACTATTTGTAAGTGCGATAGGGACGGCCTGATATTTTATCGTCTATCGCGCGACCATGCTTCCCGTGCAGCAGGGCGATTATGCTCGCAATTTTATCATTTATCGACGTGGATAAAGCGTCCGTCACGTTCTGGCAAGTAACGTATGTCGGTGTGAGAATGACGGTGTCCTATCCGCGTTGATAAGTGATAAAAAGGAAGCATGATAGGCCCGCTGTTCAAGACCTTCTCTCAATTTCAAATTGCTGTGCAAAAACCTATGTGCGAAAAAAAAAGGACATTTTTGATGTTGAACGATCCTATTCCTATCCAGGATCAAAAGCTTGTATAGGATCAAAAACAATATGCCGGTTAGAAAAGTCAAAAATGGAAAAAAAAAATCCCCTCACTAGCTCGGAAAGACGTGTTTTGTCCTATAATACCAGCGGGTAAAAACGCATTTTATCCACTAGTGGATAAAGTAATTTGACCTTGAATAAAGTCAAATTAACTGCTTTAAAATTGATAAAAGTAGGTGAATCTAGTAATAAAGATGATTTACCACCTGTAGAACTACTGGAAGAAGTGATAAACGCATTTTTTGCGTTGTAGTTTCCTCGCTGTAGTGAGGGGAAAAGTTTTGTGTTACACTCGGGTGCAAATGTATTTTACTTCTCGTGTGACACTTTCGCTACCAAGAACCCGACTGTCGGGCACACCGCTCGTAGAAGCGTAGCCGATTACATGGGTTTCCCCGTATGTAGCGAAAATGTCGTAGCGCCGCGTAGAGCCCGGTTTCGAAAGTGTTAAAAAACTCGCAAGTTCAGGATTCTATTCTCGAACAACTCGCTTCGCTCGTGGTTCAACTATGGAATCCTTTCACTTGCTCGTTTTTCAATTCCATCTCCCCAATTTCCAAATCCTCTTGTATAACAAATAACTATTTCACCACACCAACTGGTATAAAGGCTTACTTTGCCATTCGAAAACAGATAGCAAAATTGCATTTTATCCACAAGAGTGCAAAGTAATTTCATACAAATTTTAACTTGATATTTTGAGCTGGCAGGTAGAATTTACCTATAACTTATGATATTAAAAGCATTGAATAAATTCATAGATTTCATTTAGTTTGACGTTTTATAGTCAGTATTTTGTTCGTGTTGGTGTGGTGAAAAATTTTGTGTTTCACTCGGGGGCAAAGTTTGTTTAACCTTCGTGCCTTGAAACCCTCGCAACGCTCAAGATTCCACTTCTCGAACCGCTCGCTACGCTCGTGGTTCAATATTGGAATCTTTCGCTTGCTCGGGTATCAGTATTGGCACGTGCGATTAAACAACAACTTTGCCCCCCTTGTAAAACAAATAACTATTTTCACACGCTTTTTATGTCTTTCGTTTTTTACACTTTTTTGCATATCAGGATTCAAATCATTAAAGAAAAAATAATCAAGATAGCTATAAAAAAAAGTGATATATAAAAACATTAAACTCCTGTCTAGGCTTAGGACTTTTTATGGCATACCGTGGTTCTAAAATCCGTGGAGTCGCCATATGAAAAAATTTCAAAGTCAAAGTCCAACAGTATGATGTCACATTAAATATACAACGTGTTTCCGGTATCACTCAAAACCTCAGACACCCCAACTGATTTTTATTTTTTTAAACTCATTTAGAGTATTCATCTTTTAATCTGATGGTTACTTTTTTTTAAATTGAATTTTTAATTTTCTGTACAGCTCTACTTGACTTAGCTCTACACTCAATAAAATAATTGCTAACTACCATCACAAACCATAAAACTATTTATTTGTGTACGTTACTGCAACGACATAAGGTTTACCAATAGACAGCTAAGATGTCACCGTTAAACACTTTAAAGCTTTGTCACAGTAAACTTCAAATTGGACAGGTAATCGCAGTAAACAAATTTAAACCCAATATTCAAAATGACAAGGTTGTAATTAGGTACGAGTTCAATTTGTTATGACTTATGATAAACATTAAGATTAAACTGACAAACAACGTCAAACTCGTAGCGGAAAAAATAATCGTCCAAGTAACCAGCCAGTATTAATACCCCCAAATACTGAAAAAGGTAAACAACCTCTAGCAATGCGATATACACAATGTTGTATTACGAATACAATAGAATAGGCATATAAAAAATAACTAATAATACTAATTTAAATAAAAATATTACCCCCATCAAGATATAGCTCAATCGATTCTACTCTCGATTCTGAACAAATGGTTTTCAGGTTTTTAGTGTTAAGTGAAACACGGTGTAAATATTTATACACACTGTCACATCGTCACTGAGTTCATTTTAATCGAACGTAGTTGATTTTATCTTAATAGTAATTTTTTGGTATTATTATATAGGATTATGATAAAATTTACTAATGAATAACATTATTAGTTAATATTAACTACGTTCGATTAAAATTAACAAGGTAACGTTGTGACAGTATGTATAAATACTTATATATTATGACATCATACTGTTGGACTTTGACTTTGACTTCGAAAATTTTTCATATGTCGACTCCACGGATTTTAGAACCACGGTATGCCATAAAAAGTCCTAAGCCTACTCCTGTCTCAGCCTACTGCCCCTTGAAATTGTCAACCTAATTAAAAAAAAAATTGGCATAAATTATGTGACTTGTGATTCGTGGGTCGGGTTTAGTTTAAGTACAAAACGCTATTATGAAACAGGTCTTTGTGGACAACATGGTTACAATACTTACAATTGTAAAACTATCTTGTGAATTGTCAATTGTAAATTGTGTAACTATTGTAAGTGATCACAAAACAGGCCACCCAAAATCATAAATTAAACTAAGTCTTAAAAATAAACTTTAATATTATCCTTAATCTTACATTATGTCGAACATTCAATTTACCATCATCATTATCATCCTCCTTGCGTTATCCCGGCATATTGCCACGGCTCATGGGAGCCTGGGGTCCGCTTTGACAATGTATGTTTAAGATCATGTAGTTTAATAAAGAAGGGCTTATTGCTTGGAACAATACATATTATGATGCATGTTGCTTTGCTTGTAAAGTTATTTCTTATAATTTATTTTGACTTTTGTTCTTTCCTCTGCTGTTAGGTCTAGGTTTTATGATTTCAAAAATACCAAATGTGAATACTTTGAACAGATGATTTAAATAAGCCTTAGAGTATTTTTTTCTAAGTAATTTTCACAAAACATCCTCTTCTTGAAGAATTATTCTAAAGTAGTCTAATGATCTAATGGTCAATAATGATCAGTTCATCAATGCTCCAGTCTTCATAGGAATGGTCAGGTAAGTATCTTCGGATGATGATGGGAATTTTCCGTTGCTTGAGTTCCTTCATGGCTATCTGCAGGGGGTCAGTTTCGCCTTCCAGCTCCACCATCACGGGGGCACACATGGCTATCTGGAGTGCTCTTGTACCTGAAAAATATAATAAGGCTCATAAGAATCATGTCAAAAACACAAATTCTTCTTTTAACACATTCACTGTCAGACAAAAAATAGCACACTACTCCAGAAACCGATCATTATCTATAACCATTATCTTGTATTTAAAGGAAAAGTTAATTGTAGAGCAACAGTGAAGCCAAGTCCACGAGAGCCCACCATTCCAAGCAGTGAATGTGTTAAATAATATAGAACATAGACATGATTGTACTGTATCATAGCGTAGCTTACTCTTAGTTGCATGATAGAAATAAATACTTAAGTAATTGTACCTTAAAATTATTTGCGACAATAAATGACTTTTTATTTATTTATTTATTTTTTTTAATAAATAGTCTGAGAGTGATTTTTTGTGTAAAAGGCATAAAATAATAATAATGATGATGATGATGGCTATACTCTCAATAAAAGTGAGTTTTATGACATGCTTGTTTTTTTCTTCAGAACAATATTACCTGACAGTGACAAATTATTTATTTATTTAAAAAAAAAAAGTTACATTGTACCTTAATTTTTTGCCAAACTGTGAGACAGTTTGTTGGTGTTGCGCTCAATTAAACCTTATACAACAATAAGTTAGCTACTTTATAAAGATAGGTATATGTCAGTGTTATACCGTTTCTAAATAAAACTTTCTTATTATTTGTATACATGTAGGTCATAGCATTGTTTTCAATATTTATTCTTTTTTGATTACACATTGATGTTATAATTGATCTTTTATAAATCTCGTAGGTTACTAATACAATAATATTCAACACAATGATCCATATCATAGAGCAATAAACAACAAAATATAACCTCACCTAAGACTCTAGCTCGTTCGTATTTCGTCATATAGCGGGTGGTAATTCTTTTAGATTTCTCCACACCTCCTCCAGCCTGGCCGGGAGCCAGGCACTGCACATTGTAACCCTCCTCCTCTTGCTCCTCGGCTTCCTCTATGTTGTCATCTTCTTCGGCAATATCGTCGTAGTCTGCCCCCGCGTCGTCAGCTTCATATTCTTCATCAGCCATTACGAGTTAAACACAATTTATAGTTATACAACAAAAAGTATACTTGGAGCTCTTAATTTCAATTTTGTTAATAAGATTACGGTGTGCAATGCAATTGTACCCACGCTACTCTAAACTCTTGTGCAAATATCACGCAAATATGCTCTGTCTGCCACTGTCAGTGTCAGTTGTCACATTGACAGTGACAGTTAATACAGATAATATAGAAGTGCTCCTGGTTTCATCCAGTAAATTATGTACATTTTAAAAATCAAAAAGGCTTTATTTATTACAGAAATAATTAATTAAAATTAATTTAATATCATCAAGGCAGTGACTAAATTGTTCATTTCAAGTAATAATACTCTTGTCACTCAAGTGTTTTCAATATACATCAAAATACTTATACATATAATTCTAAAATAATGAACGCAGTCTTAGAACTGTTAGATTGTCTATGATTCCCTCTATTCTTTTTGGTCCATTGGACGCTGTTCCTTTTCCGGTTCTGCATCAAAGCTGTAACCATGCCGGTGTGTATTTAATAAAATTTATTCGTTTAAATTAAACATAGTTACAATTTTGTGATTTAGTTTTGTGCTCACTTAGTTTCTACAAACGTTAACAAGTCGTATCATAGTGGCCTAGCATTCTGAATAGAAAGAAAATTATGTCGAAAATGCGTGTTACACATGGCCTTTTTGACATGTCACATAGAATTCTAATGTAAACCTACTGCTAACGATAACCGCGTGAAATAAATGTGAAAGATACTAGTAACGATTATAGGTTATTTCGGTTGCGATGAACCAGGATAGGAGTGATTATTTACGTCGGACGGGAGTGATGTGATAACTAACCTCAACATAAACGGTTTCAGCTCGCAGTGGATCTATTGCACCCAACTCCCGCCTCGGAGCGAAGGAAGCATAAATTGAAGAGGCTGGTGCCCCATCCTAACTCATATTTTATGGATGTGAAATGCCCCGGCTGCTACAAAATCACGACGGTATTCAGTCACGCGCAAAGGGTGGTCGTCTGCGCCGGTTGCTCGACGATCCTCTGTCAGCCCACTGGAGGTCGTGCCAGACTAACTGAAGGTAAGTTTCGCATTTTGCCATTATCCAGTGTAGTGTAAGATTTAAATTAAAAACTTCGTGGTATTGATTGCGAACAAAACAATATGATTGAGACAAGTTGATTTCACAACATTGTGGAAAAATATTGGTTATGTTGTTAACTTTCTCTTTTATTTTATCATGTATACGACCTGTTCGACCTGCATACATTATAATGTTTATTGTCATTCCAAATTGTTAAGAAATGATTAATTCACACAAGAGACCTTAGGAACCGTGATTTCTTGCTACTACATCACTGATCTAAGTATATTTTAAATAAAAATATAAATAGTGAACCAACCTCGCAGATCTACTTAGCTCCAGTAAGCTCAACCAATAACGACTCTGTCAATTGCCCTTGATGTTTAATACAGAAGCAACTGAAAGCTAATGTGTGATCTGTTTATAGTAACCACACGTTTTTGTTTTGTTATTATCTAACAATATCTGCAGGTACTACAAAATCTGCAGATAGAGCTATGCAGCATGTCACTGTGTTAACAGCACAAATTAATTTCAAGAGTTAAGTAGAACTGTTCAAATCCATAATTTTAATGATATGATGCATTATCTGCCATCCACTCCATACATGAATGGTTTAGGGTTGAGACTCGCACAATGAAAATGAATTTCTAGAAGTCCCTTGGTTCAGTGAAATCTGATCTTGGTTGAGGAGAGGAAGCAGCCAATTTAATAAATTTTAGGTCCCTATATTAGCTCTGTTAACTGATGAATTAGTTCACCTCTCTAATATTTCAGTGTGTAAAATATGAATCATATCTCTGTCTACAGACTCCATGAAATTCCAAGAACAGGAATATTGCACAATGAAAATAACTTGGTTGCATTTGATTGTGCAACTACTTAGTTGCACAACCAAATACAACCTTGCTGCTCCTGTTGTGGTGTTCTGATGCACCTTAGCCAGAGAATATTAATGAACCTAATTTTAATTATAAATCAGTTTACCAGAACTAACTCTTGATTTCTTTTTGTTACAGGATGTTCGTTTAGGAGGAAACAACACTGAGAAGCCTGGAGAGAGAGCCCTAATTTAAGATTTTCATTTTATTTCCAGTTGTATGAAGAAGTGATATTTTACAAATTCATTAAAATGGATCCGTTGAAGCATTACAAATAAAGGCTTTTTCAAAGGGACCTTGCGTTTCAATACAAAATAGACATTGCCTGCATGTAAATACCTGGAAATAGGTAGGATAAACAGGTAATATTGTTTTCTGTTGCTTAGTAGGGGATTATTGTTTAATTACAATATTTTTCAGTAAAGTAAGGAGCGTCTATAGTTGTCACAACCAAATACATTTTCAGTTAACCTTACTGGCCTGGTTTTTAAAATATTTTCACGTCTTTAGTTTTACATATTGAAATAAATATGACCTTGGATATGGAAGTATGACACTGAAATTTGTACTAAGAAGGAAGATTTGTCAGTGAAGGACTTGTTCATATGAGAAGTCACAAATCAACTGCATTAAGTATTAAAAATAATCTGAACTAGTCTTCAGTGGTCGGAGCCTTTTCACACACACATTAAAATTCCTCTTAATTTTTCCACCTTATTTGGCATCCTAAAACAATGTTGAGTGTTATTTTACTGGCCTAGTTGTTTTAAAATTAATTTATTTTTATTTCAACCAACTTGGATCATACAATAACACGGTACAATACAACAATGTCACAATCAATAACAATAAAATACACATGCCAATATTGACACCCGAGCAAGCAAACAGAGGCTTCCAATATTGAACTACCAGCGTAGAGGGGTTATAAATGTGGAGTCTTCAGCATTGTGAGGTTTTTTAACCGACTTCAAAAAAGGAGGTTCTCAATTCGACTGAATGTTTTTTTTTTATTTTATTTTTTTTGTATGTATGTTACTCGATATCTCCGAGAATCGTGGACCGATTTTCAAACTTTTTTTTTTGATCGAATACATACAATCACGCCTGTATCCCATAAAGGGGTAGGCAGAACACATGAAACTACTAAAGCTTCAGTGCCACTCTTGGCAAATAAGGGGTTGAAAGAAAACGAAACTGTGACATTGCAGTGACAGGTTGCCAGCCTCTCGCCTACGCCACAATTTAACCCATATCCCATAGATAAATACAAAACCGTACTTAAATAGATGAATACATACTTATATACATAGAAAACATCCATGACTCAGGAACAAATATCTGTGCTCATTACACAAATAAATACCCTTACCGGGATTCGACGAACGACGAACGACGACGGGAATCGAAGACAACATTAAAATTAGGTAGTTAATTAAAGTACTTTGAAGTAACCTGCTGTCCTACGGGATAATAGTACATTACGATACAAGTGCGTAAAAAAGGAAGTTCGAAACGAGTGGCGATAAATTAAAACACGATTACGAATTTCCTTTTCGCACGTGTATCGTACGACGTTTTTCAGTACAGATGAGCCTCCGAAGTTTCGACCTGCCATATAATGAACCACTTCTCGCACTAGTGCGTAAAAAACCACCATCTGTACTGAAAATATTATAATATATATAGGTATCCATATATTTTTATTCTTTTCCTTCTGGTGACCGTCCTTTGTCACCCATGTTTCACAACTAAAGAGTAAGACGAAATTGACGAGTGAAGATGCTCTGACTGAAACAATTACTTTTCATATTATTAATGTTTACCATTACACACAGAGCACAATCTCATCGGTAAATATTGTCAATTTTACTTTATTTCGACGTGCGTTTATCATAGCGCTCTTGAATAATACGATTTTGTAAAGAAAATATCTCCTAGATACATACTATCAATTGTGTCGCTTAGTTTCAAACTTGGGTACTTAAATCCATTCTGCTTTAAGATTGAATATATTAAAAATATATATTAACCTTGTAGCAGAATGGATTTATCCAGGTTTGAAGTTAAGCAACACAATTACGCTTAATTCGGTATGTAAGAAATACCTTATTTTTTGTTAAGTTACTGATGGGCCTTATTTCATACATGCAGCAATTTGGGAAAAGTGCACCTACTTAATGCACATGCACATGGACCCAATTTTTTGACCCATTTACACTTATCTAATTATAAAATGTACATAACATTTCGAGACTTTTAACCGGGCCTTATTTGTATGTAGATCACAGATGCCCTTAGTTGGTAGATGAAATGAGTGTTATATACGTTTTAATTCTATGGTAACAGAAATGCTGATATGTAAGTATAAATAAGTTTTAAATAATAAAAATATCAAAAGTATCTATACGTTTAAGTACCGATACCTAGGTTTAAATTTAGCTGGCAAATTAGTTAAGCATTTTTATGGTTGGTCTTGTTCTGTGCTAAGCCTTGTATTTCTAATGCTAGGTAGGTAATATGTATACACAACCCTAGAAAATTAGAAATATAAGATGCATATGTAGCTTTCCATCTGAAAAAGGTCCTTATGCTTCATATGCAATAAGATTTTGTTTGGCAGATTTTTTGTTAGAATTCTGCTAAAAAGTTCTAATTACCTTGGAACATAATCCGGTGTCTGGTAATATAATAGGTACCAAATTGTTACCTAGTTAAATTTTCCTACGCTGTCACTTCTGTCAAACATGTGCAAAAAAAAGAATAAGATTCACATACATTTTTGGTAGGTAGATACTGTCAACCAATTATGTAGAATCCTAGGCCACTCTAGAACCCTGTCGTATTGACACCGTCATTTATTTGCTACAGAAGTCAGTTTTACTTTTACTGTGAAAGGGTCTAGATTGGCCAATGACCTAGGATTCAGATTAATTGGTTGATTGTACTCCTATAATATGGCTTCTCTTTGAAATCGAAAAGGTTTTAGCTTTTTACATACCGAATAACTTTATTTCGCTAACAATGTGACTCTTAAAAGAAATCATCTTTTAAGATAATCACATTATGTATAAGATAAGGAATTGTTTCTACCATTCCTTAAACTTTTACTGTGAAAGGGTCTAGATTGGCCAATGACCTAGGATTCAGATTAATTGGTTGATTGTACTCCTATAATATGGCTTCTCTTTGAAATCGAAAAGGTTTTAGCTTTTTACATACCGAATAACTTTATTTCGCTAACAATGTGACTCTTAAAAGAAATCATCTTTTAAGATAATCACATTATGTATAAGATAAGGAATTGTTTCTACCATTCCTTAAAACATTACAAATTTGCATTTTAGTCAAATCAGTACACAGGGTCCCCCCACATCTAGCGTCTCGCGAACGTCGTCGCCTCTCCAACGCCCGCGCGGCGTTGACGCCGCGCTTCCGCAGCGCCGACGCGACGTTGCGGCGCCTCTCGAACGTCGACGTCGCAGTGACGTCCGCGCGGCGTCGACGCCGCGTTAGCGCCGCGCCTCCTCGACGTCAGTGGCAGTAAATCAAAAGTAGCTTATACGTTTGTTCGTATGCCTTAACCAATTTTTTGAAAAGTTATTTCTATAATGTAGGTGCATCAACTTGTTTACAGAGGGTCTGTGGCCTGTGTTGTATCAACTACGTTTGACATATTGCTTTCTCTTTATCGGAAAAACTGTCATTTCATAGAAATATTGTAAAAACACTAAACAGAGAATGTGTCGAAGAAACGAGAGCAAAAAGCAATATTTACGCGTCTAGCGACCGTCATGATGCACAAATTTAAGGTTTTTGATTAGTAGTTTACGTTTATTTGCCATAATTTGTTAGTTACTAAAAATACCGGGATTCCGATTACAAAATTAAATATCGGTTTCGAAATCTACCCCAAAAATCCCGAGATACTGGGATCCCGGTATTGTAAGGCCTAGCTGGACGTTGGTAGCCGCTGGCATCACGGCGGCGCTACGCGGGCGCGGCGTCGACGCCGCGCGGACGCCACTGCGACGTCGACGTTCGAGAGGCGCCGCATCGTCGCGTCGGCGCTGCGGGAGCGCGGCGTCGACGCCGCGCGGGCGTTGGAGAGGCGACGACGTTCGCGAGACGCTAGATGTGGGGGGACCCTAATATCTTCACGGAGTCCAAAACATTATGCATCAGAAGTCCGAAACTAGACAAATATAGAGAGCGCCAGGTTCAAATAAAGCGTTTTCTCACTTATAGAGGCTCTCGCTAATAGAGGTTGTCGATGCTAGTAATGTCGCTTATAGAGGTCACGTATATGGTCAAATAAATATGTATCTTTTGTTTAATATGCATGTAGATATAAATTAACAAAAAATAGGTATGTGATCCTGACTTCAAAAAGCAATACTGTAAATAATCCACAATACTGTTATACAAAAACAATATCTTTCCTTTGTTAATAATTTTAAGAAGTAACTTATATTTAAACAAAATCACTCCTAATATTTATTTATGCAAGAGAAACCAGTATGGTTAAATAAATCAATATACCGATTGTACTGTCTAATCTTTTTTTTTTTTTTTTATCCTGAAGAGATAAACAGTTGATTGTGTGTTTAGGCATTGCTTAATCTAACAGCACGGCACCGCACCGCAGCTAAAACCAAACTGAACGAAGTGTAATCTCATACAAAATACTTTTATAGTTAAAACAAATCATAATGTTAACGAAACAAACTACCCTCCTTGTGGCGGCTTATTCAAAATACAAATTTTATAACGCCAAGCTTTTCCACTCATAGAGGTTTCGGAGATGACTGCTTCCAGTTGCAGAGGTAAAAATAAGAAATTTCCCAAAAAATGGATTCCGCTTATAGAGGTCCCAAAATTTCACTTATAGAGGTAATTCGTTGCTAAGGGAGTGGGACCGAGAACTTAGGTCCACTTAAAGAGGTTTTCCACTTACCCAGGTTCCACTTATCCAGTTTCCACTGTACTTGTGCCGGCGGTGGACGCGGGTGTGTGCGTGCGCCACGCGCACGCACACAGGGCCTCTCTGTGGGTGCCGCCCCCGTCAGCGCGACGGCGATAAAGACCTAAAAATCTCAAATTTGAATTCGTGCTTCGGTATCGTATCCTCTTAATGTAAATATTTGATAAGTTGATGGAAATACAAATGAGTATACAATACGTAGGTACGAGTATATCGTTCAGGTTTGAGGAGTTGCCTCAATTCCTCATGAATCCGATATCCAATTATAAGAAATCGAGCTTGACAAAATTTGTCTTGAAAACTCTATATGCTTAACAATAATTTTTAAGAAAAAAAAACCACCTTCCCTTGGGGTTCTGGTGATAAATACTTTCAAATGTTGGATTATGTTATCAATTCGTCTGTATATTTTTTAATGTTTGTTATTCGATATCTCCGTCATTTCTGAACCAATTTTGAAATTTGGATGATTCTGAAGTACTTACAGATGAGAATGATTATCAGAACGGAACTCTAACCAGGGGCGGCTTACTCTTCATCAGCAGTTCCACTGCACCAAATGTCACTATTCTGGACGTAAGTGCATGCTGTTCTTATAAAAATACCAAAGTCACTATAAGTGTGCCGTTCAGATTTGAGCAGTTCCGTTCTGACCATCATCAGCAGTTCCACTGCACCAAATGTCACTGTTCTGGACGTAAGTGCATGCTGTTCTTATAAAAATACCAAAGTGTCTATAAGTGTGCCGTTCAGATTTGAGGAGTTCCATTCTGACCATCGTCAGGAGTTCCACTGCACCAAATGTCACTGTTCCGTACGTAAATGCATGCTGTTCCTTTAAAAACACAAAAATCACCATATGTATGCCTTTCAGATTTGAGGAGTTCCCTCGATTTCTCCAGGATCCCATCATCAGAACTGGGTTCTGAGAAAAATGGGACCAATCTGTATGCATATACATTCAATCAAAAAACAATTTTTCAAAATCGGTCCAGTAACGACGGAGATATCGAGGAACAAACATAAAAAAAAAAATTAAAAAAATAGACGAATTGAGAACCCCTTCCCTTGAGATTTGGAAGGCCGTTAAAAAGAACTAATCTCCAAACATGAGCTATACGTCGCTGAGGAGTTCCGTTCTGATCACCATCAAAAGTTCCACTTCATCAAATGTCACTATTGTTCATGTACGAGTAACTACTTGGTTTTCTGATAAAAATACCAAAGTCACTATAAGTGTGCCGTTCAGATTTGAGGAGTTCCGATCTGATCATTACCAGCAGTTCCACTGCATCAAATGTCACTGTTCCGAACGTAAATGGCTGCTGTTCTTATAGAAACATAATAATCACTCTATGTATGCCTTTAAGATTTGAGGAGTTCCCATCATCAGAACTGGGTTCTGATAAAAATGCAGGGACCAATCTGTATGTATATACATTCAATAAAAATAAAAATCGGTCCAGTAACGACGGATATATCGAATACCTAACAAACGTTAAAAAAAACATACAGACAGACGAATTGAGAACCCCCTTGAGATTTCAGATTTCATATATTTAAGTTGATTTTTAACAGACTTCAAAAAAGGAGGAGGTTCTCAATTCGACTGAATGTTTTTTTTTTTATTTATTTATTTTTTTTTTTTTTGTATGTATGTTACTCGATATCTCCGAGAATCGTGGACCGATTTTCAAAATTTTTTTTTTGATCGAACCGGTATAACCCCGAGATGGTCCCATTGGCACCAAGTCAGGGTCTGATGATGGGATCCTGGAGAAATCGAGGGAACTCTTCAAATGTTATAGGCACATGTAATGTTTTTAGTCTATTTTTCAAAGGTACACCAGTATTTACGTCTGATGGTAATAATTTTATGTGGCTGAGCTGATGATGGAAGGTCAACTCCTCAATGGTTAGGAGTTAAAGGATAATTCTTTCACTACTGTACATGTATTCGGACTGATACATATAATATCACTAGGAACCACTAAAAATCAACAAATAAATAAACTTTTTAACAAAAAATAAAACCGCCTTCAAAAATAAGCGCGTTACAAAACACGCAGAAACTAAAAAGCCAAAAATAATAAACCTTTCAATTCAGATTTCTTATCGTATTGCAATAAGCTAAACATCCAAATTATAAACAAATCAATTATTTTTGGAGTCGGTACCAGCCTGTGTATGGTTGGGTGGGGCAAACAGGCAATAGCAAGGCGACGAATAGGTCTGGTACCGACTACAAAAATAATTGATTTGTTTATAATTTGGATGTTTAGCTTATTGCAATACGATAAGAAATCTGAATTGAAAGGTTTATTATTTTTGGCTTTTTAGTTTCTGCGTGTTTTGTAACGCGCTTATTTTTGAAGGCGGTTTTATTTTTCGGTTAAAAACCTCTACTATAAAGGGAGTTACAATATAATATCATAATGAAAAAATAAAACAATTGTTTTTATAATAGTGTATTTTTGTAACGATATTGTATAAAACTATCACATTTAGGGAATTATAAATTTCTGTACATATTTTTTTATACTTCCTAATTAAATTCATGAATATTACCTATTTATAAGCTATATAAAAAAACCGGTCAAGTGCGAGTTGGACTCGCCCACCGAGGGTTCCGTACAAACTTTCAAACTCCCCAGTTAAAATAATCTCATGTTTTCACATAACTCTAACGACTTGACTAGAAGACAAAAGCATAGGTACTAATGAGCATTATTGTGTACAGCGCCATCTCTCGGTGAATTCGCTAACTAATTTGCGCGACCATAGTATGTTGGTTTTTTAGGGACTATTCTTTATAATGTTAACCGATTTAAACAATTTTTACTTTATTGGAAAGAAGATGATTTACATAACATCTCGTATTAATTTGAAGTACTATATACATCCGCAAAGGTGGGTAAATTAAAAGTAAAAATGTGAAAAGTTTTTTGTGAATTAAAAAAAAAGTTTTCAAGATACAAACACGATTATATTTTTCCTGTAATATTTAGCATAAAACCAATGTTTCCTAAAATTTTCATAATTTTTCGTTGGTAAACTTCGGAGATAAGGGGGGGGGAACGGTATTTTTTTTACATTTTCCTTCAAAATTCTTTTTTTTTCCACAACAAAAAAATTATAAAAAATAGTTTATTTACGTTCAATTTAAGCTCTTTCTAACGATACCCCACTTGACCTAGTAACTTGAAATTTACAGTTTGCCCCCCTTTCATTTTGGCCATTTTCTACAATTAAAATTCATAAATTTAAAAAAATTATACCTTCTATTTGTAGAGGTTCACAATGTTCACAACTATTCCAAATTTCAAGTTGATAGCATTAGTAGTTCTCGAGATATTTAGGAATGTGACAGACGGACAGAGTCGCACCATAAGGGTTCCTGTTGTACCTTTTTGGTACGGAACCCTAAAAACTAAGCACGTTCGTGTTCTTACAACGCCTATATTGGCCAGGAAAACATTCTCAGTCCTCGTAATTAAGATTATATCATTCCATTATACTAGTAGTTTGGTGTTAAGTGTCACTTTCGACATAGATTTAATTTAAGGCTCGAAAGTGACGCCAATCTAGGTACTAGTAATCGATGGCAACAAGGCATTTTTTTTTGGTGGCGCCATCTACTTTTCACACGTCTTTAGGCAGTCGCATTTTAATGTATGGGTTGTATCTTCTTATATTTGGGCCATTTTTTTCAAAGTTGTCCACCCCACTTTTTTTGGATTTAGAATTTTTTATGTGGTTTTCCACTCAGAATCGTGAGCTCTTTCAATTCTAATAGGAGAAAAAGTGTCCCAGGGTTCTTTTCCCATTCCGTTACCATTTTTTCATACATTTTGTATGGCGGTAACGGAATGGAAAGTTCGAAATAATAATAATCTTGGGACATTTTTTTTCTCCTATCAGGATCGAAAGAGCTCGCGATTCTGAGTATTAATCGCGTAAAAAATACCCATGTTACAAAAAAAGTGGGGTGGACAACTTTGAAAAAAATGGCCCATTTAATTTATGTCCTCGTGTACAATTTTTTGTATACATATTCCAAAATTTATTTGGAATTTTTATTGAGTAGGTAACAGTAACAAATTCAAAAACAAAACAAATACACTGGTCAAAAAGAGAAATAAAAAAACAAAGTGTGATGTAAAGCTGCATTTTTGATATGTTATTTGGGGTCCTTGGGGGAATATAGGACTATATTTTGCAAGCAAAAAAATGGTGTGCTAACTTCGTAATTTAAAAAAAAAAGTAAAAAAATCAGACTTTTTTTGGTTTTTGCCGTTTTATTAAAAAACTATGCATTTTTGGTCAAAAGTTGCTATGTAATGTTGAAAGCACATTAAATTTCAAACAGTTGGACATCTTTTTTATCAATGTCCGTCAAATATTTTTTGAGATATGAAGCGTCAAAAAAAGAGCATTTTTCCCCTTTCTATGAAAATATTCGTTTTGCTAATATTTTGAGACAGATATCAGCAAAACAACTCAGGCTATTACATAAATTGTAAAATAAAAATGTAGGAAATTTTACTAGCTTTCATTTAAGACCAAAAGAGTGCCAGTTATTTAAAAAAAATAGGATTATATCATAAGTCTAACTGGATCAGAAATAATCGGTGGATGGTAATGGCCAAATGGGATAGTTTTATGTAAACTTACAGGAGGCGTAGCGGAGAACGAATTATTATTATTTGGGGGCTGTTCAAGTATTACTCAGACACATATTTGCGTATATCAAATCAACATTTATTAAGTAAGTTAAGTTTACGGTCAGAAAGACCTCAGGATCGCCGCTTGGCGGAAAAAAATATTTACGAGTAGAAAACCCTCATTAATTGAATCAGATTGTTCCGAAATTGTTCTTGTATGGACTGGTTTTTAAAGCATATCAGTCATATCACTGAGGGTCAATAACATCGATGCAATCTCACGAGCGTTGTCGTTGTCGAATCATAGTATTCTTCGTTTAACGAAATATCAGTACATAGTATGTGTTGTATTGCACGCGCAGGTCTCTCACCGCCGCGTAAGTGTAGTCGGACCATAACTCGACAGTTTACACGCTTGTACAAAAACTGAGGAACAGCTGTCTTTTTACGCTACATTTGGCGAATCTTCTAGCCAACATGTTTGCCCTTACTGCGGTGGCTCGCCTCTGCCTTTCTATGTCCTCCTGGTCTTTTAAACTGGACAACAAGATGTGGCCAAGATATTTGACTTCGTGTACTCTCCGCAATTGAACTCCATCAAGCAAAAGAGGTGGTACATGTGTGGGCATATGTGCTGCCTCCATGAGCATAAATTCAGACTTGTCCGGATTGTATCTCATGTTATGCTGGCTGGTGTATCTCTCGTATTCTGCAAGTAACTTACGCATAGCTCCCACAGATGGTGCTAGTAGGACCATATCGTCTGCATATGCGATGTGATTTATCATTTGCCCATTGATGGAGCAGCCAACCTCGGTACTGGTCAAAGCCTGCGACAGCCCATCCATGTATACGCTGAAGAGAGCCGGAGACATACTGCCTCCTTGTCTCACGCCACAGTTTAGCCCGCTGGCTGTGGACAGAGTTGACTTCCATCTTACTACGTTCTTCTGCTGGGAATACCACTTCTCCAGTATCTTAATAATTGGCGTGGGCGCTTTCCGTTCCCGTAGTTTATTCCACAGCAATTGGTGGTCAAATACAACTCAAGTGCATTTTCTATCACTACAGGAGTTGTGCCATCAAGATGCAGAACCAGGACCCTCAAAAAGGAAAAAGTAAAATGTAACTAATTCTGTTTTATTTTTCTAATTTACTAAACTTCAAAATTTTACTGTATTTTATTTCTTCATTAGTAATAGTCAAATCGATGCAAAGTTAGCTTTTGCATCGATTTGACTTTTTTCAGATAAACGGATATCAAGGAAAGTAAGATCGAATAGATAGCACTTTCAACCTGAAACTTTTAGCGTAAACTATTTTACCTTAACCAATCTACCAGACTCTTGGCTTCTCTATTTATAGATTTTTTTTGTTTACCAAAGTAACTATTCGACTTACTGACCTTTATTTGCACTAAAACTAAAGCAAAATAAATTTTATACAATGTTATATTGCAATATATATCATATCATGAAGTATTTTGCAGATATTTGTCTAAAAATATTGGCAAAACGCTACTTTTTATAAATGCGTCAAAAATTAACCTTTTTTGACGCTTCATATCTCGAAAACTATTTGACGGACATTGATAAAAAAGATGTCAAACTGTTTGAAATTTAATGCGCTTTTAACATTACACAGCAACTTTTGACCAAAAACGCTTAGTTTTTTAATAAAAAAATAAAAACCAAAAAAAGTCCGATTTTTTTACTTTTTTTTTTAAATTACGAAGTTAGCACACTTTTTTTTTGCTTGCAAAATATAGTCTTACATCCCCCCAAGGACTCCAAATAACATACCAAAAATCCAGCTTTACATCACACTTTGTTTTTTTAGCCGATTTTCATGTAAGATTTGACCGGTGTAAAATCTTTCCAGGACTGAGGAAGGTAAAAGGCGTAGGTTCCTCCATCTACGTGAGGGTAGTAACCTATTCCACCATTTCCACCTGACCCAGTCCTTGATTAAATGTGAATTGCGTTTCATCTAATTGCACTCTCATTGAGCAAAATGTGACGTAAATAGGTACTAATACGTATGATCAGAAATCAGACAGGTGGAATACCAGCCCAACAGCGTTGCGTGGGGGCTTTTGGAACTAAGGGTGCCTTTCCACCAGAGATGTGTGGATGCGTCTGATATCCACCAATCAGCTTAGTCAAATCCGTTCTAGCGCTATGGAACAATGAATATGATTGGTGGATATCAAACACATCCACGTAGCGCATCTCTGGTGGAAAGGCACCCTAACACGGTAGAGTTCTTTTACGTAAGTAACGGCTTTGCAAACCGAATTGATTTTCAAACCGGCTGGATTTCATACATTATAAATTTATAATTACAAATCATGCCTGTATTCCCAAAAAAAGGTAGGCGGAGCACATTATAGCTAGCTTACGTCAGTATCACTTAGAGTTGTGCCTGCTCGTTCACTGAAAAAAACGCTCTCAACTAGTACGATCTTCGAAGTGTACTAGTTCGTTCTTTTAGGACTATTAGTACAGTAGTACACCGAGAGAGCGAGAGACAAATTGTGCATATGGCGTAGCCGAGAGCTGATCGGACGTTTTCGCGCGCTCTCGGTCCGTCCGTCGGTTCTAGTTCGGTTGCGGTCGGATCACACGGATCGCTTTCCTGTCATTGTCACTCCTCGGCTCTTCGCTCACATCCTGTTGCGCGTGTGTGAGTGTACTAAATGTACTAGAGAGCAGAATCATTTGGGAGTAGTTCGGTCTAGTACAGTGAAGGGAATCGTGTCTTTTGTACTATTTGTACATGTACTACACAAGCCTAGTGTCACCCTTAGCAGTTAATAAGGGGTCGTGATAAGCAGTGATAGGTTATGAGCCCATTGCTTACAAACCCTCATACATCCCACAATCGACCTCTGCTTGGTTATATTCCAGTCGCCCATTGCGTTTGTTCAGGTACGGTGTGAGATCTAGGCTTAAAAACTGAACTGATATCGAGGGTTACTGGTGAAACCCGATAAGTTGAGCAAACTGGTTTTTGAAATTCGAACTATGTGCAATTTCCACAATGTTGTTATTTCACTATTTGGATTTCTTTCAACCCCTTTTTGCCAAGAGTGGCACTGAAACTTAGTAGTTCATGTGCTCTGCCTACCCCGCTATGGGATACAGGCGTGGTTATATGTATTTTGTTATTTCAAGGACAAATTATCTCGATTTATCGGGTTTCACCAGTAAACCCTCGATATAGGATATAGAGGTAATATCTACATATGTACGTCGGCAATGCCATATACTTAAAACTTAACCATTAAAATAAACTATAATGTCTATAATCATAAATCAACAATTTATATTAACTACTTAGTACTTATCTACTCGTAATTGAACAATACAGTGTAAACAAATTACTTCATACGTGCGAGATAAAAGCGTTCATTATAAACGTGAAGAGTTTAAAAGGCGTGGGCTTAGCATTTCACTAATATACCTAAATAATTAATGGCATGGAGGCGTCTAAAAAATATTTGGATATTTCACGTGGTATCAATGTAAATGAGGTCTGGAGAGTAGGTACTTCACAGGAATATGCCAGGGCTGGCACTTAGTTTTATAGGCATAAGTAGAGGTGACATGACGTTAGTCCTCTATGCAAGACATTTGAAAGTAAATTATGTATTCAGATTATTAGATCAGGGGTTCCCAAACTTTTTTTTTTTTTAGACACGTCTCCCTGTTGCCTAAAAGGAAATGTCCACGCCTCCCACCCCTGTGACAAGCGGACACATCACACATTACTGAACCTGAAAGTTGGCCCACGGCCCCGTACCCCTCTTATTATGCTGCTGCGCCCCACACTTTGAAAACCCCTGGTCGCGTTTAAAGCAGGACATTTACCCCATCTGCCGAAATTACTTAACATGATTGAATGTACCTTCTACCTTATCACTCGAGTATATGTTACACTGTATTGTAGTCAAAATAATAAATTCATAATAGCCATAATCATTATCCATAAAACATGATTCATTAAATAATGCTATTAACCTTTTCCAGGCCGGACGAGTCTACAAAGCTATCCGAAAATGTCCAAGTATGGTTCAATTTTATTATAATTATCACATTTCGTGCTGTGCAATCAACATGGGAGCTTGGGGTCCGATTTGGCAGCATTGCCGTAAAACCCAAGATTTGGCGTGGACACTAGTTTTTACGAGAGCGACTGCCATTTAACCTTCCAACCCAGAGGATAAAGGGTCCTATTGGGATTAGTCCGGTTTCCTCACAATCTTTTGCTTCACTTTCCTATTTAAGCCTGGATCAGGGTTTGTGATGTAAAATTCGGAATTCTCACTGTACTCTGTTCCAAAACGAATTAGTTTTTAAATTTCTGGCGTCTTCATGATCTAGCTCTTCGTCGGCATTTTTAATATCTTGTTGAATGGCTTCTATCAAGTCTTCCAAAGATTTGAAGTTCTTTTCTCCTCTCAAGTAACCAACAATACATATTTTGAGGTTTGATCCATAAAAGTCGGTGTCAAATTTGTGCATAACATGTGTTTCCTGAAATAAAGATAAATTGAATACTACTTTTATTAGACGAACTTATATCAGAGGTTGGTGGGTGATCCAAAATTAAAATGTTATCACTTTACATTTCTTTATCATCATCTCCTCCTAGCCATTTTCGGCTACGGCGACTGCGTTTTACGGTTGGGAGTTAAATTACCTAACTATTAGCAATAGGTATGCAGGTACGCAACCCTATGTGCGTGCATCCTCTATCTTTATAAATAGGTACATACAATAATAGTAAATATTTGTTATCAAAACACAATAGGTATGGCCGTAACAGTAACAAATAATTTATTATCTTGGAACAGTTCTAATTAAGATAACAATCAAGAGTATCAAGACTAAATCTTGTGTTCCAAATAACTTTATATCATAAATGTCATTGATATGAATTATTGTGTAATCTCTTATACACTTAAGTACTTACTCTTTGGTCTAATCAGCAAAAGTTAGAAGCAAACATTTATCAAAGGATGAGTTCATAAGTGTGATCATACATTTTGTGGAATGACATAGTTACCAAAAGTAAATTATAAGTATTTTACCTGGACCTTAGGACAGGAGTGACAGGAAGATAGATAATGTACTACGTTTTTTTTATGGGGACAGTAGGCCTTCTGTTATCTTGTCAACTACTTAAGCTATTTAAGTCAACATAACTATCTTAGATTATACAGCAAAGTAGTCCTCAGTTCATCAAAATTGATAGTCATGTTTGTGTGTTTGTTTGTGTGGTGTGTTTATAAAATTAGATATTTCAAATACTTACAATTGACATCTCTTTATTGTTATAAAAAGGACACCATCCGATATTGGCAACCATTTTATGGACAGAGCCAGAGTCAATCTGAGCCCACCCATAGTAAACACCAGGTTGAGTTCCGTTTGGTAAAGATTTTACTACATCTAAGGAAAAATTTGCTGAAAATGAAAAGTAGGATTATTTACAGGGTTCGAAAATATCCGATATTTATAATAAATATCAAAATATCGAATATTTATGATATATATATATCAACTTTGATATATATCCATTTTGTATGGAAGGCATATTATTGTTTTGTTGCATTATTTATGAATACTACTTTAGATAAGGAAAAATCTACATACTAATAAAAAACATAACATTCAGTAGAAAAACAGTAATAAAAACTTATATTTTTAACGATGTCATATTTTTTTAACCATTTTTGTATTGCAATAATTATAAAAAACCGGCCAAGTGCGAGTCGGACTCGCCCACCGAGGGTTCCGTACAAACTTTCTTTTAAACTACCTAGTAAAAATAATCTCATATTTTCATATAACTCTAATGACTTGACTAGAAGACAAAAGTATAGGCACTAATGAGTATTATAGTGTATAGCGCCATCTCCCGGTCAATTTGCTAACTAATTTGCGCGACCTGGTTTTTCAGGGATAATTCTTTATAATGTTAACCGATTTAAACAGTTTTTACTTTATTGGACAGAAGATGGTTTACGTAACATCTCGTATTAATTTTAAGTACGATATACATCCGCAAGGGTGGGTAAATTGAAAGTAAAAATCTGAAAAGTTTTTTGTGAATTAAAAAAAAAGTATTCAAAATACAAACACGATTATATTTTTCCTGTAATATATAGCTGTACAGCCACACGCTAAGGCCGAGTACCTGGATTACTAAATGGACTGAAATGATATGGAATCAAATGGTACTTAGGCGTTGCATGTGCCTGCACAGACTGCATAAAATAAGGTGGGAGGCGATAGCAAGGGATCCTATTGGCCTAAGTCCCTACTTCCCTAGCCCTAACTTATTCTATGACAAGGATGTCTGTACCGGGAGACCTATCGGTAACAGACGGATTCCCTACGGGGGGGGATCAAGGTGGTTGGATGGATACTTGCTGCCGATCGCCCAGGCTCAGACGACCGATTAAGGCTAAAGGAGTCTTATGCCACAGCAAGGGTACCTGTAAAAAGGTGATGGATGGGAGTCTCTACTCTCAGAGTGTCGCCCTGAGCAAGCAGAGGTTTTAGGTATGGAGGTAGTGAAACACCAACGGACAATTGGTATCTGATTTATTTACAAATTATATTTCCTTATATACACAATATTACCTATAGCACACATATGTACATCTTATTTGTATTCCATCCGTGTAAAGTGCAACTACTACACTATGTTTGTGCTGGCTTATGCCCTAGATTGATTTGCGCGGATCAGCGCGATGCGCTGACGAAATCTGTTGTCTAAACAATAGCATAAAACCAATATTTACTAAAATTTTCATAATTTTTCGTTGGTACACTTCGGAGATAAGGGGGGGGAACGGTATTTTTTTTTACATTTTCCTTCAAAATTCTTTTTTTTTCCACAACAAAAAAATTATAAAAAATAGTTTATTTACGTTCAATTTGAGCTCTTTCCAACGATACCCCACTTGACCTAGTAACTTGAAATTTACAGTTTGCCCCCCTTTCATTTTGGCCATTTTCTACAATTAAAATTAATATATTTAAAAAAATTATACTTTCTATTTGTAGAGGTTTACAATGTTCACAACTATTCCAAATTTCAAGTTGATAGCATTAGTAGTTCTCGAGATATTTAGGAATGTGACAGACGGACAGACAGACGGACAGAGTCGCACCATAAGGGTTCCTGTTGTACCTTATTGGTACGGAACCCTAAAAATGATATACATATATCGGATATTTATATCCATTGATATATATCGTCGAACTCAGCTGGATATATATCGGATATATATCTTGATATATATCTGTTGATATATATCCTCGAACCCTGATTATTTATTTACAATAATACTCTGGCTCACCCTCTTTGTCAGTAGAAAAATATGGCAAATTAAAAATAATAATTTCAATATTTCTACTGACTAATGTAAGTGTCTCTGAGAATATGAAATAGTTGTTTTTGAAATAGGTACAAACATTTCTACACAAGGACTGAGGAGGATAAAGATCAAAAAGTTATTATGATTTTTTTTTTCTTGAATGTTTTTGCTTTGCTTACTTCATTGAAAAATTTGCATGTAATACAATTTTATTATATTCATTGCAATTAATTAGTATATGTGAACAGGAAAAAGAAATATGGGTGACTATTAGCCTGGTCAGGTAGCTACATGTATTAATACGAAATAAAATGCGTTTATGCAGGACAGCTCATGGAATGCACCGTTAACGAAACATTATTATGAATAAGTAGTATCACAAAATAGGGAATGGATATTATTCATTTTGACAAGAAAAAGCTTTCTTAGGTAAATATTAAAGGGTAGGATATTTATAATAATGTGGTAGCCTAAGATTCAAACTAAATAATGAGAATAATAATGTGGTAATAATATTGCACATCAGTTAAAATTAATTCAAGATAAAAAAAATGACACTTACCTGTTGGACATCCTAAGTCTTTAGATCCTCTTCCAAAACCTTTGATAACTTCGCCTTCAATGAACAGTGGCAATTGTGACGTCATTCTTCTTCCCGTACTTATTTTAATGACTGAATTTAGAAATCGAGGTAAATACATTAGTTGAAGATACCTTGAAGTAATATTATTTAGTACACACTAAAATAATAGTAGTTAAAGCACATTTAACGTGGGTGAATATATTCGATCTATTAGTAACGTGACCTTTGAAAAGTATACACGTGTACTAAATATTCTTAAAAGTTATTTGTCAATTTCGTTCTGGTTTAAAATTTACCTGAGCCAAGAACACAACTCCTCTGATGAAGATGAACATTAAACTGCTACGTGACAGTGACATTGACAGCTTATGTATTTTAAGGTTGGTTCCAAAACATGTTATTGAAAATAGTTTCCGTACTGTAAATGCGTAATCTTAGTATCTTCTTAGTAGTCTGTGTGCAGAATCAGATAAAATAAAAATCCTATCGTTATCTCTCTCGTTATAGAATGCTAAGTTGATTCGACGAATAAAATTATGATGTTCTAGATCCCAATTTGAAACCAATACATGTATCAAAAGTTTATGCTTTTTAATAGTTTTTGAACAATGCGTTTAGGGTGGCCGAGATTGGTTGGACCAAAACATTTTTTGTATTATGGCAATTGCAAAATTTTAGTCTTTTCTGTGTCTGAAATTAGTATCGTATTTGACCAGAATAATGAAAATAAATATAGTAAAATTAAGAAAATCATGCGTAATTCACATATAATCAATGTGTAAAATATCAAAAACAGTGCAAAAATACTTTTTCTAAAATGTCTGTTGACACTCGTCTGCTGTAATAAGTCGTCAGTGTACAACTTATTATGACGATATAATTACAACCGATCAAAAATGACTGAAAAGGGTTACGAAGGTGAGCAATCGAGTCCCGTGTGGGACATGCCCGGCCCGTCATCGCTGGCCGCTATTTTGGACACGGCGTTTACTTCTTCAGCGTCTGACAACCCATCGAGGCATGGTAAATAAATAGTAAACATACATAGCATATTGTTATTTATTAGTCGTTTCGTTCTAACTCTCTATTCATGCTTTTGTATATTTGTAGAAGAAATGGAATGCGAAGCGTTGTTCGCCGAAAGCGACGACGACGTGGAAGTGTTGCCGGCGCCTTCAGAGCCCATGTCATCTGGCAGAAGCGATCATGCCCCCAAACGTGTCATATCATCAAATTACGTTAATTCAACATCACCTGCTCAAGCGTTTCAAGTAAACGTCACGCCATTGCCGCATCCCGCCTCAGCGCGTACACCCATTCCTGATGAGTACCAGCCTCTGCCAGATAGCTCCAGCTCACTAGATTATATGCTCGGGGTTACTGGGGCTGATGGTGCTCACCCCATGACGTCTATTGGCCATGGAAGGATACCAGATCTCAACATGAGGTACCAGCCCAAGCCTGTGCCTCTGAACCAACAAAGAGGGTTTTATTTTCCCACCTACTCTCATTATGGTCATAGTGTGCGGCCCACTCGAGACTATGTAGTTGGCCCATACAACTCTAACAATGTCATTGTGGTCAGTGATGACAGAAATTTCTCAAATCACCCAATAAACTATACGGTTCCTGTTGCTGATCCTCCTCCACGGGATCCTATTCCTCATATGACATATCAAACTTTACAACCTGCTGTTGAAAATATTTTTGACACACATGAGTCTGCAGCCTCTAATCTTTTAGATGCTACCTCTAGTAGTTTGGAGAGACCAAGCCGTAAGCTGAATATTTCTCCCAGGAGGAGACAATCTAAAGAAAATGAGGTCAATCCAAACTTGATTGAAGTAAGCTCAGAAGAAGAAGACAATTCTTCAGCCCCAAGGAAACGACAGAGTGATAACAGTGTGGAGCAGCAACAAGCTTCAGACTCAGAATACCCCGCCCACAGTGCCCATGTTGCTTCTGGTAGTGGAAATGGTGCATTAGATCTGGCCTCTCCTCAGATAAAGAGGGAACCAACTGACGTTGCCACACAAGCAGCTGGGGATGCAGAAATGACAAGACATAGCCAGCCGGGGCATGTGTGTGCGGGAAGACTTGGGAATGGGCATTACATCACACCAACACAGCCCACACACTATGTGCACAACAACCATGTCAAACAAGAAAATCGAACTTGTGCCAATGCTCATGGACCTCATTGCTCCTGTTCTATGAACCATGTCCATGGCAATTGCATGCACACTCACTCGGGGCACCATCGAGACTTTTGTCACAACAATCCTTCCCACATAGAAGCACAAAACATACAACACCACCACCATCACCATCACAGAATCAGGCCTTGTGTTCATAATAATGCTGGCAACTTGAATCCATCCACATCGCGAGTCAAGGAGGAGCCGGTTGCCCAGGTAGCTGTCAAACAAGAAGCAGGTGTTTCAGCCACAGCCAATAATGAACCAATTCCAGTACAGGCTCCAGTTACTAAAGTGGAATCTCAACAAACTCAAGTCAAAAGTGAGCCAGGACAGTCAAGTTCTCAAAGCAGCAGGGAGCAAGTGAGCGTGAAAGCGGAGGGTGACGTGCAGCGGCGGCGCGACGTGGACGCCGCGGGCGACCGCCACGAGCCCTCGCCGCAGCCGGGCCCCAGCTCTGGAAGAGGTGCACCAGATTTAGAGAGTAAACCTATAAATGTTGATAATAAGGTACATACTATTTATTATTACATATTATCCCAGCTTTATATGTTGGAACACATGTTTGGTTACCAACACAGTCGTAAATTTGTGTATTGCAAAACTCTAATACACCCATATTTTTTGTAGGAAGAAAGTTCCACATCAACTGGGAATGAAACATTGTTAGCTCCAGATTTGCAGTTGGACTGGGTGTCAGACTCAAGTTCAGATGATGATGTTCAAGTGTTGGAAGAAGACCCCAGTTTTGTAAGTCCAGATATCTTTATACATATAAACATACATATAATAAAATATACTATTGTCCCGGATTTGTAAGAACCTCTTTTTGACACATTTCTATTGAAATTTGTAGAGATGTGGCTAAGACGAATCGTTTGCAAAATCTAGTGATTATTCACGAATTGTTTGAATCGATTGTATGATGGGATATAATTGAAAATATAATTGAAATTGTATACTAGAAACGGTTATATTAAAACTAAAATTAACAAAGCACTGATTGCTAAAATATTGTCACTGAAATAAGCCGCGAATTTCAAATTTTCTATGGGACGATAAACCTTCGCCGTACAACTTCAATATGTTTTCATTGATATCATGATATGACTGACTCGTCGATGATTCCGCCAACGGGTAATTTTTTGTCTATGTTCGTAATGAGGCTAAACTTCTTAGCTTAGGGCCCTCCCACATCTAGCGTCTCACGAGCGTAGCGTCGGGCCAACTGTATGGGAGAGCCTGACGCCGCGTCGACGTCGCGTCTTTTTCCATACAGGTGGCCCAACGCTACGCTCGCGAGACGCGAGATGTACGCTTACTTATAGCCTCAAAAATCGAAGTTAGCAAAGTTAGTGTTAGTAATAAACCTGTTTTCATCTTATTTAATTTTATTGTATTTTTTACTTCTTTAAAGTATCGTATATTATAATAAAATATTCGATTTCTATCAACTGACGGAAATGTCATTTGAATCGAAATGATAGACTCTGCTACAGCACTAGTTTAAAAATAATAAAAACCGGCCAGGGAGCGTGTCGGGCCACGCTCAGTGTAGGGTTCCGTAGTTTTCCGTATTTTTCTCAAAAACTACTGAAGCTATCAAGTTCAAAACAATTTTCCTAGAAAGTCTTTATAAAGTTCTACTTTTGTGATTTTTTTCATGTTTTTTAAACATATGGTTCAAAAGTTAGAGGGGGGGGGGACGCACTTTTTTTTCCTTTAGCGATTATTTCCGAAAATATTAATATTATCAAAAAACGACCTTAGTAAACCCTTATTCATTTTTAAATACCTATCCAACAATATATCACACGTTGGGGTTGGAATGAAAAAAAAAATCTGCCCCCACTTTACATGTAGGGGGGGTACCCTAATAAAACATTTTTTCCATTTTTTATTTTTGCACTTTGTTGGCGTGATTGATATACATATTGGTACCAAATTTCAGCTTTCTAGTGCTAACGGTTACTGAGATTATCCGCGGAAGGACGGACGGACGGACAGACAGACAGACATGGCGAAACTATAAGGGTTCCTAGTTGACTACGGAACCCTAAAAATGAACGATAAATGACATTATAAGTAAATGCTGTGTGATAAATTAATATCGTAAAATACTCACGAACGAAGATCCGCAAAAATGTAACGTGTGTTAGATTATGTTTAAAGTAAGCGAAATATTGTTTTCGAGTACTTTATTAACCGCCTTCCAAATCTCAAGGGAAGGGGTTCTCAATTCGTCTGTATTTTTGACGTGATAACGTCTAATAACTCGTTACTACGGGCAGCATGCACGAAAAAGATGACGTCATTGTCCCGTTTCCCAAGAGAGCGGAAGCGTCATCTATTGGCGCGCGTAGGAACTAAGCGGCTGATCGATGCGCTCGGTATGGTTGTAGCGTGTGGCCTGAGTAAAGCACCGCAGCTGCGACAGATGGCGCGCCCGTGGTCGTTCGGTGTTGTTCTCGTTACAAAATTAATTATTTTAATTTATACGACTTTTTGACAGAACATATCCCGTCTGAACTCATCATAGATTTAGAATTATTAAACTAGATTGTGTAGTTAGGTCAAAAAGTATTTCCACGTGTGTTAAGTTCGAAACGAGTGGCGATAAATTAAAACACGACCTGCGAATTTCCTTTTCGCACGTGTATCGTACTTCGGAGGGCCATCTGTACTGAAAAACGTCGTTCGATACACGTGCGAAAAGGAAATTCGTAACTCGTGTCGGTTTACCTACATATAGAACACGTTTAAATAAGGATGTTTTGTTATATAAACTTTTTCTTTTCCATTAATATTTACTGAGATATTAGGGTTCTAAGATTAGTAAATGGCACTAGCACTTTAATAAAATTAACGCGTGTCTCGCAAACGGTCTAGGATACAAAATGACAGGTTCGTTAGGTATCTTCAAACGGCCGAAGGCCAAACTGCACAGAATAGGAGCCCCGCGTAAGCGGTGCTCCGTCGATATCGCTTTCTGTCTCTGGCGCCTTAGTAATGCTACGGGAAAATTTTGCAACTTTGCACCACTCTAACTCCTAAATTAGTAGGTTTTTAAAAAAACTTTAATTTATAAAAGATGCTTATTTTAATGCATTCTTTCAAATAAGAACAAAAAAAACGTGAAAAAAGTCCCAGAATCGGGCCCCTTTTGCTATACTCTGACCGCCCCTCTATACTACTGTAAGTGACCGGCCACACCAGAGCGTCGCGTGTCTCGGGGCGCGCATCGGGCGTCCGCGCCACGCCGCTTCAGTGTAATTCAAAAAACGCCTCCTCAGTACATTTTGTATAGGAAAGACGTAAGACGCGCCCCAGGTGGCGTGGCGGCGGCGGGGCGCGCGCCGCGCCGCTTGGCGGCGCGCCTTACGTCCTTCCTATACAAAATGTACTGAGGAGACGCTTTTTGAATTACACTCAGGTGGCGTGGCGCGGACGCCCTTTGCGCGCCCCGAGACACGCGACGCATAAGTGGGAACGCTGCCTAATGTTTGACGTTATAACGTTAAACTACCGTCCGTAAACCGACTTTACAGACAACCAATTTTTTAATTTTTAATTTTTTTTAATGTTTTTTCCTCGATATTTCCGTCGTTACTGGACCGATTTTGAAAAATTTTTTTTGATTGAATGTATATGCATACAGATTGGTCCCATTTTTCTCAGAACCCAGTTCTGGTGGTGGGATCTTGGAGAAATCGAGGGAACTCCTCAAATCTGAAAGGCATACATATGGTGATTTTTGTGTTTTAAAGGAACAGCATGCATTTACGTACGGAACAGTGACATTTGGTGTAGTGGAACTCCTGATGATGGTCAGAATGGAACTCCTCAAATCTGAACGGCACACTTATAGTGACTTTGGTATTTTTATAAGAACAGCATGCACTTACGTCCAGAATAGTGGCATTTGGTGCAGTGGAACTGATGATGATGGTCAGAACGGAACTCCTCAAATCTGAACGGCACACTTATAGTGACTTTGGTATTTTTATAAGAACAGCATGCACTTACGTCCAGAACAGTGACATTTGGTGCAGTGGAACTGCTGATGAAGAGTGAGCCGCCCCTGGTTAGAGTTCCGTTCTGATAATCATTCTCATCTGTAAGTACTTCAGAATCATCCAAATTTCAAAATTGGTTCAGAAATGACGGAGATATCGAATAACAAACATTAAAAAATATACAGACGAATTGATAACATAATCCAACATTTAAAAGTATTTTTTTTTCTTAAAAATTATTTTTTAAAATATCATTGCAGGATTTTATGTAAAATTTCATGAGGTTGCACGAGTTTCCATTTTGTGGACGCTGTCATGTGTCAAAAAGAGGTTCTTACAAATCCGGGACAATAGATGAGAAATGGTTACTCTAGGCCAGCCATTCTCAAAGTGTGCTCCGCGGAGCCCTAGGGCTCCGCAAAACCTCTCTGGGGGCTCCGTGTGAATTTTAGCTGACTGATATGCAATTTCAACTCTCTTATATAAAACCTTGCTATAAACTATTTTTTATTTATTTATTTAATTTAAGGGTTCCATCAGATATTTTGCTTTCCAAAAGGGTTCCATGAGAAAATAAGTTTGAGAACCGCTGCTTTAGGCATTCTATGAAATGGACTTGTAGTTTTACTATATCTACATAGTCTCCTTGCAATGTTTCATTTACACAAGAAGTTCGTGCAGTAATGTACAGTCAGCCAAAAAAGTGGTTTACCACTTTTCGACCTTATGTGTTTCAAATAGAGTCGAAAAGCGGTAAACCACTTTCTTGGCTGACCGTACCAGGGTATTAAATAAGTACCTCCTACCTATATTTTCGCTAAAGCGTAAGCACTAAATACATGTTATTCGTCCATAATTGTGAAGTTCATATTTTGTATTCTTTAAGGGCCGGTTGCACCAAACCGTCTGTCTCCGTTAAAGCGTTCGTTAAATTTTATTCTATGGGAAGTTCCATAGACGTCTGCTGCGTGACGATGATGTGTCGGTCAAATGTGGTTGATGCAACTGGCCCTAAATAAAATTAAATAAACGCTTAGTATAAGTAGATGATTGAAAGTTCCTTATCACTAGTGACGTGATTGTCGGAGTGTGGTCGACATTAGTCACGGCCGCGCTGCGCGTCGGTAATGGGCCGCTCTGTGCGTGAACTGATAACACGGCATGTGTATTCTACGATTACTGCACTTTCAATAATTAATACGCTATGCTATTGACAAAATTAAATATGAATATCCTTCAGGTATATTTCAGAATTCGATTTTTTTTTCAAAAACAAGATCCGTCCAGATCACATTTGCCAGATCTGGTCTATGATTATTAAGCAATTCCCTTCAATCAGACTCAAGAATGACTGTTTTCGGTTTTGAGGAACTCATACCTAGGTACCTATAAATAGATAAAGCTATCGGAATAGCCTACTTCCTCAAACATTCTAAACATGCGCTATATACCCATTTTTTTAATCCTTGACTGCTCAGATGTAAGTATCTGACAGTGTGTACTCCAGTGGCGTTGAGAGCGTTTTGTTTGCAGCGCGAGGTGATCGACCTGACGTCGCCGCGCGCTCCGAGCCCGGCGCCGGCGCCGGCCGCCTGCTTCCCGCAGCCGCGCCCCGACCTGCTGCTACAGGCGCCGCCCGCGCAGCACTTCATGCGCACTAGGTTAGTTAGCCTGGCTCTAGGTGACCGACCTGACTCGTGACGTCACAGTTCGGTGTCAGCTACTTGCTTCCGCAGCCGCGCCCCGACCTGCTGCTACAGGCGCCGCCCGCGCAGCACTTCATGCGCACTAGGTTAGTTAGCCTGGCTCTAGGTGACCGACCTGACTCGTGACGTCACAGTTCGGTGTCAGCTACTTGCTTCCCGCAGCCGCGCCCCGACCTGCTGCTACAGGCGCCGCCCGCGCAGCACTTCATGCGCACTAGGTTAGTTAGCCTGGCTCTAGGTGACCGACCTGACTCGTGACGTCACAGTTCGGTGTCAGCTACTTGCTTCCCTCAGTCGCGCCCCGAGGCCCCGACCTGTTGATATGACCATTAGGGTGGAGCGAAAAAACACTTTTCTGGAATTAGCAAACGTAATAGTTATCATTCAATGCCCCTTAGTCTATGAAACCTATGTGCAAAATTTCAGCTTTTTAAATCAACATCTTCAGCCTCCGCATTAGGTTTGAAATTTTGAAAATCTCATACAAACCTGAAAATTCAACTTCCAGATAAAAATTTTTTTTCGGCAACATTATGTTCAGTATACATTATTGATACATATTATTACAAGAAACTACCAAAAGTTGCGAAAATAGCGTTAAAAATCGCCAATTTTCAGTATTTTAGCGGCTATTTTACCTATATATACTTGTAACACCTACTGTATCATGCACATGACTACAATGAAATAAAGAATAAAGAATATTTTGGCCAATGTACTGAAACTAGGCAAACTTGGGCGATTTTTGACGCTATTTTCGCAACTTTTAGTAATTTCTTGTAATAATATGTATCAATAATGTATACTGAACATAATACTGTCGAAAAAATTTTTTTATCTGAAAGTTGAATTTTCAGGTTTGTATGAGTTTTTCAAAATTTCAAACCTAATGCGGAGGCTGAAGATGTTGATTTAAAAAGCTGAAAATTTGCACAAAGGCTTCATAGACTAAGGGGCATTGATTGATAACTATTAGATTTGCTAATTCCAGAAAAGTGTTTTTTCGCTCCACCCTAATGACCATCCATTGTAAATAAAATACCATGTAATGTCATGGTTCGTATTTACTAAATTACTAGCTTTTGCCCGCGGCTTTGCTTGCGTTTGAAAGAGACAAAAAGTAGCCTATGTCACTCTCCATCCCTTCAACTATCTCCACTTAAAAAATCACGTCAATTCGTCGCTCCGTTTTGCCGTGAAAGACGGACAAACAAACAGACACACACACTTTCCCATTTATAATATTAGTATGGATGATATGATTAATTGATTATTATTGGGGGTCAAGTGGTAGGTATTGTCTTAACCGCTGTGTGTTGCAGGGTACGCGTGGGCGGCTGCGTGGTGGCGTGCCGCGGCTGTTGTTGCGCGCCGCACGCGCCGCACGCGCACGCGCCGCTCGTGCGCGCCCCGCGCGCGCACCACGCGCCGCACCTGCACCGTGAGTACCTAATACTATAGCTGGTTTTACTCTCACGCTGCCCGTCGACACTGACAGACCGCTCGGCCCGGGGAATGGTCAGCTTGACACTAAAACCGGCCTATACTTGCAGTCGGTAACCACGGCTCATGTACTGCACACGACTCGTTGGAAGTACAATTGCGTTTCTCTTGAGAATTCTTTGACCTTGAAATCAACATTTGCTGCTGTTGGCTCTTTTTCTCATAGGTTTGCTGACCTCTGAGGCTCTGACCTATCAGACACTGCCCGTCATTCGTAAATCTTATGGAGGCGTCAAACGGATACGAACTACTAATTGTCAGAATCTTACAAACTTTGTTTTGGTATATACACAGATGTATTAAAGGTGTGCAGTTCACACAAAATGTTCGGATTTTATGCTCCAGTGTTTCTATTAAAACTCCTTCTTCTCTTTCTCCTTCATAAAGAGTTAACGAGAATCTATATTGTTTTACAGCTCTTCGCGACGTACCGGCTCCACCGTACCGCGTGCACGAGCAGCTGTGGCATAGCCAACGGCATATGCTGGTAAATTATTTTTCCTTAACTAATCCCCGTAAATTTAAATGTAACACAAGTCAGTTAATTAATAATACTTTAATATTATCCAGTGGACTAAATAACATTATGCAGAAGGAATGAAAACCGTAGTAATTACCATTGATCAAATTCTTATTACTTGTGGGTACCCCTAGGAAATGCAGCGACGGAGCATGGCGCGCGAGTCCGCGGGCGGCGGGCTGGCGCACTTCCCGCCGCCGCCCACCACTGTGCTCGGGGTGAGTCCCCCCCCTGTCCCCGCAGGAGATGTAGCGGGCGGCCGGCTGGCGCACTTCCCGCCGCCGCCCACCACTGTGCTCGGGGTGAGTCCCTCCCCTGTTCCCACAGGAGATGTAGCGGGCGGCCGGCTGGCGCACTTCCCGCCGCCGCCCACCACTGTGCTCGGGGTGAGTCCCCCCTGTTCCCACAGGAGATGTAGCGGGCGGCCGGCTGGCGCACTTCCCGCCGCCGCCCACCACTGTGCTCGGGGTGAGTCCCTCCCCTGTTCCCACAGGAGATGTAGCGGGCGGCCGGCTGGCGCACTTCCCGCCGCCGCCCACCACTGTGCTCGGGGTGAGTCCCCCCCCTGTCCCCGCAGGAGATGTAGCGGGCGGCCGGCTGGCGCACTTCCCGCCGCCGCCCACCACTGTGCTCGGGGTGAGTCCCCCCTGTCCCCGCAGGAGATGTAGCGGGCGGCCGGCTGGCGCACTTCCCGCCGCCGCCCACCACTGTGCTCGGGGTGAGTCCCCCCCCTGACACCGCAGGAGATGTAGCGGGCGGCCGGCTGGCGCACTTCCCGCCGCCGCCCACCACTGCTCGGGGTGAGTCCCCCCCCTGACACCGCAGGAGATGTAGCGGGCGGCCGGCTGGCGCACTTCCCGCCGCCGCCCACCACTGTGCTCGGGGTGAGTCCCCCCCCCTGTCCCCGCAGGAGATGTAGCGGGCGGCCGGCTGGCGCACTTCCCGCCGCCGCCCACCACTGTGCTCGGGGTGAGTCCCTCCCCTGTTCCCACAGGAGATGTAGCGGGCGGCCGGCTGGCGCACTTCCCGCCGCCGCCCACCACTGTGCTCGGGGTGAGTCCCCCCTGACACCGCAGGAGATGTAGCGGGCGGCCGGCTGGCGCACTTCCCGCCGCCGCCCACCACTGTGCTCGGGGTGAGTCCCCCCCCTGACCCCGCAGGAGATGTAGCGGGCGGCCGGCTGGCGCACTTCCCGCCGCCGCCCACCACTGTGCTCGGGGTGAGTCCCCCCCCCTGTTCCCGCAGGAGATGTAGGGGGCGGCCGGCTGGCGCACTTCCCGCCGCCGCCCACCACTGTGCTCGGGGTGAGTCCCTCCCCTGTTCCCACAGGAGATGTAGCGGGCGGCCGGCTGGCGCACTTCCCGCCGCCGCCCACCACTGTGCTCGGGGTGAGTCCCTCCCCTGTTCCCACAGGAGATGTAGCGGGCGGCCGGCTGGCGCACTTCCCGCCGCCGCCCACCACTGTGCTCGGGGTGAGTCCCTCCCCTGTTCCCACAGGAGATGTAGCGGGCGGCCGGCTGGCGCACTTCCCGCCGCCGCCCACCACTGTGCTCGGGGTGAGTCCCCCCCCCTGTTCCCGCAGGAGATGTAGGGGGCGGCCGGCTGGCGCACGTCCCGCCGCCGCCCACCACTACCACTGTGAGATGGTTAACTACTTTACTTGTCTCTGATTCAATCATTATTTCCTCTTTCTCTAATTGAATCTTAAATATAAATATGTAGGTACCAATATCATGTAATGCAAGCCTAAATTGAATAATAAACTCATTCTATCAATAGAGATTTTTCATAATTCTTATCAAAGATATTGGTTTATACTTGGTTTGAATGAAATACTTCTTCGTGGTTGAATGAAAATTAACTCTTTCATTTCAGTTTCCTGATTACTTCGAACGCCTAGACACAAACGGCCCTAATGTTGATTTCGAATCATCAAGACCCATCTTGATGTAAGTTTTTGTATTTTTTTCTTATAGTTTTAATGTAATTACCTTTATATTGTATGCAATATGCTGTCTAAGCCTTATCACAAAGAATAGCTGGGTCCACACTGGCCGCACGCCTCGCGAGGAAAACGTCCGTGCTCATGCGCGTACATTTGCCTCACTCGAGCAAATTTGTACAGCAAGATGGCGGCCCTCGGTCAGCTGTTCAAAATAATGTGGACCCACCCATTGTGTTTACATATACCACTAGACGTCAAAAGCATTTGTCCAGTAGTGTTCATTAATGATTGCAGGCAAGGTCCTCATGTGCACCACCACATGCACCACTACCTGCAGATGTACCCACCACACTTGCATATCTCCATACATCCTTCGGTAAGTGTTAATGTATCACAAAAAACATTATTTCTGAGTGTATCATCTCAGTATGTTAGACTGGGTGTACAAATAATACAAGTGGAACATTTCTTAGAAAATGCTTATAAAAAATCAGTAAATAAATAGTAGTATTTTAGTCCGCAAAGGTTGTTTTTATTATCAAGAAAGTTTGACTTCTCTTTGATTGAAAAATATTACAAACGGTAGGCTACTCGCACCGTTATACATTTGTTTTTACCAACATATGGCGGTAGGCAGAGCGTCGGACCTGCAAGTTGAGTGTGCGTTCGGCTCCTCAAGTCCTCGGTTCTATATAATATACAGGATATCGGTTCTTTATCTGATATTGGATGGGATAATGTGAAAACGCACTTACAAGTCGCCGTCAATAGGCTAGTTTCCTACTGGTCAAATCAGCTTCTTTTTAAGAACTGTCAAAACGACTTGCTAATATGGAATTACTATGAAATACTGAGGAGTGACGTCACGGTCAATTCATTTACTTTATATCCTTCTCTTTGACTTATTAAATAGAAATTATGTTCAAACATAATTCCTGTCCATATTTTTCTTCTAATTATGTGGTGCTTTATTTCGTGCACTGCATAAAATATTTTATTTTAAGTATAGGAAACTAGCCTATTATAGAATTTGTGAAGAATGTAAACAAACCTTGTAGTCAAAATGTATTTAATTTTCATTCTAACTCGTCAGATACTGGCTAAATCCATGTGTTATTTAATCAACGTGTTATTTAAGAGGCCTTACTCCTAAAGACGAGCGTTTTTTGCAAAATGGAACCTTTTTCATTCAAAATTATAAAGAAACTATAAATGATTATTAAAAAAATGATAATGTTCCTAAAAGTACATATCTTAAGCTAGAAAGTCAATTGGTACTACTTTAAAATATGTCTTTTTATACTTCCGAAAAATCAGTTTTTTCGGAAGACGTTTTCAAATTTCGTAGTGGGATAGCTCGTTTAGAATCGTGATTGTGCTGTTAAAAATGTTATTTGGGGTAAATAATGATCACAATCCTATTTGTTATATCCTGTACGAGTTAGCTAATACTTTGACATTTTAAGATTTACTTGAAATGGTGGATAAATAACCTTCCGTATCCTCCCCATTTTTTCGATAAAAAGAGGTTTACATTATGTATTTTTCCTGCGATTCCTGCATTTTTTGTAACTCTTAAATAATATTATCCTAAACTAGAACTTCTTATTGACCTATAACAAAAAAATCATACATATAAGACATACTTTTCTGTCGATAGATATGTTTTTAAAACACCTAAAATTCGAATAAAAGACACTGTGCTAACGCGAGCCCGCTCAGTCTGCGCCGAGCGCTCGAAGACAACGGACCTGCGTTTGATCGTCCGGCGCACCTAGCTTTCGTAAGCAGCTCGATAGTTCCGAGAAGTGTCGTAAACTGCGACTAAATAAATCTTGATCCTTTTTACACCTTATGCAATTTTAGCATTCGACATGCTTTTCATATGATTTTGGATTTTAAGTTATACGTGAAGTTTGTTGAGAGTTTTAATTATTATTATATTTTGGGACCAGGATGAGGTTCTGGTTCTCATGATGATGGAGTCAGGCAGGAGATGTTCAACAGAACTGCTATTCTACTTATCATAACTCCACCATGTTTGGGCTCATTAGATTTGGGCTGATGAGCACCATCGATCTAGATGAGGTCCAAGGTCTCATGATGGAGTCAGGAGGTGGTCAACAGAACTGCTATTCTCCTCATCATAACCCCATCATGTTTGGGCTCATTAGATTTGGGCTGACGAGCACCATCGAACTAGATGAGGTCCAAGGTCTCATGACGGGGTCAGGAGGTGGCCAACAGAACTGCTATTCTCCTCATCATAACCCCATCATGTTCGGACTCATTAGATTAAGGCTGACGAGCACCATCGAACTAGATGAGGTCCAAGGTCTCATGATGGAGTCAGAGGTGGTCAACAGAACAGCTATTCTCCTCATCATAACCCCATCATGTTTGGACTCATTACATTTGGGCTGACGAGCACCATCGAACTAGATGAGGTCCAAGGTCTTATGATGGAGTCAGGAGGTGGTCAACAGAACTGCTATTCTCCTCATCATAACCCCATCATGTTTGGGCTCATTAGATTTGGGCTGACGAGCACCATCGAACTAGATGAGGTCCAGGGTCTCATGATGGAGTCAGGAGGTGGCCAACAGAACTGCTATTCTCCTCATCATAACCCCATCATGTTCGGGCTCATTAGATTTGGGCTGACGAGCACCATCGAACTAGACGAGGTCCAAGTTCTCATAATGGAGTCAGGAGGTGGTCAACAGAACTGCTATTCTCCTCATCATAACCCCATCATGTTTGGGCTCATTATAAATATGTGGAAGGTCGTTAATAATAATAAATGGAAAAAATGTTTTATTAGGGTACCCCTACATGTAAAGAGGGGGCAGATATTTTTTTTTCATTTCAACCCCAACGTATGATATAGTTAGATAGGTATTTAAAAATGAATTAGGTTTTACTAACTTCGATTTTTGATAATTTTCATATTTTCGGAAATAATCGCTCCTAAAGGAAAAAAAGTGCGACCCCCCCCCTATAACTTTTAAACCATATGTTTAAAAATATGAAAAAAATCACAAAAGTAGAACTTTACAAAGACTTTCTTTGAAACTTGTTTTGAACTTTATAGGTTAGTTTTTGAGAAAAATACGGAAAACTACGGAACCCTACACTGAGCGTGGCCCGACACGCTTTTGGCCGGTTTTTATTTTATTTTAATACTTTTCTGTGCTATTCATACATAGCCACCCTAGGGGATTCAGTATTGACAGCTTCTTTTTTCTTTCTGCATATATTTCTTTCCGCTTGTAAGTTTGTTGTAAATAAGACTGCTTGCACTTACATTGACATTATAATTACATAATGCTATTAAATTAAATCTAATGAAGCGTTGTTTTATTTCCTAAATCTCAAAACCCTCTAAATCGAATATGTATAGTAATGAGCAAAAATTTTACCGCAGACTTTCCAAACCGACGATGTTTGATCAGCTACTTTTAGAACGAACATGTACATATTTTGATTTTCACCCTTTAAAATGTTTCTAAGACGCAATATTTTGCAAATTTGGTCACGTCATCCACAGTTAAACTGTGGAATGAATTGTCGCCAGCGGTATTTCCGGACCAATGCGACCTTCAAACCTTCAAGAAAAGAGTGTACATCCATCTTAAAGGCCGGCAACGCACCTCCAACACTTCTGGTGCTTCTGGTGTCCATGGGCGGCAGTGATCGCTTACCATCAGGCAGACTATCTGCTCGTTTGCCTCCTATCCCATAAAAAAACGTTTAATATTTTTTAAGAAAAAAAAAAACCGCCGCCTTTCGGGTTCTGGTGAAAGCTACTTGCGAATGTTGGATTATGTAGAAATGTGTAGGTATTTTTTAAAACTGCTTTTAATGCTTTAATTATTTGATGGCAACACAAATCAATATACGTATAACGCTAAGGTTTGAGGAGTTTCTCAATTCCTCATGAATCCGATATAAGAAATCGAAGCTTGACAAACTTTGACTTGAAAACTCAGTATGCTTAACAAACATAACTAAATAAATGTCACTGTTCTGAACTTAAATGCATGCTTTTCTTACAAGTTCAGATTTGAGGAGTTCGGTTCTGACCATCATCAGCAGTTCCACTGCACCAAATGTCACTGTTCTGGACGTAAGTGCATGCTGTTCTTATATAAATACCAAAGTCACTATAAGCGTGCCGTTCAGATTTGAGGAGTTTGGTTCTAAGTGTTCTGACCATCATCAGCAGTTCCACTGCACCAAATATCACTGTTCTGGACTGGACGTAAGTGCATGATGTTCTTATAAGAATACCAAAGTCACTATAAGTGTTCCGTTCAGATTTGAGAAGATCGGTTCTGACCATCATCAGCAGTTCCACTGCACCAAATGTCACTGTTCTGGACGAAAGTGCATGCTGTTCTTATAAAAATACCAAAGTCACTATAAGCGTGCCGTTTAGATTTGAGAAGTTCCGTTCTGGCCATCATCAGCAGTTCCACTGCACCAAATGTCACTGTTCCGTACCTAAATGCATGCTGTTCCTTTAAAAACACAAAAATCACCATACGTATGCCTTTCAGATTCGAGGAGTTCCCTCGATTACTCCAGGATCCCATCATCAGAACTGGGTTCTGAGAAAAATGGGACCAATCTGTATTCATGTACATTCAATATTTTTTTTTATCGGTCCAGTAACAACGGAGATATCGAGGAACAAACATAAAAAAATGAAAAAAAATAAACATACAGACGAATTGAGAACCTCGCCTCAAATCTCTCAGATTTGAGGCGACGGTTAAAAAGTGACACATCATGAGCAGTTCCAATGCACCAAATGTCACTGTTCTGGACGAAAGTGCATGCTGTTCTTATAAAAATACCAAAGTCACAAGCGTGCCGTTCAGATTTGAGAAGTTCCGTTCTGGCCATCATCAGCAGTTCCACTGCACCAAATGTCACTGTTCCGTACCTAAATGCATGCTGTTCCTTTAAAAACAAAAATCACCATACGTATGCCTTTCAGATTCGAGGAGTTCCCTCGATTACTCCAGGATCCCATCATCAGAACTGGGTTCTGAGAAAAATGGGACCAATCTGTATTCATGTACATTCAATATTTTTTTTTTAATCGGTCCAGTAACAACGGAGATATCGAGGAACAAACAAAAAAATGAAAAAAAAATAAACATACAGACGAATTGAGAACCTCGCCTCAAATCTCTCAGATTTGAGGCGACGGTTAAAAAGTGACACATCATGAGCAGTTCCAATGCACCAAATGTCACTGTTCTGGACGTAAGTGCATGCTGTTCTTATAAAAATATGAAAGTCACTATAACTGTGATCATTTCCGAAAATATTAATATTAATTTTTATTAAGCAGAAACGTCTGCTAACGATTCTAAACATTTTTATATTAAAGGAAAAAATGGAAAAATGTACGCTTCCGGCGGGACTTGAACCCGCACCATTTTTGCAATCCGTGCAATGCTCTTACCAATTGAGCTACGGAAGCCACGCCGGACTTCGCAAATCTTTCCATGCCTATCCTTTTGTACACACGTCTTGGGGTGACGTCTAGCGCCATCTACCGACAGACTATTACATCTTGTTGTTGTTACAAAAGGATAGGCATGGAAAGATTTGCGAAGTCCGGCGTGGCTTCCGTAGTTCAATTGGTAAGAGCATTGCACGGATTGCAAAAATGGTGCGGGTTCAAGTCCCGCCGGAAGCGTAAATTTTTCCATTTTTTCCTTTAATATAAAAATATTAATATTATCAAAAAACGATCTTAGTAAACCCTTATTCATTTTTAAATACCTATCCAACAATATATCACACGTTGGGGTTGAAATGAAAAAAAAATCAGCCCCCACTTTACATGTAGGAGGGGTACCCTAATAAAACATTTTTTTCCATTTTTTATTTTTGCACTTTGTTGGCGTGATTGATATACATATTGTTACTAAATTTCAGCTTTCTAGTGCTTACGGTTACTGAGATTATCCGCGGACGGACGGACGGACACAGACATGGCGAAACTATAGGGGTTCCTAGTTGACTACGGAACCCTAAAAAACAGAAACCACTATTAAACTATTCTCTAATTTCAAGTTCCTAACTAAAATTTTCCTAATAAAAAAAAAACAAATTGATCCCGCTACAAACTTTCACTCCCTTTTTCCCTCTACTAGGGGTGTAAATTTTCATAATCGATTCTTATCTCTTCGAAATTGTGTTAATGCAATCTATACAAATTTCGACTTTCTAGCTTTCGTAGTTTTGGCTCAGCGGTGTTGGTTGTTGAATCAATAAATTAGGAAACCTGAATTTATATATGTATATGTAGACTAATACTATACTTTTACTACATTCATATACCTTATTTACTACTACCATACCATGAATATGAAATTAAATAAAGAGTCCCCATATAAAATTGAAAATTATGTTATTAGCAATTTAATTCAAAACTATCAAGATTATTCGTGTCTGCGTTGAAACGCGCGTTGAGTTGCCGGTGCTCACGTACCGAGCGCCAACGCCATCTATCGATGGCCGTTTCGTGAAATTGATGAGCGCTCTAAGGAATAAGGAGTCTTAACGTAAATCAGTTAGTTATAAGTTGTTGTTAGGTACACAATTACTTGAGACTTGAGAGGTATTCTCAAATGTTTTCAATTTTGTTGGTACAATTTATTTAATTATAGAGGTAAACATGTTTATTAATTTAATCAATTCATATCACATTATGATCCTCAACCTTTAAAATAATAAAATTGTGCTAGAATATTGATATTTTATAGAATGGTTTGATTGGTTTGTTTACATTGTTGACAATTTCTATTGACGGCGATTTTACACTAACCGAGGACTCAAGGAGCGGAACGCACGCTCAACTTGCAGGTTTGGAGCTCTGCTTACGCTGCGCCATACGTTAAAAAAAGGCTCTAGATCCGATACGGGATCGGATAATGTCTGTAACCGACGTGGTGGTGGTCGTGCGCATGCGCAGGGCTACGGGTCGCTCCCGGAGGCGTGGTCGCGCGAGGCGGCGGTGGCGCGGCGCGCGGCGCGGGGCGCGTCGCTGGCGGTGATCGAGCGCAACACGTACCGCCACGCCTACCGCAGCCACCCCGGCATGCCCGACGAGAAGTGCACCATCTGCCTCTCCATCTTCGAGGTCGACTCGCACTGCAGGTGACGCGCGTATTTTCATACACCGTAAAACCGGGCAACTCACGTAAAATTGTCGATGATCGCTCGACATGTTTCGCTCCGTAACGAGGAGCATTTTCATTGAGCACGCGCGATCACGATGGTATCCCGACGCAGACTGCAGACCGCAGCTCGCTGCAACCGTTGACTCGGCGCGGGGGTCGGCATCGCTCGTGCTCAATGAAAATGCTGCTCGTTACGGAGCGAAACATGTCAAGCGATCTTCGACAATTTTACGTGAGTTACCCGGTTTTACATGTTTAATATGTCAGTGTTGAGACACGATAGTTTTATTAAGTCTTCGGTAGCGTAAGGCATCCCTAAAGGTTTCCTCTATTCTTATATTATCTTATTTATATAATATCTCATTTAACTGTCCCATTTTCCAAAGACGAGTGAATACTGACTGGTTTTCTTAAAGTTAAGAACATTTTGTAAAAACAAAATATGCCGCATCAATTTAATTTTTAAACAGCCGGGTCCACACAGAGAGAGGCACGTCGCGAGGCATGTTCTCACGCAGCAAATGCCCAGTGTAGACGTAGTACGGCCGTGGCAGCGCACACGTTTTGTTCGGCCGAGTAGTCATAGGGCTTACGGCGAAATTATGGTCAAAAGCTGCACTTTATGCAGAAAGCAAGCCACTTTGCACAGTGATACTAGGGACCAATACAAATGATTTCATTCGAGGAAACACGATTTTCATCCACTAGAATTCAAGATGGCGGACATTTTCCAAAATGGCGGCCGCATATTTTTAAAAATTTATAGAATCATAACGGTTGCACCGATTTTGATGGTTGAGGTGTGTATCAGTTCGTATTGAAGAGTTTATTAATATAAAAAATTAAAGTCATAAAAAAATTAAGATGGCGGCCGAATAATAAGAAAAATATGAAATTTTCAAACTTTTTTTTTCATTCTCGTGAAATTTACCAATAAATTTTCTATGACATGGCCACATTTTTATGTATTTAAATTAAACCTGATAATATTATCTACATAATAAAGTAAACATCATGAAAATCCGTTGAGAAGTTTTTGAACTGTACCCATTTCAAATGGAGCGCGCGGATTTAAAAGACGTTTTTGCACGTGATGTAAAAAATTTTGGAATCATAACGGCTGCACCGATTTTAATGGTTGGGGTGGCTATCAGTTTGTATTAAAACTTTTATTAGTATAAAAATTAAAATCATTTAAAAAATTAAAGATGGCGGCCGAATAATAAGAAAAATATGAACTTTTCAAATTTTTTTTTGTATACTCACGAAATTTACAAATAGTTTTTCTACGATATGGTCACATTTTTATTTATTGAAATAAAATCTGATAATATCACCTGCAAAATAAAACAAAAAATATCAAAATCCGTTCAGTAGTTTTTGAACTATACGCATTGCAAATGAAGCGCGCGGGTTTGAAAGACGTCTTTGCACTTGATGTGATGCATCGTATCGTTTGGTACCGCTATACACGCAAGACTGATTATTTATTTTGGTCACAACTTACTATATTACTGTTCAGAATCAATGGTTTTAGTATTTATATACATTATTAGTTTTTATTCCGAGTTTAGGTATATTTGTCTGTGGTCAAGAGTAAGCCCATTTATAATAAAAAAAAAAAAAATTTAGATAACCCCCGTAAACTTTGATGGTCATAATTCTTATTTTAATACATAAAAGAACTTCAATAGGTACACATAACATTTGTATCACTTCTCCTTTTCAAGGCTAGAGATAATCTCCGACAACTTCTGTAGCGGGCTACGGAAACATATATTAATACAAAACTTATTTTTTGCTTCTCGTCTAGGTTATACTGAAAGATAAAAGTCATACAAAATAATATCAAAATACAAGGAAATAATGAATAAATAATAATTTATAATATCATTTTTGCAATATACTTTTTTTCGGCAGCTGCCTTTGCAAATGTTACATTGCATTATTTGCATTGCGCAGGGTAGACCCACAACACGTACAGCGTATTGTTTCGCAGCCTTTTTCACACCCGCAATTGACCAAGTATACCCATTCATACCATATCTCCCTGTTTTCAGACCACTGCAGTACTCAACTATCATTGTACGAATGTACGTCTTCCAACCCCAGGATGATGGCATAGGCATATATAAGTAATATCCAGAATATGGGGCGTTGTTGTTGTTATACGACACGGAGCGCAAGTGCCGATGTTGGTTACTAATTTATTTTTGGTGGTAAACAGTTTCTTGCTCACCAAGTTCAGGTGAAATTTTCAATCATGGCGATTATTCCTCCAGGAAGACTTTGTAGTTACTGCGATGTTTCTATCAAAGCTGGTATAACTTCAGGGCGTGCAAACAATGTTTTAGAATATGATTTTTTCTTTTTGTATTGAAAAAAGAAGTGGTGTCATACGTAAAGGGGTAAAAACCACGAAGAGCAGTCGGTCTTCCAGTGTCCAAAGTGTTGGCTATTTTATAACTTATACTCTGGCAGGTTATTCTCCTTTGAAATATTAAGAAAATATACTAGACAAGACTAAAATTTCCCAATATAATGAGCTCCATAGATCCCATGCTTAAATGCCAAATTGGGACCGTTCTTAACACATATTTTAGTGAGCAAGCGTGAACTTTGCCACCCTGAACTCACTCCAGGCCATTTCATGAGGAAAAGACCTTTCGAGGCTCTAAGCTAGGTCCAAACCCGAATCTGGCCACTGACTTTACATCTATCCTTCACCCGTACTTCAGAGTTCAGTAGTTTTTATTTAAATACCAAGACATCTGTATCGGAAGATCTGATGATACGCGTGAGTCCCTGAGATACAATGAGGCTATCGGCTTCTTCCGGTTACGTTCCTAATATGGTTTACCCTGAAATAGCAGAGCAAATGTACTCTGAGAAAGTAAATTGTTTAGACAAACAATTCACCACACTAATAACATCAACAGGCTACAGTTTCTGGAAAAAGCCTTGTTGGTTGTCAGTGTATTCCTGGAGGAATAATGGCCAAGCTTGAAAAGTTCACCTGCGGCCTATATATGATCCTTTATCGGTGAACTTGGTGCGCAAGGAACTGTTTCCAACCAAAATTAATAACCAGCATCCCACCAACATCGTCAGCACTACAATAACATAGGCTCCTTGTCGTATAACAAGCAGACCATCTCCAAACGTAGGCTAAGTAGACGAGAAAAGAAAATAAGTTATTTTATACATAGATATTTCTGTAGCCCCCTACAGAAGTTGTCGAGAATTATCTCTGGAGTTCTCGGAAAGGAAATTGCTATTAATACAAATGTTATGTTATTTGCATTTAAGTTCTTTTAGGTTTTGCCCGTGCGGTGACGGGTTAAGAATTTCACCACCCCTTTCTTCCCGTGGGTGTCGTAGAAGGCGACTGTGGGATATGGGTTAAATTGTGGTGCAGGCGAGAGGCTGGCAACCTGTCACTGCAATGTCACAGTTTCGTTTTCTTTCAACCCCTTATTTGCCAAGAGTGGCACTGAAACCTGAGTAGTTTCATGTGCTTTGCCTACCCCTTCATGGGACACAGGCGTGATTGTATGTATGTATGTAGTTCTTTTAGGTAGGTGTTAAAATAAAAATTATGATCATCAAAGTTTACGGGGGTTATCTAAATATACCTAAACTCGGAATAAAAAACTAATAATGTATATAAATACTAAAACCATTGATTCTGAACAGTAATATAGTAAGTTGTGACCAAAATAAATAATCAGTCTTGCGTGTATAGCGGTACCAAACGATACGATGCATCACATCAAGTGCAAAGACGTCTTTTAAACCCGCGCGCTTCATTTGCAATGCGTATAGTTCAAAAACTACTGAACGGATTTTAATGTTTTTTGTTTTATTTTGCAGATGATATTATCAGATTTTATTTCAATAAATAAAAATGTGACCATATCGTAGAAAAACTATTCGTAAATTTCGTGAGAATACAAAAAAAATTGAAAATTTCATATTTTTCTTATTATTCGGCCGCCATCTTTAATGTTTTAAATGATTTTAATTTTTATATTAATAAACGTTTTAATACAAACTGATAGCCACCCCAACCATTAAAATCGGTGCAGCCGTTATAATTCCAATTTTTTTTACATCACGTGCAAAAACGTCTTTCAAATCCACGCGCTCCATTTGAAATGGGTATAGTTCAAAAACTACTCAACAGATGTTCATGATTTTTATTATTTTATGTAGGTAATATTATCAGGTTTAATTAAAAGACATAAAAATGTAGCCATGTCATAGAAAATTTATCGGTAAATTTCACGAGAATGAAAAAAAAAGTTTGAAAATTTCATATTTTTCTTATTATTAGGCCGCTATCTTAAATTGTTTTATGACTTTAATTTTTTATATTAATAAACTCTTTAATACGAACTGATAGACACCTCAACCATCAAAATCGGTGCAACCGTTATGATTCTATAAATTTTTTAAAATATGCGGCCGCCATTTTGGAAAATGTCCGCCATCTTGAATTCTAGTGGATGAAAATCGTGTTTCCTCGGATGAAATCATTTGTATTGGTCCCTAGTATCACTGTGCAAAGTGGTTTGCTTTCTGCATAAAATGCAGTTTTTTTCCGTAAGCCCTATGACTAGAGGCACGTCTACATTGAACATTTGCCGCGCGGCACGTTGCCCCACCCTGTGTAGACCCGGCTAACAAATATTGGTAATCTCGCAGGCGACTCCCCTGCATGCACCTGTTCCATATGGAGTGCGTGGACCAGTGGCTCAGCACCAACAAGCACTGCCCCATCTGCCGCGTCGACATCGAGACGCACCTCAACAAGGATGCCGCCTTCTAAACAAGGTACCTACTTTATTACTCAATTTGTAAAACCTTTTAATACCATTGCACGCCAATGTCTCTGGCATAAACTAACAAATATAAATTGTACTGAAAATGTTTAGGTTACATTGACAATGTACGTTATAGCACTTATAAGCGTTCTTGATGGTGCTTTTCTTTTGGCGCCGTGCTCGCGGCGGCAAACGTCCACTGTAAACTTGCCTCGGCCGAGGCAGGTTGATCGGCTGAGCTAAATGCGCGAACTTCTTCGGACAAGGCGCGTCTACGTAGCACAACTGGCGCGCGAGGATATTGCCTAGCGACGACGTGCTTCATTGTGTGGTCCCGGCCCGGCTATTGGCTAAACCGCTAATATCAGTACCCACTCAGCGGGTTCTTCGGCATCTGAGCAAAGTTTACGAGTCACCAGGCGGGTTCTTGGTTACGAAAGTGTTAAATAAAACCGGTAGTCAGAATACTGGTAACGATCCCAGAATTGAAGTAATTTGTTGACTCTTATAAAGATGTCTAGACAGGTTAGACTTATTATAGTATTTTATGCAACAGGCGTTTAAAGGAGGTCAAAAAAGACGAGTGGCGTGGGTAACAATTTGAGGCGAAGCCGAAAATTGTTATTGAGACGACACGAGTATTTTTTTGACTCAGTTAACACTTTCGAAACCGGGCTCTACGCGGCGCTACGACATTTTCGCTACATACGGGGAAACCCATGTAATCGGCTACGCTTCTACGAGCGGTATGCCCGACAGTCGGGTTCTTGGTAGCGAAAGTGTTAAACACCGTTGCATACAATACTTTTTCTACGACCATGCACTTAGTTTTTAATAGTTTTCTTGAATAACTTTCGTGAAATTCACACTGCTTCCTGTATTTTGACGCAAAGGTTTGCACTGTCAGCTCAGCTGCTCAAAGCCTTTCTGCGCACTCGCGCAGTGTCGTTATAAGGCGTTGCCATGGTTACAGAGCCAAACAATGCGTTTTCAGTTTTTTCGATACTGCGCGCATGCGCGGAAAGCCGGCGGACGCTGGCTTTGGGGAATAGACCTTTATGTAGGGTTTTAAAGATCTATGCACGACCGTGTAAATGACGTATAACAGTTCGGGAGTAGAAAAAGTTATTAAGTATACCCCAAGAGCTATCCGGTCTTGCTACTACTGGGAAAATAACTTAATTCTATAACAGTACTTTTTATGTCACCAAAAATTAAGTTTGGTAATTTGGTATAGTTTTTTTAGTTAAGCCACCAAAATTTGTGACAAGAAACGTATAATAGATTTAAAAAAAGTTTATTTTAATTCACTAAAAATCAGGCGAAAATAGTATCAGGACTTTTGTTTTAAATTCGACTACTTTAATTTATGACCTTAATAACACATTAAGAAACCACCTATTTTTGTGAATGATACTTCGTAGTAACAAGAAGCGGAGTAATTAAATTAGTTATGACACAAGCAATAATAGGACAAGTGAAGTTATGGTTGTTTTGTATCTACATTATGTGTTGAAACACTATTTCTGCTGAAACCACCCTAAAAACAAAACGGAAGTTCAGTATTTTACTAGCTCGGAATAACATTCAGGGCAAAAATTATATCAGCAAAAAAATTGGAACAGACTTTTCGTTAAGATCAAAATAAAGAAGAATAAAAAATAATCCACCTTTAAATGCACGCCAAGAAGCGCTAAAACCTGTACTGAAAGAAGTATTTTCATATTTTTCATTTACCTACAAACTCTACTATTGACGATGTCATTTTCTGCATTATTTCAAAAGTTAGTTATTCATTCGTATTTTCATTACATCGCGGTAAAATAATATATTTCACCACCTTTACTATCGCTTAAATAGCTCAGTTATAGTAGCGTAAGACGATGGGCGCGCTCCTGACCTGACGTTGTGGGTTCGATCCTCGGCAGTGGAAATCTTTTATTTCTTGTTATTATTTTTGTAATCTTTTATACCCTTATCAAACCTCTTTTAAATATTGTTTTTTTTTAGTATTAGATTTACAACCCATTTCATTGAAATTTTGTTAGACACATGTAATGCAATAAGTTTAAAAATTTTCTTTCAGTATTAGTATTGATTGAAGGTAACCTAAGGTTCAACATCGTTCCTACTAACCGCAATACTCTGTCTTAGCTAACCATCGCTAGACGTTATGCCCTTGTAATAAGGATTACAAATGTACAGTGACAGTTGTCCGGTATGACTCATAGATTTATATATTATTAAGCTAGATTGAGTTGTTAGGCCAAAAAGTGTGTCCACATGAGAGGGTAAAGTTGGGGCTGGTGTCCCTCTCGCACTTATTGCCACTGTCAAAATTATTTGAATGACGTCATCACTGTCATTATTTGGGGATACCAGTCAATATTCAAAGTTACTACCAAATCTACTAATACCGAATTAAAGGTTTTTTTTTTAATTGCGCAAATTTTTGGTTTTATGGCTTCATAATAATGACTTACCAATTCGTTACAAGGTATTAATATCCTTGCCTCGATATAATACAAAAATCATTTAAGAAGTTTATAAACTTAGTTATCATACAGGTAAAAATACTACTACTATAGTAATCTCTTTAACACTGGTCACACGTGCGAGAGGGACACCAGCCCCAACTTTGACCCTCTCATGTGGACACACTTTTACTAGTCTGATAAGAACGCCTTTCTGCACCGGTGATAAAGTTCAATTTAGTATGGCAAAAAAAGTGTGAGCTCAGTCCCTATTGAAAATCCATGGTATGACTCAATGAAAAATTGGCTAAATAGTAATCAGAAAACAAGCAAAAAGGGTAGAATATATTTCTATAAGTTATTTCTTTGGATTACATTACAAAATGAATGTATTATAATGCATTATAATACTCGTTGTAATTGTATAGATTTAAATAAATAATTTTATTAGTTCAAATTAATGACCGTCAAGGAACAAAAACTATTGAGTCGCTATTAGACCGTATTCACATTATCCGATCCGATAACGGATGTCGGAAGGATATCAATAGAAGAATCCAAGATTCCGCCTGTAATGTATCGGTCCGACATCCGATATCGGATCGGATAATGTGAAAACGCACTTAGGTCTACATTTTACACTTTTTAAAACCAAGATTAATTAGAGTCAGTTGTATGGTCGGTAAGGTGGATGTACTAGTGCTCGACGCGGTACTAGTACTCGTCACCCATGGTTTAAATAGCGATTAATAAGATAAGATTACCGTTACATTCATCGCAATTAGATTTATTAGATGAGAAATGTTTGTAGCCTTCACATTTCATACGCCATATTATAAAATATAGAAACTTTTTTCAATTAATGAATAATATATGTGATGACATTGTCATGAGCAATCAATCTCTCAATTTTGTTAGCGATTTGGTTAAGCTTTGCTCGTATTTGCTGACTTATTTAAAATACTTTCACGGTAAGTTGTGAACATATTCTATAATTGTGTTGGTGCTAGAATGTGCGGGAAGATATTTAAGTAATTAAATGTCGATTTCGTTCATTGTTACTGTGATAAACAAGCGTGTCATTTATTAGGACTGAAAACCGTCGCAAGTCTAAAACTCGACACGGCTGGCATTTATTGGGACTGTTACGTTATTTTCCAAGTCCCAATGTTTGTCGAGCCGTTTTTTCATGATATCACGATTAAAGTAGCCAAAACGAATCGTTTACAGTTTCATATTATCAGCATATTTTTCTGTAAGTCACATTAACTTTACTGAAAAAAACAAATTACATGCACATAGACAGTTTTTTGTATATCTTTTACGGTTTTATTGATATGTTTTCTCGTTAAATGTAGTGAAATCTGTATAATTTCTTTGGGTAGTGCTTGACATGTCATTTTTCACAAAACATTTTCCTGGATCTGTTCTTCGTGATGCTTCCAGATACAGAGGTGGATTTAAACGACGAAGAAGTGGAGCCGGCAAAGTATTGCAGAACCTGTGGAATACAATTTTTATTTTGGGGGAATCCCTATTTTAGTTCATTACATAATTTATTTTGCTCAAAATGCGGAGCCGACTTATTCTATTTTATTACATATATGTAACACGTAAAAAGTAAATGTTATCAACAGAATACGTTTTTTTTTATTAAATTATTTAATTTTGTAGTAAATTTTAACCCAAAACACTTGTTTTTTACTGTTTTTCCTGAATCATACTTAGATGTCATCTATTAGGACTGCCAGCAAAAGCACCTGTCAGTTATTCGGACAAGCGTATTGACTTACGTTTTATTTAATTTTAAGATTTTTTTATATTATCACTGTATGAAACTAATTGCATTTAACAAAGTTAAAGGTCACATCTCCCAAAAAAGATGGATATGTTTTGTATAGATGGGTAAATTATCGTAATATCACGAAACACATAAATATTTTCCCTTAACCTGTCGAGCAGTGGTACATCCACCTTATGTAGTGTAAATAAAAAGTCGAAAAGTCGTAGGTCCTTTCTATACTTTTTGCTATGTATTTTATATTTCAATAGGTAGGCTTTTGTACCCATATTACAGTACTTTCAATATGTGCTATCCTATAATTAAATTTGAACACTCGCGTAGACACTTCTAATATTATTTGAATGACATTACCAACATTAAATCTCCTTTTCAAAATAAATTTTAAAGAATATCCCACTATCAGATCAGAGCCACTGGTATTTAATTTAAAACAAATGCCTATAATAAATAAATCCGATTACCCCTTTGGGTTGTATGCTGTCGAATTTAATTATTTTCATAGAAAATATTTTAATTTGTATCTTTCCAGCTCGAGATTCTTGGAAGCCCTGTAAATTTTTCTTTGTGACAACAAGATATGACATTTATTTCAGGAAATTTACACATACAAACACTACATACATTTATTGTAATAAACGGAGTACAAGTGACCAAGATAAAGATGATACAGTAGGGTATTTTTAAAGTTTATGTAATGAAGAAGTAAAATTGCGGCCTTTTTAGGTATTTCTATTTATGGAATAAATTGGAAATATCTAATACATACATACTTATTATATATTGGTAGCGGCTCCATTCGTTCAATATTCGTTCGCAATTCATTTTGACATATAAGTCATTTGAGCATATTATGACAAAAGGTATTTTGATAAAGAGTTTTTAGTGTGTCGCAGTTCCATTTGCAATTTTGATACCTTGGTCTAGATACACTAAGTTGGTTATGGTATGAATGATTTTTTCCTAAGCAGATAAGAATTTAACGTTATTAGCATCAACAAGAATGTTATAAATGCAATTTAGACCCAGATTTTTAAAACATTTTTGTTATGAATTGTGCGTCCTTGTATTTAATGTCATTGCAGTAGCTTGTGCTCATCAACTTATAATATAAATAAAACAGTAAAAAATGAATTAAAAAAGCTGTAATATCTACGTATGCGACGACTGAGATTTGAACTCGTGACCTGTGGCTTGTAAGTCTAACGATAATCGCCGGGGCTATACCTGGCCGTGACATATGGGTCGAAATTAGACTTTGCATAGCTTTCGCGTGTTTGTAACAAGCGTTGCTTCAACGATTCTGAAGAATTGAAAAATACATTTCACAAGATGACGGAGATCTGTCAAATGGTAGAAGAGAAAAACGTGAGATAGATGTATGTACTGACAAGTATATACTCTTTTCGACGACTGTCAAATCGCATGCCTAAAATAAATATGTAATTTTTTCAATTACTTTGGACTTTATTATCGGTGGGAAACGTCTGTTTTTAATCTACCTAAAATATTACTTATGTAGAAACAGGCATGTAATGAGGAGGAACACTCAAAGGATATGACAGATGGCGCCACCCTATTAGTCCGTGAGAAGTGAGAGCGAGAAGCTGATAAATTATGTTTTTTCTCTCTCTCACACATGAATGACAGTGACATGCCTAGACTCTTGCATAGGCGCCGCCTGGCGGGGTAAAATGTCAGTGTGCCTCCTCATTTACGTTAATGTGTAATAGAAGAACAGAATAAAAAGCATGCGACACGGCTCATCACCTACTCTCGGCCCAGCTCCACTGGCGTGGTGGTTTGCCATTCCTAAATGTAAGACACTAAGGTCCAAACCAAACCACGCAAAAAAAGTAAATATATTATTAAATTAAAGTATTAAATAAAGGTCAAACTTATTGGGTGGATTATCATGCTGTTAATATTGTTAAATAGGGACAATAAAAGTCAACCTCGTACTATTATCTGTTTCGAATTTGCCCGGTCAAATATTTAGATTTTTTTATTTCCATATAAATATGTTGGTGGTTTTTATATGTTAAATATCTGAAAAATTATGTGCTATTAATTTCCGCTTAAAAATATCTGTTATTATATCAGCTCTAGAGCACGTTAGACAAAATTAAAAAAATCTATATCAATAAAAATAGTCTTATTTCCCGTCATATGTATAGGTGGCTTCGGGTTGTAAACCTTAAAACGGATTTTTTTCTACAGGTTTCCACCATTAAATTACTGTTAGGTATTTTGCTGAAAGAAAACGCTTATTTTCTGGGCGTAGTTTTTTTTAATATCTTCCATTCCAAACTATTGGTGGATTCGAAAATATAGGTTTTTTAAATTGCGATTAAGCGCTGTATATGAAATAAAACTACTGTTATAGAATTATTTTCAAAAATATCGTACCGGTCTTAGGCTAGTACCTGACACATAAAACAGACATTAGCACACTAATGAGGAGGCACACTGTTTATCCCGCCAGGCGGCGCCTGTGCAATTCACTGTCATTCATATGTGAGAGAGAGAGAAAAAAAAAATCTTCTCGCTCTCACGTATGAAATTTTTTATCTGTGCAATGGACTAATAAGGTGGAGCCATCTGTTATAACCTTTGAGTGTGCCTCCTCATTACTGGCCACTCATTTTTGTTTTCGGATAGAAATGCAATGGGCACTATGGGCAGGGCGTTAATTCACAGGGTACCGGGCAAATTAAAAGCTTTAATTTGTTAACATGTTCAATTATTTTAATTTATTTACATGGTGAAGCATTAGTTTTTTAACAAATATTTTCTAAGTATTCTTTTTTAAAACTAATCTGCCAGTAAACTGATTGACATACCTATACGAGGGACGTTCAAAAAGTAATGAGAATGGATATGTTCCTGTATCTTGATTTAATTTTTCTTAACTTGTCCATGTAGCAGTACTCATTAAAATGAAATTGCATAATTCAAATTTTTACTACTTTCATTTGTTTTTCTTTGATATGTAAATAATTGACACAAGGTGGGGGATGAAAATTTTCAGTAAAATAAGAGCATGTTTTCATGAATATTTGACATGTCGTGAGTTCATTTCTGACATGAATATCAAAAATAATCATACTTTAAATTAAAGCTGGGTTTATCCTTTGTTAAGTAACATCAATAAAAAAGTTCGTATAGATACATTTTTAAAACGGTATGGTATCCAAAAAAACTCTAGGTGCTGTTTTGGGTCATGTTCACGATTTTTACAGATTATCACGAAAATTGAGAATATAGATTGGAAACAAAATTACGTTAGTATTAAAGAAGAACATACAATCATTTTAATATTTAAAAAATGATTAGTTACAATAAGAACATTTTAAACAAACAAATAATAATGTTTTTGGCCTTCAAATTGACAGTCGACAGGGCCGAACCCTCAAATTGCCGAGGGTGCTGCTCAAGTTACTGTATTTAAAGCTACAAGTGACATACCTAATATTGAAGGTAATATAAGGATCATTAATATTTTATACCCAACCTTTAAATAAAATTGTAAAATAATCGCTACTCTGAAGTATAATGAAGTGAAGTGCTTACTGACATGGTATTTAGACTATCGTTAAGATTTTAATTTTTAAAGGGGGCAAAAAAATTATAATTGAAAAAATTAAATATGTAAATAAATCACAAAAGAGTTACTTTTAATTATAAAAATATAAGGATACTTACATTCTTATGTTTTAATACTCATTATCATTACTTATTGAACGCCCCTCGTATGTAGCTAAAAGTAATGATAACTTCTGTAATTTGTGTTTATCAAGATTGAAAACATAAACCCCCTGATTCATAAACGTTCACTAAAGTTATCAAGCCAATAAAGTTCGTTTGTCCCTTTTTATCACGTCAATACGTCGGACAGGGACAAACGAACTTTATCGGCTTGATAGCTTTAGTGAACATTTATGATATGAATAAGGGGAAAGTGTTTAAGTATCACTTTTTAACAGCTTGTGTGGGTTGTTCAACCAGTTTCTGTTGTAGCTGCGGGGCGGCGGCGATGGCCTGCTGCTGCACCTCCAGCGACTCCTGCTGCAGTTCCTGCGTCTGCTGCTTCAGCGCTGCAGCTCCTGCACACAAACAATACTACTGCCACCTTGTACATATGCATACTTAATACAATACACACACACTTTATTCACTAACTATAAGTTTATAATTGTTATATTTTTAAATCTTATTACAATGTTGAGAGCCAGAGAAGTGGCTCATGTTGATTTTCATTAAGATATAATAAAAGGCAATTTCACTTAGTTTTGCAAAGAAATAATTTGTTATTTTGATTAACTTGATATTAAATAAGAAAATATAGTTGAACTTTATTGATAATGTTAGTATAAAAGTATATTATGCTTTAATAAAGGTTTTTATACAATACGTGATTTTGTTGGACCTGATGTTGGATGGATAAACACTTACCTGCATGCATGATCTATTCTCTCACAAATGGCATCTGATGCTGCAATGTTACCAGATAAGTAAGATATTTCTGCAGCAACTGTTGCTAGTTTTTCTGCATAGTCCATATAACCTAAAGAGTAAAATTATTTACTAAGTATAAAACTTATAATATTTGTGTGTATTAACTACTATTAAAAAGGAATAATACATATATTAAGTTATGAGTCTAACAATAAGGAGGCACAGAGAGAAGTGCTTGGAACACAATTTTTTTTCCCCTCACTAGCTCGGAAACACGTGTTTTGTCCTTTAATACCAGCGGGTAAAAACGCATTTTATCCACTAGTGGGTAAAGTAATTTGACCTTGAATAAAGTCAAATTAACTGCTTTAAAATTGATAAAAGTAGGTGAATCTAGTAATAAAGATGATTTACCACCTGTGAAACTACTGGAAGCAGTGATAAACGCATTTTTTGCGTTGTAGTTTCCTCACTGTAGTGAGGGGAAAAGTTTTGTGTTACACTCGGGTGCAAAGGTCTTTTTACTCGCTTCGCTCGTGGTTCAACTATAGAATCCTTTTACTTGCTCGTTTTTCAATTTCACACTCGGTGTTAAAATACAACTTTGCTCCCTAGTATAACAAATAACTATTACTTTGGCTAGACTTCGACTTCTAGTTAGGAGATAAACATTTTAAAAGATTTCGGCCCTACTCCATAAGCCAGGGGGAAGAGGAGAGTTTGGAGGTCTAAATAGCTTCGTAGATATCCATGTAAAACCGAAAAATTGAACCTCCAACCACCATCTGATATGTACATCCTGTATGTAGTCCAAACAAAGATACAAAGTCAAAAATGTGTGTTCAATGTGTTTGCCTATACCTTTTTTTTGGGCATTATTGTCCTGAAGATTGGTCAATATTTATATACTGTCTAGAAAAAACACCAAACATGAAATTATGCTTACTTATAAGCACCCTCAGATTATGTTTTAAGTCACAAAGAGTCCCTCGCACTGCAACCAGCTGATCCCAGTGTTGAGGAGGAGTGCCATCTTCTCCCCACTCTATTGCTTGCTTTACTAAGCAGATCTCTTTGGACAGTGCTTCCCTTAATCTGGAATGTAACATTTTTTTTTTTTCAATTATAGCTTACTAATGCAACAGGTACAGATTTTTTTTAAGGTATTTTATGAATTAGGTTTTATAATTTCCTCATGCCAAATGGCTCTAATGTGTTGCAGAAGCTGTGTAAAAACATTCACACATATCTTATGGTATTAAGAAGAGACTGGAGTCAGGTTTACTTGTATTTTGAAATATAAAACAAAACTATCTAACCTCTCACTCGTGTCCTGTATAGCGACCATAGTTACAGTGAGCAGTTGGGTGGCAGCATTCACATTGACGGTAGTTGCCTGGCGAATGAGAAATTCATGACCCAATTTCTCTTCATCCCAAATGTCTTGTTGCTCATCTTTTTGGTTTGTTTCACAGGAGACTTGCGTAAGAAAGGGTAATGTTACCGGTGAAACTACACGTAGCCTAAGTTGAATGCGCCTATGGGCCCTACAAATTGTTTTTATAGTATTTAGGAGTCTACGTGTAAACATTTTACTTAGTTGGTATTTAACTGGTTTTAATGAAATGCTTATATTCCATTGTTGTGTTTTTGGGAGGAATCTGCAGAGGATTGTTTGGTTTGTATTAGTGGTCAGGTCAGGATATAGAAATTGATTTGACAGCTGACAGCTGTCAAGAGTTTGTTTCAGTCACAGTTTTAAACGCTCTGGTCTAAGAGTTTTAAATGATTCACGGTTAGTTTCATTCAAAGACTTTACAGGGGACAGCGGAATCACATTTTTTGCCATACTAAATTGAACCTTATCACTGAGGTAGAAAGGTGATCGTATCAGACTAGCGAAAACGGTCCACATGAGAGGGTATTGTTTGGGCTGGTGTCAGCTAGGAACATACTACGCGGACGTCCGTCGTAAATTGACCGCGACCGCGACCGATCAGTGTGCACGGAACAAAACATCCAGCGAGCCAGATTTCGATCGGACGTCCATGCGCTCAAGGCCACGTCCACGTCCGTCGACCGACAGTTTGCACGGTTAAGCAAGGAACATACTACGCGGACGTCCGTCGTAAATCGACCGCGGACGGGGATCTGGACAATGAATATACACGTAACCGTGCAAACTATCGGTCGACGGACGTGGACGTGGCCTTGAGCGCATGGACGTCCGATCGAAATCTGGCTCGCTGGATGTTTTGTTCCGTGCACACTGATCGGTCGCGGTCGCGGTCGATTTACGACGGACGTCCGCGTAGTATGTTCCTAGCTTTAAGTGTATATATTCATTGTCCAGATCCCCGTCCGCGGTCGATCGACGACGGACGTCCGCGTAGTATGTTCCTAGCTAAAATGTTGACATTGTCAGTAAGTGCGAGAGGGATACCAGCCCAAACAATGCCCTCTCATGTGGACACACTTTTTGACCTAACTACTCATTCTGCACGGGTAGCATGGTCGCGCGATAGACGATAAAATATCAGCACTTACTAATAGTGCGATAGGGACGGCCAGATGTTTTATCATTTATCGCGCGACCATAATTGCCTGCCTGGTTTAACTGTATCAAAAAGGGATATAAACCGTGATTACCTTTCTGAATTTTATTGATGTCCCGATATTTCGACGCAGTTGCATGCATCATGATCACGGAAAACCAAAGAGTAGTTTAATATGTACGGAAAACTCAATAATCGGACAGCATATATTAGATCAGGTGCATCACAAGACACAAGTGCATCAGGACATTGACGTGCACGTATCAGCTTTAAGCTGCCTGTGCATTAGCAAATAATAATAATGGGTGAATCAACTTTTCTTTGCCAGGAAAATTTCGCATACTTCGACTACATGTGGTCAGAAAATTTAATTGGGATTTAGTCTAATTAATGTATAATTATTATATTAAAGACAAATATAATAGCTATGCAATACAACATGTAATTATAGGATTTCCTATTTTATAACTTTGTTTCGAGCAGTGACCCAGTGGACATAGCTGTCCCTCACTTTTGTATGAAAAAAGTGTCTCTTCCACTGGGTCACATATTGTTTTTCATCACATTTGCTGTTTAAAGGTATCATTACGTCTACGTGTACTGAAGCATAATGTACTATTTTATTCCCAAGGGAATAATGGATTTAGTTTTAAAAATTAATACAATCCGTACAATACTTCAGGCAAAGGAGGTTTCAATCTGCCAAGGATTTTTTCATCACACCCGAACTTTAAATGTGGTATTGCACGCAGGCGGACCGTGAGTTATAGAAAAATCGTTCTCCCAAGGGAATAATGTAATTTCTTGTACCGTACTTAACTTTTTTACATCTATTTACGTATTTTTTACATTGCGAGTGTGATGAAAAACATTGTGTGTAACTCGGGGAGTATGAATATTACTAACTCGAGTCTTTAAATCGCTCCGGCAAGTCGTTAGTAATATTCAACTTCCTCCCCTTGTTGCACAATGTACTATTATTGCACAACAAAAATTTGACTATTAAGCTATAAAATATATTATACGGTATGAAAAATGCATTTTATTTATGTTTTACAATTATTTCAGTGTGTTTTGCATTTATTTCGTAAAATTTGACTCAGATAAATTGTTATAATTTACAATCTGACAATTACTCTCTACTCGCGCTTGACCGCGGGCGTGCGCGAGGCACCCACCGTTGCCTAGCAACGGAGAGTACAACATAAAATTAAGTACAATTTTAGTTCAATTATTATGATTTATATGCTTTTATGAACGTTGCATTTAATTTATATGCAGTATTTTCGTGTTTGTTTTCGTTCAAAAAGTGTTTGTTACCAAAAACAATGGATTTAATATGAATAATCTAATTTAGATCAAGATACACTACTGATCGCAAGTCGCTACGCCGCCGGTTGAAGGTTTTGCCTTATGACTGTTTCCTCTGTATTTTTCTCTCAAATGTGATGAAAAATATTGTGTGTAACTCGGGGAGTATGAATATTACTAACTCGAGTCTTTAAATCGCTCCGGCAAGCCGTCGCGATTTAACTTACTCTCGTTAGTAATATTCAACTTCCTCCCCTTGTTGCACAATGTACTATTAATTAAAAATGAATCGTTTTTAAATTTTTCCGTAATTGGTATACGTGAAATAAGGATCTTTATTCACGATGGTAAGGTTAAAAATCACAAAAGTAGACCTAATAATAAGTAAGGTAATTCTTGCAAAAAGCAAGAAAAAGTTGATTCACCCTAATACTATATAGATGCATAGGCGATAGAAGACACAAAATTCAAATGAGGAGGCTTGCTTTATAAATGAATGTTAGTTTCTCGAATAAATAATCACTCCAATTTTGCTTAGCAAATAATGAGATGATGTGGTTGATATACCTACGGGTGCAATTAAAAATAACTAATATTGACCTGTTATGTTATTGTTCTGGTTAAATTCTTTAGGTACATCTATTGTCCTAAGAAGATAGGTTGACGACGACTGCTTCTTAGTTTACCAAATTTCTAATTCGAAAAAAAACGAGGTATAGATAAAATAATTTTATTAATTTATTGAATACCCTATTCGATTTTTTTTTATAAACCCAATTCAGTTTTATTAAGCAATCTTAAAATCGAAAGAAGAATAATCTCGTTGTCTCCTTTTATCAGCCCATATATTGAAGTTTAAACTGACAAGGTTGAGGTCCGTTGCTGCTATAAGCCTAGTTGAGTCGAAGTCCAAACTGTATACAGGCGAGGGTCTCTTAGAAGTGAAGTACATCTGAAAAAAGATGTAGAAAAAGTATCTTTATTTAAGAAATTTTTGAACACCTATTGAATGACTATTTTATATTACAAGCAATAGTAGACTTTATTTTAATGGTATAAGGTATAAATTATATTAAATATTTGTTGGAAAGTGTAGGTACCCACAAAAACGTGATTTTCTTTAAGGTCATATTTTGCTCGTCAACATAATGGACCTCTGACCTCTGGACATAACATCCAATTCGAATGTGTTTGAGAACCTTGCAAAAATTGCAAATACAACATTGGTGTGACTGCTGAGGCGTGTAAAAGCGCCCACAGGCAACTTCAACTTTGTCTCCTCAACTATTTTGTCTTTTCGCATACAATGTATGAAAAGTCGCGTCGCTATGTGTGCAGACTTTTATACTAGCCTATATAGTTGTGACAGACAGAATAGTTGCGGCGACAAAGTTGCCCGTGGGCGCCCATCATAACCAGCCACAGTGTGTGAAATTGCCTTAGTTGCGGCCATGCCTATTTTATGTGGTTTTTGGATGAACAATGACCAAAAAAATCTTATTTTGAAACTTCCATGGTTCTAAATACCATAGTTTTTAAGATATCAAAAAAATCGAGAAAAGTCCTGGGAAACCATAGAAACGCTTTTTATACTAGTTCAAAGCAGATTAATCAATTAATGTTATCTGGTATACTAAACATAGTTTGGGACGCTACGTGCGTAAGCACTTTTGCTGCGTCGCATATTGGCCGTACCGTAAGGACAGCTGGGGCTGCTGCTGAGGTGGCGGCTCTGAGGAAGCGAGAGAAGTATGCGGGGTTGGAGGGTTACTTGTTTGTGCCTCTGGCGGTGGAAACGACAGGCTGTTGGTGTGCAGAGGCAATTGAGTTTTTTAAAGAGGTTGGGAACCGTTTGAGGGATAGGGGCCTAGATCTCCGCTTCGGGTCATTCCTGGTGCAGAGGTTGTCCATCGCGATTCAGCGTGGCAATGCTGCGAGCATGTTGGGCACCTTTGCACCGGGGATGACGCGGGGGGGGGGGGGATTTTTGACTGATAGTTAGTTAAGTAAGTTAAGAATAGATTAGTTAAGAATAGATTGGTGTTTTGCTTTGTGTACTTTATGTGTTACTTAATATATCTAGGTTAAGTTAGGTTTAGTTTTTTTTTTGACGTGTAATTTTTATTGTGTAATATGTTAATGTAATTAATATTTCAATAAATTCCATTCTTTTTATGTTTAAAAGAACCAATTTATCTATATAAACATAAAGATATACACTCATTTAGTCGTCAAATAATGAATTTCTATGATATGGAAAATCTTTTTTTTCTGGCGATTCTCTTCACGGTCGCGTTTTTTTTATACACAAAAGTTAAGCACAATTATGATTATTATCACAAAAAAATACAAGCGCAACAAACGCAGGAATAAGGAGATATGATTTTTTGAAATTTTAGGTTAGGGTTGTCACTTCCGAAAAATTAAATGTGATATTATAGTGTAACATGGGCTTTATTTGTTAACAATTATAACAACGATAAAAACAGCACTGGCTAAAGTGCGACAACATTTGCGCATAGTGATTTGTCAAAATAGGTCGTCGAACTGTAGACCAGAGTGCAACTAAGCTCCTTTCTAGATATCATCTATTAGAGTTTCAATAAAATCAATCTTCGATTCTTCGATGTTAGTTATTGTGTGAAATTGGGAACACGACCGTACATAATATCTGGAGAAGCGGGGAGGTTATCATGGAGCCGTTAAAGGTCCATGGCAATGGCACTTCTTTGCCTCAGCAGATAGACATTGACCCGTCCTGCTAGGGATTCTTCGTCTGCTGAGTTATGTATTCTGTAACAGTTAGCCTAAAAGCCTTGATGCGATTGAATTTGACACCTACATTAAGTGCTTCTAATTGCTTTACACCTCCAAATATCTGGAACCTTTTACTTTTACGGGAACTTACAAAACAAATGTTTGTATTTTGGATGTGCTTCTCAGCCCCGACCAGAGAACTTAATGCTAGGGGCACCAACCCTCAGTCAGCGAGTGACAACTAGGGTATGCAAAAACCGGTTAACTTAAAAAACCGGTTAATAACCGAGACTTTTCCTTCAAAACCGGTTAACAGGTTATTAACCGGTTTTGAGGATTTTTAGTAAATGGCCGTACTACGCAATAATTACCATTACCTTTAAGAATTCAGATGTTGATGATATCGTAGCAGGTATTGCTTGCACGATGAAGATCATTTTTATCCAGTTAATTCCAGTTTTTGCAAATTTGGTAAATGAGGAAATTGCTAAAAAAGGCTTGTGTGGTTTGAATGTGATTCGTCAGTTTTGCGTTTTCTAGGCATGTCGCGAAGGTCTACAGCTCCCAGAGCCCCTAGTAATACAAGCAATTGATGTAAGAAAACCAAGATCTCCATTTTACGTTTCTTTTAAAAAATATAGTTTAAAATATACGGTAGACTCCGGTTACAACGACGCTCAAGGGACCGCTGATATTACGTCGTACTAACCGGATGTCGTACAAAACGAATTTCATTTCTTTTAATTAAAAGTAATATCTACATCTCTATTACTAAAAAATTTCAATCAATAGGTTTATTTACATTACAGGGTATTATTATCATAGTATTTATACCTTATTTTATTGTGACTGTATTTATACCTTATTTTATTTTATTGTGGGATATGGGTTAAATTGTGGCGTAGGCGAGAGGCTGGCAACCTGTCACTGCAATGTCACAGTTTCGTTTTATTTCAACCCCTTATTTGCCAAGAGTGGCACTGAAGCTTTAGTAGTTTCATGTGTTCTGCCTACCCCTTTATGGGATACAGGCGTGATTGTATGTTGTTGTTGTTGTTTATTGTGACTTGTTTAGTTAGAAAAGTCCTTTTTAGTATGCGTGCTTGCTCATCATTTGTAAGTAAAGCTAGTTTGTACGCAATCGAAAAATACAAATTGGGTTCTATTTAGCTTATAAGATTAGACCCGAGGCGAACAAATTGTTAAAATTTTAAAAGAAATACTTCAAAAAGTTACATGGCCACAATGTAATCTTGCTACTTGTTGTAGGCAAGACAGGGGGCCGTGCTCGGGTGGAAGTAGCTTTGTTTCCTCAATTTACTAGTAAAACTAAAAACGTTGTCGCTCGTCGTTGCAACCGGACTTGACGGACGGATTCTGTGTAAAATGTGTCGTAAAAAGCGGCTGGTCGTTAAAATCGGAGTCGTAATAAACGGATGTACTTTCATACTATCACATACGAAAACCAAATAAATACCTGTGCTTATGTCGTTGTAAGAGGTTGGACGTTAGGTCTATGCGGAGTCGTAATACTAACCGGACTCTACTGTATTGTATAAAATGTATAATTGAGTAGACTCGGGACTAATTTTTAAAATAAAATCATTACAGATAATAATGTTGTCAATGAAAAGTTAATGAATAAATCTTTATTATTACAAAACATTAACCTTATTTGAACCTTTTAATGCCTAATTTTCCAAATTTTGAGAAATAAATAATGTTTCGATTATTAACCGGTTAGAGACTATAAAAACCGAGGACACTTTAACAGAGGCCAAAAAGTCTCGGTTAACCAGTTTTTCGGTTAACCGGTTAACCGGTTTGCACACCCTAGTGACAACTCCAACAAACGATCAAATAATATGGATCAAAAGAAATCGCCCACAAAATTAGAAATTTAGTTCTAGTAGATAAAGCTCAATCTTGATTAGGGTTGCCAACTTTTTTTTAGGAAAATATAGTATTTTAGAAAATTCCATCTATAAAATATAGTACAGTACAGATAATCGATAACCGAGTCGTTTGGCCTTTTTTTTTAAATTAAATTTGCATGTTGTCGAATGTTTTACTTGGCGGAATATACAACTAGTTGTGGATGATGTTAGAAATTAATTGAGTCAAATACATAATATTATTGGTGTCAATGATATAAAATGTAACATAAATTAAATCTATACAAAATAAATAAGGTAGGTCCTACACTAAAACTAAAATATTCCTCCCTGGATCGTACCCGGCTCAAAAGTCCCCATTACTCCCGCTGCATTACCCCGCTGGACGGCAATGAAGACCTGTTGGACCAGATACGACCCAGAACGAGGATCGCAGCCCCTCTCCCGCAAACGACGCCCTAACTCTTTGAAAAAGGAGCGAACCTCTGAGCCCCAAGGCCCCGCCGTCTCAATCGCCACCGGTACAAAGTCGTAAGCCGACTCCAACGCGGAGTACTTTGCGTGCTTAGCCTTTGCCGCGGACTCCGCTGCCGAGCCAGCACAACCTATAGTCTGCCTCAAATGGGATGCAGCGTAAGTGCTGACACAAGTTGCATCCCATATAAGGCAGCGCCCTCTCTGCCACGGGACCAAGGTCAGCCCGTCAGGCCTTTTACCATCGGTGCGACTCAACCCTGGCGGTTCCAAGACGCACGGAACATTAGCCGACACTAAGGCTCGGCGCACGATCTCATTAATAGAGTGATGCCTCGGGAATCGGCCGGCACACCTCTGACAACTAAGGCCGTGGTGCCCATCTTCCCCCACCAATATTCCACAACGGCACCGATGAACCTCGCACACCCTCGCCCCCAACCTGAGAGCCGTCGAGATTCTCAAAGAGTCATTGTCTAAGAGCGTTCCAAGCTGAGGCGAAGGCAGGGCGTGTAGCCACGCCCCAGATTCCGGTCGCTCTAGAGCTTTAAGACGTGCCAGGTCCGAACCCGATGCAGAAATTATTAGAAATTATTAAATTATTTGTAACTTGCCTAATGTTTCGTTGCGAAACGTTATTAATTTGTCCAAGAGTTGTTCGAGTAAGTGAAACATTTGAAAAATGACAAGTATGCCAAAAGTCTATATGGATTTTAATAACCTGCTTTACAATAATTCTACCAATTGCATTTTTATGCAAGAGCGATTTTAATTTGAAACTAATAACCAGTTTTGGTCCTAGAATAGTTCAACTTTGATGCTAAATATCACAGAATCAATGAGCTGTGAAGTAATTATGGGATACTAGTTTGCTTAAAGACGATGCTGTTAATATGATAGCCTTTAGATACTATTATAATATTCATAAAACCAATGGATTCAAATCGAAGCTCATCGGAGTAGAGAATCCCCTTAAGAAATGCCGTTATTTAATATATCGTGGAAAAAATACAAATGTTTGCAAGCAACGGTGGCTTTATATATTTGTAACTGTAATAATTTCATGTTAGAACGAAGTAATGAAATGGCAAATGGAGGCCAAATAGAAATGACAGCGTAGCGAGCGCGAAATTTTTTTCATTATAAAAACGCCGCCCCTGGCGGTTCGACTCTAGTGTAAATTCGCCACTGGCAAGGACCCCAAAAATATAGTACTTTTGCGTACTATATTTTTGTCATATAGAATATAGTACGCTCGGCCAAAATATAGTACAATACTATATTATATAGTACGGTTGGCAACCCTAATCTTGATAGTGACGAACGACATGTTCTGTGCAACCTTACTGTACTAAACGCTTTATACCCAAGTTATTTTAGATTTGTTGCACAGAGCCTTAGAATCGCTTGACCCTTATCTGTCTTCCACCAGTTCACGAAACAATAAAGAACACGTTTGCCTATACCTAACAAAGTAGTTCACATCCTAAAAGTAACTTCAGATAATGTACATTTCATTTGGTACAATGCACCGAACATTAATACCGATGACATTTAATTAAGTCAAAAGACGAAATCATAACATATATCCTCATAAACAATGAATTAAATACTCAATCGGTATATCGAGAAATAATGGACTCAAGTTTAATTATTTTTTTGTGACAACCCTATTTCCATAGAAATCAGAGAAAAACTTAGAAACGCGATTTCTCCGAGTTCCTGCAAGATATATTAATAGAATTTTCACAGTTTTTAGGTACATATATTTAATTAATTTTGCGAGTAAAAATACGTGCGACCCTTTTATAGTTTATTATTTATTTCAACTTTCTTGAAAATTTAAATTTTATTTTTATTCTTTTTTTTCAAGCCGTCAGAGTGCTGAAACTTTAATAACGTAACTATTTTAAACTGACAATCATTATGTATTTCATTTGAAGCGGTAGTGTTTTATATTTTAGAAGATTTCAATAGAAATAGGTTTTACAAAGGTCATTGACCTTTCAGAAAAAAAATTATAATTACGAAATTAAGTCAAATATTGCAACGGGAGTTTCGTACTAGGCTTTATTACAATAAAACACGTCATAATAGAAAATAAACTAGAGATGTCCGCAACTAAGGCAATTTCACACACTGTGCCAGGCCTGGGTGCCCTCTATTTCGCCTATCATTAATTCGCATAACAGATTTGGCATAACATAATTGTTCATAACATTGAATAAGCATAATATTAAAAATGCATAATTCTTATTTCGCATAACAATGAATCTGCATAATTGAAATTTGCATACTATTATTTCGTATAACTTTAATTATCCTAAAATGAATTGCCATACTTAAGGTGGATGTACTAGTGCTCGACGCGGTACTAGTACTCGTCACCCATGGTTTAAATAGCGATTAATAAGATAAGATTACCGTTACATTCATCGCAATTAGATTTATTAGATGAGAAATGTTTGTAGCCTTCACATTTCATACGCCATATTATAAAATATAGAAACTTTTTTCAATTAATGAATAATATATGTGATGACATTGTCATGAGCAATCAATCTCTCAATTTTGTTAGCGATTTGGTTAAGCTTTGCTCGTATTTGCTGACTTATTTAAAATACTTTCACGGTAAGTTGTGAACATATTCTATAATTGTGTTGGTGCTAGAATGTGCGGGAAGATATTTAAGTAATTAAATGTCGATTTCGTTCATTGTTACTGTGATAAACAAGCGTGTCATTTATTAGGACTGAAAACCGTCGCAAGTCTAAAACTCGACACGGCTGGCATTTATTGGGACTGTTACGTTATTTTCCAAGTCCCAATGTTTGTCGAGCCGTTTTTTCATGATATCACGATTAAAGTAGCCAAAACGAATCGTTTACAGTTTCATATTATCAGCATATTTTTCTGTAAGTCACATTAACTTTACTGAAAAAAACAAATTACATGCACATAGACAGTTTTTTGTATATCTTTTACGGTTTTATTGATATGTTTTCTCGTTAAATGTAGTGAAATCTGTATAATTTCTTTGGGTAGTGCTTGACATGTCATTTTTCACAAAACATTTTCCTGGATCTGTTCTTCGTGATGCTTCCAGATACAGAGGTGGATTTAAACGACGAAGAAGTGGAGCCGGCAAAGTATTGCAGAACCTGTGGAATACAATTTTTATTTTGGGGGAATCCCTATTTTAGTTCATTACATAATTTATTTTGCTCAAAATGCGGAGCCGACTTATTCTATTTTATTACATATATGTAACACGTAAAAAGTAAATGTTATCAACAGAATACGTTTTTTTTTATTAAATTATTTAATTTTGTAGTAAATTTTAACCCAAAACACTTGTTTTTTACTGTTTTTCCTGAATCATACTTAGATGTCATCTATTAGGACTGCCAGCAAAAGCACCTGTCAGTTATTCGGACAAGCGTATTGACTTACGTTTTATTTAATTTTAAGATTTTTTTATATTATCACTGTATGAAACTAATTGCATTTAACAAAGTTAAAGGTCACATCTCCCAAAAAAGATGGATATGTTTTGTATAGATGGGTAAATTATCGTAATATCACGAAACACATAAATATTTTCCCTTAACCTGTCGAGCAGTGGTACATCCACCTTACTAACTGTATGGAGCAAGCGATTGGATCAATCAGGGGCTGATTTTCCAATTTCGAGCGCTCGATTTTGAGTGTTTAATTTCATACTGTCTCACTTATAAAGCATGAAAAAAATAGGGGTAAGTAAGGTACAGCGGGGCAAATCTCGAGTGGGGGGCAAATGTAACTGTTCAATTTCTTCCATGTTTTACAATGTTTGCATTATTAAAAAAAACTGTTTATTTTTAAGAAACATACATGCATTTATGAACTTATCTGCTAATCTTAAATTAAAAAGATTATTTGAGTTAAGGAGTCTTTATTTTATTTATACATACTTATTAAGTTTTTTCGTTTTTCATAAGTGTTTTTCAGAAAATAGAGTGTCTACCAGTTATGCAGTAAGCGTGTTCAGTGGAAAAAATTGATTAGTTACAATTGCCTTTTAGTCTAGATTTGCCCCGCTGTACCTTACTAAAGAAATTGAAAATGGATAGTATTTAAATAATATTATTTCATCGTTCAGATTTTCGCAGATCGCACGTGCCAATACTGATACCCGAGCAAGCAGAAGATTCCAATATTGAACCGCGAGCGTAGCGAAAGTGGAATCTTGAGCGTTGCGAGGGTTTCAAGGCACATTAACCTTCGTACTTCACGTTAAACATTGCCACCGAATTTGAAAACCAAATTTTTCACCACCCCAACACGAACAAAATACTGACTATTTATAACATCAAACTAAATCAAATCCATCGATTTCTTCAATATTTATGATTCAAAATCATCATTTATAGGTAAAATTCTATCAGCTAGCTTAAGACATCAAGTTAAAATTTGTATGAAATTACTTTGCACTCTTGTGGATAAAATGCAATTTTGCTATCTGTTTTCGAACAGAAAAGTAAGCCGTTACCCGTTAGTGTGGTGAAAATATAATTTTCTTGTATGCAATTTAAACATTCTACGAAACAAAGTTATGCTTATTATACTTATACCAATTCATCGTTATAACAATTTACATTATGCGCATTAGCATTATACGAAATCTGTTATGCGAAATAATGATATGCGTATTAAACGTTATGCGTAATAAACGGTATGCCAATTCATATTAGGAGTATTCAGTTATGCGAATTAATATAGACCCGCCAGGCCTACGTCACTCGCTCGCGGTCGCGCGTTAAGTACCTACACGCTAGCCGTTCATTCGAATGAACAAGTGGCCGAGGGGCGCCACGCGCCCGCCTGTGTAGTCGCGTGGCACGTACGTACTATTCTTCTGAGTTTTACGTAGTAACTTATTAGTATTAGTTAAATAAAGCCTAGGCATTTGTCGTTTTGCGGTCAAGTGAAGGATCTGTTACGTTAGTAACTTATTAATAATCTGCGCCATAACACATTACTGGGCCGTGAACGTTCATATGAGAGTGACGTTCGCTCCGACTTATGGAAGAACGAATTAAAAATTGTGAACCTTCACACCACATAAATAGGAGGTAAATTTGAAAAACGTAGGGTTTCGAAGGTTCATCGTCCCATTTAATAGAAAATTTGAATTTAGCGCCTTCTTTTAGTGTCAAGATTTGCTTGACCGTCTATTATTGAAACGGTCAAGAATTCTTACAAAAATAGTTTATACCTGAACATGACATTTAGCGTTTCTTCGATCATACAACACGCATCTTGAGTGTTCTGCGGCACCTGCTAGGATCGCACGATCGCCATCAGTCTTCACACAGTACAGAGTCACTAGGAAAGGGTCCCTTGAATCATATACCTGGAAATTTACAAGTTTAATTTTTACTAGTATTTAAATGTTTCAAGATGACAGTATCCGAGTTTCCGAGTGGGATTATTGGAAAAACTTTATTTTGTACTTACTACTTCAAAAGTTCTAGTATCAATGAGTTGTAGTTTCCCAGCATGTGTGACATAAGCAATTGTATTCTCATCATGCCATTGCATGTCACGCACGGCTTGCCTTACATCAGGGGACACATTGGTGCTGGAGATAAATTTCGACCTGGGAATATGATTTCATTGTAAAATGTTATAATATGAATATTGAAAGTTTGTAACAATTTCTGGGCAAAATTGAATGACTTATTCTTATATTTTAAAAATATAAATCATAAAATTACCTACATTGTGACATCAACTAAAAGAGGCTTACTGTTTCCATCTGGGCCAATAGCTAATTTAGTTTGTGATGTATTTACAGAAAGGCATCTCAAACCTTCAATATCATTGTGAGCTACTTTAATTATATCTGCATCTAAAAAAAACATATTATTATATTAACTATACCCAAATAGCTCAAACTAGAAATTTGGTTGGATTTTACAAATAAATATCAAAACTTACTTTTGTGAAACTTCAACTTTTCAGGTACATTCATATCATGCTCCATTTCATTAATGTACCAGTAACAAAGGTTAGGACTGGTGCAAGAAGCAGTCACTGCAATGGTCTTATCTCCTGTATGAATGAGTTCTACTGCAGAAACTTCAGACTGGCCCCCATCATGGCAGTCTTGGATATGGTGGACCAAGCATGGCCTTTGCCTTGTGCCCTTATATTTGTAAACAATGGCACATCCATCTCTAAAAAGGAATTAAAAAAATATACAGAATGAAAATTTAAATAAAAACCAAAAATATTTCTTTGACCAAGGTTACCTATTTCCACATAGAAGTATGCCATTTTTTATCATAAATCTTGATATATCATTTGTTCTGATGTCATTTCGTTCAACTTTTGGTACTTCCACACTCCATATATACCCAACATTCTTTAAACCTTGCTGGTCGGTGGGATAACAACATAGTTTGGATCCAAGTGCTGTTAGCACAGCTTCAGAATTATGAAACTTCACCCAGGGCATGTATTTTGTATTATGATGAAGAGTTTTCTGAAAATCATACCATATTGTAATATAACTTAAATTATATCAATACCATGGAAATTACTGCTAATGGCAATAAAAAATATTACATGCCTGTTTGTAAATTCCATTACACCAATTTCGCGAAACGCTACATAATTTATAAGAAGAGAGTAGCTGGGACCTGCCAATAAAAAAAACAACATTATTTAACACATGCAGTGCCACGGTATTAGATTGCCGCAATGAAAGTGTATTACCATTACTTGTTATTATTGAATTCTATACCTGTTGTCAACACTGTTGTGAACAAATAAGTTAGTGAAAGATCTCCAGATTGTATTATCCTCTGCAATGAAGGTCTTCAAAGTTTTACATGTTAGCATAACATTGCTAAGATCTGATAATGCTAAAAATTTGAAGATTTTAGATAAAATATCAAAAGGCAGATCAAGAAGATTTAAGTCTGACATAATGTCTGTATCGATTCTGTAAGGTCCATTTCAGTGAATAAAGTAGTGACTTGTTTATTTATTCATGTTTAAGAAAGGGGCACAATACAAGTAATAAACTGGAATGGAATTGTGAGAAATAGAATTTTACAGAAATGGAATAGGAATATTGATGAGTGAGGACATGACAGGAACACACCGAACACAATACAATGACATTTATGACATAAACAAGTTTGACAAGCAGTATGACAGTGACAGTAGTTAGCAGCGTTAGCAGGTTATATCGGTTTGAGCTATTCTTTAAAACGTTAGAATTATCTAAAGTGGTCTTGCACGATCGTGAATAAAAAAAAACTCCGTAAGAAAAAAAAAACACATGACCACAGAATTATAGTTAAACCAGAATGAGTAGTTAGGTCAAAAAGTGTGTCCACATGAGAGGTCATTGTTTGGGCAGGTGTCCCTCTCGCACTTACTGACAATGTCAACATTATTCAGTGACGTCATCACTGTCATACATTGGGGATACCAGTCAATTTTCAAAGTTACTACCAAATCTACTAATACCCATTTGAACATATTTTTTAATTATACAAATCTTTGATTTATTGGCATCAAAATAATTACATTATAATTATTTTCCAATTCTTTGAAATATATCGAAACCCTAGTTTGAATATAACACTAAAAAATTGGTTGTCTGTAAAGTCGGTTTACGGACGGTAGTTTAACGTGATAACGTCAAACATTACAGTAGTATAGATAGACAGGGGCGGTCAGAGTATAGCAAAAGGGGCCCGATTCTGGGACTTTTTTCACGTTTTTTTATTTATTTATTTATTTATTAAAAATACACAAAAGTTAACAGTATTTCACCAAAGCACTTATGTGGTAATATAATTATGTACATGTTAAATTGACATAAATAAAAGCAAACACACTTAAAAGTTAAACTATGGTTATTACATTAATCACCTAAGGAGTGTAGAGTCTATGAACCTTAAGAGTTTTCTGTAAAACACACCAACACTATCAGCAAATATGTCAATATCGTCTGTCTCCAACATGATGCGGTTAAGAGCAGCTCGAGCTCGAGCGGTGCGCCGGCCGCCGCGAACAGGCGCCGCCGCCGCCGCGCCGGCACCGCGCCCGGCATGCCAACCACCACATTCGCTCTTGGCACTTGCAGCCCCATTCTCTCAAGCACGGATGCGTCATCTACTCTATGGTGAAACAGTTGGCGGTAATGCATAATATGCAGCAGTTTCCGTCTGGTTTCTAGAGTTTGAAGACCAACCATTCCTGTTACGAATAGAGATGGATACATATATGGGTAATATCCGTACAGTCGTTTGTAAATGTGCCTACAGAACTTCCTCTGCACTCTTTCTAGCATAGTGTTTTGTTCTTATTTGAAAGAATGCATTAAAATAAGCATCTTTTATAAATTAAAGTTTTTTTTTAAAACCTACTAATTTAGGAGTTAGAGTGGTGCAAAGTTGCAAAATTTTCCCGTAGCATTACTAAGGCGCCAGAGACAGAAAGCGATATCGACGGAGCCCCGCTTATTACAGAAACTGCACAGAATAGGAGCCTTCGGCCGTTTGAAGATACCTAACGAACCTAACCTATACCTATATAAAAGTCGTCATTTTGTATCCTAGACCGTTTGCGAGACACGCGTTAATTTTATTAAAGTGCTAGTGCCATTTACTAATTTTAGAAGTTTAGAACCCTAATATCTCAGTAAATATCAATCACAGAACACCCCACTAGAAGCCTAATGCAAGCGATATTGTTCGAGACGCAAATCACCAATCCTTGCGGGGTGAGGCGGGAGCGCCCGGTACTGCCATTGGTCGTTTTAAATAATGGCGCGCCTTTACGCTTAGCCGTAGCCCTTATAGACAATGGTACCGGTACCAGTACTGTGGTGAATTTGTTTTGCAACAAATTATAATATTATAGCAGTTTTTCTAACTTACCTATTTATATTTCTTTAGTTATAAAGTATTATTTCTACAAGTAATGGTAAGAAATGCGCAAGTTAGGCGATTTTGCAAGCTTTTATTTAACTTGCAATGTTAGTATATTCGGGTTAAATCATGCGACTTTTAAAGCAGATATTTTTAAACGATTGAGCTGAAATTTTGCACACATAATTGTGTAAATCATGTGACGATGCAATATTATGGTATCATGGAGCTGATCTGCTGATGGACCAGAAACGTGGCCATAGATTAAATTTCATATCTGATTATGATGTCGACTTCAATTCCAATAAGGCCTAGTTACCGTTCGGATGGGAAGGTCAGATGGCAGTCGCTTTTATAAAACTAGTGCCTACGCCAAATCTTGGGATTAGTTGCCAAAGCGGACCCCATGATCCCATGAGCCGTGGCGAATGCTGATGCCGGGATAACGCAAGGAGGATGATGATTGTGATAGCACCTCAATAATAGTTATTTGTTATACAAGGGGGCAAAGTTGTATTTTAATGCCGAGTGTGGAATAAAAACGAGAAAGTGAAAGGATTCTATAGTTGAACCACGAGCGAAGCGAGTGGTTCGAGAATAGAATCCTGAACTTGCGAGTTTTTTAACACACATGTATCGACTCTGATACAAAACGTTTCTTGCCTGAGCTCTCATTTGCTTGTGAGTTTGGGAGAACAATTTCAGTCCTAGATAATGAGGTACAATTCTACCTTTGACCTGACATGTACATCATTTTAGTAATATAACAAATCATCATCATCTGCTTCGCTAACATTGTTGAGATAAGAGGTTGGTTACACTGAGAAGGAAATGATTCATACCTTGAGCTGAAGATATGACCTCGGTGGCTCTCTCGCCCATAAGCTCTCAGCACGGCTGATAGCTTCCACCGGATTATATGCCACCACCTGTATAGAAAATAGTTTTATGACCATGGGTCACTAAGGTACACAACCTATGTATTTATAACATGAACAATTGTTATCATAGTAATACCAAGAATATATTGAAGTATTATGATTGTTATTGTTTTACTATCTCAATCAATTGGGAAACTATCCTGAGGACTTGGTCCTTATTATTCCTTATCTATATGAGAATTATGATATATGTGAATGTATTTATGTTGTAGAATTATATTAGCATAGTTACTGGCTCATAGCATGAACCGATCTGGGTTTAAAATAATAATAATAATATGACTTGTAAACATGGTATGATATATCCATATATTGGATTTATTAAGATTGGTTATAACGCATAATATGATCATATTTGTATGTCAACACATAAGTAATTGCACAGGTTGCAACACAACGTTACGCATTCGTTCAATATCCGTAAGAAGGCTACACAGCCTCATACTCTAAGGGTAATCCCTCTATTTCGTCACTGACCATGGTCAAGGCAACTCAGCCTCTATATCAAGGATCAAATCCTCTTTCACTTCGGCCGCAGCCAGGCAAACATAGCCTCTATATAAAAGGATAAATCCTCTTTCACTTCGGCCGTAGCCAGGCAAACATAGCCTCTATATAAAAGGATAAATCCTCTTTCACTTCGGCCGTAGCCAGGCAAACATAGCCTCTATATAAAAGGATAAATCCTCTTTCACTTCGGCCGTAGCCAGGCAAACATAGCCTCTATATAAAAGGATAAATCCTCTTTCACTTCGGCCGCAGCCAGGCAAACATAGCCTCTATATAAAAGGTTAAATCTTCTTTCTTATTATACGCAGCCTCTCGACAAGTACGCAAGTGAGACAAACAGGTTAAGGGCAAACGATATTCTCCTCTCTCGCCAAACTCATGCACATCATCTTCACCTCAGGTTAACTTTTAAGGCATATTAATTATAGTGATTATTAAGCGCATTGGTCTCAAATAAAGATAAGCAGCTCAAACTCAAATAAGACAGATCTCTCGTTCTAAATGGAGATCATGATGAAGAAAATAAATATGTGAATGGGACAACCATGTCCTCTTTTATTTCTTTTATACTCAAACTATACTTAGCTTTTGGAGAGCCGAAGGGAAGATGCATGTGGCTTTCACGAGGCACTTTATTTATAACTTTTATATCGCACGTTCCCAAACTAACTTTGACACACAAAGATGGCGCAATCAAAAAGGAAAAGGAAACGTTAGCTTACCATAGACTAATTTGAAGCTGTCATATGTGTTGCCTGTTGAAATATGTACACATCGCGGGAGTCCGCGACACACCCGCCGAGCGAGCTATAACGATGCAGTAAGTGTGGTCATCAGATGGCGGGTCCACTCTCGGATTTTTCCCTAGCCTGGACCGCCGCAGCCCTCATTTGCCTTTCATTGTCAGACTGGTTTACTTCTGACTCATAGTTTTCATCAGCCATATCAGCTTCTAAGTTTATATTATCACATTTATGCTCTATGTTTGACTCTATCATATCTTTGTCTGTATTTGGAACGTTGAGGTTCTCCTCTGTCATCTCATTGCTATGTGCCGTGTCCACGTCCATGCTGTCAACTGTGTCAAGCTCCATTTCTAGTTGTACATCGGGATAAAACTCTCTTTGTATCACTGAAGAATCTGTACTTTCTTCTATTTTCATTTCTTTTATCCTTGTTGTAGGTTCTTCCTCTAATTGATGATTAGACAAATTGTTAGGTGTTGGAACATCTTCTACTTCCAAAGGGTATAAGTGTAATAAGGATCTCGTAAATGTACCATTGTCGATCTTCACTCGAGCGACTCTACATAATCCATCAGCTCCTTTAATTAATTCAACGATCTTCCCTACTTTCCAGTTCTCTCTGTTCTTAGTATCACCTTTCATTTGTACAATGTCCCCAACACATGGTTCATTGTGAGTTTTAACTCTGGGTTGTTTGGTTGAATTTTTGTAACGTTCTCTTAAGCTAAGCAGATACTGATTCATGAACATGTCCTTGTATTCTCTCATGATAGTCTCACCACGTCTCCAACCTTCTATGAGTTGTTGTTTGGTTGTAGTGGCGTTAACGGGTGTTTCCTTCATTGACATCTATAGTCCTAGACATTTTCCCGGTGTCAAGAAGTCTGCTGGTTTCAATACATGTTCCAAACCAGTACCTACGTAGGTTAATGGTCTTGTGTTGACGACACTTTCCACTTCTTTAAGAACGGTTAGTAGTTGGGTATCGTTCAATAGATGTTTCTGTAGTGTTCGTTTAAGACAGTGCTTGGTAACACCCACTAATCTTTCGTATACGCCCCCATGCCATGGGGCCAGCTGAGGGATGAATTTCCATTGTATATTTTCCTCTGTTAAACTTTTTAGTTGTCATTAGTTCAGATAGTAGTTTGAATTGAAGTGCGTTGTCTGTTACAATCAGAGTAGGAACACCTCTGGTAGCCATGAATCTTCTAAATGCTAGTAAACATTCTTCTGCTGTCATGTCTTTTACTAGCTCCAAATGTATAGCACGAACGACTAAGCAAGTGAATAAGCAAATCCATCGTTTTTGTTGAGTTTCTTCTTTAACATACATTGGTCCAAAGTAATCTACACCTACATATGTATATGCTGTCTCATACTTTACTCTTTCAGGTGGTAAAGCAGGAGTTTCTGGTAAGGAGTAGGGTCCTCCGCCATGTTTCACACATTGCTGGCATTTACGGATATATTTTTGTACTTGTGCTCTTCCTTGTGGAATCCAAAAGCGTTGTCTGATTATATCAAGGGTGTGAGGTATACCAACATGATAGTTGTTCTCATGTGCTTTCCTTATAACATTTGTAGTGTAATCGCAATCTTTGGGCAGAAGAATTGGGTGCTTTGCATCATACGATAAATCGGAGTGTGTCAGACGACCGTCGCATCGAAGGATTCCGTCCACATCTTTAAATAATCCTAGGTTACGGGTAAGACTGGTCTCCTTGTTATCGACTTCATCTGGATAATATTGTTTCTGTATACTTCTTATTTCTTGTGTTTCTGAGTTTACTCTGTTATCTGTATTGTTTGTCTGTGTTGTTGTACGAATATCTTTGATTTTTGATTGATGCTTCTGATGTTTGTTCAAGTGACTATTCTTTTTAAACTGATTTTCTTTATCTAGGTTCATTTTATTTTCATGTACGGTTTCATTCGACAGACCCTCCCCCTCGGGAAAGAGGTTTCGTGTGGGTTAGCACAATCAGTTGGTCTGATACGAAAATCTTTCTTGAGACAATCTGAGCCGCTGAGTTAACGTCGGACTTCTTCTGTCGAATTGATCAATCCAGTTGATACATCGGCTGAATTATGTCCCTATGGAACATACCGTGCAGACAAATTCTTATTTTACTTGATTACTTCAATTCTTCTTTAGATAAATGATGGTCAGTGGCTTTATGGATTGATACCAATCTATGACTATTTGTCTGTCTTTGTCATATAAGTTTATACTTAGAAAAGCCTTTTCCACGTCAGCAGTTATTCCAATTTTGTGGTATCTAAATTTCATTAACAAATTACATAAATTTTCTATCATTATACTATCTTTTTTCAGGCAGACATTCTGACAACTTGAATAATGAATCAGGTGATTAATGATTATTTGTATAATACATTCTAACAATACTCTGTATATTTTCATGAAGTTATCATGTCTTATGTTGTTTAATTGTTTACTACAGTTGTTTGAAGATGGTTATTTATCTTGATTTTTTGTTGTTTAAATAGACGTAGTCGTGGTATCTTGCAGTTCTTTGTCAGGGCATAATGCTCTGTTATGTCGGTTTCTAGCCTTGCAATAATGGCAGACATGTTTGACTCTGCAGGTGTTCTGTCGATGGCCATATTTAAAACATATGAAGCAACGGTCAGACAACTTGCCTCTTCTCTCAGCTAAAGTTGTAAAACGCGGACAACTATCATTGAAATGATCACCGTGACAAAATATACAGTCCTTCCTGTCTCGCTTTTTAGGTGGATATTGATTTCTTGATTCGTTATTTGCTTCGTACGGTCTCTTCCTTCTGTCTACGCTAGAAAACGTTGAAGTACCCGGTTCGGTTTTGATGGGTTTCCCTTTAGGTTTCATATTATATTTATTTTTAAATTTCCTTTCACCAGTGAATTTCTTCAAATGTTTATTATTATTATCCTTAACTTTATTAATTTTCACGTGTAACGTTTCAGTGGTGAAAGTAGGTTCTCTATTTTTATCTTCTGCATTAATTCTATCAACATCCTCCTTTGCCGTTATGATAGCGTTTAGCTGTTTCCTTATCTCTTCTGTGGATTCAGTTTTCAACTTCAGTTTCAACTCATAAATCACATCTTCAGGAAATTTTTCCATGAAAAGGAACCTTAAGTTATTCTTATTAGTGTCTTCTCCTAGGGATTGCAATACTCTAAGGTGTCTTTCTAATTCATCTAATGTTTTCCTGCAATCTTGAGGCTTCATCGCTTTCTTAACTTTGTATAGGGAGGAGTAATGAGCGTCAATAATTTGTATTCTGGCATTAAGTTCAGCTAAAATTTCCTCGCCTTGTAATTGTATCTCTGTTAAGGTCGAGACCTCATCAGGGTTCGGATCAGTGCTTGTATTAAAATACTGATAGAGATCACTCTGAAATTTCCCCAGCGTTGACTGTAACTTGGAGGCAATGATAGCGGCTTGTTCCACTTCATTACCTTCCCATGGACGACACGCACATAGCTCTGATGCTTTCGCTTGATGCTCTTTTATACTATTGGCAAATGTTCTAAGACGCTTCAATAATATGATGTCCATCGTGTTCTTTCTTTATTCTGAAAACGCATTTTGAGACAAATCAACTTAACATGTCAAATTTAATTAAAGTAGTAAGGCATTTCATAAGTTTTTTATTTAATGTGCAAATCATAAATAATTTGGAGTACTTGACAGGTAAGTATTGTAGGTATAAGAATTTATTTTTAATTATTTTATTTTATTTTAAGTATAGATGGTACGACTTGACCTCTATAATGATGATGATGAACTGAATTGTGTGTAAATCTAAATAGTCTCTGTCAATAATAACTTATCCTCATCGCTAGGATCAGTACATAAACATTTATCACATATTTAAGCATTTAAGTTCACATTCAATATTTATATTACCAAATATATGATTTAACGACACTCAAATTGTGACAATGTCACAGAAATGTAGAATATTCTAGAGTATTCGATGAAAATCATGGCAACAAACATTATACAGTAAATGTTGAATCACTTCATTTATTTATAATTAATCAATCACTGATTATTTTTATGAAATTAATAAAATGTTATATCATAGCTTAGCGCCATCTAGTTTCACTAGGATGTAAACGTCAACAACATCATTATCACAATGATTTTACTTTAATGAAAGAATTTTCTTTATTTTCATAAACGCAATTGACTATATTATTCAACAGTCATATTTGCATACCTGCTAATATGTGGCCAAAGGAGTTCTATTTCCTCACGCAGCCGGAGGCAGCCGAGAACTTCGTTCGGCTTTATGCCTATACTTTGTCTTCACGCCTGACTCGACGTTCGTCAGCACTCGTACGCTGTTTCAATTGAACACGAAATAAGTTGGGATTCATTTTGATTTCAATAAATAGTCATTTTAAATTTACTTAATGACCTTATCCCAACAATGTATTTAGTGTTCCGTCTCTAATTATTCCCTTCATAAGGTTACCTCATACGCCGTACGCAATACGCAATCACAATGCACATGTCATGTCGCCGGGGAAAAATGTATTTTTTCGCAAATATGTAACTTGGCCATGTAAATTTCAATCAATATACTCTCACGTTTCATCTCACAGGTTTTGAATCATAAAGACAAAGAAATGATCGTAATATTACATAAATAATTGCAAATAATCCTTTAAGAAAGTTTACTAGTAAGTTGTTGAAATAACACAGACTTGGTAGGCCGTAACCTAAAAGTTTCTATTTACAAACACTCACCTTTAAGCCTTATATAGTTTATTTCAAACACAATACAACACTTCCCATTCGCCGCACAACTTTATATTTATTTTAATTATTCACTCACAAACCACTTGTTGCACAATGTTTTTCGACAGGAGTAATCGGTTCCACCATCTTGCTGTGGCCAAGGTTGTCGATAAAATTATATCGATAAATTATCGGTTTTTGCATACCGGTATTCCATGTGCTTACACTCAAGGTAAGTTACCTGTAAATACATTTCAAAGGGGGTTTCTATCGAAATCATCGATAAGATCTTTATTAAAACATCAAGTGTATCTTATAATATTCGATTTATTTATTACTCCGTAAAGAAAAGCATAATTAATCAACTGAATTATGACAGTAGTGACATGTGATGAATAAAGTGTAGTATCCTTCTGATGCGAACAAATAAGTGAATCGTATCGAACAGCAGTATGCTCGATAATCATAACCTCAAATTTAAGCATTTCTAAAGTGTCATTATGTTCGCCATTGAATCAAAATCTTGATATAGAATAGTTAAACAGTTATATTATTAAATCTCTGGTTTTCTATTGAAATTGCAAGCATAAACTTTCAATCAAGTGCAAATTGTAAACAATTTGTCACTCACAAGATGTAAATGACAGTAAATTTTTTAAGTGATTTTAATTATTTTCTAAGTTTTATTTGATCTTTAATATTTCTTCAATATTCTTTTTGGTTAAAGTATCGATATCTGAAATAATCGTTATTCTGTTTTATGATATAGTGTACAATAATTATCGATATGAAACTTGCCGACATCGACATGTCTACATCACTTTCGCAAAATAAATTGCGTAATATTATAATTATTTAGTTTTTATGTTACAAATTCATGATTTTTGAACAAATACGTGTTTTATAAGGTAATTAGGGTTTCAAAGATATAAATCACACGCAGATTTCAATGGTATTTCCTTACGCGGGAAATTCAAAAATGTAAGGTGACGCTTATAGTTTACAACACACAATCAATAGGTGGCAGCACTTTGTATGAATCACAACGATCACAGGGCAACCTTTAACCTCTTAAAGTTTGTATTTAGTACAAATTTGGTAAATCATTTGTGAAACAGTTTCATAAATTTGTAATCATATCCAAGACACTCTACCACCAATTTTTGTATCGACTCTGATACAAAACGTTTCTTGCCTGAGCTCTCATTTGCTTGTGAGTTTGGGAGAACAATTTCAGTCCTAGATAATGAGGTACAATTCTACCTTTGACCTGACATGTACATCATTTTAGTAATATAACAAATCATCATCATCTGCTTCGCTAACATTGTTGAGATAAGAGGTTGGTTACACTGAGAAGGAAATGATTCATACCTTGAGCTGAAGATGTGACCTCGGTGGCTCTCTCGCCCATAAGCTCTCAGCACGGCTGATAGCTTCCACCGGATTATATGCCACCACCTGTATAGAAAATAGTTTTATGACCATGGGTCACTAAGGTACACAACCTATGTATTTATAACATGAACAATTGTTATCATAGTAATACCAAGAATATATTGAAGTATTATGATTGTTATTGTTTTACTATCTCAATCAATTGGGAAACTATCCTGAGGACTTGGTCCTTATTATTCCTTATCTATATGAGAATTATGATATATGTGAATGTATTTATGTTGTAGAATTATATTAGCATAGTTACTGGCTCATAGCATGAACCGATCTGGGTTTAAAATAATAATAATAATATGACTTGTAAACATGGTATGATATATCCATATATTGGATTTATTAAGCAAACATAGCCTCTATATAAAAGGATAAAACTTTGACACACAAAGATGGCGCAATCAAAAAGGAAAAGGAAACGTTAGCTTACCATAGACTAATTTGAAGCTGTCATATGTGTTGCCTGTTGAAATATGTACACATCGCGGGAGTCCGCGACAACACAAGAAGTAAAATACATTTGCACCCGAGTGTAACACAAAACTTTTCCCCTCACTATAGCGAGAAAACTACAACGCAAAAAATGCATTTATCACTGCTTTCAGTGCTTTCAGTAGTTCCACAGGTGGTGAATTATCTTTGTTACTAGATTCACCTGCTTTTATCAATTTTAAAGCAGTTAATTTGACTTTATTCAAGGTCAAATTACTTTACTCACTGGTGAATAAAATGCGTTTTTACCCGCTGGTATTAAAGGACAAAACTAGTGTTTCCGAGCTAATGCGGGGAAAAAATAATTCTACTAAATAATAACTTAACTGTGCATTTTTACTTACGTTTACTAAGTTAAATTACCAACTAAATATTCTAAACTAATCAATCAACTAAATAACACTACAAACTCTACAGATTCTAGATAATTTCACAATTACAAATCTGCTTTCTTTTATATTTCATAAAACGGTAGCACATGGTACGAACGGTAGTACGAAGTTCCCGCAACAGACATAAACTAACATGGCCCCATCCCTAGTCGTTTACGTGAAAGGGATAGCATATCGCATTGTTAACTAGGCAAAAAGGGATGGACGCGCCACAGCGCCGCTCAGTATAACCATATTGTCCAGTATAAATGAACTCCGCGGATAATAAACAATATTCAACAAAATAATTAATTTGACTTAACTGTGGAATGTTATTCCATCTTTTTTATATGTAGAAGTGTTAGAAGACTTGCCACACCACTTTATGCTGCAAGAGACCATTGCTTGCAACCAAATTTGATTATTTAAGATTTTTTCCCGAGCGGACATGAACACTGTTAGCGGGTCGTATACTTGGGCGCTACTGATCGGTGTCGCACGCGTTCAAACTTTTATAAACCTGATTTGTCGTATGCTTGGTGACCGCGAGTCGCCCTGTAAGGGCCGTCTTGTTGTATTGGTCTGTGATATCAATGGAAAAGAAAAAGTTTATATAACAAAACATCCTTATTTAAACGTGTTCTATATGATTTATCAATATTAACATAGGTTATATTGGTAAAAAAATCATCGTAAATTTATCAAGTCTCTGGCGCCTTAGTAAATACTATGGGAAAATTCGCAACTTTGTACTGCTCTAACTCCTAAATAAGTAGGTTTTTCAAACAACTTCATTCTATAAAAAATGCTTATTTTAATGCAATCTTTCATGTTTTTAAATTACAAACACTCAAAAATAATAAATGTAAATTTTTGTTAAAAATTTCTTAAGTCCTAAAATGGTCCATACACAAACCACTAAACTTGCTCTTGCTTGGTGGCCTTGAGGAACGGGACAATGACGTCATCTTTTTCGTGCATGCTGCCCGTAGTAACGAGTTATTAGACGTTATCACGTCAATAGTATAAGAAGTTATAAAGTCAGGTAATATACAGATAAAAATACTACTACTATGGTAACCTCATTAACACTGGCCACACGTGCGAGAGGGACACCAGCCCAAACAATGCCCTCTCATGTGGACCGTTTTCGCTAGTCTGATACGATTACTTTTCTGTCTCAGTGATAAGGTTCAATATAGTATGGCAAAAAATGTGATTCCACAATCTAGTTTAATAATTCTAAATCTATGCACATGACAGGTTGTTTTAAAAAAGAGCGAGCAGGACGGATGTCATAACGTCACAACGGTACTCCGTAAATCCATTTACCATTACCTTCTGTTCTCAACATTTTCGTGTAAACCAAACGGTGTTCTTTCTTTCCAAGACAAAAACATAATTTTCTTACACCGTCGTTGTTCATGTTATGTCTAATAGGTACAAACTTAGTGTGACTGTATAAAATTTCGATTAGCTGTGTTGTTGTTGACTAAATACCATTTTGCGATGACATAGTGGGTACTGTGCTATTCAAATAATGGATTTATTTAAACAGGGTACGTATAACACTATTTTCAACGAATAGTCCGTTCACCAGTACATAGTCTCATATATGCAGAAACCTGAAAGAAGTCGGGTTAACCCTGTTAGTGTGACGCATTAGTTGTGCGAACTTAATCAAGGCCGTACGATCCAGTAACTGGTACGGCGCTCGTATGGCGATGGGATATCGAGCAGAGTATCGCCCGTCTCGCCATCAGTGGGTGGATCTGGATAGTTTATCGGGAGTCTGTTATCGCGTGTTTGGGTGGCCATAACACTCTTATTTGCTTGTCGCTCGACTGCGCAGCGCACGGCTGTTCGTATCGTGCTACTGGCGAACTAATTGGATACGCAATCATTGTCTTCGCTTCGTCGAAGCTGTGTAACATAGGAAACGCGACGGCCGCACTTATTGCTAATATCAAGTTTGTGATTTATTATGGTGTAGTTAGCAGGAAAAAACAAATACTTTCAGTTAAATAACAATGATATCTTACAAGTTTTAATTTAAGTGATTGTCTGTGCATAGTGTAATTATATAGCAGGTGGGTAAGACAGTGGAATATTACTTATGATAGATTGTGTTATTAAATTATCAGATAAATAACTGTCCAAGATGCATTACAGTATTTGAGCAGTACTTTTATAGACTTTTTTTTGTCCTAGGAATGAAGGGCCCAATAAGACAAGCTCCACCTGTACCAGGCAGTGGTGTCAATCGCTACTCCCCAGTTACCAATTGGAATGATGATCCTTTTGGTTCTGATTTATTTGAGCCGACACCACAATTTGCTCAGAAAAAGAATCCACCTCCCCGGCCTCCACCACCTAAGGTGAACAACAAGCAACCGGACATCCCAGTGAAACCCTCACACTTTATGAGAAAACCTACAGTTCTTACGTCACTCCTGTCCAGGAAAAGCAAAACAACAGTCACCAACCATAGTAGTCAAATCAGTAATATTAGCCACAACAATTTACTAATGGATGGAAACTGTGAACTGGATACTAGCAAAATGTTTCCCAGATGTGAACCAAAGAATGTTCAGACTGGAGCATTGATAGACCTGTCTTCCCCTCCTAGCTCGCCCACCTTCACAACCAGATCTAGCAGTGATGGTCTCAGTGTTGATAGCTTCAGTTCCGATGCCACTACCTCCACCAACCACCACAGTGCATTTAATAATGGAAATGCTTCACAGGCTGAGAGTGGGTTTGAAGATGATTTTGATCTCTTTCTGAATTCTAGAAAACAAATGAGTAAAGAGGATACTCTAGATGATTTTACAGCAGTGGATCCTTTCTCACCGCCCCCTGCTTCCAATAAGCCTCCCTTATTAAAGAAACCCATTTTAAGTAAAGATCTGTATGAAGTGTCCAGTACTCCGAGTGCACCTGCAGCTGCTCTCTCTGTGGGACCTACTATAATAAGAGCAAAGCCAGCCCGACCAAAGCCCCCTGACAACTCTGCCTTGTTAAAGAGTTCCATTGGAAGTCTGTCTGTCACCTCCATGAATCTGAACACAACCACTCCGATCCAGAAGATAAACAACAATTTTGGGGACAACTTTGTGAGTATAAAAATATTCATAATTTCTGATGTCATAGCAGCAATGGAATCAATTAACTCAATCATTAAGTAAATTATGTAGTAATTGTGCCATTCAGTACAACCCTGAGCTCTTTGTTCACATACTAATTGCATGTTATTAACTGAATACTTCACCTAAGTACATGAAACAAAAGTATTTATATTTACTTTTTGGGTTTAGGAGAATTGCTTTATCTCCGTGTGGACTGTGGACCTACAAAAAGAAAATGTAGTTAGATATACCTGCCTACAATGAAATATTCATCTTAATCAGCTCAATTCAGTTCTTACCTTCTGGCTATGAATTATTAATAATTATAGATTCTTGCTGGTCATGGTCACTTGCCATTATGCACCCTCTTATAGATTCTTAGTGAAGAATACGAAATATTTTTAAGTTATTGAGATTGCAACTTTTTGTAGATTTTCTCAATCAAAAAGCGTTAGTTTCGTCATGTCCGTTCACGGCTTGGCTCAGTAATCGTTAGTACCTAATCGCAACCTCCAATTTGACATGGGTGTATAAAATTACTAACACAGAAAAGTCTATGCACATACACGTTAAGTTTGGGTAATATTTTCGCTACGCTTGATTTCGACCTTCATATGTTTTGAATTGTAAGACCTGCACCAACAGGCCTACATTATAAAGCAGGCTGGATAAAAATAAAATATGTGAATATTATAAATACACCCATACAAAAATGTAGATAAGTCGCGGATATACAGACGAATATCACGAAACTATAATTTGGTATTGATAGCTGACTATGGAACCTTAAAACTCCGTACAGTCATAATTATGTTGTGAACTTGTGAACTGTCAATGAAGCATTCAAACAATACATGGCCTCACATACTCTTTGCCGGCTTGAATTAGGTATCATTGACCTCATTAGATTTATATTTCAAAACTAGTACTTATAGTATAGGCGAAATAATTCAAACTTTGAATTCCAAAGTCAGGTAAAAATAAAAATTGATTTAGAAATCGCCTTGCGCCATGATTGAGAAATACCTGTGTAGACTGGTGCCATTGGCTACTTTTAGACCTATTTCCTGAAAGGCTGTTGGAAAATCGCCGTCTAAACTAAGTTGACACCGATTTCAACCCGATAACTAGCACTACCGGTTAGCTCAATGAATGCTTGCATTGCTTACTTAATACGACGTTTACGTGCCGTTTTCCATATACTCGTGTCGCGTAACTATTGTCTTTTAGTCACGAAACAATGTTAATGATACATAGTGTTGCAAAAGACGCAGCCAAAAAACTAATTCAATGTCAAGTGGACAGGTAGTTGCAACGGGGCGTCACGCACGCGTTACACCGCGTTAGATTTATTATACATATATGCAGATACTGTTTAGTAGTGGTTTAGTACATTACTATGCAAGATGTAAACATTTTTTATAGTAGGTAGGTACATGGTGCTACTTTCTGGCAAAATGCGCTAATTGCGCTTTATGTGCCTATATAAAATCTCAAAGGGCCATAGGTATATGTAAACCTCTAACGATACACGTGCGAAGAGGGGGTTCTTCTTTTCAGCACTTGTATATGGTAATGTTACTATAGCCAAAGTCTTTTTTAGGGTTCCGTAGTCAACTAGGAACCCCCCCCCCCCCTACATGTAAAGTGGGGACTGATTTTTTTTTTCATTCCAACCCCAACGTGTGATATTTTGTTAAATAGGTATTTAAAAATGAATAAGGGTTTACTAAAATCGTTTTTTGATAATATTAATATTTTCGGAAATAATCGCTCCTAAAGGAAAAAAAGTGTGTCCCCCCCCCTCTAACTTTTGAACCATATGTTTAAAAAATATGAAAAAAATCACAAAAGTAGAACTTTATAAAGACAAACTTGATAGGTTTAGTAGTTTTTGAGAAAAATACGGAAAACTACGGAACCCTACACTGAGCGTGGCCCGACACGCTCTTGGCCGGTTTTTTGTGTTAAATATTAGTTTGTTTTTCATTTCTAGTTTCCGAGTATATAAATGAGTTCTCGGATATGACTGGTTAGAAGCCTAAAATGATCTTTAAAATTCGTACGCTTAATTAGTCCGCAATGGTTTTGTTTAGGTATACCTATGATACAGCGTATTGAGCATATTATATCGTCTAATTGGCTGTAACATATACTTTATTATTGTATAGATATTCTGCTAAATTGCTTTTCAAGGCAAGTGTGAACAGACTAGAAACTACTTAGCTTCAGGGTCGAATCTTTCTCACTTTTTAAAAACCAAAGTGTTTAAGAGCGCTATGACAAAAAAAGGCGATATATTGTAAAATGCACAATATTTATCGACAAAATTGTACACTTTACTCATACTAAAAGACAGTGGAAGTACTTGTTTCAGTTAGAACATCTTATTAACTGTCGGTTAAATAAAAAAACATATGAAAAAAAAAGCTTTTTCAATTAGTAATGATTGTTTTTCTGATGCTCGTTTAGGAAAAACCGCGTGAAGCACAGAATTCGGAGCTCTTATTATGTACAATTTGATAAGATCACTCTCATAAATGAGGTAAATTTAAGTTCCAAATATCTTGTACTTAAGGCCCATTAAACAATATTTATCATTTAATCCTTTGAAATTGAGAAATTGAAAGTAAAACGAACTCAATTTTGTCTTGAAAATACATCGAAACAAGTGATCATTTCTCCGAAAATCTACATGTTATCGAAGTTATTTTAGTATATAAATAATCTGCACAATGTGCTTAAACTGCTGTTATCCATTTGTCGTTATAATATTTTATCATGATTTTTTGCCAATTTTTTGAAAACTAGCCTTCCTGTCGCTATTTTACCGGCGACAGACGCCTGCGATTTCAGTGCCGCGCCGGAGCTCGAGGAGGTAGGACGTATGTCGCTTTGGTCTCCGAGTTTTCATCGCAAACGTCGAGAATATTTATTGTTGTGTGGGTCGGACGCCTTGTTTCTACACGGGCTATCCTCGCATTGTGTGTGTGTAAACAGCGACCAACGAATTTGATCCTAGATCCGTAAATATTTGCTTTTGTAATACTTTGTTATGTTTAAATGTTAAAGTATTACAACGTTGTGATGATAAAAATGTGAAAATTACAATACGGTCAAGATGATAAGACACATCAAGATGGTACTCGGGATCTGATGATGGAGCCAGAAGGTGGTCACCAGTACCAGTGAACCATGTAAGTAAACGACTTCGTGTTTAGGCTTGTTGGGTTCGTCTCAACAAGACCTTTGACAAGAGGTGGTACTCAGGGTCTGATGATGGAGCCAGATGGTGGTCACCAGTACCAATGAACCATATAACTAAACCCAGAGATGGGGAAATCGTAATCGATTCCGGATTACACGATTACTTGATTTTACTTTGTAATCTGACACTACTGGGTGTCAGATTACTTGTAATGTAATCAAGTGAAACGGTAAATTACCATTACATGTAAAGGAATCACTAATCATCTATACAATCATTACTATTACCAATAATTCGGAATCATACTCGATTCAAAATAACTGAAATTATTGACTTTATTACTTTCAGATTACGAATATGTAGTACCTCAGATTGCTGACTGTCACTTTGACACAAAAGTCGTCATGGGTGTCGTAAAATAGGTTTTAGGAGGTGCTGATTCCAAAATTAATGACTAATGTTCAATCTGACATTGCTGACTGTCACTCTGACACAAAAGTCGTCATGGGTGTCGTAAAATAGGTTTTAGGGGGTGCTGATTCCAAAATGAATGACCAATTTGGAATCTGATATTGCTGACTGTCACTTTGACACAAAAGTCGTCATGGGTGTCGTAAAATAGGTTTTAGGGGGTGCTGATTCCAAAATTAATGACCAATGTGGAATCTGACATTGCTGACTGTCACTTTGACACAAAAGTCGTCATGGGTGTCGTAAAATAGGTTTTAGGAGGTGCTGATTCCAAAATTAATGACTAATGTTCAATCTGACATTGCTGACTGTCACTCTGACACAAAAGTCGTCATGGGTGGCGTAAAATAGGTTTTAGGGGGTGCTGATTCCAAAATTAATGACCAATTTGGAATCTGACATTGCTGACTGTCACTTTGACACAAAAGTCGTCATGGGTGTCGTAAAATAGGTTTTAGGAGGTGCTGATTCCAAAATTAATGACTAATGTTCAATCTGACATTGCTGACTGTCACTCTGACACAAAAGTCGTCATGGGTGTCGTAAAATAGGTTTTAGGGGGTGCTGATTCCAAAATGAATGACCAATTTGGAATCTGACATTGCTGACTGTCACTTTGACACAAAAGTCGTCATGGGTGTCGTAAAATAGGTTTTAGAGGGTGCTGATTCCAAAATTAATGACCAATGTGGAATCTGACATTGCTGACTGTCACTTTGACACAAAAGTCGTCATGGGTGTCGTAAAATAGGTTTTAGGAGGTGCTGATTCCAAAATTAATGACTAATGTTCAATCTGACATTGCTGACTGTCACTTTGACACAAAAGTCGTCATGGGTGTCGTAAAATAGGTTTTAGGGGGTGCTGATTCCAAAATTAATGACCAATGTTCAATCTGACATTGCTGACTGTCACTCTGACACAAAAGTCGTCATGGGTGTCGTAAAATAGGTTTTAGGGGGTGCTGATTCCAAAATTAATGACCAATGTTCAATCTGACATTGCTGACTGTCACTCTGACACAAAAGTCGTCATGGGTGTCGTAAAATAGGTTTTAGGGGTGCTGATTCCAAAATTAATGACCAATGTTCAATCTGACATTGCTGACTGTCACTCTGACACAAAAGTCGTCATGGGTGTCGTAAAATAGGTTTTACGGGGTGCTGATTCCAAAATTAGTGACCAATTTGGAATCTGACATTGCTGACTGTCACTTTGACACAAAAGTCGTCATGGGTGTCGTCAAATAGGTATCCGGAGGTGTTTGAAAACTAATGACCAATTTGGAATCTGACACTGTTGACTGTCACTTTGACACAAAAGTGATCATGGGTGTCTTCAAATAGGTTTTCATGGGTACTGATCTCAATATTAATGATCAATTTGGAATCTGACATTGCTGACTGTCACTTTGACATAAAAGTCGTTATGGGTGTCGTCAAATGGGTTTCCTTTCCAGGGGTACTGTGCAATGTCAGGTTCCAAATCGGTCATTACTTTTTAAATCATTTCATTAATTTTGGAATCTGTGCCCCCTAAAAACTATTTGACTACACCCATGATTCCTTTTGTGTCAAAATTACAATTAGCACTGTGAGATTCCAAAATAGTCGTTAATTTTGGAATCAGCACCCCCGGAAACCTTTTTGAAGACACCCATGACGACTTTTGTGTCAAAGTGACAGTCAGCAATGTCAAGATTCCAAATCGGTCATTAATTTTCAAATCAGCACCTCCGGAAACCTATTTGACGACACCCATGACGACTTTTGTGTCAAAGTGACAGTCAGCAATGTTAGATTCCACATTAGTCATTATTTTTGGAATCAGCACCCCTAAAACCTATTTTACGACACCCATGATGACTTTTGTGTCAAAGTGGCAGTCAGCAATGTTAGATTCCACATTGGTCATTAATTTTGGAATCAGCACCCCTAAAACCAATTTTACGACACCCATGACGACTTTTGTGTCAAAGTGACAGTCAGCAATGTCAGATTCCACATTGTTCATTAATTTTGGAATCAGCACCCCCGCAAACCTATTTGACGACACCCATGACGACTTTTGTGTCAAAGTGACAGTCAGCAATGTCAGATTCCACATTGGTCATTAATTTTGGAATCAGCACCCCCCTAAAACCTATTTTACGACACCCATGACGACTTTTGTGTCAAAGTGACAGTCAGCAATGTCAGATTCCACATTGTTCATTAATTTTGGAATCAGCACCCCCGCAAACCTATTTGACGACACCCATGACGACTTTTGTGTCAAAGTGACAGTCAGCAATGTCAGATTCCACATTGGCCATTAATTTTGGAATCAGCACCCCTAAAACCTATTTTACGACACCCATGACGACTTTTGTGTCAAAGTGACAGTCAGCAATGTCAGATTCCAAATCGGTCATTAATTTTTAAATCAGCACACCCGAAAACCTATACTCGTGGTATATGCACTTGAAATGTGAAAGTGAAAATGCTAGAATGACATGTAAACCACGAAGTTGTATAGTCATATTGTTCATTGGTATTGGTGACCACCATCTGGCTCCATCATCAGACCCTGAGCACCACCTTGAAGTAATTAGAATTGTATTTGTCTTATTTTATCATCATATTAATATAATTATACTTATCATATAACAAAAGCAAATATTTGGGATGGGATCTACTTTTATAATTATTACTTTAATTTTTTAAATAAATTTTAACATAATTGATATTATTTCGCGCTATATTCTCGTATTTTCGTACAAAATAATGTTTATTAGAAACCAAAAGTTTATATCGAGATAGTAGATTGTGGTTGTTATCAAAATTCCATAGAAAGGATCAAGATTGTTTTGTCCATTATTGTAGTGCGAGCGAGTGATAAGACGTGCTAGAAAGGGTCGGCATATTGGGCTCGCGCGGCGGGTAAAATACCTAATTTCGCCCGACGCCGAAATGTTATAACGCTCTTAAACAAAACTAAGAGACGAGTTAATTTGAATTCTAAGCAAATACCTACTTACATTCTAGGGCAGAGCAGAGTAGACTCACATAGAATAGTCGATGTACATTTTATTCATATTTTAGAATCTATGTTTTTATGTTAGACGAATTAACCTGAGATTTAATAGATTCCTAAATCGCATTTATTTCATCTTGACGGTAACCTTGAACCCACTTTATAACGTTAGGTGCTAGTGGTCAAGGTTATGTGTCATTTTACACTTTTTACAGCAAAACATCCCATTTTGTCGCTTGCCGTAAGAACGTTTTGACCGGGTTTTCGTGTGATACAAGCAAATATCGCCCTTATGGGGCACTAAACTTTTACACATAATAAGCTATTTTTAGGGTTCCGTACCTCAAAGAGGAAAAACGGAACCCTTATAGGATCACTCGCGTGTCTGTCTGTCCCTCTGTCACAGCCGATTTCTCCGAAACTACTGGACCGATTTACTTGAAATTTGGCACACGTATGTAAACCTATGGCCCAAAGACGGACATGTAATTTAATTAAGTGAAATTTAATCACAGGGGTCACTTTTGGGGTTAAAATTGAAAATTAAAAATCAAAGTTATTAAAACTATATTGTGTTACATATCAAATGAAAGAGCATTATATCAGCATCTGAAATATATTTTTTTTATATTTTTTGTTTTGGTAATTTAGAAGTAATTTAAGAAAATAAGCAAAAAATGACCATTCCCCCCCCCTTATCTCCGAAACTACTTAGCGTAAAATTTTCAAAAAAATACACGAGATAGCCCTCTACCTGTAGATTACAGGAAAACCTATTAGAAATCTACAGTCAAGCGTAAGTCGGACTTAAGAGAAAAAAACTCAGATTACGAATTTCACTCACTGCCGCTGCAAGTAGTTACTAAACGTCTTAAAATTGTGTAAGCGAGTTGGACAGGTATAGAGAAATTCATTTCTGTCTTTTTCTTTTTAGAACTTGTTCAATTTTTTTTTCATTTGTACAAAATGACTTAACCTCTCGTATGCTTAGGAGCAGATCTGCTCCATATTGTTTCAACTTTAACATGTAGTTATTATGACTAATATATTAATGACAATTTTTTGACAGACGCATACGAAAGGTTAAGTTCCTACTAAAAAGGAGGCGCTTAAGACCGTTTATAAATTGACTGAGCAAAATTTTATTCAAATCGGTCCAAAATAAGGTGTCTGTTGACGAAAACATAGAATTTGTGCCAACGAAAGCCCAAATCTGAAGTCCATTTTGCTCTATCTCTTATCGTTTCCGAGATATATACGTAAAGTCTTGAAAGTGCGAAACGTTAACTTTGCCATCATAGTCGTTCAGGCGCTCATGAGTTCTTTGTATGGAAAAGTCAAAAACCGACTCGCACTTGACCAATGTTCATAAAACGTTGTGTTTTTTTTTATTAGCAAAAATGACTTAAGCGCCTTCAGAAGTGCAGGTGCTTAAGACCGTTTGTAAGTTAAAGTTAGCTGTGATGGCTCAACGAAGAAAGAAGATTTCAATGTCCTACTTATACATATTTCATTAATTTAACTATACAGTTTTTATTCCTCAAGCCAAGCGTTAGGTTAGCTATTGCTATTGAAAGGAAAACTTGTGTATAAAGCTTGAAACAAATTATGGGACGCGTCTGACGGACGCGGCTGACGACCGCGACTGATAAGCCGATGGCTTGCGTGGGCGACGGTCGCGCTATGGTCGCGCGACGGCGATGCGACGCATACGAAATCAAACCTTATCGATATGGAAGCAGACATTTGCAACTAAGCGATCGGACACTTTTGAGTGTCGAATTTGTAGGTGACAGTGTATCTAGCCTCGTGGCGCCAAATGTACTTTCTAAAGTACATAATGACTTATATTGACCGGGATCGGGACCGGTCTATCCGTGACCGGAATATAAGTCTAATGAAAATAACCGTGAATCATTCAAAACTCTTAAAGTACATAATGGTTTCAATGGAATTTTAACTCTCATGTAAACAAATAAAATATAATTTCTTATGTTTCTAAAACTTTTCGAATAACTGAAATTGAATTCAATCTCAAGTAGAATAAGAATCAAAATTCCCTAGCAAAAATTTTGTATGGTGGGCGCCACGAGGCTAGGGAAGTTTAAATCGATGTTACGCATCGATCTACTGAGGGGGGCGGTGCCTACAGCAGTTGTAGTTGTATGCATACCTAGCTCACGCACACAGACGCGTCCACTGGCGCCGCGCCGGTGTCCGCGTGCGCTCTCTGCAATATCTCTGCAAATTCTATGCACAGCGCAGAATATGCAGAAACCACATGGTGGTCTGTGGCAGAAACTCAATAGACATTTTTAGGGTTTTTAAAATGAGTACGTGAAGTAACATGGTAAATTAAAAATTATCATTAGATACTTATTTGCGGAGGTGTAAACAATTTCCTTCGTTTTGCCATATGTCAATAATTACCTATCTATATTAAATTCATTAATCCGTATACATTACTTTTTTACAATTAAGTGTATGAATTAATTATACTTTTTATCGTACGGTCAGCTACATAAATATCTATACACCTGTATTCATTCAATTTTGAACCTTCTTCTTCAGTAATAAGTTTCGATATGTAAAGAAATTGAAGGAAGGAGGGAGGGAGGAGGAGTGTCGATGGACGATGTCACGCGGGATTCGCCGCGCGAACTCATCATTCGCGCGGTCGGCTCCCTTCGCTGCCTGCACACGTTCGCTGCTCTCGTACGATTTGATATTATACAGGGTGCCCGGTAATTAATGGACAACCTTTTAACCACCAAGAGGGCACCTTATACTGGTCCAGAAAATCTATGGGATATGGGTTAAATTGTGGTGTAGGCGAGAGGCTGGCAACCTGTCACTGCAATGCCATAGTTTCGTTTTCTTTTAACCCCTTATTTGCCAAGAGTGGCACCTTATACTGGTCCAGAAAATCGACTTTAAGGTTTAGTAAAAGTCGCCTGGTTTTCGAGATTTTCATAATTTTTAAAATTTTAATACCTACTACCTAAAATTTTAAAAAGTGTGAAAATCTCGAAAACCAGGCGACTTTTACTAAACCTTAATGTCGATTTTCTGTAAGGTGCCCTCTTGGTGGTTAAAAGGTTGTCCATTAAATACCGGGCAGGTGCACCCGGTATACTTGTCAAGCAATTTCTGTCGTAAGAAAGCGCGACTCATTCGCGCAGTCGGCTCACGTCTCTCGTTGTCGTACAATCTGACATTATTCAGCTACCTTTTATCGCTTGGCTTTAGTTTGCATATTCAAGAGTACCTATAGGTACTACAAGGTCCAAGGCAAAATACAACAATAGATAATGTATTTACTAAATAATATTTATTTAGTAATTTCCCGCTAGAAACTTGCGTTATACTATTCTGTATACTTTTTCATAACCAAATTTGGATTAGATTAAAAAAACCTTTAAGTAAAACTTAGAACTTTTCAGATTGTTTTACTCACCCTTTCTGATGTTTACCATACTTACTTACCCCGTTATTCATAAACGTACACTAAAGTTATCAAGCCGATAAATTTCGTTTGTCCTTTTCCGACGTATTGGTGTGACAGAAAGGGAGAAACGAACTTTATCGGCTGGATACTTTAGTGTACGTTTATGAATAAGGGTGTGAAAATTTATAGCTACGAAATTTTACATAAAACACCTACTTTAAAATAAAATAAAAAATGTTGAATTTGGTTAACATTATAAAGGACCTCACGCAAGCTGTGCTAATTAGTTCGCGAATTCGTCGAGAGGTGGCGCTAAACACAATTATGCTCATTACAGAACCTATACTTCTAGCCTAGCCCAGTCTTTAGAATTATGTGAGTAACTTAAAAGTTTTGTAGGTACGGAACCCTCGGTGGGCGAGTCCGACTCGCACTTGGCCGGTTTTATAATGATATGTATATAAGGTCGTCATTCTTAAAAATAAATTAATTTGGTGTCCCAAAAATATACATATCTTATACTTTTAAACGAGCAATTCTTGTATATTTATTTATTTATTTATATATACCGACGATCTCGGAAACCGCTCTAACGATTTCGCTGAAATTTGTTATGTGGGGGTTTTCGGGGATGAAAAATCGATCTAGCGTAGCCCTAGATCCCGGAAAACGCGAATTTTCGAGTTTTCATGAGTTTTTCTTTCGCGTTAGTTAACTTAAAATATGGTCGTTAATTTCGCCGCGCGCGCATCGATTCCGCTTAGCTCAGTCGTACGAGGTCGGTCTAATGTACGCAGATAGATCGTAGGTGTTAGGGTTTCGAATCCCGGCCAGAAATTAAGTTTTTGTTGTTTGTCTTTTTTTTGTTTTTATAAGAGTTTTTTTTATGTAAAGACGTGATATATTAAAATAGAACCGAGCGAAGCTCGGTCGGCCGGATATTATAATTATATATTTAATAGGATTTACCCGAACAATACCTACTGTACCTACAATAATTATCCTTTCCGCTTGAACCAACCAATATAAAAATGTGTCGTCATCTTTATTTTTGTCCTTTTTAAATAGCTGGTGTAGCCATGACTACATTAGTATGTTGTTTTGCTGCTATGATCCTTGAACTCATACTAAACATTCCATTAAGTAATATTTTAACGTTTTAGGGCTCGAAACCGTTTAGTTGGGACCGGGAGTCTCCGGAGCGTGAAGAGCGCGAGAGTTCCCCGCCGATGCCGACGATCCCGCCGCCGCCGCCGCCCCCGGGCGCCGAGGACGAGCTGGCGGCGTGGCCCGACGAGCCCGACTTCCCGGCTGAAGACTTGCCTTCAGAGGAAGAACCTTACGCCATCGCTTTGTTTGATTACTTCACCGATCACCCTGAGGATTTATGCTTCTCGGTAAGTTTCCTGCTTTTTACAGAATAACTTACTACATTGTTTTTTTTTTTCAAATTACCACTTAGATACTTAAATATCTGCTTAGGCCTAAAATGAGTAAGGTACAGCGGGGCAAAACTCGACTGGGGGGCAAATGTAACTGGACCATTTTTTCCATGTTTTACAATGTTTGCATTATTAAATAAATAGAGTGTCCACCGGTTACATATGGTAGGCGTGTGGACACAATGTAGAACTCAACATCATAGTGTAATAATGGAAAAAATGGATCAGTTACAAATTGTCCCCCAGTCGATATTTGCCCCGCTGTACTTTATAGTAAGTTTTACATAGACATATGCCATCGCGAACTTTTTTGTACACCTATTAGACACAGTTTCGCTACACATTGTTTTAATATATCTTAAACGTTTATGATGTAGCGTTTTCGATTGAAGGTCTAAACCAGAGGAATATTTTCTGACTTGATTAGCAAATATCGTCATATTCAACTAATTCACACAAAATCTTGACAAAGTATGTACCTTAACCTTCCTCAAGAACACTATTCGATTCATAGGTGAAAACCGTATGAAAATCCGTTCGTAGTTTTTGAGTTTATACATATACACAAAGCCAGACGCGGCGGGGGACTTTGTTTTATAAGGTGTAGTGATAGTGATATTTATCGCTTCTAGAATCAGTCTTCAAAACAAACAAATTTGCAGTTTGTTTTGTTTATGAACGGTATGGCCGGCAGCCAAGTGGTGGATTATTAATAGCCTGAAATATGTAAGCGTTGCTCATCTCTTCAGAAGTTTTGGTAGAGCATTTCTTCCAAAATGACCTCCGAAATCTCCTTTGGTTATCCAAATTACTTTTGCGACTAGATAATTTTTATTAAGAGGAAATTCCGACTCCCAAACAATTTTCACAAAGTTCCTGGTAGTCCCGCCGATTAAAAATGATTAAGGTGTATTCGGGTAATGCCGTTAATCGGATAATTCCGAAATTCAAATGATAATCACCGTCCCTTTTCGGAATTTACCGACTGTGTTTGACGTTCGGAATTACCCGAGTACACCGAGTATTTATTTTACTTGTAAGAAATGGTTTTGCTGTAGCTATTGGAATCAATTATCATATAGTTTTTTTTTAATACCTATTTATTATTATCAAACGAGTGGTAAAGAAGAAGGTGGATGTTGACAACGGTAGTGGAAGGCCTAGGAAAAGATGGATGGAATGTAAACAATGATATGAGAGTGAAAGGTGTTAGTATGGAAATGACGGCAGATAGAGAGGAATGGAGGAGGAAAATCTGCTGCGCCGACCCCAAATGATGGGAACAGGGCAAGAGAATGATGATGATGATGATGACCTATTATTCAAAGAAATGGTACCTAAATATTAAAAATTGCCAGGGACTGACCCCACGACTTCTGCCCTGCTTTCGGGATAAGAAGTGCCATATGGACTGACGTGGTGGATAGTATTAGGTACACCTAAGGATCTACTAAAACAATTCAATGCCTGCGCCTGCCCTTTGTTCCTTTGTAAATGTGAACATAGCAAGTAGGTGCAAAGTTATTATCGCGCTCCGTTTGTATCTTATAGTCGAGACTCTGACATAATTGATTTGTTTTATCGGGTCTACGCTGTTCTACGATACGTTCGTCATGACATGAAAGATCAAATAAGATAACCACGTTCAGGATTCCAGAACGTGTTTATCTTTTTTTTTAAATTTGTTATTTACATACTTTATGCTAATGGTAACTGGAAGTGCCATCGACTACGAATTTGAGTAATTTTTAAGTAAGCTAAGGTTATTTTTATATACATACTTACGTAGTATAGCCTCTTTCCGCCCAATGTACATTTAGATGTACATTTGGTTTCAATGGAATTTTAACTTTCATGTAAACAAATAAAGTAGCATTTCTATTGTTTGAAAAATGTTTCTAACAAATGAAACTCAACTCAATTTCAAGTATTATTAGAATCGAAATTCACTAACAAAAATTTGTATGGTGCGCGTTACGTAGTATAGGATAGGTTCGTGTTTTTGCCATGTGTGTTTACGATGTTTTTGTCGATGACAAAAAGACACGAAAATTCGCAAACTCCACAGCCACTAGTTTAGGCAATAAATAACCTAAACCTAACCGAAACTAGTAGCAAGACAAGAGAAGAGAAGAGTAGTAGTAGGAAGACAGGTATAAAACCCGAAAAGAATCTGGGTTTCCTTCTGCTGATGTAATGATTACTACGAAGTATCCTGGTGGTACTGCACTGTACTGCACCTATTATAGAGCCAATTAAAATGGGTTCCTCTTATATATCGTATATCGTTAGGTTTTAGAGGCATTCATTTCAAAAGACGTCTGTAGTGATACTTGACCTACTTATAGCTAAGTTACTAAGTATTTTAAGTGCGTAGCAATTTCTCCGTGCAAGTATTGTTAGATGTTCCTAGGTACGAGTATGTAGGTAATGCGGAACTACACGTGTCAGCGACCGTGCGATAACATTGACGCCCTACACCGATCCTTGTGTACTGCATCCAATATATTATGTACTAGCTTTTGCCCGCGGCTTCGCTCGCGTTAGAGAGAGACAAAAAGTAGCCTTTGTCACTCTCCATCCCTTCAACTATCTTCACTTATAACATCACGTCAATTCGTCGCTCCGTTTTGCCGTGAAAGACGGACAAACAAACAGACACACACACTTTCCCATTTATTAATATTAATATGGATTCCTAAAAACAAAGTTTGTATAAAAGTGTTGTATTACGGTATCGGCACAGTATAATAAAGAGTACTATCGTACAGTGTGGCCACTCCCGCTCCCCGCTGAAAGTGCCGCGCACCCCCTCTCGGTTACCTCACAGTTACCGCCTGTCAAAAACGCGAACAGTCGACCTGTCATATCTCACTCATACAAGCATGGTACGCGTTCACCTACACGAGCTTAGAATGTGTGCCAGGAACGCGCCTCTTTCACATATTTAATTGCCAGTGTCCGAGATGTGGTATCGGCGAGGTATCGGGCCATATGTTCCTATGACGTACGCTGTAGTTTTTATTGACATAGGTGTGGATTTCCAATTGTTTATTTTCGCGAGAACGTCAGTGAATCGGCGACGTCGCGTTGGCGCACTGATAAATCTGTTTCCATTCAGTCTCCGATAACAATGACAGGAACTTGTTATCGCGAGGTTTTTATGTGGACAGAGGATATTGTACGAATGAACTTTTAATATCATACTGGCTGCTGGCCCGACATAATGAGTACGTTATGCTCTTTTTATTACCTACCATTTATTATGCATAAGTTATAAAAATAATGATATTACATATGTGATAATAACTATTATGCGCAATGTAGATACTTGAAATTACAATATTCAATAGTTATTAAAACTATACGTGAGGTTAACGTTTTATACATATAAATTTATGAAAGTAAGCTTTATTTTATTTTACTAAATACGGTTAATATAATCGAATACCTAAGTTTTATAACTTAACTACCAATCTTAATGTCATTCGGTAACAATCGTAAGATGTAAGGTAGGAAGGCACATAATACTGTCTATGTGCTAGTTTTGTAACGGAACGGTGTTAAACCTTTATATTTAGATTCCTAATTACCGAGTCTATAAACTGATGTCAGCAATAAGATCTGAATCATTGCGATTGTGCGATTCTAGTCTAGAAGCCGCTTCTTGAAAGTTGAAGATTCAATACCTAAGTATACTATTTTACTAACGAATTATAGCTAGGTACTCTTTATATGACACATGGAATAGGTACAATGTTGTCTCTGCGGAGCGGAGTTAGAATGATGTACTGTTAATTAGTACTCTTATGCTTATGGGTTTCCTTTTAAATGTGGCGTTTTTGTTAATTTACATTCTCAATAAAATTGAGAGTGCAGAAAAAGTTGGTTAAATTCTGATGCCTTTCTTCTTTTCACCATTCGTAACTTAGTTTTCTATCAGAATACAGAAGCGTCCTGACTAATGTTTCAAATGAAATAATGTAGTTTTTATGTAGGTACCTATGAGCCATAAGGAACCTTTTAGCTTAGAATGCCCCATACTTTTATAAACAAAAATTGCGTTACAATTAACAATTATTGTAACACACTAAACCATAGCCATTAGCCATTAAGCTCCATTGTTCTGCGCGGGCTAATCGCAGATTAGATAAAACTTGTTTTCAGACTATGCGTGCTATAAACCTAGGCTCGAGTCACCTTATTTCGAGTTAATTATAATTAGACATTGTTGTTGATTCTTATCGTTCGTGATAATGACCGTACCATGTAGCGATGATGCCGATGATGCGCAAAATGTTTGTTGTTCACCACGCTTATCGTCGGTCATATACTGACCGGTATATTTAAAGTAAAGCTTCGCTGGCCGAACGTCAGTGTTAACATAATTAAAGAAAGATCTAAACAACTAAATCTCTGCAGAATGTCCCTATTTCGTTCTACAATTGAACGAAAGCTAAAATAGTAAATGGCAATTATAGGTACACCTATAATTCAGTTCGTCTGTTGCCTGAAGAATATTTGTGGCTTTCCGTTCCTATAGAGTTCAAGGTACAATAAGGTCCTTTCCATCGGAAATTCTGATAAACTTGGAACGCCTCATTTAAATGTGAATCGTAATGATGAGCGTGCTTCGCTAGATGCGAGGTGAAGGCGTGTAGGCGACGGAACTACCAACCTGCTTTATTTCGTGCGTGCTAGCGTGCTGCGTGCTGGCAGCCTAGCCGGTACGGATGCCGCTGCCAGCGCGCGTCCTTTGTTTTTTCGTACATATTTTCTGTTCTGTTCTGTCATGTCAATGGGCTACGAATGTTTTATTTTACACGTCTTCTGTAAATAATATGTGTAAATAGTGTTGTTTTGTATATGTTCCTGTGCTTTTTCCTTGTATGTAAATAATGTGGTGTATATAAACTGTACATATAAAGTTTTTAATGTTTTATTTACCGTCGGCGGCCCGATCACCTACAAGTGGTCCTTCGAACCGGATACAAAATGAACACGTCTGCTACGGCAAATCGCAATGTGCAGCATTGAAAACTTAAAGATATTGTACGCCGATACAACCAGAAATGCCTCGAACAACTGATCAGGTACTAATGTCAGATATGATTTTTCATGTGGCTAGTAACAGCCAAGCGGAACAACTGCCGTCGCCTCGGACTGCGAGCGACGTTACTTCGCCTCCGTTATTGCCACACAGTTTGATCGGAAAGTCTATCTGCAAAGCGTCATCAATACAAGTAAGACGTAAACGCCTAGAACTCGAGGCAGCCAAGGAAAAAGCTAGGATACAGTTGGAGCTTATTGACAAACAGCTTGAGGCGGACTTAGCTGAGTTAGAGGCTAAAAAGCATAGAAAGCACACGTCACGCTTGCGGCCTGTAAGTGACGTAGAAAAGCAGTTTGACGACGCGCTGCAGCGGGAACAACTGCAGGTAAAGTTTGACCCCGATACTGATGAGAATTCGGTCAAACTACATCACCATTCGACTATTGGCGCCGACTCTCCCGCCGCCGGCAGTACTGCTTCACCTTTGAGTACGCGAAATGTCTTGCCTGCCGCCTCAACACAGACCTGCGAGTTGCAGTCTAGCCTCGCTTGTGTTTCCTCGGCTGGACTGCATCACACGTCGACGACGGTTGATACAACTGTTTGCGACGATGAGCGCTCGACTGCGCTTACCGTTTCGACTGCCGTCGACACTACAACGACCTACGATTTCCAGTCTGGCCCCGACTGCGTTGATTCGGCCAGGCTGCGAGTGCTGCGACAGTCGTCTATCGTCGGCTCGCCGGCCGACACTCATGGATCGCGCTTGAACACGACCGACACTCCGGGTGCTGCCGCTACGAACTGCAACCAGGTACAGTTTGGTCACGATTGTGATAAAACGGCCAAACTGTATCAGTCACCTGCTGCTGCGCCTGCTGTGCCTCGGATTGACGTCGTGCCTGAGGACTGCGAGCTCACCGACGACGCCAAGCCGTGTAGTCTCACGGTCGTTCACGATCGCGACTCTCTTAACACTAGTGAACAATTGTGTGCCACTACAGTGATTAATGTAATGCAACTTCGAGTGTAAATAAAAATCCATGTAGTGTCAGCGAACTGAATTTCCTAGTACCAAATTGTGACAATAACTTTCCCGTCGGGCTACTCGCACACATAGCATCCGACAAAGACAGTCAATTAATGGCGATCGAGTCCGTGCTGTTGATCGGCCGCAAAAGTAATTTGTCGATGCCTTCAAGAGGCTGTTTGGCTGACCTTCGCCACCGTTCGGATGCTGCTACGCTTCAGGACTGGCGTATGCACACAGTGATGTGCACTTCGCATGGCCGACAGGAGTTAGCGGAGTTTAGCGCAGCAGCGTACTGCCCGCAGAAGAAACGAGTACCACCCGACAAACCATGGATACCTGGCTGACCGATGGCTCTTCTGCAGCATGCGAGTTGGAAACGTGTACCGTCCACCGATGATGCTCTTGATTTCCCGTCTGTTTTGAGTGCTGTTCCAGCACTAGGGTGGGGAATGTAGGCGACGGAACTACCAACCTCCGTGCTGCGCGCGTGCTGGCAGCCTAGCCGGTACGGATGCCGCTGCCAGCGCGCGTCTTTTGTTTTTTGTACATATTTTCTGTTCTGTTCTGTCATGTCAATGGGCTACGAATGTTTTATTTTACACGTCTTCTGTAAATAATATGTGTAAATAGTGTTGTTTTGTATATGTTCCTGTGCTTTTTCCTTGTATGTAAATAATGTGGTGTATATAAACTGTACATATAAAGTTTTTAATGTTTTATTTACCGTCGGCGGCCCGATCACCTATTCATTTGTTAAGTGACTTTTAAAAAATATGAAGTCTTTAAATTTTTAATTTTTCATACAAAATAAATATTAGCTTCAATGTACGCCATTATTGTTGTCATTGACGTTGTCTGTCACACTTTAGACTTAACAGAATTCGCAATACATTACCTCTTAGAAAAAACTTTCAAGGGTGATAAAAATCAAAATACAAGTTATTTTTAAAAGTCGCCGAACAAATGTTGATCAGTATAAGGAGAATAGCCTAGAGTTCAATTCTTCGCCTTTGTTACAGGTCCCATTCTGTTTATTTCTACCTGACTTATTAAATAGAAATTAAATTTAAAAATAACTTCTGTCCATGTTTTTCTTATAATTATGTGATGCTTTATTTCGTGCATGGTATAATTATTTTAACTACAGTCAAGTTCCCTATTCAACTACTGTACATAACTAGGTTGATTATGAAGTCCAACTCAACTTTGAAAAAACAGGAGTTGTTAAGATTTAGCACTAGAGTGCAGCACTAACACAATTCGTAAATAATCACTAATTTATTATATACTAGTTTTTGCCCGCGGCTTCGCTCGCGTTACATTCGAAAATTGCAGAATGCTCCATACAAACTTGCACCTCCCATTTTAGGGAAGTGGGGAGTTAGAAAGAGACAAAAAGTAGCCTATGTCACTCCATCCCTTCAACTATCTTCACTTAAAAAATCACGTCAATTCGTCACTCCGTTTTGCCGTGAGACGGACAAACAGACACGCACGCTTTCCCATTTATAATATTAATGGTATGGATAAACTTATGCCGTAAAAACAGTTTGCTACGAATATCTATTTTATTTAAATATGAAATTGTTGATTGAAGCATGAATGAGATTCGTTTACTATTTTACTGGTGGCGCCACCTACGCAGATATTTGCGTAATTTCTCTATCTACTCAAGGTGCTGTTACACGGGCAACACAATTGCCAGCAATTCACATACCATTGCCGCGTTTGCTCCATAGTTGGTTCGTATTGAACAATGGTATGTGAATTGCTGGCAATTTATTTACTATACCGTAAGGTTGCCTATATATACCTACATTGATATATTTCCTCGTTTGTTGTTGCAGGCCAATTCAAAAATCCTTCTAATAAGACAAGTGGACGACGAATGGCTGTACGGGAAGGTGCGCAGCGGAGCCGAGGGCCTGTTCCCCGCCAACTACGTGGAGGTGCGCGTGCCGCTGCGGCGCGCGGGCGCGGGGGCGGCGGCGCTCGCGCTGTACGACCTGGAGCCCGAGCAGCCCGGCGACCTGCGCCTGCGCGCCGGCGACACCGTCGCCGTGCTCTCCAAGCTCAACGACGAGTGGTACTACGGCGAGTGCAATGGACTCAAAGGACAGTTCCCCCTTAATTATGTGCAAATGAGCTAACTCGCCCTCCCTCTTGGCGTATCGTTCCGGTGCTGGTATTTTTAAACTAGTGATGTGATAAATTATACCGTTTTTAAGACTGAAGTCTACTGTATCATTCGAATGACACGAGCGCCGCTCCTCCTGGTGGGGGGCGTAGGCGACAGGGAACTAGTGGATAATCTTGTAAAAAAAATTGATATTAGTGCAATATTGCCATAAATATTTTTTATTGATATCTTCGGTAGGGCTAAAATAAAATTTTCCAGTAAAACAAAAGGCTGCTTGATTTATGATGAAAAAATCAGGTAGGCTCCTGTGAAGCCATAAGTGTACAATTAATTTGCGTTTTCGCACTGATGTTGCCATTATAACGTAGTTGTTTAGCTTAAGCACTTATAAGGGCACTGTATGGAATATTATTAATCAATAGAACCATTGAATGTAAATAATTCACATTGTAAATTCAGTATTAATATATATGTTGTAGCAGTATGATATTATGTCATGCCTTAGTTTTTGACCAATTGATTTAGTAACAATAGTAACCATATACTTTGCTGCATGCAAAGTGCATGTGTTTTACTTCAGCCGATAATCATTGTCGCAAGTGTTTTGTGCGAACGATCAATGTGATGATTCATCGCATTGTTATTGTATTTGGAATTGCAACTTGTTAAATTATAGGAATGTAACCTATTTTGTTATCATTATTTGGTCTCACAAATCAAAACAAAATATAAATCATAGCAACAGTGATGCATCTTGTAGTTATTGTATTGTTTGTTTTCTGTTATATAATTTTAAAGGGACCATAATATTAAGTGCCTTAAGTATATTGTCTTCAACCCAATAATTTGTATATAAATGATCTTATTTATGTAGTTGTAATAAACTCTAATACCAACTTTTTTTTTATCTGCAATCCCCGGTAACTAGAGATACTGTCCAATTCTGATCTGTAATTTATCTAAGTATGGTCAATTGGTCACGGTTCTTCATGAGCATAAACGTTTGCTTTAGCTGGTTCTGAACCTGAATAAACACTCATTATTCTAATTCACATTCAACAACACCAACCAACCAACCAACATATCGTCACTACTTTGAAAAAATCTCGTATCTCACGCTGCTCCTCAAAGTCAAAACGCAGTAAGTCTATATGCATTCCATACATACTTACTACAATTTTCTTTTCATTGACAGACGAAGATACAAGTTTTTTAAAAGTAGTGACGATATGTAAGGGTTATTTTCATCTTTTCAGTTTTATTTAACAATGCAGTCGTGTTTTTATATTTTTTATTGATGTTGTACTAAATTGTACGTAACCTTAACAGTTCACAGTGTAACTAAATACTCATGTCGTCAAAATTAACCTTAAAATATTCCAACGTCGTGAATGTCGTGATCTTTCGATATCTGTCGGTAAACTCGGTAATGACCAGACATCGTAAATTATGTACCAATTTCGGTGCAGCATGGTAGAAATAAAGGAGTTTATGCAAATATCTTCTAGATTAGATAAACAATTAAGTTTTAAATTACTGCTATTAATAAACAACCTATTCCAGTTGGATTCGGCTCCAGTCCGATTCACGTGACAATGTTGCTTGAACATTTACGGATTTGAAACCAAGGTAGGTTTTTAAATACAGTTTTTTTTCCAGGGCGGACAAACCGACGGGAACATAATATGATGAACATTTTTTGGCTCCGGCCGGATGTCGCGATCTGTCCATCTAATGGCAATGAATGCCTTAAATCATGCTGGGATGATTTTTATATTACCGTTGCATGTCATGCTACTAAAACTAGTAGGTAGTTTTAACGGACGGCAATACTGGGTATGGCTACCCTGGCCCACCAGACGTGTGACCAAAAGCGCCTAGCATCAAACATTGAATCATAATTGTTGGATAAATTTAGACCAGTAGGTAATATACCTTCATCATTCTTATGCTCCATGTGCAGCATGGACCCTTTAAGCATGCAAACTAAGTCTGAACTAGCTTTTAGATAGTCCGTTAGCTGCGCACACGCGTGGATGAGAGTGTAGGTAAATTCCGTCGCATGCGCGCTGTGCACGCGCGAGCTAGCAGACGCATTTCAAATTAAGTATGTAGTACCTAATGATAATGAAACACCAATTTCATCACATACAGTGAGGTTTATTATATGAACAAAAATAATCTATGCTTAAAAATATTTACAATTCCTTAATTACAACTTAGTGTCAACATACCCTGTTCGCTTTTCAACCGTTGCTTTATAATAAACATCGCTAAATGATTTGGTGGCAAGACACCCGACTTCCGTTTATTGCGTTTCGAGAAACAAAATACGCCGTTTAAACCTACGGGTTAATGTAAATTACAACGATGAGATGTGCCGATACACACAAAACGAATCCTCATTCACAACATGTTGAAAAGGGAAAAGAGGGCGGGATTTTTTTCTAATGTAGAATACGTAGGTACTACATATTTTCTAAGTATCTAATAACACAGTCCCGAACATTGCCTAGTATAAATTTTCCGATTTCGCAAAATTACATACCTAATTCTCTTTTGTCGCTAAAAGCACTCCCAAGCTTTTCTCAAATACATAGATAATATTTTCAGGTACAAAATAAAAATATAAAATTCTTGGTCTTTTCATAATAAAAGCCTAATTAATATTGATAAAATATAGGCAGGTAAGTATAAAAAAAAAGATAAATAAAACTTAAGGGATAAGTATAAAAGTGGAAGATACTGTAAATGTCAGTGAAGGATTGAAGCAAAAAGATCACGGCAAGTAAACATTTTCTTATTCTTAAGAAACAAGTGAAACAGCGAAAGCTATAAATACGGAATAATTTCATTAGCTCAGCAATTCCCGTCAACTTTGTACAAAAATTAAGGGAAAAGTTAAATTTGTTTTTATTAATTCCTATTTTGTTACCAAGATTTTGTTGATGAATTGAGATTTTATTAAGTTTTATTTCGTCATTAAGGTTCTCTAGTATCTATATTTTCTTAATTATAACAATTATCCTGTATATATCTTACGAAAGTCGAATTATATTACTAAATGTTGGTAACAAAATAGTATCAATTAAAATTTGCTGACGTGGCATTGTACAAAGTTGACGGGAATTGCTGAGCTACGTTCAAATTGAACGCTGCAGCAACAGAAAAAAAACCCAGTAGTTACCAGGGTTACCTCCGATCCGCTTTGGTGGTAGGTATCTACATCTACTTCGTTTTTACCAGAAATACATTTTTAGCAGAAATTTATAATACTAAAAATAAAAAACCGGCCAAGAGCGTGTCGGGCCGCGCTCAGTGTAGAGTTCCGTATTTTTCTCAAAAACTACTGAACCTATCAAGTTCAAAATAATTTTCCTAGAAAGTCTTTATAAAGTTCTACTTTTGTGATTTTTTTCATATTTTTTAATCATATGGTTCAAAAGTTAGAGGGGCGGGGGGACGCACTTTTTTTTCCTTTAGAAGCGATTATTTCCGAAAATATTAATATTATTAAAAACGATCTTAGTAAACCCTTATTCATTTTTAAATACCTATCCAACAATATATCACACGTTGGGCTTTGAATGAAAAAAAATATCAGCCCACACTTTACATGTAGGGGGGGTACCCTAATATAGTACATTACGATACAAGTGCGTAAAAAAGGAAGTTCGAAACGAGTGGCGATAAATTAAAACACGACCGAAGGGAGTGTTTTAAATCGACATGAGTTACGAATTTCCTTTTTGCACGTGTATCGTACGACGTTTTTCAGTACAGATGAGCCTCCGAAGTTTTAATTTATCGCCACTCGTTTCGAACTTCCTTTTTTTCGCACTTGTATCGAAATGTACTATTTTTCCATTTTTTATTTTTGCACTTTGTCGGCGTGATTGATATACATATTGTTACCAAATTTCAGCTTTCTAGTGCTGACGGTTACTGAGATTATCCGCGGACGGACGGACGGACGGACGGACAGACAGACATGGCGAAACTATAAGGGTTCCTAGTTGACTACGGAACCCTAAAAACCTACATACCTAGCAAAAATATGAAGTATTGTAAGTCTTGTCGAAACAATTTTTTTTCAATTTTGTTGTATTTTGGTTACTAATGTTATTCATGTAGAGAGGTCATTTGGTAGATTCAACAAACTTTTAAATTAACTTTTAAATTTTTATTGGCTCTAACGTTTTAAAGGTTACATAATTAAACGTATCTTGTGGATTGTTTGTTGTATTAGTTAGAAATTGATTTTAAACTACAGTAGAACCCGCTTAAAACGATTCTGAGGGGACCCAGCCAAAAAAGCGTATTATACGGGAAATCGTATTAAACGAGAAAAAATTGTGATTTTCATCGTAAACTTTTAATATGGTTACTTTTTCTTGGAGCATTAATGCTTTTCTTCTTATTTTTGACATCACTGAACCAAAGATGGAACAAAGAATTCAGAAACTCAACACCGCAGCAGTGATAATGAGCGAAGTGTATGTAGGTAGGTACGAACTATCGCACTAACCGCTGAGTTAGGACGACAAATTACAAATTAATCTTTACGGGTGGCGGTGTCGCCAGAATCGCGTAATTAGTACAGTACAATTAGTTCCGATTATTGTCACCCGCATAAATAAAATTGTTAAGTAATGCAAGGTGGGTGGTTTTAGATGGTGTATTAAGCGGGGACGCGAGTCGTATTAACCGTGAAAAAATGTCTGAAAACGAGTCTCAAATTGTAGGGACCGGCGTAAAATGGCGTATAATGCGGGAAATCGTATTAAACGTGATCGTTTTAACCGGGTTCTACTGATTGGCTTTAGAGTTGTTTAACTGAAACACTAGTCGTCGATATTATTAAATGCTGAATATTGGGCCCTTTTTCTGTCACTTGTTGCCACTGGCAACATCTTGGTGGTAACATACGTGAGAACCAGTTACCAAATTTTTTAGCTTATCCACATATTTTTATCTACAAACCCAAAACCTTCTCATATTTTTTTAAAGTATAAAGCCAAATGAAATATTCTATCAATAAAATTATTTTCCTTTTCATTAGACAATTCGTTTAACCTACTTTTCAATGCCTCAACAACTATCAGACCAATCATCTTAAAGATAAATACACATTAAGTTAACAGCGTTTATATTTAACAAATGGAAGCTTGCAATTTTCATAAGGTGATAACTACATAAGAAACATAATTTGATTTTATTTTAACTTTGTTAAGGTTCATTCACATATTAATTAACATTGTAAGTCTAACAGCAACAGCATCAGACGATTAGAACAGATCTTGTTTATAGACCTATATTCCTACCTCGTTATACGGTAAGACTACCATCCATATGTCAGCATAACATTTAATAGTTCATTTAAAAAGATTCTAGCATTATGTATGTACGCCGTTAAAACCAAAATAGACCAGCTTACGAGACTGAACGCCACAAGCACTACCTTCAAACATTCTATTGATATAGCACAATCCGGTAAAAAGTTAATATTTTAAACATATGCAACTCTCCTCTAAGCAGGTGCCTAGTATGATAATAGCAAAGCGGCTAACACATTTGTTGGTTTGGCCATGTGAATTTAAAATTCAATGTTCAATTTGCTAAGATGTGAGTTACCGATTGATGAAATGACTTAAAGGGTATTTACAAGGAACAAGGTAAGAGTCTAGTCAGGCCTATAGATAGGTATTCTTGGGATGAATTCGATGAGTAGCACATACTCCATCATGGAGGAGGAGTCACAGTGCTGCTTGGTGAGCCGCCAGCGCAGCCCCAGCTTGTTGTACAGGCGGCTGTTCTCCCACTCCAACAGCTTGTTCAGTGAGTGTTGTGTCTGCAAATATAAGACATAAAACACAGTTAATATGTCTTTCACTGCAATAACAGCAACAATAGCTATGTGCGAATTTGCGCGTACATTTTATATATTGTCCATTCAAATTCTATCTGTGAATACATACCTGTAATTGGCTTTGTGTTTTTTTTTTTTTTTTTTTTTTTTTTCTCTTTATTTAGAAGAAGTAGTTTGATTGGTACATAATTGCATTTAGAACAATAATTGTTATTACACAAACATTGTTATTATGTAATTTGGGGTTAAAAAATTAATACCAGGGGCCCGTTTCTCGAAAGGTACAAGCCTTGTATTACAAGTGCGCGAACTGTCAAATCGTATGGGTTGTCATGGAAACACACTTGTAATACAAGGCTTGTACCTTTCGAGAAACGGGCCCCTGACTGTTATTTTTGAAAGTGAACAGGCAGTTAATAGCTGTAAAAATGTAACTGTATAAAACAATATAGGCATGTACCAATTTTATCTTGTGTGAAGTCATGAGTGCATTATCTGACTCATTAACATTGTCCTACATTAACAAAATATGTCAGCTTAAAAACAACACTTTGGCATAGTCCAAAGTCATTAATCAGTAGTACACATTATTATAATTTCAAGTAAAAACTATGACTTATAGACAAACTGCAAATCCATTAAACTAATTTTATAATGAGCTTACTTAGGAATGTTTTGGCAATAGACTAAATACTAGATAGATAGATGTTTGTGAATTTCCCATCCAAAAACTAAAGACCAGATTTTAATAAATGGGACCTGTAGGGCTAAATAATTGAGACTGATGAGTTTCTTAGACTGATTTTAGTAATATTTATATTATATTTTTCAATAAAGAACTTATAGCAGAAATCTTACAAGGTTGAAAAGAATATCCCCTGTGTTTTTGTCAGTCAAAAAAGTATCAATTGATCTATTTCAGTTAATTAAGTAAGAACTTACCCTTTTACTAAGACAAATGACTGGCCAGAGAGAGCATCCAAGAGTACAGCAACAACAGACACAGCCGCAGAACAGCCACTTAACATTAACTGGCAGTGTTTTCTTCAGGACACTGTTGATGCGTGCCACTGTGGCCTGGTACTCTTCAGGGGCTACTCGGGACTGCAAGCCCGATGGGAACTCCCCATTAAATCGATTACTTAAACCAAAACTGAAAACATAATAAATTATGAGTTTTGGTATGAATCAGTTGTTGTATCTTTAAGACTTTACATTCTAATAAAGTTTGAGTTTCTAATTCAAACCAAAATAGCCAAATATAGTAATGTCAATATAAAGTTAATACATAAACTAAATGCTATATAAATATGAGACCTTTAGACATCAAAATAGGATGCTTAGATAGTTTAGTAATACTTTGTTAATTTAAAAGTTAGTTGAATCTACCAAAATGACCTCTGTACATGAATAACATTAGTAGACACAGTCACTAAAAACCTTGGATAAATACCAGAGCAATATCGCAGAGAATTATCAAATAGGTTAATACAAATTCAGGAAATAATATTACAGTCAAATCAGGGCAAGATCCTCTTATTAACATGAGCAATGTAAAACATAATTTCCTTTCATATGTACTCAAGTAATAAAATTAGTGTGTTGAGATGAACCTGAAATACTTAAGGGTCATTGTAGTTACAGTAGGTTCAATAGCATAAGATTTGATCGATGGTCAATGTCCTACCCCAAGGAAAGACCTTCAAGAGATAGGTCGCAGATAACAAAGGAACAATATACAATTGCAGACATGTTGATACGTCCAATAGTGTTTTGACCAATATTAGTACTTAATTTTAGGCTAGTTCACGGTGCTACATTAAATATATAATGAATATGGTATATTAATCCTTACACTGTCATGTTACCAGCTCCCCGTACGACTATAGGATCAGGCACTAATGTCACATGAGTCTCCTCTATATTCTCTTCACTCTCAGTCTCATCCGGGTAAATTGCATCAAAATCTGCCATTTTACTTAATCACTAACTTAAATAAAATATGATTTTGTATATTTTTAACACATAACAAAACACAGTTTTTGTTTGTTGAATTACAACATCCATGGAAGAAAATTTGAGTGACGTTTTCAAATACAAATTCAGTGTTGCTGTACTTCTTTTTATAATGGCAAACCAGAATCTGTGTTTGTGTTATTTATTTAAGAATAGTCTTAAATGGCTCCTAAAACAGACATCAATATTTTAAGAAAAATTGTAAAAAGGCGTCATTTGTACATAAATAATCAATTTACAGTATTTTGAGGATATACATTATTATCATTTATTTTTGACTAACTAGTGTACGCCAGTCTATTACCACCTTAACGTTAATATAACTACCCTAGTTCTGCTACTCTCCAACAGATGGCCCGAAAGAAGTTCAAAGTTCAACCGACGTGTGTGGTTACTAGTGTTGTTGTTAGATGGCGTGATTATACCAAGCCCCCATTATACCAAATATTTCAGCAAGAACTGTGACTCGTTTTAAAATTACTTACTTATTAAAGTTATTAACTTACTACCAACATACCAATTACGACAGAATACGTATATTTAAGACGCAACAGGAGGGGTACATTTTTCATACAAACGCTCTTTCCTCCCTGGTTTTTGAAACTAGAAGCTAGAGCTATGGTTTAACCGTACGTGCCAGTATCAGCAAGTGAATGATTCCAATATTGAATCGCGAGCGTAGCGAGTTGTTCGAAAAGTGGAATATTGATCGGTGTGAGGGGCTTCAAGGCAAGACGGCAGGTTAAACACATTTGCCACCGAGTGAAACACAATATTTTTCACTAAGTAAATACATATTAGATACTTATATATGAAAATGGACCATACTACAGAGCAATCAAAGTTTATAATAAACTACCCACCTCTTTAAAATCAGAACAGTCGGACTCAAAATTCATAAATAACCTAAAAACTATGTTAATAGATAAATGCTATTACACAATAGCTGAATTTATGGAGGATATGACTTGTAATTTGTATTTTAACTTATCTATTTTTGTAATTTACTTGCATCATAAACAGCTATACTGTATTTAGATCCTAAGTATTAAGTATAGTGATAAATAAATAATAAGTATATTGGTATAAGCTAAGTAGGTATTTGTGATACAAAATATTGTAAAGTACCAATTCTTGCTATACCCTTTTCATATATGTACCTATTGTAAAAATTATATGGTATAAAGAACTATTGAACTAAATGCACATAAGAGAATAAAATACTAACTGTAAAACATGAATAGGTAGTTAGAGTCTAGAGAAGAGTCGTGGAATGTATTGGGGTCTATACATTTCACGACTCCTCTCTTCCCGAAAAGACTATTTGTTTTACAAGGTGGCAAAGTTGTTGTTTAACCGTCCGCGCAAGTGAAAGTTTCCAAGATTGAACCGCGAGCGCAGCGATTTTATCTTAAAACTAACAGTTTGGAAATTTATTTAGACGCCCCGAAAATCAATCATAACCTAAATCAAAGCTATTCTTACTTATAGGTACTTTTGTAACAGGCTATTAGTGTACGTAAATATGTATTAGACAAGTACCGTAGGTACATATACCTAATGAACATTATCCTTCAATATGTAACCACTATGTTAAATGATAGGCCTACATACTCGCGGGGCTACTATCACGTACCTAGTGTACCTACGCTTTGATAAGGCACAGCTGTGACCCACAAACTTGATGCTTGTCAAACGGCTATTATCTAAGTAAGTATTAAGTTTACGAGATACGTAGGTATACCGGGTGGGGTCTGTAACAAAAGCAAAAAATTAAACTGTAGGCTGTACTCCTTACCCTGACCAACATTTCTTCAACGACTTTTAAAAATAACTTGTATTTTGTTATTTATCACCCTTGAAAGTTTTTCCTAAGAGGTAATGTACTGCGAATTCTGTTAAGTCTAAAGTGTGACTGACAACGTCAATGACAACAATAATGGCGTCCATTGAAGCTAATATTTAGTTTATATGAAAAATTAGAAAATTAAAAACTTCATAATTTTTAAAAGTCGCTGAGGAAATGTTGGTTAGTTTAAGGAGTACAGCTAACAGTTTAATTTTTTGCTTTTGTTACAGACCCCACCCTGTATAATATACACAACATATATCCGTTTGTCTTATTGATTGTGGGTGAATTAATCTGGTCTATTTACTTTTAATACTGACATAAATAATTTGATAATATCTAATTACTTACCCAATTCTTGACTTATCCAATTCCTGCAGCAATATCATCTTTTTACTCGTAAGAGTCGTACGTATGACACGTTTTTATCTTCCGTCTCAAGCTGTGCATCAGCATCACTCATATACTAGTTAGAACGTACGAGTAACACATATTGGTGACAAATGATACAGAAAGGACCATCATAGCCCTTTTGCTAGGCTTCCTAATACTTCTTCTTCCTTGGGGGACACCTTACATACACAGATCATCCTAGCCCCAAACTAAGCAAAGCTGGGTGCTAGGCGACGATATACATACTTATATAGATAAATACAAACTTACATACGTAGGAAACATCCATGACCCAGGAACAAATATCTGTGCTCATCAAACAAATGTATGCCCTTACCGGGATTCGAAGCGGGCCTCCCCTATGCCAATCCTGTGTGCTTTCTGAGATTATTTTCTGAAAAATCGTTATATCGTTATACATCAGCTCGTTTGTCACATTATTTTTACAGGTACATTAAAGTTACGCGTTATCTCAGAATACCTACTTAAGTATCTATTTTCTTTTAAGTACTTAGGTGAAAACAAATTTTAATACGCCGTGTCAAATACTAGTACATGGCGCGTGATGTAGATTTCTGCCCACCAGTGTTGGCCGAACGTCAATGCAATTAACCATTAAAAATTAACCATTGAAAACGTTAATTGCCATTAACCATTGACAATTGACGGAAAATTAATTGTTAATTTATTTATTATTCATTTATTTATTTCGAAAAATTAACAATTGAAAAGGATTAATGGCTAATTGCTACACAAACAATTAAAAATTAAATTAATTGCTAATGTAAATTTAAAGTGTCATTGACAATTAACAATTAACAAAAATAAATTGTGTAATTTAAAAAAGACGAAACATATAAAAGTTTTAAGTAGGTAGGTACAGTCAACCAATTGGAACCCTAGGCCACTCTACAACCATGACAAAATGACAAGCAGTTCAGATTTCTTACAATCTGATTTCTAATGTCACTGTGACATAGTTTTACAGTGGCTAGGGTTCCAATTGGTTGACTGTACTTATTTTGAGATTTCTATACTGCTCTTCGTGAACCCTGGTTGTGGTTGTACCTAGTGGAATTCAGGTTTAGTGCAACATAAAATCAAGCCGTTTTCGTCATCCAACTCGCCTTTATGAGTACTTGGGTGAGCAGTATCCAAGGTAGAGCTGATACTGAACCCTGGCTGCACCTAGAGGAACTCGGGTTCGGTACAACACACGCGTGTCTATGTCGCACCAAACCTGAGTTACTCTAGGCACTGCCAGGGTTTAGGCCGGGTCATTCTGCTGGGCCTTATTGACTCACTGAAGTTTGTTTTCATATGATTTATAATTTTTAAATACTTTTAATAAAATAGTAGTACCTATCAATTATTAGTTCATAAAAAAAGTAAATTAATTGCATTAAACATAATTGCAATTGAAATCAATGATCATTAATTTTTATTAACTTTAATGGCATTAATCAGTTTGCATTGACAATCAATGGCATTAAGCTTCGCAAAAATTAAATGGCAATTACATTTAATTGCAATTACCATTAATGCAATTGATTAATTGCGAAATCAATGGCCAATGCAATTGATTAATGGTCAATGGCAATTGACGATTACGGCCAACACTGCTGCCCACACTAAAGGAGTACACTTACATAAATAATTTTTAAGAAAAAAAAACCGTCGCCTTTCGGGTTCTGGTGAAAGCTACTTGCGAATGTTGGATTATGTAGAAATGTGTAGGTAAGTATTTTTTAAAACTGCTTTTAATGCTTTAATTATTAGATGGCAACACAAATGAATATACGTATAACGTTAAGGTTTGAGGAGTTTCCTCAATTCCTCATGAATCCGATTATATTATAAGAAATCGAAGCTTGACAAACTTTGACTTGAAAACTCAATATGCTTAACAAACAAAACTAAATAAATGTCACTGTTCTGAACTTAAATGCATGCTTTTCTTACAAAAATACCAAAGTCACTATGAGTGTGCCGTTCAGATTTGAGGAGTTCGGTTCTGACTATCATCAGCAGTTCCACTGCACCAAATGTCACTGTTCTGGACGTAAGTGCATGCTGTTCTTATAAAAATACCAAAGTCACTATAAGCGTGCCGTTCAGATTTGAGGAGTTCGGTTCTGACCATCATCAGTAGTTCCACTGTACCAAATGTCACTGTTCTGGACGAAAGTGCATGCTGTTCTTATAAAAATACCAAAGTCACTATAAGCGTGCCGTTCAGATTTGAGGAGTTCGGTTCTGACCATCATCAGCAATTCCACTGCACCAAATGTCACTGTTCTGGACGAAAGTACATGCTGTTCTTATAAAAATACCAAAGTCACTATAAGCGTGCCGTTCAGATTTGAGGAGTTCGGTTCTGACCATCATCAGCAATTCCACTGCACCAAATGTCACTGTTCTGGACGAAAGTGCATGCTGTTCTTATAAAAAGACCAAAGTCACTATAAGCGTGCCGTTCAGATTTGAAGAGTTCCGTTCTGGCCATCATCAGCAGTTCCACTGCACCAAATGTCACTGTTCCGTACCTAAATGCATGCTGTTCCTTTAAAACACACAAAAATCACCATATGTATGCCTTTCAGATTCGAGGAGTTCCCTCGATTTCTCCAGGATCCCATCATCAGAACTGGGTTCTGAGAAAAATGGGACCAATCTGTATTTCAATCAAAAAAAATAAATTTCAAAATCGGTCCAGTAACGACGGAGATATCGAGGAACAAACATAAAAAAAAACATACAGACGACTTGATAACCGTCCGTCTTGAGAGATATGAGGCGACGGATAAAAAAATGTATGACTGTAGATATTTAATCCAGTGGAAAAGGGTACTGCGAAAGGCAAGTATATATTCTAAAGGCTCTAGGTGCCTTGCTAATTCGCAATACCTACATGTTCCAGTATAAAATGAGCCGGCTCCGATACTTTACAGATTTTGATGCTCCGTAATCGTCCGGCACCTGTAAGACCAAGTTATTCTGGGCAAACCAGGATGTTGGTAGAAGTTTGGTGAATAGTTGGGCAGGTTATATTTTATAATAGGCGGGCGGTTATTATGCGACATGTGCGTATAAAACCGCCGCACGGGCACCCCCGGCTTCACACAACGTTGGGACGCATTGCACCGCACGCAAAATGAAGGTAAGTTATCACTATCGTATTACAATAAACACAGAATCATTCCAAAGAAAGAAATATTCAACATTTCGATATATTTTGATTACATTTGTGTAGGAACCATGCTTAAATAGGATAGGAATTAATTAAGTGCCAGATATGCGTTTGTTTCTTTCTACTGGATAACCGAACCGAACTTACCAGAAAAAAAATAGATTATATATTTTTCCTAGTACTTATTAATTTCATTCGTGTTGGTGTGGTGAAAAAATTTGCGTTTCATTCGGTGGCAAAGTTTGTTTAACCTTCGTGCATTGAATTGAAACCCATGCAACGCTGAAGTTTCCACTTTTCGAACGCTACGCTCGCGGTTAATATTTGAATCTTTCGCTTGCTCGGGTATCAATATCAATATCGGCACGTACGGTTACAGAACAACTTTGCCACATTGTATAACAAATAACCAGGGAGCGTACTTTTCGTGCCGATGACATCAATTTGACGTCACGCTCCATATAGGGTGATCACAAATTGTTTTATTGTTAATTATTAATCATTAGTCATCAATCATTTTAAGTTATGAATTTCTTTGCATGGTAATGAATGCAAGAAGGATGGTGTGCTTTACGTTAGAGAGAAATTCTCTTTTCTACGTATTTCTTGTAATGTGTTGTTAACAATACTATTTAATTAAATTTATTTATAAAAACAAATCAAATAATTTTATTCACGTTTCACATTTCAAGTAGGTATTATTTATGCCACATGTAAATGGACTACTGTATTTGAAGTAATTTGTATACGATTAAAATGATTGACGACTAATGATTAATAATTTACAATAAAACTATTTGTGATCACCTATACGGAGCGTGACGTCAGATTAATGTCATCGGCATGAAAAGTACGCTCCCTGCAAATAACTATTAAAATAAGCAATTGAAATAACTAAAGAAATTTGTTAATATAGAGCGTGTATTTTTTTGATAGGCTTTAATTTTGTATAGGCCCAAATGGTGTAGGTAGCCTAACTGTTAGAGATTAGATCGACAAAATGCGGAGACTACTGTCCCTACTTGGAACCGAGGGAGTTATTACTTGTCCACTTTGAGATTTTTTCAGTCGGTATATTTTTGTGTGTACCTATCTAGTGCTCATTTAATGAATTAGCAGTCAAATCAGATTATGTCCTAAATAAATTTGATACATTGATTTGCAGTTTTTGGCCGTAATTCTTCTCGCGCTGTGGCGTCAAGCTGCCTGCGTCGTCCCTGTATCTCCTTTGGGGTACGCGCGGCCAGCGTTCGCCCCGTTAGGCGTAGCGCCTGGATTGGCCCCGCTCGGCGTAGCCCCGGGGTTGGCACCACTGGGCGTAGCACCCAGATTGGCACCCGTGGTGGCGCACCCGGGTTTAGCTCCCATCGGAGTAGCACCTAGGGTCGCGGCGGTCGCCCCGGCTGTTGACGAATATGACCCTAACCCGCAGTATTCTTACGCCTACGACATTCAGGATGCTCTAACCGGTAAGCATTATTTTAAGGTGCGATTTAAGTTTCATTTGTTTGAAAATCGTTTTATCTGTAGGTACAATTCTATAATCGATAGTTGATCGATAGTAAATTGATTTAATTCTATTGCAGTGTTCGCATTTAAATTTCTATATAATTAACGTCATGTAAATTTTGCTCCAGTTGAAACTTTGATAACGCTAATGGCTGAAATTCGGCGCGGCGTTCGAATTCGTAAATTCGTATGCGGTTTGTGTTACATTGCGGACTGTTGAGGTTACATCAGGTTACATAGAGTTCAGTACACCAATTAAATACCACAATGTAATGAAACTCGCATGGTAGTTCTAGTACCGTATAAATGGGCCCAAAAGTAAACTAAAATGAAATTACTAAAGTGTGTCAATGATTGTGATCAGGTGACTCGAAGAGCCAGCAGGAGACGCGGTCGGGCGACGTGGTGCAGGGCTCGTACTCGCTGGTGGAGCCGGACGGGTCGCGGCGCGTGGTCGAGTACACGGCCGACCCGCACAACGGGTTCAACGCCGTCGTGCACAAGGAACCCCTCGCCGCGGTCAAGGCTGTCGCCGCGCCCGCCTACATACACTAGTCGACTAAAAACCAAGATTTTTCGCTGTCTGTCTTTTTATCTCTTGCGTATTCGAGTGATAGAAAGGAAGACGGCGAGCGAGTGAAGCTTGCGGAAAAAAGTTTGCGGTGGCACCTCAGTGATAAAAATGGTAGAGAAAGATACATTAGGAAATGGTTATTTCCGAATTCGGGATTCAAGTAATATTATAGAATCAGAGACTTTTAGAACATCAGGGAGTCCAGAATTATTAACAATGCCTGACAACGCTAAATGCGTTATACCTATTTTACATGAATCTGGTTAGTGTAAGATGAAAGGGGAAAAGCAATATTTTTGTTATATATTCTTGTATGTGTTAGACGGAGAGTTCCCAAAATCTTTTTTGATTTGGAACAATAAGTAAGATGGATGTCACATTAATTTATTAATCAGAAAGATCGAACCTACAATGCATTGTTGAGACTGGTATTAAGTAGAATAGATAAATGTGATTATTACATCTAATAATAACTTCTTTCACTAACGATATTCATTCAGAGCGTTACCGTGAACTGTCTGCCAATGTGACCTGAACCTTATTTATATAGAGAAGTATTGTTTTTTTTATTAACAAGTAAGTAGTTGTTGATTGTTACAGCTAAGGTAATAAATAAGAGGAATCAAAAAACTTTATTTAATTCTACAAATATAGTTGCCCGTGTGGTGACGAGTTAAGAATTTCACCACCCCTTTCTTCCCGTGGGTGTCGTAGAAGGCGACTGTGGGATATGGGGTAAATTGTGGCGTAGGCGAGAGGCTGGCAACCTGTCATGTCACTGCAATGTCACAGTTTCGTTTTCTTTCAACCCCTTATTTGCCAAGAGTGGCACTGAAGCTTTAGTAGTTTCATGTGCTCTGCCTACCCCTTTATGGGATACAGGCGTGATTGTATGTATGTATGTATGTATATTACGCCAAGCAAAACATTCGGCAACATGAAAGTTTGGTTTAAAAAAAAGGCCAAACGTTAAGTTGGCAAATAAAAAAAAACACACCCGGAAAGACCGTCTACTGACTAAAACTTTTGTGTTTATATATCTACGCCTCTCACACCTCCGAAGGTATACCAGTTATTCATACTTAATCCATTGGTCTTCAATACATATCCCTAGGACGAACACTAGTTAACAATAAACTTGATTCGTATTTCGAACTCCAACATCGAGTTCAACATGGTTCCGCAAAAAATTTAAATAAAATAGAAGCAGTCGGAATATTTCTGTATTATGTATGTAACGTAGTCATTTAATAACCGTTCTTTCTGACTAGTACTATTAATCTACTCAAAACGCGTTCAATTTCTAGTTTTATGTTCTGAAATATGTAACTTCGAAATTGTGTCTACACGGAAAGTCCGGCATAAAAGAGAAAGGCAAGACATATGATAAACAAGGAGTTGCCAAACTTTTTTAGGCTTTATTGGAAATAAATCGAGTGTAAACAATATCAATAATTATACAAGTACGTTTTCGGCTTATGATAGTTGTACCGTTTTTGATTTTGACTTCAAAATACAGTTTTGGTAATGATTCGTATGGTGTTACTAAAATCATTCGAAAGTATTTAAATAAAAATAAAATAGTTGTGACATGGTTGTGAAGAATGATAAGAGGAGAAAAGAACTAAGTTCTACCCGTTTTTTATTTCAAAAGAGAGTAGGTATAGTAAAAAGGAGTTGGCCAGCGATTTACGCCCTGTGTTACAAATCTTAATGTTTTTCATCACACGTGCACTTAAATATATTAAAAAACAACGTACTAGAAGTTTCATAACTCCTTAGGGAAAAGAAACGTTTTCTTTAATTCCCGTTACGCCTGCATATAAAATCACATTTTTGTGCATTAGTGTGCGAGTGTGATGAAAAAAAAATACGCATTCATTCATGCTGTAGTGACTATATATATATAGCAAAACCCAGACATTGCTAAGAAATGTTACCAAACTAATCCACGTATCTTAGGATCCTATTACCTTTTATTAATAACAAAGTTTCAAAAACAGATAAGTAGTTGGATTTATATGAGCCTGTAATATCGTCACTAAATTGGATTCCCAGGTGTTAGTTGGAAAAACAGTATTATGCAATATCTGAACCTGAAAAGAAAAGGTTATGAACCCCATCTACGGGACATATGCCGGTCTTGCCTTATAAATAGAAAAATGCCTATATGTTTAAAATTTCAACGTTATTTTATTAATTACCTAGCACATTCTGCCCTGTTATTACGTAAAATAACAATGATCATGATTTTTTGGAACCTAGGTCATATGAAATTACGCGACAACAAGCGCTAAGTAGACGGTCTTCCCGTACTTATCGCGGGGGGACGGTCAACCTGCCCAGCCTTAAACAATGTGATTTTTATCACTTAAAATTACCTTTTTTCACCAAAATATTATAATAGCCTTGTAAAATATAATATTTGTTAGCCCATAGGACCATGCGGATTACGCCAGACTACATTAATTATAGAGTTTTATCCACTCAAAATTTATTTCAAATAAACTATGCCGATCTTGCCCGCACTGACCTTATTCGGCGGAATGAAATTCGGCGAAACGTGAGTTGGAAAGTGATATTCGGCCATAAAATTTTCGGCGGTAAATAAGATAACCGTATGTATGTATGTATGTATACCTATAGTTACAGTCAGTATCGAATATAAATACTGTGACAGACAAACCGCCAAATATACCAGAAGTACCAGAACGGTGTCCTGCCGTTTCGCCAAAAAACGTTTCGTCAAATTTCATTTCCCAATAATCATATCGCAATAGTTTCATTTCCCAAAGTATTGTTTGGCAAAGGTATGTTTCGCAATGAATTTGTTTGGTCAAATTATCATTTGGCACAATTTTACTTAGTCAAATTTTATTTAGACAAAACTTTATTTCGCAAACGTTTTTAATGGCAAAACTTATATCCCAAAAACATGTTTGGTCAAAATTTCACATCGCAAATTTCGAAAATATTTAGGCATTTGCATTTTCATTTCTACGGGATTAATTTAATTTACCGAAGATTTTTTTGCCAAATTTAACTTAAAATTGTCAAATGATAATTTCAGTTTTATTCCCAAGGCTTCAGTTGGACAAGAAAAGTTTGCTCAACTTTATTTTTGTCAAATTAATTACTGGACAAAATTATTTTGTCAACTATTTTTTTGTCAAAAAATGTTTCTACAAATTACACCATGCAAAACCACGTTTGACAATAAATATTACAAGGCATAAATGTAATGTAATAATTTTATTAGTATTGTAACAGAAAACTCGTGTGCGACAGGGTCAGTTTAGGTGCGACGACGAGCGAAGCGAGGAGGAGCGTGTTAGGTTGACAGTGAGCAAACTGGAAATGGCTTTTTAAAGTAATTAAAAATTAATAGAACATAATGGTCTTGAAAACATAAGGTTTCTTTTTATTAATAAAATGTATCCGGACATGTAAGTGAAAATGTCATCCTTGACATTTGCAGCAGGAGGAAAAAAGTACGACATACACATTATTTCACACAAATCTTGGACACAAAGTATAAAATCAACAAACAAATTTCTAGTGCGCCATTTAATTACAATATATTGGGAAATGGAAATTTTGCCTAACAATACCTTTGACTAAATAATATTTGGTAAAATGAAATTTGACCAAGTAAATATTTTGGGAAACAAATACTTGCCAAAAAAAGTTTTGCTAAATGTCAATTTGCGATAAGTTGTTTTGCCAAACGTTTATTTGGGAAATGATAATTTGGGAATAATAGTTTGGGATGTGAAACTTTGGGAAACGTTTTTTGGCGAATCGTCAGTAAACCAAAAAAATCACGTCACCTTATATAATGATCTAAGGGATTGGGCAACTACCTCTTGAGGACGCATTATTTTACACTACGTCGGCGGCAAACAAGTATACGGTCCGCCTGATGGAAAGCGGTGACCGTAACCTATGGACGCCTGCAACTCCAGGAGTGTCACATGCGCGTTGCCAACCCGTTCGAAACTTGTACACTCACTTTTGCTGTGTTAAGTGTACAGCAAAAAAGAGTGTACAATTTTTATATTAAAGGAAAAAATGGAAAAATTTACGCTTCCGGCGGGACTTGAACCCGCATCCTTTTTGCAATCCGTGCAATGCTCTTAACCAATTGAGCCGGAAGCGTAAATTTTTCCATTTTTTCCTTTAATATAAAAATGTTTAGAATCGTTAGCAGACGTTTCTGCTTAATAAAAATTAATTTAGTATGGGTTAGCACATTGTTACTGGTGAATTCTCAATATAACTTGAGACTCCAGTGCCGTTACAAGATGTAATAGTCTGTCGGTAGATGGCGCTAGACGTCACCCCAAGACGTGTGTACAAAAAGGAAAGGCATGGAAAGATTTGCGAAGTCCGGCGTGGCTTCCGTAGCTCAATTGGTTAAGAGCATTGCACGGATTGCAAAAAGGATGCGGGTTCAAGTCCCGCCGGAAGCGTAAATTTTTCCATTTTTTCCTTTAATATAAAAATGTTTAGAATCGTTAGCAGACGTTTCTGCTTAATAAAAATTAAGAGTGTACAAGTTCCAAAGAGGGTTTGGGTTGCCGAGGACTCAAAGGATAATAGACGGAACAAATTAGTTCCGTCCGTATGTCCGTCCGTCACCAGCACACCGCACCCTCGTTGAGCTGTGGCAGTCAGGGCAGTCTAACTCACCGGCAGGAACACAACACTATGAGTAAGGTCTAGTGCTATTTGGCTGCGGTCTTCTGTAAGGCGGAGGTACTACCCCAGTTGGGCTCTGCTCTAGATTCGAGCGAGATGATATCCGCTGTGCTGTGCCCTACCACGCATGACTTGAGAATTGCTATATTCTTTGGGATTGCTTCATAGTGATTATAGAAAAGGTCATTTCGAGTCGAATTTAATAATTACTATATTGCATTAGTGGTATCCCATTCTTGATTGATGAATACTTTTGCATGTTAAATTGTATCTTGTTATTTAATGCATGTTAATTATAAGATGTAATGTTTTGAAAAGAAGTGGCCCGCCGAGTTTCTTGCCGGTCCCATAGTGGATAGTTGGATACCCCCCTCCCAACTGAGCGGGGCTGAAATCTTCTCGAGGCTGAGGCGTAGGGTTAGAGCCGGCGTAGCTTTATTTGACGTTCATATGCGCATTGTAATATGCCTACTTGAAAAATAAATATTTCATTTTCATTTTCATTATTTTTAAATTATATTTGTCTATAATGTGATAGATACAACATAATAAAACATGAGGGACATAAAATTATCTTACAATAAAACTAAACTATTAAATTTAAAATTAAACTTAAAAAAAATAATTAAACTAAATAAATCTAAAATTAAACTAAAGTAAATCCAAAAACGGCCCCTGTGGCATAGTACCGAAGACGCTGGCAGCATTTCCTCGCTGGATTGTCAAGCTAATACGCTGAGCGAGGAAGCTGCCAGCTCCTCGGTCGCCGGTGGCGTCTCATTTTTAACCGACTTCAAAAAAGGAGGAGGTTCTCAATTCGACTGAATGTTTTTTTTTATTTTTTATTTTATTTTTTTGTATGTATGTTCCTCGATATCTCCGAGAATTGTGGACCGATTTTCAAAATTTTTTTTTTGATCGAACGGGTATAACCCCGAGATGGTCCCATTGGCACCAAGTCAGGGTCTGATGATGGGATCCTGGAGAAATCGAGGGAACTCTTCAAATGTTATAGGCACATGTAATGTTTTCAGTGTATTTTTCAAAGGTAAACCAGTATTTACGCCTGATGGTAATAATTTTATGTGGCTGAGCTGATGATGGAAGGTCAACTCCTCAATGGTTAGGAGTTAAAGGATAATTCTTTCACTAGTGTACATGTATTCGGACTGATACATATAATATCAATAGGAACCACTAAAAATCAACAAATAAATAAACTTTTTTAACAAAAAATAAAACCGCCTTCAAAAATAAGCGTGTTACAAAACACGGAGAAACTAAAAAGCAAAAAATAATAAACCTTTGAATTCAGATTTCTTATCGTATTGCAATAATCTAAACATCCAAATTATAAACAAATCAATTATTTTTGGAGTCGGTGCCAGCCTGCGTATGAGTTGGGTGGGGCAAACAGGCAATAGCAAGGCGACGAACAGGTCTGGTACCGACTGCAAAAATAATTGATTTGTTTATAATTTGGATGTTTAGATTATTGCAATACGATAAGAAATCTGAATTCAAAGGTTTATTATTTTTTGCTTTTTAGTTTCTCCGTGTTTTGTAACACGCTTATTTTTGAAGGCGGTTTTATATTATTTCATTTTCATTTTCGACATAGGAGAAGGAAAGGTTACACTTGGTTCTCTCGTGTTTCAATGGTGTTGTTTCGTTTCCTTAGGCACCGGCCACACCAGACCGTCGCGTGTCTCGGGGCGCGCAACGGGCGTCCGCGCCACGCCACCTGAGTGTAATTCAAAAAGCGTCTCCTCAGTACATTTTGTATAGGAAGGACGTAAGGCGCGCCACCAAGCGGCGCGGCGCGCGCCCCGCCGCCGCCACGCCACCTGGGGCGCGTCTTACGTCTTTCCTATACAAAATGTACTGAGGAGACGTTTTTTGAATTACACTGAAGCGGCGTGGCGCGGACGCCCGTTGCGCGCCCCGAGACACGCGACGGTCTGGTGTGGCCGGTCACTTAGGTCGTCGCTTATCGGTCAGGCGCCAAAGGACACAATTAAGAGCTCGTTTTTAAGACTGAATGGGAAAATACAATATTTTTCCATTATCAACTTTATTATGCCTGTCTTAGATATTATTTTAAAATTATGCTGTGTCGCGGTATCTTATTTCGGAAAGGTGCCGGGAAACGGATCTGTCGTCCAATGCCACAGCTTCAAGATACCAACAACTAATGAATAATAATATGGTATTTAATGTAATCAATATGTAAATATAGTGCAGCTAGCCACAGATCATATCACGTTGTATTTATTGTAATTTAAAATTAACAATACCTTATTTACGCAGTGCAATTTTGATGACGAATAATAAAGTTTATGCTACCCAATTTAGTTATTACCCGCCGATGAAAACCAGGAATGTTTTTCTATACGTTCTGAATATTATATTTACGAGTAAGTAATTAAAATAAGATTAGTAAATGTAATGTAACGCTAAAGAAACCTATAATAAGGATTCTGCTTGAAATAAAGAGAAATTGGAAAATTCCCAGGCGTAGTAGATAGGTAGATTCAAACATCTAGACGTCCGCTGCTCTGCAAATTTTTAAGAATTCCCTTATGCGCCTGGATACTCGTCCGGTTCGCAACTTCTGCTGCTGCCTTTCTCGAGCCTGTACTTCCTGTAGGTACACCTTTCTGTTTACACAGCTAGACTCGAGCGTCGGAGAAAATAGTGTCGCAACCATCTAATTGGTTACACAAGCAGGGACTCCACGGGCAAAAACATAAAAGCTCTGAGTATATGTTCACGATCGCGACAGACGCGGCTGGTGGCTGGCAATCCGGAACGTTCGAGTGAATGTACTGCAATGCTATAAATACGAGCTGCGACAAGACTGCGATTTACTTCCAGCTGCCTCCAAGCCCATTGTTGACGGAACCGCGGATAACACACTGAAGACACTCGCAGTACTTGCGATGCACGCGTACGGGGTAAATGATAAGTTATAATCTTTTCACCTCACTAGCTCGGAAAGGACTTTTTTATTCTTTAAAAACAGATAGCAAAATCGCATTTTATCCACAAGAGTGCAAAGAATATTTGAAATCCGAACGTGTCATTAGTTACTTTTTTAAATATAATTTCTTGTAAAGGCATGTCCCAGACAGGACAATTTTCTCCCTATGCTTAAATTGTCTTAACAAATCATGTGATGCGAACGTAAAAATAATTTCATATCGAATTGTATCCGACTAAAAACATTAAATTTCTGTAAACCATAACGTCTATTTATGTATACTAATCTGGCCGGTTCAAGTTCATATGTGCTTTTGCAGTGGCCATTGGGCAATAACAGGAAAGCCAGTTAGTTTTATACACTGGTTCTTTTTATATAGAACTAAAAATGAATTGTATGTTTAGTTTATTACGTTTTCAGTACAGATGGTGTTTTTTTACGCAGTAGTGCGAGAAGCGGTTCATTATATGCCAGGTCGAAACTTCGGAGGCTCATCTGTACTGAAAACGTCGTACGATACACGTGCGAAAAGGAAATTCGTAACTCGTGTCGATTTAAAACACTCCCTTCGGTCGTGTTTTAATTTATCGCCACTCGTTTCGAACTTCCTTTTTTACGCACTTGTATCGTAATGTACTATTTTATTTTGTTTGCAGGCGTTGCTGTACCTTTTCCCCATGGCCGTCGTCGGCATCGTGGTAAAGGACTCCCCACCACCTAACGAATATAAATATTCTTACGAAATCGAAGACCCGACTACCGGAGACACCAAGAGCCAGCACGAGGTGCGGCGCGGAGACGTGGTCAGCGGCTCCTACTCCGTCGTCGATCCGGACGGGACCCGGCGAACCGTCAAGTACACCGCGGACCCGGAACATGGCTTCACCGCCGTCATTCACAGAGAGGCTGCCGCGCCGCCGCCTCCGCCTCCGCCGCAACCTTACGCTTATCAGGACATCGGGCCGCAGCATCGCGTCCCACTGCCGTACGACAACGACGATCTCGTTGTGAAATCCCCGCCGTCTGTCGGACCGGTTCTCTATACCAAACTGTTCACTAAATTGTTGTACCCTAAATCTAATTACGACGACAAACCAGCCTTCTATTTCACTCCTGCGAATGAAATCAAATCTGATCGTGAGAGTTTCGCACAAGGACAGTACTTTCAGCCGGCTACCGGTTTTAAAGACTATAATTAGATTTAGTGTGTATAATTACCGATGTACCTGTTCGTTTGTTTTATTGTAAATATTTTTAACCGTCGCCTCATATCTCAAGAAGGACGGTTATCAAGTCGTCTGTATGTTTTTTTTTTTTTTTTTTTTTTTTATGTTTGTTCCTCGATATCTCCGTCGTTCCTGGACCGATTTTGAAAATTTTTTTTTTGATTGAATGTATATGCATACAGATTGGTCCCATTTTTCTCAGAACCCAGTTCTGATGATGGGATCCTGGAGAAATCGAGGGAACTCCTCAAATCTGAAAGGCATACATATGGTGATTTTTGTGTTTTTAAAGGAACAGCATGCATTTAGGTACGGAACAGTGACATTTGGTGCAGTGGAACTGCTGATGATGGCCAGAACGGAACTCTTCAAATCTGAACGGCACGCTTATAGTGACTTTGGTATTTTTATACGAACAGCATGCACTTTCGTCCAGAACAGTGACATTTGGTGCAGTGGAATTTCTGATGATGGTCAGAACCGAACTCCTCAAATCTGAACGGCACGCTTATAGTGACTTTGGTATTTTTATAAGAACAGCATGCACTTTCGTCCAGAACAGTGACATTTGGTGCAGTGGAACTGCTGATGATGGCCAGAACCAAACTCCTCAAATCTGAACGGCACGCTTATAGTGACTTTGCCATTTTTATAAGAACAGCATGCACTTTCGTCCAGAACAGTGACATTTGGTGCAGTGGAATTTCTGTTGATGGTCAGAACCGAACTCCTCAAATCTGAACGGCACGCTTATAGTGACTTTGGTATTTTTATAAGAACAGTATGCACTTTCGTCCAGAACAGTGACATTTGGTGCAGTGGAACTGCTGATGATGGCCAGAACCAAACTCCTCAAACCTGAACGGCACACTCATAGTGACTTTGGTATTTTTGTAAGAAAAGCATGCATTTAAGTTCAGAACAGTGACATTTATTTAGTTATGTTTGTTAAGCATATGTTTTGAAGTCAAAGTTTGTCAAGCTTCGATTTCTTATAATATAATCGGATTCATGAGGAATTGAGGAAACTCCTCAAACCTTAACGTTATACGTATATTCATTTGTGTTGCCATCTAATAATTAAAGCATTAAAAGCAGTTTTAAAAAATACTTACACATTTCTACATAAACCAACATTCGCAAGTAGCTTTCACCAGAACCCGAAAGGCGACGGTTTTTTTTTCTTAAAAATTATTTCCTATAATTATTGTGATAACTTTAGCATTAAGTGTGTTGAATAAACCCACAGTATTTTATCGAGATAATCTCGATACCTAATTAAATTAAGAAACAAAAACTTTTTGTTATAAGACTTAATTATGTATTTTATTGTAATTCAATTTTTACATAAGTTGACAACAGATTTAATTTAAATATCTACGTGGCCATTGTATAAATGCTACTTAATATATTTATGATTCTTATGAAGTAAGTATGTACCTAAGGGCAGTTAGAACGGTAGGTTTAAAAAAAATGGGTTTTTATTGTGTTGGTTGTGCCTGTTAAATAACTGCAATTAATTTGATAAGGGACACCACATAGTTTATTTATAGGTACACTCTTTCCCTTGACCAAGACCACATGAATGAGTTGCTTAAAAGACCGGTATTAAATAACATTGGTAATAACAATTTGTGTTAAGAGTAGTTACTACGAGTAGTGAAGTGTGGTTCCGGAGTAGGCGGTTGCAGCGCCGCAGTTCAAGGTCGGCGAAGTGGAGCGAGCGGCCTGAGCCACTCACAGCGACATGGGCTTATATAGGGATTAGTCAACATTTTAGATGTCTTGGCTTTATGCATTTCAGTAGCAAGCCGCATGGCGACTCTTCTTGCTTAGATTAGCGAGTGTCTACGGGTCGCTGGTGGCACGCGCTGGGTTCGGACGCCTCGAGTTCGTGGCGTTACAAAGCAGAAGTCTGAGTTTGTTTGCATTATGCGTGTAGAAGTATACTTGACGATATATTTTTGTAGCAAGAAAATTAAGAAAAGCTGGCAGGAATCGGTTTGAATGAAAGTACAAATAAGAAAGCAAAACGAAATATAAATAAGCTTGTTATTTATTGTGCTACGTATAGATCAGGTGACGATGGGCGCGATGGGGCAGAGCTCGAACCAGTAGCCGCAGGCGCAGCGCTTGGGCTCCGAGGCGTGCAGCCACATCCACTCGCAGTGGTACGTGTCCGGGTGGCACTTGCAGCCCACCAGCCGCGAGTGGAACGCGCTCGGCACCAGGTTCGGACGCTCGCGAGTGCCCGGACCTAGTCAAAATTATATAGATTTTACTAGTTATAGCGACTGATGAATCATACACATTCATTTCAATGTGTATAACTTTAAGTATACAATTTTTAGTCATTATAATTTGATAACCCCAACCCCGGGACCCCGAGAAGACTTCGAGACTACGGGGTCAACGTCCGCTAGAAACGTCGGAGATAAATTAGAAAACTTCATCAGAACAGAACCCATACATTACGCCATCACGTTGCATAAAGACTGTATCGTTAAGTATGAAGACAACTATGAGTAGCCGTATTTATTTGCTATTAGATTTTTTTCTTATAACAAGACATGGGCTTAATAAGGCACATAATAAGGTACACATTTTGTCCTAGAAGCTCGACGTAAAGCATATGGTTTAGACAGTATTGACTTAATCCTCCCGAGTACCAATTACGATTCCGGACAAATGCTACTAGAAAATTCACAAAGTGCGTAAAAGACGATACGATTGCGAAAAAAAAATTGTACGGTGCGAACCTCAACTACACATGATCCACAAAGCAGAATATCTGGAGTAATTTGGACATAGTCTAGCCACTGTTATTTAAAAGAAATAAAGTTCAGGATCTGTGTATGGCGGCCATTTAGAGAATGTGGCATGGTGCTTACTCTAACTCCGACTTTGATGTCGAATTTGACTATCATACACTGTTTATATTGATCTGGTTTAGGCACTGTTCAAACACCATGAATGTCAATTAGACTTTGGCCTATGGCTAATTTTTTTATCTGTTTCTCTCATCCTGCTCGCATCACAAATTTACGGCAATCCGGAACGTTGCTCAAAATTGCGTTTTATTAATTTATATAAATTCACCGCATTTATTCTACAAGTACCCAATTGGAAAACCATGAAGAGGACTCTTAAAGAATATATTTTGGCAGCATATTAACCTTTGTTTGTTGAAATCGTACAAAGAGTCATTGAAATATTCTCAAATTAAGCCAGATAGGGGTTGTCCGAAATTAATTTGCTAGACCTTAATGAAAGTACCATAAAGTCCCTAAAATAAAAAAAATATCAGACCTTCTTATATCAAATAGTGCTTACCAATACCTTCAGATCATACTCTCGGAACATAATAATACAAAATTATGCACATGTCAACATTTAGACGAGGTTTGTTTTGTCCTTATACTTAACGATACAGTCCTTAAGTAAGTAGGAAACTGAAGGATCATTGCCAAGGTACTTATCCGTAATTAAGGTTAACTTATTTTTCCCCTCACTAGCTCGGAAACACGTACGTGTTTTGTCCTTTAATACCAGCGGGTAAAAACGCATTTTCTCCACTAGTGGGTAAAGTAATTTGACCTTGAATAGAGTCAAATTAACTGCTTTAAAATTGATAAAAGTAGGTGAATCTAGTAATAAAGATGATTTACCACCTGTGGAACTACTGGAAGCAGTGATAAACGCATTTTTTGCGTTGTAGTTTCCTCGCTATAGTGAGGAGAAAAGTTTTGTGTTACACTCGGGTGCAAATGTATTTTACTTCTCGTGTGTTAAAAAACTCGCAAGTTCAGGATTCTATTTTCGAACCACTCGCTTCGCTCGTGGTTCAACTATAGAATCCTTTCACTTGCTCGTTTTTCAATTCCACACTCGGTGTTAAAATACAACTTTGCCCCCTTGTATACATAACAAATAACTATTAAGCGCTTCCCTTTCGTTATACCTATGCTTCTTCTTCTCTATTTTTAACCGCCTTCCAAATCTCAAAGGAAGGGGTTATCAAGTCGTCTGTATGTTTTTTTTTTTTTTTTTTTTTTTTTTTTTAAATGTTTGTTCCTCGATATCTCCGTCGTTACTAGACCGATTTTGAAAATTTTTTTTTGATTGAATGTATATGCATACAGATTGGTCCCATTTTTCTCAGAACCCAGTTCTGATGATGGGATCCTGGAGAAATCGAAGGAACTCCTCAAATCTGAAAGGCATACATATGGTGATTTTTATGTTTTTAAAGGAACAGCATGAATTTAAGTACGGAACAGTGACATTTGGTGCAGTGGAACTGCTGATGATGGCCAGAACGGAACTCTTCAAATCTGAACGGCACGCTTATAGTGACTTTGGTATTTTTATACGAACAGCATGCACTTTCGTCCAGAACAGTGACATTTGGTGCAGTGGAATTTCTGATGATGGTCAGAACCGAACTCCTCAAATCTGAACGGCACGCTTATAGTGACTTTGGTATTTTTATAAGAACAGCATGCACTTACGTCCAGAACAGTGATATTTGGTGCAGTGGAATTGCTGATGATGGTCAGAACGGAACTCCTCAAATCTGAACGGCACACTTATAGTGACTTTGATATTTTTATAAGAACAGCATGCACTTACGTCCAGAACAGTGACATTTGGTGCAGTGGAACTGCTGATGAAGAGTGAGCCGCCCCTGGTTAGAGTTCCGTTCTGATAATCATTCTCATCTGTAAGTACTTCTGAATCATCCAGATTTCAAAATTGGTTCAGAAATGACGGAGATATCGAATAACAAACATTAAAAAATATACAGACGAATTGATAACATAATCCAACATTTGAAAGTATAAGTAAATACTGATAAATATCACCAGAACCCCAAAGGAAGGCGGTTTTTTTTTTCTTAAAAATTATCTCAGTAAAAGTATAGGTATTGTGTAGAGTATCAAACAAACTTCTTATGCAGCCGGGTAGTCCAGGCCCACTTGTTAGATCTTTGACCCACTCTAACATCTTTTTCTAATGCCTTTTTCCTCTATTTCTTAAGATGTACGAAAAACACTTAAATATCCAGCAGGCCCGGTTCTAGGGGAGAGCGAGCCGGGGCCCTTGTCCCGAGCGCCAAGTCCAAGAGACTCACCCACTCCCTCCTCAAAAAAAGTCTAGATCCGGTACTGAATTATCCAATCGAACAATACCTCTTTTAAAGCACAAGATACGGAAGGGGTCGCAGTCGCCCGCGAGGTGCGCGAGCAGTTCCCTCTTCTCCAGGCCCGTGACGAGGTCGAGTGGGTCGTGGAAGGCGCTGTACAGGCGCGTGCCCGTGCGTCGCAGCGGCAGCACACGGGTTAACTTCAACATCGCGTCTCTGAAATCACGCGGTTTGCTTTATCATAGGTTTTAATGAGGATTTCCATAACCAAGACCTCTTTGCTACATCCTAATCGCATTTAGGGGTTCTGTATGAATCGGGCACCTGCACGCTGGAGAGGCAGTAACTACACGGGTTAACTGATGTTGAATCACATCTGAAATCTCCTACATCTATCATACTAATATGTCGAATCCTTCGGCTCATAAAATACACCTCGGGACTCAACACTTATGAAATTAATAACGCGTTTTCCGCACTCGCTATGTATCTACACCGTATTTTTATTGTTTTCCGTTAAATTCGACATGTCGTTAGGTTCGTTATCAGGAACCACCCTGTATATCACTTTTAGTTAAATTCGCAAAAAAATTTTTTCATCGTTTTCATACATAATAAATGAATTAATTGGTATGAGAGACCCTTTAGAGTAATATTCAAGTTAGTGTCAAGTGGTTGACGGCACATATCAAAACAAATATCATTGGGAAGTGGTAAAGGCTGTATAACACGTGTTCAGTAATTATTCTTATTTTTTAATAACTCGATAACCGCAAGAGTTAAGACGCTAGTTTCTTAGAGAAATTAACTGTATTTGATCTAAAGAACCATCCCTTAAAGTTAACGGAATTCAATAAAAACAGGGTGTATATACTAAGGTGAATGTGACCAATTCCGTCCACAAGCGTATAAGAAGGTACCTACTTATATTAATATATTTCGTTTATTTTCAATAGTAGACAAAAATAATCTAATGTGCTTTTGATTGTGGAAACTAATCAATTGCTGGTTTTGTTATTCGAACAAATAAATGATCGTAGATGAAATATGTATGTCGGAATTAGCCACACTGGCTTTAGGTATATTTTCTTACCGTGAAGGCAAATATTACCAAATATCGACTGGATCCAATACTGAATCACATCAAATTATGTCTGACAAGTGTAATGGTGACATAATTATATTTTTAAAGTGTCACATAATTTAAACGACAATTGATGTCACATATTGTTTAAAACCTATTTTCCCATCACGTATTCGGAAAAAAAAAATTCTTAGCCGCTAAGAGATATCAAAGTGATTAAGTGACACTTTTCTTCCCTGCGAGGAGAAAAGAAAAGTGCACTTTTTGTAGTAGGAGGACATATATTTTTCAAGATTAAATAAAGACTTGAAACTCTAGATCCATGGGGTCCCAGCGCGAACAAGTTGTTCACAGAAATCGCGAACCAGATGGTTGAGGTAGCTGGTGATCGAAGAGCTGGCGACTTCCTCGCACAACGTATCAGCATTGCGATACAGCGAGGAAAGGTCGCCAGTATCCTTGGTACAATGCCTCAATGGCCTATTTTAGACATAACCTAGCTTTAGTTTAGTCTTATTCATATAATTATGTAAATATGTTCATGTATAGCCTGACAAGTTTTTATTTGACCCTCGTCATGTTGCGGATTTTCAGCTGAACTAATTTCTTTTACTGGCAAGGTTTACTATTTGACACCCGTCGTTAAAAGTCATCGAATGTCAGTGATGTAAACAAGAAGCGGATATTTTAAATTTTCTAGAAGTTTCATCTCATCGCATCGAAATATGCCCAAAAGGATACCAAAAGAAACTAAAAAAATTATATTAAACACAATCCACTACCTACAACAAAAAAAGAGTGAAGGAATTCATTGTATTCCGATTAACAATGTTTTGAAATCGGTTGTTGACATGACCGGTATTGACGCTATATAGTCTGGTTGTACTGAATTGGTTAGTTGGTTTCGATTTAGTTTAATAGTTTTTATTTTCTTATTTAAGGTGTCTGTAGCTCTACGGTAAAGAATATTTATAAACACAAGAAAACCGTTCCTGCATCATTGCCACCAGTACAAAATTTAATGTCCCCCATAAAAAGAAAATAAATATCGACGACTTCGACAAATGTGCTATAAGGCACAAGATTCATGAATTCTATGTCGTGCGAAAACAAATACCGAGTCTGAAAACCTTGCTTACTGCTTTACAAAAAGATATTGGCTTTACGGGCAGCAGGGAGTACTTAAGAAACCTAATGCACAGTATGGGGTTTAAATACAAATAATTTTTAAGAAAAAAAAACCGCCTTCCTTTGGAGTTCTGGTGATAAATACCTACTTTCGAATTCGATTATGTTATCAATTCGTCTGTATATTTTTTAATGTTTGTTATTCGATATCTCCGTCATTTCTGAACCAATTTTGAAATCTGGATGATTCTGAAGTACTTACAGATGAGAATGATTATCAGAACGGAACTCTAACCAGGGGCGGCTCACTCTTCATCAGCAGTTCCACTGCACCAAATGTCACTGTTCTGGACGTAAGTGCATGCTGTTCTTATAAAAATACCAAAGTCACTATAAGTGTGCCGTTCAGATTTGAGGAGTTCCGTTCTGACCATCATCAGCAATTCCACTGCACCAAATATCACTGTTCTGGACGTAAGTGCATGCTGTTCTTATAAAAATACCAAAGTCACTATAAGTGTGCCGTTCAGATTTGAGGAGTTCCATTCTGACCATCATCAGGAGTTCCACTGCACCAAATGTCACTGTTCCGTACGTAAATGCATGCTGTTCCTTTAAAAACACAGAAATCACCATATGTATGCCTTTCAGATTTGAGGAGTTCCCTCGATTTCTCCAGGATCCCATCATCAGAACTGGGTTCTGAGAAAAATGGGACCAATCTGTATGCATATACATTCAATCAAAAAAAAAATTCAAAATCGGTCTAGTAACGACGGAGATATCGAGGAACAAACATTAAAAAAAAATACAGACGACTTGATAACCCCTTCCTTTGAGATTTGGAAGGCGGTTAAAAATGCAGAAACCAACGGTCTGTACTGATGGAGCGCTCCGATATTGTAGTTTGGCGAGAAAACTATTTAGACCAAATAAAAGAAGCAAGGGACAACAATATGCCTGTTGTGTATTTGGACGAAACATATATGATTCATACTTCTTTAAATCACGCGAAATGTTGGCAGAGCGATAGTTAACCAGGAGTATCGAAAGCCGTTTCAACTGGGAAACGATATAATTATCATTGTTCATGCCGGTGGATCATCAGGATTTGTTCCTAATGCTCTCCTGGTATACAATGACAAGGAAAAAAAAAGCGGATTATCATGATTCTATGAATAAAAATAATTTCAAGAAATGGGTTCTGCAAAAATTAGTGCCGAATTTGAATGAGCCCACATGCATAGTAATGGATAATGCTCGGTACCATTCTTTCCAAATTAATAAACCACCTTCTTCTGGCGAGAGAAAACAACTTATTGCAGACTGGTTGCATTCGAATAATATTTCATATCCTAAAAAGGCCTCCAAAGCTAAATTACTTGAGATTTTGAGACGGCATAAACCAGAACCCATATATGAAATAGATACGATTCTCGCCACATATGGACACAAAGTCGTAAGATTGCCGCCGTATCATTGTGATTTAAATGCAATTGAAATGATATGGGGCATCGCAAAAGCAAAAGTGGCTACTAAAAATATTAATATTCCTAATGATGCCTTCTTAAAGCTCGTGGGAGATAGTTTTCAGGTACATATACGTTTTTAATGTGATTCGTTTTGTTAAAATTTTGTGGAACATTTTGCGAGACGGTTAATATACACAAATTTCCTAAAATGTTATTGTTATACAGGAAGTGACTCAAGAAAACTGGAGCAATTGCTGTGACCATGTCAAAAAAATTGAAGATGAATATAGGAAAAAAGGTCCCATAGTCGAATCCCAGACAGAACGTTTCATAATAGAGGTCGGTGGTCCTGAAAGTGACACCTCAACCGACGAAAGTCAGACGTCGTCGGAGTCGGAAGAATATCTTGATATCCAATATTTGGACTCTGAATTTTATGAATAGGTACCTATTTGAAAGCCAGCATATTCACTTTGAATCTTAAAAACCATGTTTTGATTTTGTACAAATACTGTAGCGGCGTTTAATTGGTGAGGCTACTTACATTTGTCCAGAGGCGCTTGTGGGGCCACGTGGAAACACTTTGGGAAAATCCTCACACTAAAACGATTGTCACATATAAACGGAAGCTTAGGTCACTGGTCGGAATATCACTTAAAATGTCAATTTTCACGTTTGTGTCGCGCCGGTGCACCGATAACTATTTTTAATTCGTAATAACGGGAGCGCAGATCATGGCGCTCGCACGGTCGAAGAGAGAGTTTTTTTTATATATCCGCCAGGTGCCGTGGCAGGCGCACCGGAAAGTCGCTTTGGGACTTCTGTAATTGCCAGCTCCAAAAAACTGTGCTACATATACAGGGAAAAAAGTATTCTTTCAAAATTGTGTTGCCTTGTATGTATGAAAATGAAATAACTATTTAACTATATCAAGAAAAGAAATTAAAACTAAAAATCTCTGTTCCTCGACGGAACATGCCGCTCACCTTAAAAGACACGGAGTGACTTTTAAAAGAAATAAAAAAAAGAAACTATACGAAAGTATACCAAAATATTTTATGAAACTTATATTTAACTTAACATTAAGAGTCGTAACGATTGTATAAGTTTATTCTAAAGGTAAGGGACAGACCTTCACAACAGGTCGTTTGAACAACGTGTTCCCGCTTTTCAATGTTACGACGCGAATAACTTGATCGCTGCCCGGATGGACAGCATGAACGCGCGCGAGTTTCCACTGCAGCGGCGGCAGGTGGTCGTCGCATACCACAACAACAGTACCTTCACGAACGGCGGGACCGCGGTCTTGAAGCCACTTTGTACTTTGTTGCAGTTGATGGAGATATTCACGACTCCATCGACGCCAGAAATGCTGGACAGCTTGCTGTATCCAGCGCCAACGTGTAAGACGATTAGGGTTCTCGTCTATCAGAGAAACGTCCGGTAGGGCCGTTAAGGGCTCACCGATTAAGAAATGGGCCGGCGTAAGAGGTAAAGGATCCGCGGAGTCCGAACTTAGAACGCAGAGCGGACGACTGTTTAATACAGCTTCGATTTGACACGTCAAAGTGTGCATACAATCATATGTTTGCGTTTGTGTACCTATTACGCGATGTAAATGAGCTTTGAAACTCTTAACAGCCGCTTCAAATAATCCACCGAAATGACTAGCATAAGGTGGTTGAAAATGCCAAGTTAATCCTTGTTTTAAAGTTTGTTGATTAAGGGCACTCATGACCGAATCATTACGTAAAAAAGTATATAACTCTTGAAGGTAATTATTACAACCAACAAAGTTACGTCCGCAATCGGTATATATATCCGTACAATATCCTCGACGGGACGTGAAACGTCGCAACGCGGCTAAAAAACCTTCCGTGGAAAGTTCGGAAACTAACTCAAGATGTACAGCTTTAACGCTCATACATACGAAAACTGCAACGTAACATTTTATTATTTTTGCATTACGAACCTTATTAGCGCGTACGTAGAATGGCCCACAAAAGTCACAAGACGTTTTACTAAACACACGTGCGGGGCGTAGCCGAACCGAGGGTAACATTCCTATGCGCGGCTGGCAGCGAGTCGGTCGAGCGCGGAAGCATTTGATACAACGATGTACGCGGAGGCGAACAATATCACGACCAGAGATAATCCAGTATCGCTGTAAGAGCGAGTTTTGCACGCACTGCGAACCGGCATGTAGTTCCTTTATATGCGCATCGTCAATGATAAGATTTGTAAGAGGATGTCTTTTAGGTAAAATCAATTGATGTTTTGATTCAAAAGGTAAAAGTGATTTGTGAATACGTCCGCCGACGCGTAACAAACCATCCCTATCTATAATGGGCGTGAGACGCCGCAAACGAATTGACGGAAGTTTATTTTGACGAAATCCTCTTAATGTCGTCTTCGAACACTTTTTGTTGTGTAATCAATATTAGTCGATTTAATGCAAAATTGTACTCTGGTACGGTGACGTACTTTGGGAATGTTTGTTTATGTTTCCTGCATTTATTGTAGAAACGAAATATGACTGCCGTGACGCGAACTAATTTACCTAGCGACGAAAATCGCGTTATAAGAGTGTCGTCGTCCTGGGAAGGAGGCAATGTGGACACACATGCATAACTAAGACTTGCCGAGTCATGTGTATTGCGTTTTTCCTCGTTCGTGTTTACCACCGGTTTTGGTATAGGCCAGGAGTCGCGACTTTGTTGGAGCCATGTAGGACCATGGAACCACAAGTCATTTTGTACGAGCGCGGCGGGGAGCAGACCGCGAGACGCCGGGTCAGCGCTGTTATCAGCTGACGGGACGTGACGCCAACAGCGCGCCGGGACACGGGACAAAATCTCACTAGTGCGGTTCGAGACAAACGTTTTCCATTCGTGCGGGGGTGACTGAAGCCACGCGAGCACGACGGAACTGTCAGACCATGCGTACACTTGATCGGGGTGAATGTGACCACCGTAAAGATGCATAACTCTTTCAATTAATTTTGATAGGATTACACAACCCATCAATTCCATTCTAGGTATAGTAAGGCATACCCGAAGAGGTGCAACGCGACTTTTAGCCATGACTAAATAGGTTTGAACTCGCCCGGTGTTGTCCGTCAGACGTATATAAACACATGCTGCGTATGCAATTTTGCTTGCGTCGGCAAATCCGTGAATTTCGATTGAATCGAAGTCGTCAGTATTGAAAATATGACGAGGAAAAGAAATTTGCGATAGGAGCGGTAGCTCGTTAATAAAACTCGTCCATGAGTTAATAATATCGATAGGGGGTTCTGAGTCCCAGGAAATTTTGGCTAACCATAGCAATTGAATTAAATGTTTGGCAAACAATGTCACCGGAGATAATAACCCGAGGGGTCGTAAATTTTTGCAATTTCGGAAAGAATCGCCCGCTTTGTACAGGCCTGCGAAGAACTTTGAACTTTGAAACTAAATGCGTCAGATCTTGGATTCCATTGAAGTCCAAGGACCTTGACCCCTTTGTCATTTTCCATTTCGGCAAAATGAACATTTTCGCGCCGCTCACCATGAAACTCTGTCGGTCGCGTGGCAGCGAGAATGGCTGGCGAGTTACTTTGCCACTTTCGCAATTCGAACCCGGCCGTGGCACAAATACCTATCAGCTCCTGCTGCAGATTGAGGGCTTCGGCTAAGGTATCTGCGCCGGTCACCACATCGTCGACGAACACGTCATTTAGGAGGACTGGCGAGGCGAGCGGGAAACGCTCGGCTTCGTCATGCGCGAGCTGTTTAATTGTGCGCAAGGCGAGATAAGGGGAACTACTGATACCAAAAGTAACGGTACGCAGCCTATAATCGCGCAGAGGTTCCTCTGGCGACTTGCGCCACAGGATGCGCTGAAAGTCCCTATCACTCTCACGTACAAGAATATTCCGATACATTTGTTTAATATCAGAACAAAATGCAACTTTATGTACTCGAAATTTTAGAAGTACATCTACTATGTCTAAGTGTAACTTAGGCCCTTTTAGCAACGCATCATTGAGCGCGTAGCCACTCGTTGTGCGACAACCAGCATCATAGACAACACGAGTTCGGGTAGTGTCGGAAATCTTCGACACCGAGTGGTGCGGGATGTAATAACTCGCGCCAGCGGGGGTTATCGTCCGCGAGCTCCATGTGGTTAAGATCCACATACTCCTGGAGGCACGCGTGATACTCCGCCTTCAGCTGGGGGTTTCGTTCTAGACGGTATTCCAGTTTGTGGAAACGTGCTAGAGCAATTTGCCGAGACTCGCCGAGGGGCGGTGCATCGGGCTTGAATGGCAGAGCAACTATGTATCGCCCTGTCTCATCGCGCGTATGCGTCCTTTGGAAAAAGGATTCGCATAGCTTTTCTTCGGGAGTGTAACTCCGCATCTCTGGAACTGACTCCAGCTCCCAAAACTTCTCGAGATTGTCGTTGTCGAACGACGTAAAACAAGTATGGCGTGGAGTCGAAATATTAGAAGTAAAGTTGACTTTACCCCCTAGTAAATAACCAAATACACTATTGATTGCTGTGGGTGTGCCAGGTTTACCCCTGACTATACCCTCGCGAATGACATCCATGAAAATGTCCTCGCCAAGTATCATGTCAACCGGCTGAGGTTTATGAAATTCAGGGTCGGCTAGAGCGAGCCCTTGCAAATGAGGCCATTCCCCGTACGGTGCTAGTGGTACACTAGGCATTTGACGGGTTAATTTTGACAAAATAGTAGCCTCCAAAGGAATACTTGGACTTTGTTTGCCCTTGGGCGAAATTGAGCACACGAAGGTACCCCTAGGGTTGAGCGGTAAATCACCGACACCTACCAACGGCTCGCTGACATTTCGTCGCGGTAAATTTAATCGTTGCATACACGATTCAGTAATAACAGCTGCTTGTGAGCCCCCGTCTAACATACAACGAATTGTAGCAATTTTATTACCTTCGTAATAAAGGTCAACCAACGCAGTTGACAGTAACACCGTATGAGGCTCAATACCTAAACCTAGATTATTTTGATTCACGCCGTGAACAGCTGATGGGCTCGGGACAGCGCCCGCGCCGGGCTGCGACTGCTCCGTTAGAGCGAGCGAGACGGCAACTAGTTCCGCGGCTTCATTGTTCGCCGGGAAGGGTCGCGTACGCGTAAGGTCCGAATCTAAATGAATTAAGGTGTGGTGCTTCTTATTGCACTTACGACACTTAAAACTTGATTTACAATTACGTAAGTCATGTCCGGAACATAAACAATTATAACAAATGTTATTTGTTTGAACAAATGTGAATCTATCTTTAGTAGACAAATTTAAAAACTCCAAACATTTGTGAAGGGCATGCGAGCCTTTGCACTTCACGCAAGATCGAACCTTATTCGTATCGACATACGGTCGAGTTTGGTCTGACGTATTCGTAATTAAAACCCGTTTAGGTGTAATTTGATTTGAAATTAAATTATTTTTATTTGTTGTACTTAAGGAATTATTTTTTGTGGACTGTATATGGGAAACTGTAATCATCTGTTCCGCCGTAAGTTCGCGCTCTAAGAATGTTATTAAGGTTTGGACTTTAGGTATTTCACTTGGGTTGGTTAAAGAACGTTCATATTCTTTTCGCGTATTAACGGGAATTTTACGTAATAATAAATTTAACAGAACGAAGTCCCATTCTTTAACCGGAAACTCCAAAACTTCAAGTGCTTTAATATTTTCGTGGTAAACATTAAGCAAATTTCGCATAGCAACAACTGATGAGCGCGCGGAACAAGAATCGATATCGAATAATTTATCTAGATGTTGTGACGCAATAATGCGTTTGTTGTCATAACGGGATTTTAGAACATCGATCGCAATTGAATAATTACTTTCCGTTATGGGAATTGATTTAATTAAATTAAATGGTTCGTTTTTAACCGAAAGTAGTAAATACCTAAACTTTTCCGCGTCAGTGTAGGCATTGTTGTTGTGGACCAACGATTGAAATAAGTCGAAAAAGGCGGGCCAGCCCGTAGGTTCACCGTGAAATTCAGGAAGCGACAATTTAGGCAAGTTTCGACGGTCGTTCATAAACGTGTCGTGTTGGCTAGGCACAGGAATGCGGCTCGCTCGCCGCTTTTCTACATCTACCTCCTTTAGGTTATTTAAATGCGTAACTATCGCGTAATATAAATCGTTGAAATCATTTCGAATCTTAATGTTGGCTTCTTTGTTGAAGCTATTAGACTTAATTAATGCCTTTTCGATCTTAGTTTGAATTTTGGTAAACTTTCGCTGGTGCGCTGTTAAATCGGAAGTTCTTGAACGAAATTGTTCTATATTCGTTGCTGCGAACTGTAATGTTCGTTTTAATTCGTCGAGAATTAGATCTCGCTCGAATAAATCTTGTGTCATACACGATGTGTCGGTTTCGACACCGTCTGTAGGATTCGGTACCATTTTGCCGTGAGCAAAGATGGCGGAAATTACAATGAAAAATTGAACTACAAACGTATGTAATTGGAATGATGGGTACGTAATACCGCAAAATACACGGGCAACACAACGTGAGAAAGAAAAATCCGGATCGAACGGATCAAAAAACTATATGTAGCGGCGTTTAATTGGTGAGGCTACTTACATTTGTCCAGAGGCGCTTGTGGGGCCACGTGGAAACACTTTGGGAAAATCCTCACACTAAAACGATTGTCACATATAAACGGAAGCTTAGGTCACTGGTCGGAATATCACTTAAAATGTCAATTTTCACGTTTGTGTCGCGCCGGTGCACCGATAACTATTTTTAATTCGTAATAACGGAAGCGCAGATCATGGCGCTCGCACGGTCGAAGAGAGAGTTTTTTTTATATATCCGCCAGGTGCCGTGGCAGGCGCACCGGAAAGTCGCTTTGGGACTTCTGTAATTGCCAGCTCCAAAAAACTGTGCTACATATACAGGGAAAAAAGTATTCTTTCAAAATTGTGTTGCCTTGTATGTATGAAAATGAAATAACTATTTAACTATATCAAGAAAAGAAATTAAAACTAAAAATCTCTGTTCCTCGACGGAACAAATACCTATCACGAAACCAATACACAATGTCCCGATTATATATGACGTTTGACATTGTCGCAGATTATTGCCATATGAAAACGGTTTGCAGCGACATCGTCTCAGGGTCAAATAAAAACTTGTCAGGCTTTTTTTTTTTAAATAAAGATTAAGTATAAATAAAGACTCGAAACAAAACAGGTGATGTGAAAAGGATACTACCCACATTATGCATTCGTAAATGAGTCACGTGTTAGAAAAGAAATACATTTTTACAAGCTTTTATTCAACTTGCCTTGTTAGTTCTATGTTAGTGTGCGTCAAAACGTAGAAGCTAAATTTGACCCACTTCCCGGTTTCCGATTGAGCTGAAATTTTTCACACATATGGTAATCACGTGACAATGTAATATTATGGTATCATGGAGCTGATCTGATGACGGAGCAGAAAGGTGGTCATAAAATAAAATAATAAAATAAATAATAATAATAGGAACTCTATCACGAAACGTCGTATCCCATCGAGTAAGGGGTTTTTAGACACGTCTCTGAGAGCGGTAGATGACTGTTGAAAGAAAGGTACAGTCGGCGATCAAAGCTTGTGCCAAAAATGAAATTTTTGCAAAAAACTTATTTTGTTCCTAGTTATTTGTTTTACTAGGAGGTAGAAGGGGGCAAAGTTGTTGTTTAACCGATACTCGAGCAAGCGACAGCTTCCAATATTGGACCGAAAGTGGAAGAATTCGAAAAGTGGAATCTTGAGCGTTGCAAGGGTTTCAAGCTTCAAGACAAGGTACGAAGGAATACAATTTTGCGTGAAATGAAACACAAAATATCAGGCGTCAACAATTGAATCCTTCATTATGCTTACGATCTCTCGCTACACTCAGGATTCAATTAGGCATAACTGGCATAAGATCCTGTTTCGCTCAGGAGTAAATGTAAGCCCACGCCGTATGACATTTTGATCCCTCGTTCCGCCATGTCACATCTTTCCGCTTCGGATGGTCGGAGGTAAAATTGTCGCAGTGAGAAGAGAACCACATCATTAAATTATTATTTTTGGTCAACGATTACATGACAAAGCAAGGACGACCCGCCCAAAGAAAGCCGCCCGCCATGCAAGTGATCTTTGCATCTTTCCAAGTACGAAATCCGTCAAAGATTGATCTTGTTTAAGTATAACACTGTCCGATTCAATATACTCCTATATCAAAGTATCTCATACAAGATGTTCAAATTCAGCAACTTTTGAATGCAACCGGTTTATACCAAGTCATACTCGGCACAATGATATAATGCAACGCCCCAGGCGTTTGGACGGCATATAAAAAGTCCGCGAGATACAATTGCGGTACATTCAACTTGAGGTTTACTCACGGTGAAGTCACGCATCTCATCTAAAATGGCTTTCAAGGTACGAGCGAGTTTTAGCGTGGCGTCAATTAACGCCTTACCACCTTGAACAATATCCTCCACCTTTTTATATAATAATTGATCAATCAGTCTTCAATTGATACAGACATTCAATTTAACTAAGTAACGTTAATAAGTAATTAAGGATCCAACTGATTCTTCATAGAAAACTTATTGTTTTCACTAGTTAGGGTACTATAATTATACTATATAAGGTATCATTGTAAATTTAAAAAAAAACTTCCAGTTTTGTTATTGAGTATAATTTTTCCATATTAAAAGTATTTGCCCAGAATTTTATATATTTTGTAGGTACCCAAGTACTAAATTATAAACCATTGTTAATGTACATTTCAGCTGGTAGTGCTGGTGTGCGCGATCGCGTCAGTCCGCGCAGGAGTGGTTGCCCCCGCCGTGTACTCGCACGCCGCCCCCGCGGCCTACGCCGCGGCGCCCGTGGTGCACGCCGCGCCGGTCGCGCACGCCGCCCCAGTAGCCTACCACGCCGCCCCCGTCGCCTACGCCGCACCCGCCGCCAAGGTCGTCGAAGACTTCAACGCGCACCCCCAGTACAGCTTCGCGTACGACGTTCAGGACGGCCTCACCGGTGACTCTAAGACCCAGCACGAGTCTCGCGACGGTGACGTCGTCAAGGGCTCCTACTCCGTGGTGGACCCCGATGGCACCAAGCGCACCGTTGAATATACCGCTGATGATCACAACGGCTTCAACGCGGTCGTGCACAAGGAGCAGCTCGCCGTCAAAGTGGCCGCCCCCTTGGTCGCTAAAGTCGCCGCGCCGGTGGCCTACCACGCCGCGCCCGTCGCTCACGCCGCTCCCGTCGTGCACGCTGCGCCCGTAGCTTATTCCGCCCCTGTTTACCATCACTAAAATTAGCACAAAACCTAGTCATTTTTATTTATTGTCAAAGCAACCATGACATGAAAATAAAGTTTTTATTTTTATACCCACATTATTTTATTTAGCATTTTCCAAAAAAAAAATCTATAACTCGCTCATCTCCATTCAAGTACGACAAAAAGTACTGACGATACCGATGAAAAAACGAATGGGTGACAAAATCAGAACCATCTAGGTACGAATTGATACCCATCTATATCCCATTTCTATCTGCCAGCCTAGCCCTAGCCGAAGTGTCGATTGAAATGCAGCTCTGTCACTCAATACCGAAGAGCGGTAGTAGAGCTAGCTAGCTAGTACTAAACGTTTGTGACGATTATGATGTAGATTGTAGGCTATATAAATAGGTCCCTGGGATTAAGAGCTCGTGTCGTAAGGAACCAAAAAAATCCGGCTAGAAAAGCCACAAATCTCAGAAAACATTTCCTACGCAATTTGTATGAAATTGATAACTTTTATTTTTGACATGCTATTTTTTACACAAATCGATTTTACTAAGTAGTATTCTGAATGTCGTAAAAATGAACGAATGTAGGTAGATAACTGGAATTAATTGTCATGAAAAAATTACATGTGAAAATATGACAATAAAATTATAGATTGTGTCACAAGGGAGCAAAATGACGTATTTATGACGAGGTAGTTAATTGAACCCTGATCGAAGCAAAGAATTATATAATTAATAGAATCCTGAGCGTAGTATGGGACTCAAGTGTTGACTCCCAAGGTGGAAATAATTTTGCTACCTTGTGACTCATACCTACTGTTTTGCACATTAAGTACCTACTCATAAAGAAAATATTATGTTGCAAAATAATAAACTTGTATGTAAAAAAATTGTGTCCTAAAATAGAAAAGTGACCTTTTGCTCCCTCATAGCGGAGAAGAAAAACCCCCTTTCCGAATTCTTGTATCCTGTCGGAATCCTGAGTCTAGTTGGGGAGTGTTAGCACCCAAGGTGGAAATAATTTTTCACCACACAAACTGTTAAAAGTTCTCTTGATACTTCAAAAACGAATGACTAAGTTGCATGTTGCCTACAAGAGTGCAAAGCAAATTTTAACTTGATAAACTGGGAGTGAAGTGTTAATTTAGTCTAATATTTTGGTGAACGATCCAGTGCTATGTTTGAGTGCATATGATTAGGCTTCATCCTGCCCAGTGTTTCATGGATTGATCTTTATCACCCCTCTGTGACGGAGAGCCACATAATTTTCCGTCAGAGGGGTCTTTATTCCTCATCTGCAATAAGGATGAATTTCTGTTGGCATTTCAGACGAAAGTCATATATTTGCTATTCTTGCTAAGACATACGACATGACATAGATACATGAAATCTCCCCGTTGTTCCCAAAAGGGATAGACAAAGCATATGAAACTGCTCAAGTTTGAGTGCCACTTTTAGCAATGAAGGGGTCGAAATTTGTGATATTACAGTGTAAGGTTGCCAGCCCTTCGCCCACAGTACAATTGAACCTATATCCCACAGTCGACTTCTACGACACCCATATATGGGACGAAAGGGAGTGGTGAAATTCTTAACCCGTCACCACACGTGGGGTGTAAGTATTTGCTAATTCATTCTACAAATCAGGGAGACAAAGACGACCTTTTTAACTGTACTATACCTACAACTAGGGAACAAATCAAATTATTTTATTGAATAGTTTTTGATTTGTTCTTTTTTCAAGTAGTCACACTACTATATATAAATTATAAATTGAAATAGATATCTATTTCAATTTATATCCTATACCTATATTAAGAAAGCTAATTACACCCCATTAAAATAATGATCTCTCTGTGAGAACATGCGTTTCATAACGGCGTTGGCTCGTGCTCAAGTAAACGGCCGAATTTTCCGCCATTGACAAATTGCAGCTCATTTCCAATTGCGTGCACATTCAGTGATGCGCAGACATAATACTAAGTGCGAACTTGAGCTGTGTGCTGTGTCACAACCCGTGGCCACTATATATACTGTGCTTTGCTCCTGGGGATCATAGTAGCACTTGACTGCACTCGACAACTCATCCTCAACAACAATGGCCTTTAAGGTAACTTTTTACTTCTACAGCCTCCTCCATAAATTCATCTAAATATTATCTTATTTTAATTACAAATTATTCATCTCTATTTTTTTATTCATATTCAACATTTATGTACAATTTTAAATATGTACCTACTAAATGTGACTAGTATCATAGTTGTTTTTTTCCAAATGTAGATTGTACCTATCTAATTAGTGCTTGCTATTTTAAACTAAAAATATCAAATTATTTATACTTACAAATATATTTTTAATTTAAATTTTATTACAAATCGTTAAATAGTCCTTTACAATGAAAGTTACAAATTATTTAAGACATATTTTGTATCTATGTATATTACGTTATATATATTACGTTAACCTATAACATGTAGTTATCTTATTTTATAAAATTAGAACTAGTAGTTACGTAACGATGAGATAGAGTATTAAATCTTAAATCAACAGCGAGGTATCCTGTTAAACGATAGCATTAATCTCATTGTGATGCAGAGGGCAGCGTCCAGCGTCCTTGACGGCGCGGCGTATCCTCAGCTTGTTAGTAATTTCTCCGCGCCGCCTTGCGCAAGCGCTCTAGTCTCGCCCTCGCTAAACCGTGTCACTGTTTCAAGTACAACTATTATGACTTAAATTAACCTAGGCTACTCAGGTGTGCCATCATGCGGGGCATTTTTTAAGAAAACATTAGGGTATTTAGGTACACATCTAACACATCTCACACATGTATCCAGGAAGTTCACATTCTTGAATCCTATTTTACTCATTGTATTGTAATGAAAGCACTTTGATTTGCATACATTTTGTCACGTAATTACGTTAGTTAACAATTCATGTCCGTTAAAACGCAAATGATTAAATTAAAACTATAATTAAGTACCTATTTTAATTACAGTTCGTCGTCTTCTCTTGCCTTGTGGCCTTCGCTAAGGCTGGCGTGGCCCCCGTAGCAGTGGCTGCTCCCCTCGCCGCGGCACCCGCGGTGGCGGCGCGGCTCGAGGAGTTCGACCCGCTGCCGCAGTACCGCTTCGGCTACGACGTGGCGGACTCGCTCACCGGCGACTACAAGAGCCAGACGGAGCAGCGCGACGGCGACCTGGTGCAGGGACAGTACTCGCTGGTGGACTCGGATGGCACGCGTCGCGTTGTAGACTATTCGGCTGACCCAGTTAACGGGTTCAACGCTGTCGTGCGCAAGGAGCCGCTTGTAGCCGCAGCGCCCGCCGTCGTACCCGCTCGCATCGCCGCTGCTCCAGTGGTAGCCCAGCCAGCCGTCGCCCGCTACGCTGTCGCCCCTGCCGCTTATACCGCTCCCGTCGCGAGAGTAGCCGCTTACACCGCCCCTGTGGCTGCCGCTTACACCGCCCCTGTGGCTGCCGCTTACACCGCGCCAGTGGCCGCAGCGTACACAGCCCCGGTCGCCAGGGTGGCCGCATATTCTGCACCACTCGCGTACAGATACGCCGCTCCAGCACCGTTCGTAGCTGTATAAAGATCTGCTCACATCGACAACTTATTTACAACTATGGCCTAATAAAGATTTTTATACGATCAATCCATTTTTACTTAAGTACTTATTAAGCTCTCACTTCCTCTCTTCGCTAAAATGACTACCGGGCCGTAGACAAGAGTAGGTACCTACATACAAATCATTCGCGCTCCGTAGCGTATCGTACGCCCGTGAGAGAGTGATAGAGAGAGATAAAGGCTACGAAGTTTAAGGAAGTATTTAAAAAATAACAGGGTCTACTAATTATGGGATGGATTAATTATGTGCCAATGCCAAAGCTTTCATAACCGTATTTTAGACAATTATGGTACTAGACTTTTCTTCTCTGTTATGAATAATCAAAGGGGCATTTCTGTTCAAGGATTTTGTGTTGGCACCAAAGCGTTTGCAAACATTGTTATTATCGATTTCTGAGGTCATTTTTTGTCGATTAAGTACGTGTTATTTATTTGTACTTTATCGATAACTCATAAAACAGTTAAAACAGTGTGTATCACATGCTGCAAGCAAAGTAATTAAGTACCATCTTGGGCATTAACACTTGAATTCCTCAATACGCTCAGAAAATAATAAAATCCTTTGTTTCATTCAGAATTCAATGTACGCCCTCGACGTAAATATGGGATTTGGCTCCCTTGTGACTTGCTTGTGGCACAATCTACTAGAGTGGGGCCAGTATAAACAACATAATTAAGTAATGTCATCGAATTTTGACGATGGTTAAACAAACCTTGTCACCGAGTGAAACAAAATTTTTCACTACACCAACACGAACAAAATACTAACTAAAAACATCAAACTAAATCAAATCCATCAACTTATTCAATATTTATGATTCAAAATCATCATTTATAGGTAAACTCTACCAACCAGTTTACGACATCAAGTTAAAATTTGTATGAAATTACTAAAAGTTGCACTCTTGTGGGTAAAATGCAATTTTGCTAAATACTTACTTACTTATTTGTTTTCGAAGAATGAAGAGAGCCTTACCAGTTGGTGTGGTGAAATAACATTTTCAACGGAGACCGAGGCTAAAATCGTTGCAAACTTATCTTAGGCTGACTATTTAGAATGTATGCCATAATAATCGACTGACCACATCACAGGCTTTAAAGACAATTAGGAATATCTATCACGTAATGTCATTATCTGTCATAACATAAACGTCTTTTTTGCTCGATGGTATTATGAAGTCCTCTTATGGCTACATTTTATATTTATTGTAATACATATTTATTTTAGCAAATACTATAATTTTAATTGGAAATGGAAGAAAAACAGCTGTTTGGCGCCTTGACGGTATATCGTGAGCGCGGATATTACTTAAATCGTCTTGAGCAATTTGAAAAATCTAAAGCTTCGTTCGATGAGGCTTTTAAAAGTAATCCTGAAGATGTGCGCACCCTCACGGGGCGCAGCAAAGCGTGCGCGGACGCCGTGCAGCCGGTGCAGGCGTACGCGGACGCCGAGCTGGCGCTCAAGCTGGCGCCCGGCTTCATCCTCGCGCGCAACATGCAGGCGCGCGCGCTCTACACCATGTCCGACTTCGAGCGCTCGCTCGTCATGAACTATCGAGGGTACAGGCAACGTCGACAGCCTCCATATTTCCTCGAAGGAATTAATCAAGGGAAAGAAACTATAGAAGATTGTGTTGGACGAAATGCCGGCAATGTCATGTTAGATTTTTTGCCTTTAATAAAAAAGAACGAAGCGAAGAAAGTGGACGAAGACGCCGCACAACCAAAATCACTACATAAATGCCGTATACCCCGACCCATAAAAAAGAAGAAATTAACCCAAATGCAAGCAAGAAAACATTTAACATTAGCACGTGTACTCGCAATGAAATATTTGGGGCCTATGGCATATGATAAGTTTTTTTTACAAGAGCTTACTGAGGATCCTCGTGTACAATCTGCGAATGCCGCAGGCAGTCGTGAACTTAAAGGAATTATCCATGAAGCTCTCCGGTCTCTAACCGAGCGACAAGATATGATGCGGTCGCAGAGACCTTACTATACCATTAAATTAGCGGAAAAAGCTGAATCGAAGTACCAGAACAAGTACAAGGAGGAAGTATTAGTAAAATGTAGAGAAATTGGCGCAAGAACTGCCGAGCGCATGTTAAAACAATTAGAAAAGAGTATGCGCGACAAACGTGTCATGGACTTGATCTCACAAGCGGAGAAAATGCAGCGGTTTCTCGACAATAATACACCACGTACATTGCCAGACAAGGATCTGTATCTTGATCGCTTGTATAGAGCAGTTGGCGAAGGGTACCTTTCTCAACATCGCCTATCATACACTCTCAGCGAGCGCGGTAATCGCCGACGTATCGCTTTCCTCATGGGTCTTCCTACCGGTCGACCCACTTCATTCGATTCTGTTATGGCAAACTATCCGTACAAATTCATCGATATTGAACATGCCACTGCCAAAGTTATGGCAACTTTAGAAATGTGTGAAAATGCTACTCAGAAGTGTTGGCTGCAGTATGAATTAGCTCGTCTACTTAGTACACAAAAGAATTATACACTAGCTAAATTTTATGCTAAACGATGTCAAAAAGATGCCCAAGAATTGGCGAGCCCCGTATGGTGGCTCAACGGTTGCTTCGTACTAATGAGTGGTGATATGCAACAGGGCAACTCGAATGATGTCAGGATTGAAATTGAAGAAGCACATGAATGGACAAAGAAATTACAAGATGCAGAGCAGGTCCAAGCGTTCCTGGCTAAATGCCTTCAGATGGTGACGGAAACTGTGACAGTCGACGAGCGCAAGGCAATAGTGCAGCGCGAGCGGCAGATCGTGCGTAATCTCGACGACGAGACGCGAGTGGAAACGGAGGTGCTGTTCAAACGCATGTCAACGGTGCCGACAGGGCGACGGTTCTCGGTGTTGCCGTGCAAGCAGGAGGGCGCCAAGAATGATTCGGAGCGACGTCTCCGCAAGCAACGAGGCCTCACCGTCGTGTCAGGTCCCGAAAAAGCGTTGCCAAGACCACCGAGGACCATAGTCCCCGGTTTGCAACGATTCGACATTTAGTATAATACTCGTACTTACAATAAATATATCAAATTATTTGTCCCTATACTTAGAGTATTTTTGAATTGTAATCAAATTTTATTACCTATTAAACATCATATTTAATCACCTCCTTTTTGGTATCGATTTAAAACCAACTACTAATAAGTTTTTTGCAAAAATGTCATTTTTGGCACAAGCTTTTATCGCCGACTGTACCTTTCTTTCAACAGTCATCTACTGCTCTCCGAGACGTTTCTAAAACCGACCTTACTCGATGCAGATACGACGTTTCATGACAACATAAAGTTTCTATGACCACCTTTCTGTTCCATCATCAGATCAGCTCCATGATACCATAATATTGCATTGTCACGTGATTTACATAATGTGTGCGAAATTTCAGCTCAATCGGAAACCGGGAAGTGGGTCAAATTTAGCTTTTACGTTTTGACGCACACTAACATTACTAACAAGGCAAGTTGAATACTACATTTTCACCAAGGGCTCGTGTACTTTTTCATGGCGATGACATCAGTTTGTCGTTACGCTGCATATTATAGGAATATCCCAAATAATTGTATTGTGATTATTAATCATAAAATCGTCAATCATTTTAATCCAACGTTTTAATCATGTACAAATCCGATTCCATAATCCGATGCGATTTAATCCGTTTCCATAGTTTTATTTCATGAGTAACTATCGCGGTAACCGAAGACAATATCATGTACAAATGACTTCAAAAGTACGTTTTATCTATTCACACGTGGAATAACTACTCGATACGTGAAACTATTTGCTTTCTGAAAACTTTTACCAGTTTTTGTAGTGAAACTGGTGAAAATAATTAAAATATGTTATAAAATATAATAAATACTTTATTTACATGGCATTCGTGAGTGTAACTGTTACCTAACTAAACGAGGTAAATATAGTTATACTTTATTCAATTAGTGGTGGTAGATGGGAGCAGAGTAGGCGGCAGGAGCGGCGTGCACAACCGGGGCAGCGTGGTATGCGACCGGGGCGGCGTGGTAAGCAGCAGGGGCGGCGTGGTAAGCAGCAGGGGCGGCGTGGTAGGCCGCGGGAGCGGCGTGCACCACGGGGGCAGCGTGGTAAGCCGCAGGGGCGGCGTGGTAGGCGATGGGCGCGGCCACTTTGGCGACTACGGGGGCAGCGACCTTGACGGTGAGGGGCTCCTTGTGCACGACCGCGTTGAAACCGTTGTGGTCGTCAGCGGTGTATTCCACGGTGCGCTTGGTGCCGTCGGGGTCCACAACGGAGTAAGATCCGTGGACGACGTCGCCATCGCGAGTCTCGTGCTGAGTCTTAGAATCACCAGTGAGTCCGTCCTGCACGTCATATGCGAAGCTGTACTGGGGGTGCGCGTTGTAGTCCTCCACAACCTTGGCGACGGGGGCGACGGCAACGGCCTTAGCGATGGGGGCGGCGTAGGCGACGGGGGCGGCGTGGTAGGCTACCGGGGCGGCGTGCGCGATAGGCGCAGCGTAGGCCACGGGGGCAGCGTGGTAGGCCGGGGCGGCAGCGTACGCCACTGAAGCGGCGGGAACTACGCCAGCAGAGGCAACCGCGACCAAGCAGGTGAACACCACAAACTGTTGAATCAAAATAACCAATTTAGATTATGCTCCATAAATAATGTTTTTTCTTTGAGTCTTAGAGTTAAAATATTTGCTAGCAAACATCATTTTAATATCATTTAATTATATGTCACAATATAAATTAGCCTCTAGTTAGTATTATTATTTGGGAATGAATATAACTAGTTATATTAATTCCCAAATAATAATTTAGTCATCGTTGAATTTACAGTAAAGTATTGTATTTTTTTCTGATATATATATTAGGTCTATTATTAATTCGTCTTTAACTCTACATATCATTCAACCTACCCTGAATGCCATTTTGAGTTGTGTTGATGTACGGAGTTACGATCGAACTGCCGAATCGAAGCAGTGCTCTCGTTTTATACCGGCCGCGTGTGGATCTGTGACGTCAGTGTTGCCCCGGTAATCAACCCGCACCTACGAGAAGCTTTATGGAACTTTCGCTTTTAATTGACGAGAGGCAAGGTCGCGGTCGCATGGCATCCGATAGCGCCCCGGGCTTCGGCGCTCCCACTCCTACGCATACTTATTAGCTACCTACTTCATTGTTTCGTTAGATGATGTGTTACGGCTTTGGAGTTTTACTTAAACTACTAGGTACATAACATAGATTTTTAGATTTGTAGAATACTAACCATATATTTAAGTTATTAATATTATGTAATTACGTACTAATGATCTCAGTAGGTCCTTTAAAAAAAATTATTTATTTATTTACATATTTACAAAACATGTTAACAGCATAACAGTCGAAACTAAATCACTGCTAACTACATAGAATAAAACATACAACATAGTAACAGTAAATAACAACAAAAGATATCTAAACACAATTTATCTTACATTTTAACTGTAGTAGGCCTTGCATCCATCCTCTCACAGAACCTCAGACACTCATCACGCACAACAACCTGTCTGCTTGCAAATAAGTCGCACTGAGGGGCTGATGCGAGGAGCGCATTCAGGAGGACCAAGGAATAAATGAAATTGAATTGATTGATAGATGATTGAAATAGTGTTGTCACTTATGTCTTCCCTATCATGTAACCATTTGTTTCAGACCTTACGAGGCGTGCGCGGAGCCGAAGCTAAAACGTAGAGCTTTAATCAAGTGTAAGACGTGCGTCCTATAGGATCATATTATGATACAAGCAAGAGCAGGGATCGCTTCTGGTTTGTTCCAGCGGATATAGAGCTTTTGGACATTTGCGAAGGAACTTAAAATATTTAAGATAGTTTAAGTAGGTAATTCTAGTACAGTTAGTGGTAGTAGTGGTGGTAGTAGTAGTGGTAGTAGTAGTATTATTAGTAGTAGTAGTAGTAGTAGTAGTAGTAGTAGTAGTAGTAGTAGTAGTAGTAGTAGTAGTAGTAGTAGTAGTACTAGTAGTAGTAGTAGTAGTAGTAGTAGTAGTAGTGGTAGGATATGAGTCTAGTAGCCTATTGCCTCTTCCGAAATTGTGAGGAATATTGAATACCTGGCAGGGAAAGCGGGGGGCATTCATCTTCTAAAAAAACGGAACTCTGCACTTTGAACATGACCCGACAAGAACCCGATCCCGCTTCTTGGCAGGATATTTGTATGTCTGGAGTGAGGTTGCGAAAATATTATGCTTGCTTGCATTTCGCTACACCAGCGAAATTAATATATATATTTTTTTAAATAAGTCTATTAACTTTAATTTATTTATAATTAATACATAGTCGGACTCGTCCACTAAAAGTTTCGAAAAGAATAACATATTTTGATTACTACCTTCGGTAATTCAATTTCTTTGAATTTACAAAATTTTGATTTTTCCACGTAGATAGGTAGGTATAGGTACTTGCAGTTTTGAGACGATATTAATGCCCAAATTAAATAGTTCGAGTTTCCTAGAAAACTCTTGATTCAAAATCTTGATTCCTTTGAGAGTCTCTAAATATGAGTAATTTGTTATTTTTTTACATGGACTTAAAACTTTGGTTATGTCACTGTTTCAAGGGACTGCAGATGTGCAGACCTAATTCTGTATAATAAAAATATATAAAACATTCTTACACAGATTGACTAAGTGATAAGTGTTAGAGTGTAGTATAAATTTTTAAACAAATTCCACAATTCAGTCAATTGTAATTCATTTAATAACATATAAATAACAATTATAAAAATCCTTAACTATTCAGTACAAAAACAACAAGATCGTAATATTTAATCTACAAGAAGTACGGGCTGGGTAGTCTAGGGGCGAGCAGTGGCGCAGGCGCGGGGGCGAACACCGGCGCTCGTGCTAGTATAGGAGCGGGCGCGGGCGCGAACACGGGGGCCGGGGCCACCACCCGGGCGGGCGCCACCAGCGGCTCACGGCGCACCACCGCGTTGAAACCGTTCAGTGGGTCCGCCGCGTAGTCCACGATCCTCCTTGTGCCGTCGGGGTCGACTACAGTGTACGACCCGGTCACGACATCCCCGTTCCTCTGCTCCTGGTGGCCTTTGTAGTCGCCCGTGAGTGCATCCTGAACGTCGTAGCCGTAAGAGTACTGCGGCAGAGGGTCGAGCCGGGCCAGTGGTGCGGGTACTATCACGCTCGCCGCCGCGACGCCCAGCACGCAGATCAATACTACAATCTGTAAATAAATTACAAATATTAATAATTGTTATTTAGCGCTTCTAGGCGAGATAATTTTTCACGTGGTATAGAAGACCAACGAGAACTTGATTAAGTATGTCAAAGTTACCTACATCTTCCCACACATTTCTTTAGAAGAATTGCATACAGTAATCTATCTATACTGAACCATAAAAATAAATATAGATTGCCTTGGCCGACTTCAATTAACAGGAAACCAGATGGTAAGGAGTCAAAAACAAAACTGGCGCAATAACGACAGAATCGAGTTTTAATCGTTATTACTGTTTCACTTTACTAAGTTTTTTCCGGTAATAAAGTCACATAAGTATTCTTCTCATTTTATTAGAAGTGTCCCATACCTAGAACCATTTGGAACTAATTGGTATTGTACACAAACCTGTCGTGTGATTTATCAATGTGTCACAATATGTAGACGGCTATCTATTGTGTTGCCAAATACCAATTGATAAACCAAGTGGTGTACAATAGCTTAGCATTATGGCTGGTTCGCGATCATATCTACTTTCATGGTGAGTTATTGCGTATCTTCAAACTTTGGTAATCGGTAAACTGACAACAAACTACAAATCTACCTTTTAAATGAAGTTGAAGTGTCTTGGTTGGCTGCATTAGGTTTAAGTTCAAAACTCCGATGTCCTATATGTGCTATGTGTCCTATGTATGTAAGTAGCTACATGAAACCGGTGCCTAACATTTATTTAAGATAGCTAGGGTGATTGGTGGTAACTATCTGTGCAATTTTGACCTTCATTTATTAATTATTATTTAAAAATATAATTTCGTTAACTATTCCATACTTAATAATACTTAATAGAGTTATGGGCCCTGCCCCGCTGCTGGCGGCACCCTAGATTAGGTTTTTGATGTGTTTATATGTTTTGTAAGTGTTTTTATATTTTATTTTTATATACATATTGTAAAAAACCCTAGCCAAGAAAATTTAAATAAATATAGAGCTTAATAGAGTTAAAGTCTTATAACATATAGTAGATGACGAATGTGTATGAATGAACATCGGTATGCGTAACGCTTCCACCACCCACATGTTGCGACAGCTGCATGCTCCTGTTCACCCCTAATGATACTCGTACCTGCTCGTCCATTGAATATCAAATATGCTGTTTGGAAAGTTGTTTCATAATGCCAGCCTTCGAATATGGACTACGATGTATCGACTGACGAACCAAAGCAAAGTAAGAGTTATTAAGAGTTCCCCGTGATCATGATGCATGATTGCATGCAACTGCGTCGAAATATCGGGACCTCAATAAAAATCCAAAAGGTAATCACGTTTTATATATCCCGATCAATATCCATACTGAAATTGTAAATGGGAAAGTGTGTGTGTCTGTTTGTTTGTCCGTCCTTCACGGCAAAACGGAGCGACGAAATGTCGCGATTTTTTAAGTGGAGATAGTTGAAGGGATGGAGAGTGACATAATAGGCTACTCTTTCTAACGCGAGCGAAGCCGCGGGCAAAAGCTAGTTAATTATAAACTGTACTCTTTTAACATTGAAGCATTAACTTGCACGTTCAATGCTACGGCTAATTCTGCGAGTAATTTCACACCATTTAGGATTCGTTATGCTCACCAATGCAACGCTTGTAGGCATCACATTACCATACGATATACATACAATGATCGATTGCGGCCACGATTGATTGCGAAATAGTTTTTTATCTAATTATGAATCGGGATATCTTAATCAAGAAAAGAATCTAGGAATATTTTTATACTAATCTATTTAAAATCAAAGCAGTGAACTCATGAAAATGTAGACGAGCTGCAAGGTTTCCTAGGAAAACTTATTTGAGAAATAAAAGATGTTGAAAATACAAGTACGAGTATGTACATACATAAGAAGAAAAGTGTCCGAAAAACTAAGTATCAGATGCCATAATATTATAGAGATAGGTATATCTACGGTATCTACATACGTATACATATGTTGGTCAACACCAAGGAGCATGGTCGTGCTTGGCGCGCGTGCAGTTGAGGAATCCAGAGTTGCGTCGCGACAACCGGTACACAAAAGCTGCGATTGCATTACTAACAAAGACTTGACAGCTTGATTATTTAAACAAAATGAGGATTATAATTACAACACAAATCGTTAAATGCGTATTAAAAATCAAGTATCTTTCTTAACGTGCGTCTGTCAGGGTGGAAAAGATTTTTCAGATTTTACAGAAGGTGGAAATAGCAGGGTGCGGCTACGGCTATCTGGGATAGGTAAGGTTAATGACTTGGACACATACTAAAAGATTCTGAAAGATCCTTGAAAATCAACAATTACGAAAACTCTGAATTAGGTATGTGCTTCCTGGAAAAAAATCTGCTATCTAGATTATCCCGAAAAAACCCCATAAACAAATGATGACTTACCTTGGTGTCCATGTTTGTTGGCGTGGGTAGAAGAGCAGGTTCCAAGCGAACTGTGCCAGCCCCCGGGCCCCGCCGCGTTATATATCGGACGCTACGTAACGCGGGACGTGAGCTCCATACGACAGGGCTCATTGAGGACTCCCGCGTTACGATACTCTTGCGATACTCGCTACATGCTCCGCTTCCGAAATGCTTTCTTCAATCATTGCGGCCAAATTGTAGGAAAATAAATGAGTAAATTAACCTATGATTATGAATTAAGGTACAATACAAGCCCTGGCTGGTGCTTGAAGAACGTGCGTCAATCAATCCGGAGATCGCGACTTGTTCAATCCTCGACTCTTGTACGTGTACAGTCGGCTACAAAGAGATGTATCCATTTTTCACCTTATTACAATGCAATAAGGTGAATAATTTTTAAGAAAAAAAACCCCTTTTGGGTTTCAGGTGAAAGGTACTTGCGAATGTTGATGATGAGATCCTGGAGAAATCGAGGGAACTCCTCAAAGTATGTGCTCCTATGTATAGTGCTTTTCACAAACATGGTATGAAATAAATAAACTCTACTGAAAATAGTAACTTTGGATGGCTGTATCTCCTAAACGGTGCGTCGTAGCGCAAAAATAATCGAATTTTCGTTCCCCTTTGATAGCCCGTATACGCTTATAAAAAAACAAAAAGTTAAAAAAAAATTCAAAAAAAAACGAAAAAAAATTTTTTTGTATGAAAACGCACCCAAAATCAAATATTGTCTAGGGCCCGTACCAGTTGCAGTCGGCACGTCTATAAAGCCCCTTATAGTTTTTTTTTTAATTGGCTAAATACCTGGATGTTATGTCACAATTATCTGTGTTTGGAAATTAAAAAAGAGGACTTTGCCGGCCTTGGCCTGCAAGGTTTGTATGAAATTCCATTATCTATCAATCGTCCTAGCCGCACCTGCAACGTCATACTTCGCTGCCAATTATAAGGCACATAACATCAATATTTCATACCATGTTTGAGAAAAAATATAATACGATGAAACAAAACTATGGACACGGATTATATCGCGTATAATAAATTTACAATTCATTACGGGGATAAATTATAAACTCATTATACGCGATATAATCCGTTTCCATAGTTTTATTTCATGAGTAACTATCGCGGTAACCGAAGACAATATAATGAAAGATAATCAACGTTATAGCAGAATGGATTTACCCAATTTTGAAGTTAAGCGACACAAATATCCTGCATGACTAAATAACATTTTCTATTAAAAAACATTTATAAAAACTGGGTTTCCTGAAACGTGTGTCGTCGTAGCGCAAAAATTTGATCCCCTTGAAACTTCATGCAATGAATAAATAGGTTGAATAACAACGGTTCAATTGGTTAAATAACATCAAAAGCATGAAAAAAATCATCTTCAATATTTTTTATTCATTTATTCCATTGCATGTTTAAAAAACTGCCTCGCGTGAAAAGGACTTAAGGACTAAGGTACAGCGAGGCAAATCTCGACTGGGAGTCAAATGTTACTGGTCCATTTTTTTCATGTTTTACAATGTTTGCATTATTAAATAGAGTGTCCACCGGTTATATATGGTAGGCGTGTTCAGTGGATACATGTAGAACTCAACATCACAATGTAATAATGGAAAAAAATGATTAGTTACAATTGCCCCCAGTCGAGATTTTCCCCACTATGCCTTACCGCGGCTCAGCTTCGGATCAGTCTTACTCTTATCCCTAGTCGTGTCTATGACTCCATGTGTTTTAAATTGTACATTTTGTGTGTCATTCTTGGAAGTTATTCAGTGCGATACGTAAATTTACTTTTTTTATTTTTTTTCTTAATTTTTTTTGTAAAAATATTTTTTTTAAGTTACATAAAGCAATCCCTTTCATTTGAGATACGTTTTGTCAAAATCGGAAAATGTGAAAAAAAGATAGTTTTTTTTTTTCATTTTTAAAACACCTGGCTACGCTCGGCTTCCTAAGGGATGACATTTTGATATCCTCGGAAAAAATCGTTTACTATGATGTCTACTATCACTATGCAAAGCGGCTTGCTTCCACCTAAAAGTATCTACAACTTTTTTTTCATAACTAGTATGAATTGGGCCGGAAATCATGGACTGTGGCAGCAAACAAATTTAAATGCTTCTGGCGGCCCAGGTAAAGTCTCAGATCAATCAGGTTCCACGATGAACGAAACGCAACGGGCTCTGTAGCACCAAACCAGTAGAGTGATAGAGAAACATAACTACGATACGTTACGGAGTGTGATCGATTTGCATTTTGTCTACGCACCCTGATAGAGAAGATTTCGTTGATGTCTTTTGTACCACAAAGTTGTAGATACTAAAAAGCTTTTGCTAAGTTTACCCAACTATTATTGGGCTTATAAGCTTGTCTATTGTTATATTTGTACTGTCACTTACCATGATCTCCATCATAATATATGCTAGACACTAACAATACTATATTAGAGTGCTATACTTAGTATATGTTTGCATGCAAAATATCTAAAATATAATTATTATACGGAAAAGAACAGAGCACATCAAATAATACGGTATCTTAAAAGGCTTAAATGAGGTAAACTCCAAATTTCATCCTAAATATATAAACCTGGTTGCAAGTAAAGTTTTAAGCTATACCATATTTTAAGTTTTAAGCTATATAAGTTGCCAAATAAGCAAAATAGTGAGTTTAGGGTTCAGTTTCGAATAAAAACGTAGAAACATAAAAGTAAACAAAAGGTATATTTCAATAACTTAAATATAAATCAAGTCTTTTGTAATGAGCCATCAAGTCAGTGATCTGCGTTCAAGGATAGTAGTATCCGGGCGCGTTGGGCGCCACGAGTTTCGCGGGAGCCGCGCGCGCAAACACCTGGGCGGGTGCCGCGGGCGCAGCATATGCCGCTACGGGCGCCGCATACGCCGGCGCGGAATAGGCAGCGGGGGCGCTGTAGGCGGTCAGGGGAGCGGCGTACTGAGCGTACTGCGCCGCGACGGGGCCGGTGTAGGCAGCGGTGTACGCGGCCACTGCGGCAGTTCTGTAGGCGGCGGCCACTGGCGCAGTGGCTACTGGAGCAGCGTAACGGGCGGCTACCACAGGAGCAGCGGCGGCCACTGGGGCGGCAGCGTAACGAGCCGCTACCACGGGGGCGGCAGCGTAGCGGGCAAACACGGGAGCGGCAGCGATCCTGGCGGGAGCGACGGCGGGTGCAACGGCGTAGCGGGCGAAGGCGGGCTGGGCGACGACTGGAGCGGCAGCGAAGCGCGCGGAAACAACGGCGGGCTCCGCTACGACGGCTGGTGCAGCGGCCACAAGCGGCTCCTTGCGCACAACGGCGTTGAATCCGTTAACAGGATCGGCGGTGTAGTCAACGACACGACGCGTGCCATCCGAGTCGACCAGCGAGTACTGTCCCTGCACCAGGTCACCGTCGCGCTGCTCCGTCTGGCTCTTGTAGTCGCCGGTGAGAGAGTCCGCCACGTCGTAGCCGAAGCGGTACTGCGGCAGCGGGTCGAACTCCTCGAGCCGCGCCGCCAACGGGCCCGCCGCCACCACGGGCGCCGCTGCTATGGCCGCCGGGGCCACGCTGCCGTAGGCGGCCGCGACCAGGCAAGAGAAGATCACCAACTAAAACCAACAAAAGCATAAGATACATTATCGAATTATACAATAGGTATTACCTACAGTTGTTGAAGTATGAATTTGTTTAATTATTTATTTAATCCAAGTGATGTAATGTCATAGCTTTTGGATATTTTCATTGAAATTTTAATCGTAACTGTTGTATTTTGTGATCCACAAACTGTATTAGGTATTTTAATTTGGTCCAATGACCAGATGATCACAATCCTTTTCACTTGTTGTTGCACTTTTTCACGTTCACTTTTTTCACACTTCACATTCCACAAATATCCGATGTTCCGTACCTTGAAAGCCATTTCGATTGTTTGATGAGATGTGCTCGGGGTGGGTTAGACCTGAGAACTGTATCCCTCAGTCGACACTAACAGCATTTATAGTAGTCAGTGTCGCTTGCCTCATCCCGGTCGCATCTCCAAATTTAAATATATTCAAGTACGCACGTACGAACCTGGCCGACAGGACGGCTGGACAATGCCACGTAAACAAAGCGCTACTTGTGCAACCGCCGCAGCGACGACACATCGCGGTCACACCGATTTTTCACACAATCGTCAAAGAACTAGTTTTTCAGGAGCTTATGTATTAATTTCACACGCTACAATCTATGAAAATACATTCAAGGAAAATTAAAAATCACTGCCGGAAATATTGTTTGTTTTTTGTCTATGTATTATGTAATAACTACATTCATACAATAAAACAAATATATGCAAAAGTAATATTTATTTGTCATTTGGTATCCATACCATTACCAATGACCGTGGAATAATCTATCGTAAATTAATAAAATGGCTTTACCTTGCTAGACACTATATAATAGTCATAAATCTTATTTAACCAACTTGTTTAGCGTGAGTGGTCTAGTTTAGGTCGCCGAGTGCGTTTGCGGAGCCGTCGACATTTGGAACAGGCTTTGCATGAGACGTTACAATTACGACACCTCTAATGAAGTTCACATATTACTACCTAAATTTGGTCATAGTACCGTTCATTGAGATCGAAATTACGTGTTTCAAATCTATCAACAGTTAAATTTCCACCCTCAAACGTTATTTAGATGTGAAAGTTGCTATAAGAAATAAATTATATTACTTATACAGGTATAATATTCACATTATTAACATTTTGCAATAAGAGGTTTTCTTGAACAATTCCGTTATATTACGGTCATTGTTTTGTTATTTACTTAATTGTATATCAAATTAAACTTATTTACATATAATCGAACAGAATACAAAGTAAAAATAACTTCTTGTAGGTAGGTAACCTATGTGCAGAGTCTATGAGAATACTTATACGGCATAAGACATGGATTACCTACGTATCTTGATCTTGAGTACCTGTTTCTTGACTGTAAATACCTAATACCTATTGTAATTATGTATGTAGGTACTTTTATATCTGTACTTATAGGAACAATTTTGGCTCCTTTGAAATATGAATAATTTATAATGAACTTAATAAAAATTCAGTCAAATTAAGACCCTACTCCTTTTTTTTGAAGTCTGTTAAAAATGACTAAACATTCAACACAAGACGAATTTTCAATTTTATAAAATGTTTTTATCAGTTAAAATATAACTAAGTAACGTACTTTTGGTCAACATCCAACTTGAAAGTAGGCCAGTCTATTTTAGGCGTGTAGCGAATAATTTGTAAGCCGTACGCGTATTAGCATTAGAATAAACGCTTTTCGAGTAAGTGTGGCCGGCGATAGCACAAGGACACAAGGTCGCATACCAGCGGCGACAATGGCCATAGTCCACTGCTGACACCAACTGGAGCATCGTGACTGTCACAATACTTCTTGCTAACAAATAATCGATCAACAAGCAACAACAATTCCAGATGATTTGACATGGGCAGAGACTGCAGAGCAGAAGGCAGGAATATATATATCTGCATAACTTTTAGTAGTAGTAGTAGTACTTAATACACTTTATTGTACAAAGATAAGAACACACACAGTAAAGAAAAAAAGAACACACACATCATTTATACAAAGGCGAACTTATCCCATTAAGGGATTTCTTCCAGTTAACCTTAGAGCAGTTAAAGGAGAATTGGAGATGGTAGACGTTCCTAAGCTAAACCTATACCTAACCTACAAACTACAGCAATATAGACGTTATATCATATAAATAAATACGTTATACATAATTATAATACAGTACAGTATACTTTTTAGTTTTTTTCCAAGACAAATTGAAGGCCTAGGCCGAGAAGTAGGTATATTTTTTCCCATTTCACAGAGCATTATGGCTGCAATGAAACCCAACCGGAATTTGTAAAGGGCCTTAGAAGTAATATTAACTTTGCATAGCTGGGCACCGTTAGTCAAATAGTTAACTTCGATAATCGCTAATCCGTTACTAAAAAAGTTGGGACATCTTCTTCATATCCAATTCCTGAGGTCTGTAAAATGTCAAACTCCTCTACAAAATGCGGGAGTGTACAGGCTAGACTGTGAGTGCGGCCTGTCATATGTGGGACAGACGTCACAGACGAAACGAAGTATTTCCACACGGGTGAAGGAACACATAGCGGATGTCAAGCACCGTCGGCAAAGGTCTGCACTCTCTGAACATGTCATGGATAAACTCAATCATGCTATAAAGTTTGACAAGCCTCTGGTTCTTGCTAAGGAGTAGCGATATATACCCAAAATGTTGCGCGAGGCCATTGAGATCAAGAAATATCCAAACTTTAATAGAGAAGATGGCTTTACTTTACCACCGGCTTGGGATCCAGTAGTACGTCTGATAATGGAACAAGCACGACGAAGGCTGTGAGGCATTTGTGTTGTATGGGTGTCGGACATTTGCAGTTTGTTTTTGTCAATTTTGTGTAGATTAATTGGTTAATTATTTTTTAACATAGTTTTTGAATATTGTATAACTAGCTTTATTAATAGTGTGTGAACCTGCCTTAAAAATCTATATTATTTGTGGTCATGGTTCGTTAATATTTCTTGTATGTGGGTAGCTTTTGCACATTGTAATTTTTCCTCAGTCACCCGTTGACCATGAACGCTGTAAAGTGTTCGAAACGTCGGGATGAATTTTAAATTCATTATACGCGATTTAATCCGTTTCCATAGTTTTATTTTATTATTTTTTTAATTTATTAATATTAATTACAGAAAATGGCCAAAATGAAAGGGGGGCAAACTGCAAATATCAAGTTAGTAGGTCAAGTGGGGTATCGTTAGAAAGAGCTCCAGCTGTACATATCAAAACTATTTTTTATAATTTTTTTGTTGTGGAAAAAAAATGTTTTTTGAAGGAAAATGTAAAAAAAAATACCTCCCCCCCCCCTTATCTCCGAAGTTTACCAACATAAGAGACCCGGGTTCGATTCCGGCTTCGCCACCAGTAGGCTTAATAGCTTTTTCTTTAGTGTATGGTATCTATTTCAGTTTATAATTTATATATAGTAGTGTTACTACTTAAAAAAAAAACAAATCAAAAAATATTTAAGTAATAAAATAATTTGATTTGTTCCCTACATCAATAAAATCGTATTTTAAAATAATACTTGTTAAGTCCCAAATAACTGTTTTGTGCGCAAAAAAAATGTTAAAACATCCTCTGGGAAAAAGAGCATTTTCCATTTATTATATATTTTCCGTTCTCCCAGACATTATTAAATTATAAATAAAACGCATACGATGAGCTATCAAATCGCGACCTAGGTCAAACCTCCCAAATCTTTCAAAGTGGAAATCGGAATATTTTCATCCAAAACAACGGTTTCAAACTTTAAATATTGTGAAGATTAATTATTTAGATAACAAAATATATGTATATAAGTACATTACACCAATAGACCCAACCCGTAAAGTTTTACAAAATAAGTACTTTGCCATTTGTCGATGGTAAGACAATTAGGACAATTTTATTATCCTCTACTATTATAGTATTTTTTCTACTCTCGTGTTGTTATTCGTCATTTACCGTGTCGTGCATAGATCGTTAAAACCCTACATAAAAGATGCCCGCCCCCGCCCGGCGCCCCGCGCACCCACGCATACGATATAGCTCTTAAAGCATTATTAGGAAGCCTTTAAGGGATATAGCGGGCCGCGGGGCGCCGGCTGGGGGCGGGCGGCGGCGCGAGGGAGTGCGAGCGACAGGGTGAGTGCAGAAACATTGCAGAGGACAAGTCAAAATACTTATAGGAAACAGTGCGAATTTCACGAAAGTTATTCTAGAAAACTATTCAAAAGTAAGTGCATGGTCGTAGAAAAAGTATTGTATGCAACGGCGTTTAACTGAGTCAAAAAATACTCGTGGCGTCTTAATAACAATTTTCAGCTTCGCCTCAAATTGTTACCCACGCCACTCGTCTTTTTAGACCTCCTTTAAACGCCTGTTGCATAAAATACTATTATGCAACAGGCGTTTAAAGAAGGTCAAAAAAGACGAGTGGCGTGGGTAACAATTTGAGGCGAAGCCGAAAATTGTTATTAAGACGCCACGAGTATTTTTTGACTCAGTTAAACACTGTTGCATACAATACTTTTTCTACGACCATGCACTTACTTTTAAATAGTTTTCTAGAATAACTTTCGTGAAATTCGCACTGTTTCCTATAAGTATTTTGACTTGTCCTCTGCAATGTTTCTGCACTCACCCTGTCTCTCGCACTCCCCCGCGCCGCCGCCCGCCCCCGGCCGGCGCCCCGCGGCCCGCTATATCCCTTAACGGCTACCTGACAATGCTGTAAGAGCTATATCGTATGCGTGGGTGCGCGGGGCGCCGGCCGGGGGCGGGCATCTTTTATGTAGGGTTTTAACGATCTATGCACGACACGGTAAATGACGAATAACAACACGGGAGTAGAAAAATATCTTAACACATACTTAATTACACATAACCAAAGTATAGCACGGGTAGCATGGTCGCGCGATAGACGATAAAATATCAGGCCGTCGTAAACTAGAACTTTCCTTTGCTAATCCGCGAATAGATAACGTGCAAGTCAATCAGTGCTAACCTGTTATAATTACTTGCGTATTTTTTACATGCAATTAATTTTCCCACCCTCCCACCGCAAAAATAAAAATAAATACGCAAATAAATATAACAACCCACCACCAAAAATACAAAACTCGACACGTGTTTCGCCTCTCTACGAGGCATCCTCAGGAGCTGATGTTGACGGTCCGAAGTCCCGCAACTGACTGATCGTCCCCAGAATGGTCGGCCATATTTATACTTTGTCCACCCCCCCTACCAAGCAAGTTAGATGGAAAAATTCGTAATAACGGCGATGACGCAACATTCAACTGCTCATTAAGGATTAACCCCTATTGTTGTACCTAATTATCTCCAACTGTTCCAGAACCCCCAAACGCAGCCCTTTCTCACATACATGTAAAACATCAAAAGAATGATTCTCTGATACAGTATGGTCACTCTCTATCAAATGCTTTGCAAAATTGGATCTCTCTGGATGGTTGTGCCTCCTATTCTTTATGGGCTACCTAAGATTCATAAGGATAACATTCCAGTTCGTCCAGTGGTCTCATATTTGGGTGCACCAACTTATAATCTAGCTAAGAGGTTGAATCACATTATTAGAGAAAAGTCTCAGTTCCGGCCGAAGTTTTGTTTGAGGAATAGTTTGCAGTTAATAGAAAAGATCAAAGATATTATTATTCCAGATAATGCTGTCTTGCTTTCGTTGGATGTAGATAGTTTGTTTACGAATGTGCCGTATGGGGAGACTTTGGATATTCTAAGGGACCTTTTTGAAAAGCAACGTTTACATCCAGGGGAGGTAGATGAGTTGATAGATCTAACTGCTATATGTATGAAACATAATTATTTTAGATTCGGGGGACAGTATTATTTGCAAAGTGATGGTTTAGCCATGGGTTCTCCACTGAGTCCTTTAATGGCGGATATCTTTATGGACCACTTTGAGAACCAGCATATTGCAGGGAATGATAATATATTGTATTACTTCAGATACGTAGAGGATTTGATTATTTGTTGGACGGGGAGTATGGACCTGCTGGATGAATTTGTTACTGGGCTTAATAGTAAACATCCAAAGATCAAGTTTAAGAAGGAACTAGAGCAAGACAAGTCATTGAATTTTCTAGATTTGACCATTACTAGAGTTAATAATAGCCATCAATTTCAAATTTACCGCAAGCCTACACATACTGATACAGTTATACCAGCTTCTTCTACACACCCTTGGCAGCATAGGTTGGCCGCTTTTCACTGTTATGTGCATAGGATGTTGTCTGTGCCTCTTTCTGAAGAACACTATCGAGCCGAATTGGACAATATTTACCACTTGGCAGTTTCGAACGGTTATGATAAATCAATCGTTGATGGCATCATCAGAAAGAAGCGAATGGTTATGGTTAACAATATGTTGTATGCGGCACGTCCTTCTGAACCGGTTAAGAGGTGTCAAGCGAGCATTACTTATGTTGGCAAAGTGTCAGAGGACATTTATAAGATTTTGAAGTCAAACGGCATTCCTGTGGCCTTTAGGACAAATAACACTTTGCACTCCAAGCTTTGTAACGGCAAAGATAGGATCGAGAAAGGGAAAAAATCTGGGGTTTATAAGTTGAGCTGTGATGTTTGTAACAAAGTGTACGTGGGCCAAACGGGCCGCAATTTCACTACTAGGTATAAGGAGCATATGGCATCATACAGGCACAACCATCCAGAGAGATCCAATTTTGCAAAGCATTTGATAGAGAGTGACCATACTGTATCAGAGAATCATTCTTTTGATGTTTTACATGTATGTGAGAAAGGGCTGCGTTTGGGGGTTCTGGAACAGTTGGAGATAATTAGGTACAACAATAGGGGGTTAATCCTTAATGAGCAGTTGAATGTTGCGTCATCGCCGTTATTACGAATTTTTCCATCTAACTTGCTTGGTAGGGGGTGGACAAAGTATAAATATGGCCGACCATTCTGGGGACGATCAGTCAGTTGCGGGACTTCGGACCGTCAACATCAGCTCCTGAGGATGCCTCGTAGAGAGGCGAAACACGTGTCGAGTTTTGTATTTTTGGTGGTGGGTTGTTATATTTATTTGCGTATTTATTTTTATTTTTGCGGTGGGAGGGTGGGAAAATTAATTGCATGTAAAAAATACGCAAGTAATTATAACAGGTTAGCACTGATTGACTTGCACGTTATCTATTCGCGGATTAGCAAAGGAAAGTTCTAGTTTACGATTAACATGGATTTCCGCAAAGTAACGCCTGATTCCATCGATTATATCAGGCCGTCCCTATCGCACTATTAGTAAGTGCGATAGGGACGGCCAGATGTTTTATCATTTATCGCGCGACCATAATTGCCTGCCAGGTTAGGTTTTTGGCAATGGTGTATTGTTACATATTTGACATTAAATATTTCTCATTAGTAATACAAATTCCAGCTGGCCCTGAATAGGCGGTCACGGGGCTACCGAAGCTCATGAAAATGCGCCCGAGCATTTTCTCGACGAGCACGCGCGCGCGCAGTCCTTCACAAGGCTGGGGGTTGCGCAACCGCGCCTGCGCCGTACAGAAGCGATATCGACGTGATCGATCAAATCTTAGATGTTGCTGAATTACGGTAGCACTCGTATTTGTCATGTCATGTCCATTTTAAGACGATACAGGAGGGGTCTTTTCTCCATACAAACGCTCTCGACTATTTCCTTCCTGGTTTTTGAAGATAGAGCAATGATTTTTTCAACACGGTTTCAGTCTCCAAGTCTTGACAACCACCTGGACTAAGAGCCCGGAGCCGCCAGACCTTCCTCATTTTCTCAAGGATGAAACTTCGGGATAATGTAATAATATTGTCTACAAGATAGTGTTTGTAAAAAAAAAACCTTATAGCAAAAAAATGGCCGACGGGCCGAACTAGGTAATATGCAGACATTAAACGTCGATACGAACTGTACATTATCCCAATTTCATCCTTGAGAAAACGAGGAAGGTCTGGCGGCTCTGGGCCCTTAATCCAACCCCTTTGAAAATCTTAAGACGCTACAGGAGCGAAAATGCTAAAATGGAAAGGATCCCCTTTTACAATTTGGGAATTATAGTTTAATATACTAGTGTTAACAACTAGATTTATCGAAAAAAAATTGTCCCTTAAGAACAACTCAGTTAAAAGATATTGCGGAAATATCTTTAAAATCGAGGTTCCGCTCTCGACTGTTTCCTCCTTCAAAACTTAATCAATCGTAACAAAATTTGAGAATCTGAATAACAATGAAATAATCTGTGTTGGACCGTTTAGTTTTTTTGGCTAATTGTCACCAATTTTGAATACCACATCTTTTTTAGGGTTCCGTACCTCAAAGAGGAAAAACGGAACCCTTATAGGATCACTCGTGTGTCTGTCTGTCCCTCTGTTACAGCCGATTTCTCCGAAACTACTGGACCGATTTACTTGAAATTTGGTACACATATGTAAACCTGTGGCCCAAAGACGGACATGTAATTTAATTAAATGAAATTTAATCATAGGGGTCACTTTTGGGGGGTAAACTTGAAAATTAAAAATCAAAGTTATTAAAACTATATTGTGTTATATATCAAATGAAAGAGCATTTTATGAGCATTTGAAATATATTTTTTTTTAATTTTTAATTTTGGTACTTTAGAAGTAATTGAAGAAAATAGACAAAAAATGACCATTCCCCCCCCTTATCTCCGAAACTACTTAGCGTAAAATTTTCAAAAAAATACACGAGATAGCCCTCTACCTGTAGATTACAGGAAAACCTATTAGAAATCTACAGTCAAGCGTAAGTCGGACTTACGAGAAAAAACTCAAATTAAGATTTTCACTCACTGACGCTGCAAGCAGTACTAAACGTCTTAAAATTTTGTAAGCGTGATGGACAGGTAGAAAGAAATTCATTTCTGTCTTTTTCTTTTTAGAAATTGTTCAATTTTTTTTTTCATTTGCCAAAATGACTTAAGTTTCTACTAAAAAGGAGGCGCTTAAGACCGTTTGTAAGTGGACTGAGCAAAATTTTGTTCAAATCGGTCCAAAAAAGGTCTCTGTTGACGAAAACATAGAATTTGTGCCAACGACAGCCCAAATCTGAAGTCCATTTTGCTCTATCTCTTATCGTTTCCGAGATATATACGTAAAGTCTTGAAAGTGCGAAAAGTTAACTTTGCCATCACAGTCGTTCAGGCGCTCATGAGTTCTTTGTATGGAAAAGTCGAAAACCGACTCGCACTTGACCAATGTTCATAGAATGTGTTGTGGTTTTTTACGCGGGTCCGCGACTGACGACGTTCGAATGTTTTGTTCGGAAATGTTTGAGGGTGGTTTCTTGAAACGTCGCCGGCGGCGGGTGGTTCGACGGGCGAAGGTCACACGCCGCACGCGACGGTCTGTATTCGTTTTGTACAATAGCAACGGACGGCGGGTGGCGTCTTGATATGGAAAATGACTGACTTCACTAAAGATAATGATGAACTCATTGAGGTAATACTAGAGAGGACACTGCGAGCAAAAACGTTTGCGCTACAAACATAAGTCCATTGGACTTATGTTTCTGCCTGCACACAAATAAAATGTAAAAATGCCTTCCTGCGCAACAAGATGATGTTTAAGCCATACGAGAAAATCGAATAAAACTGACGTGTCACATTTCATCGGTTAGTATACACGCTATGTTAATCGATCTTTATTTAAGTAATTATTTCAATGAAGGGACGCGCTCCTCAAACGCGAAGCTATCGCTGCCATTTTGTTGAACGAAATCATAGATTAATCGCATCATATTCGCACAGACTTGACATGTAGGTAATGAAGTATAGTAATTGTGATTATATTCTGTTTGTAATATATAAAAGAGAAATGTTAAATTTATTTCACGTTATACTTATGAATACTACACAGTTCTAACACGAGTTGTAATCGATATTTTCATACAATAATAACCTATGATTTTCTTCAAGGGCAATTAAAGTAGGTATATGAAAAAAATCAATAATGTATTTTTGTTTCACTTAGTAGAACTTAAACATAGCACAATGTATGATAGTGCTAAAATTAAACTACTTACCCCCTTATTCATAAACGTTCACTAAAGTTATCAAGCCGATAAAGTTCGTTTGTCCCTTTCTATCACACCAATACGCCGAAAAGGGACAAACGAACTTTATCGGCTTGATAACTTTAGTGTGCGTTTATGAATAAGGGGTTAGTATTTTACAAAAAGTATAAAAAAAGGTCTACACTAAGAGTGTCGCGTCTAGGTAGTCATTGGTCAAGTCTTACTCTATGACACGGTACCTCCCCACGCATGCGCCGCGCGCTGCCGGCCGGAGCACAGACTTTGTTTGGGGTGTAATTTCTAGTATGTTAGTACATAGTAATTCAATGGATGAATTGTACTTCTGTGAACTGTTTTCGATATACTTAATCGAATATATGATGTAATTTTTTCTTTACTACAATGCAAGTGTTTGAGTACCAAGTTAAAAATTTCACTTTCTTTTTGCCGGTTTCATACAAAAATATCGTTTGACTGTCTCTTTTTTTTGGGTAATATCAATATTTATATGGACGGATTAAGTCGCGTATAATCTTCTTCCTCTAAGAATTACAATGTAAGTATTTTTGCATTCATTTTGATCAGAGCACAACACAACAGTTCAAAAATCAGTCTACCAGAGCTTCTGAGTTCCGTCGCCGACGACGGGTGACCAAGGGTCAGAAAACCGTGAGCGTCAGAATGGCGGGTGTACATCAAGCAATCCTGGTGTGGTATACGTCAGGAGTTAGTGCTAGCAATGTGCCAAATGTGCGCCAAAATTCGAGCAATGTGCTCTTTTAACTCCAGAGATATTTAAGAAATTAATGACACCCGCCATTCTGACGTCAGGTTGGCGGGTGTACTTCCAGTTCTAGCTAATGGCTGCTTACTCGAGGGTGAAAGTACTGCCTAAGGTTAGTGCTCGCAATGTGCTTCCACATGTATGAAACACACACTAATTCAGAGCCGATGAAGAGTAATATGGGATTGAATAAATATATCTATAACGCCTGCTGAAATAAAATAGCAATGTTCATTGCCTGCAATGCAGCATTAACATGCAGGCGCTTTTCACAAAAAAGTGATACTTATAGATATATTTATACAATCCCATATTACTCTTCAACGGCTCTCTGAATTAGTTTGTGTTTCATACATGTGGAAGCACATTGCGAGGACTAACCTTAGGCAGTACTTTCACCCTTGAGTAGGCAGCCATTAGCTAGAACTGGAAGTGCACCCGCCAACCTGACGTCAGAATGGCGGGTGTCATTAATTTCTTAAATATCTCTGGAGTTAAAAGAGCACATTGCTCGAATTTTGGCGCACATTTGGCACATTGCTAGCACTAACTCCTGACGTATACCACACCAGGATTGCTTGATGTACACCCGCCATTCTGACGCTCACAGAAAACCCACGCACCCGCGACCGACAGCGTGTGGCACAGCGGCACGTGCGGCTCACATCCAAACGCCGCCGGGCGCATGTGACGGGCCAGAGAAACCAGGGCCCAGTGTTGCCAGATTATAATTCTGTAAATCTGTAGGCTGCGGCCAAAATAATCGTAGAATTACGTAGATTGCAATTTAAAAAATCCGTAGTTCTACAGACTTTTCTTTTAAGTTTTTATGGCCGATTCCGTCTCTTGAAAAAGCGGAAAATTAAAAAAAAAATAGGATAATTAAAAGACACGAAGAATTAAAATTTCGCGCCTTTTTACTGTGACACACCTCTGTTTGACAGACTATATTGAAGCATAAATAATGAGTAATGAAAAGTAGAAGTGTATGTAGCACTTCTACTTTTTCGCCATATTATTACAGTGCGTACCTACCAAAGGTATTGGTACGCTTCAATTCCGTTCCCTTTTACTACATTAGTGTAGCCTTAGAAAGTTAGATCTTGTACAGCGTGAGCGGCGTGTAACGAAACGCAAAAGTATAAATAGTCGCTAGTCCGAATTGAGTCCGAAGCGTGACAGACGGGAATCACGTTTCGTTATTAGCAATAACTCACAATATCTTTATTGCTTACATGTATAATTTAGTAAAAAATTGTGTTTATTGGAATTCCGTAGAAATTTCAAAAAAATCCGTAGGTCTGTGTTGAAGCCCCGAAATCCGTAGATCTACAGACTTTTCCGTAGATCTGGCTACGCTGCCAGGGCCTTAGGGCTAGGTGATTATCGCCGCGCCGCAGAGGACGCGCTGAGGGGGGGGGGCGGTGCCTACAGCAGTTGTAGTTGTATGCATACCTAGCTTACGCACACAGACGCGTCCGCTGGCGCTGCCAGGGGCGGCTCACTCCGCTATCCTATCGCCGCGCTACAAGTATATCCTGGCGGCCGCGAGCTGTGGCCGCGAGTTCGCGGCCTACTCAGGGGTGGCGCACATTCTCACGGAATGCACGTTCGCACTTTCTATTGTTACTTTACGTCGCGAGGTTTTTTAAGCGATGTCCGCGGGTGGAATGGCTAATAATACTTAATTAAATAGACATATTGAATAAAATAAATACCAAAAGATATTCTTATACAGATCTACTACTGATTAAGTCCCACGGAAAAGTTCAATAAGGCTTGTGATCTTGGAACCTTGAACAAAAATATATAAATACAGCGTATATACCTAGAAAGTACTCAAGACTTGAATATAATAATATAACATTTAATGTGAGTATTAATTCGTTTGGATCCATTGGTAACCCTATCACCGGACGCTGCGCACGTGCGGCTCGTTTCTTTGTAAGAATGTTGTAGGTATTTAAAAAGGCGGCATTTCGGAAACATCAAAGCAGTGGGCCTTCTTTACTTGTGCTATTATATATTCTGTGGCGCCGCGCCGGTGTCCACGTGCGCTCTCTGCAGTGTGCGCTGCCGCTGCCACGAAACGTTTACCTACTCCGTGTAATACTGATAAAAGAAAGTATTGACGTGAATTCACACGTTTCGGAAATGACTGTAGGTATTTTAAATATTTTAGCACAATATGTTTTTTGCCTCTTATTGCCTATTATACAATATATACATACCTACTATGGCAACTCTATCACAGCGCAGAATATGCAGAAGCCACATGGTGGTCTGCGACAGAAACTCAATAGACATTTTTAGAGTTTTTAAAATAAGTACCTAAGTAGGTACGTGAAGTAACATGGTAAATTAAAAAAATATCATTAGATACTTATTGCGAAGGTGTAAACAATTTCCTTCGTTTTGCCACATATGAATAATTACCTATCTACACCGTGTTTCCGGTATCACTCAAAACCTCAGACACCCCAACTGATTTTTATTTTTTTAAACGTATCTAGAATGTTCATTTTTTAATCTGATGATTATTATTTGTTTAAATTGAATTTTTTCCCCTCACTAGCTCGGAAACACGTGTTTTGTCCTTTAATGTCAGCGGGTAAAAACGCATTTTATCCACTAGTGGGTAAAGTAATTTGACCTTGAATAAAGTCAAATTAACTGCTTTAAAATTGATAAAAGTAGGTGAATATAGTAATAAAGATGATTTACCACCTGTGGAACTACTGGAAGCAGTGATAAACGCATTTTTTGCGTTGTAGTTTCCTCGCTATAGTGAGGGGAAAAGTTTTGTGTTACACACGAGTGCAAATGTATTTTACTTCTCGTGTATTGAAAAACTCGCAAGCTCAGGATTCTATTTTCGAACCACTCGCTTCGCTCGTGGTTCAACTATAGAATCCTATCGCTTGCTCGTTTATCAATTCCACACTCGGCGTTAAAATACAACTTTGCACTCTTGTATAACAAATAACTATTAATTTTCTGTGCAGCTCTTCTCGGCTTTTAACTCTACACTCAATAAAATAATTGCTAGCTACCATCATAAGCCTTCAAACTGTTTAATTGTGTACGTTACTGCAACGACACAAGGTTTACCAATAGACAGCTATGGCAATGTAAAGCACTTTAACCTGTCTCACAGTAAACTTCAAATTGGACAGGGTGACTCAGTAAGCAAATTTAAACCTAAAATTCAAAATGACAAGGTTGTAATTAGGTACGAGTTCAGTTTGTTATGACTTATGATAAACTTTAAATTTAAACTGACGCACAACGTCTATTTCGTAGCAGAAAAAAAAATCGTCCAAGTAACCAGCCAGGCAGCCAGTACTGAAAAAGGTATACAACCTCTAACAATATGATATGCACAATGTTGTATTACGAATTTGTAGAATGGGCACGTAAACAATAACTAATAATACAAATTAAAACAAAAAAATATTACCCCCATCAAGATATACCTCAATCGATTCTACTCTCGATTCTACCTCACGCAAGCTGTGCTAATTAGTTCGCGAATTCGTCGAGAGGTGGCGCTAAACACAATTATGCTCATTAGAGAACTTATACTTCTAGCCTAGCCCAGTCTTTAGACTTATGTGAGTAACGTAAAAGTACCTAATAGTTTTGTAGGTACGGAACCCTCGGTGGGCGAGTCCGACTCGCACTTGGCCGGTTTTTTACGCCATAATCAATAAGGCCGTAATTTTGGAATTTTTTTGATGGGCTCCAGCGTCTTTAAAAATAAGAATATCAAAAAAATCAAAACGGTCCGACACTGATCAAAATAATAATATCTGTGTTGAAAAAATCATTGCGCTATCATCAAAAACCAGGGAGGAAATAGTAGAGAGCGTTTGTATGGAGAATTGACCCCTCCTGTATCGTCTTAAGATTATTTTATCTCTAGACCTCAAGGTAGACAAATACATCTACCTGCAAAAGCGCCTAGTGTCATCTACTTACATCAATGAATGTAGATACGTTTCTTCGTGTTACACCGTAAAGTATATAATTATTAGGTACTTTAATATCATACAGTACCTACCTATTGTAAGTATTTATTGTATGCGTGAATTTAGAAATCGCTACAAGCGCGTGTCCCATCCTATCCGATTAATATGCATACCTACAAGACGCCCATTGCGTCTGAGCTCCATAGCTCACTGAACTGAACGTTTACTTTCTATTGTTCAATCATCATCACATCATGCCTTGCTCGGCTAATTCAGTTTCAATTACTATACTATTCAATGTCATTGTTCAACGGTTTTATTAAATTTACTAATGGGTAAGTATACTTATAAGATTTCCAATTAGACTGTATTTTAGTCTGAATGCCAGAGACGTGCACGTCATTATCGTTACTTTTTTTAAAGAGTGGTTCTTAGGTACAGTCAAGTGCAAAAATATGTATCGAAAAAATCGTCTCATAATTATGGTACTACGTAGTACGTACTACCTACGCTCTTATTACACCGGACTAGGATGCTATCGGTTTAATTTTATAAAGTGTACATAACATTTCATAATGTCTACACTAACTCCACAAAGGGACTAAATAGTGGTTACTGTGCATACTGCATATCATATCCTTGGAAATAGTAATATGCCCTAGTGACCCCGTTCTGAGAACTATCCAAGGAAAGTGTTGAGCTACCAGTGGGGGCGGGGCCGCGCGGCGCGCACTGCGCATGTCAAGCACAAGTGACTCAGGCGCCGGACAGCTGACGAATTTGCGCAACATGACGGGTATTCCGCCTCAAAATTAGGTCACCGTATGGTTCCGGCCATACGATACGTTACTTCCTTTTCACTCATACTGAATCGAAGTTTGAACCAGTCTTGTTCACCGATTACTATAGGACCAACCTCAAAATCGGTGTACTTATAGGTAGGTGTGTATTAATTCATATAAAGTTACTTATACATACATAATAAGTATAATAACATATACATATCTATTAATAGGAACAAGTAACATGAACTCGTTGTAGTCGTTATTATTTTTTAGAACATCAAGTGTTTTATGAGAAACCAAAATAACATTGTGAGTTTCCCGACTTCTTTAGGTAGGTATAGGTACTCATAACATAAGTAATTAATAGGAGTAGGATTACCAAATGTGAAGAAAAAAAAATACCTGGAATCCGATAAGTAATTACATATGCGAAATCTAAGTATGTATAAAGAAGTGATCAAAAGGTCAGGCCTTTGTTTTAACCGGCATGAAAAGTCAAGTTCAACAAAAAGTATGCAATTAAGTGAATAATTGATAATAACCGCTGAGTGCTGACCTTACGCCTTGACTCGCAACGCAGCTTTATCTTCCGCGAGATTATATCTCAAGAAGCAAAACTGACCAGCCTTACTTTTTATAATATAAGGATTGAGTTTCTTTAAAAGTTCATATATTGAATTAGCATAGAAAACAGCATATCAAAAATAACAGTTTTCACTTTCATATAAATTGTGAAGTAAAATTTTTCCTCGATTGATGAGTTTTTTAAGCCAGATTTTTTTGAACCATTAGTACAAGCCTATGATCGTGAATAGGAATGAGATCAAATGGCATTAAAATAAAAGTTTGGCAAAATGACTTTTTCAGTACCTGCAGATGGTGTTTTTTTTACGCACTAGTGCGAGAAGTGGTTCATTATATGCCAGGTCGAAACTTCGTAGGGTCATCTGTACTGAAAAACGTCGTACCTACGATACACGTGCGAAAAGGAAATTCGAAACGGGTGGCGATAAATTAAAACACGACCGAAGGAAGTGTTTTAAATCGACACGAGTTTTTTTTCGCACTTGTATCGTAATGTACTATTTCACCCACCCGATAAGGCCCGTATTTGTGCAGCATCACGGAATCTTCTAGCTTCCCTCATTGACTCGTAAATAAAGTTACTTTTCAGGTACAGATAATGTTTTTTTCACGCACTAGTGCGAAAAGTGGTTAATTTCTTGTCAGGGGGCCGATTTTTGAATCTCACGGCGTTCGAATTCAGAAAATTGTCACTGAAAATAGTAGGCAATTTCGGTGACAATTTTTTGAATTCGAACGCCGTGAGATTCAAAAATCGGTCCCCAGGTCGAAACTTCGGAGGGTCATCTGTACTGTAAAACGTCGTACGAGACACGTGCGAAAAAGAAAATCGTAATATTTTCGTAATTTTGTGGTTAGGTTAATGTAGTGGTGATATAAAAATAATAGTTATTTGTTATACAAGGGGGCAAAGTTGTATTTTAACGCCGAGTGTGGAATTGAAAAACGAGCAAGTGAAAGGATTCTATAGTTGAACCACCACGAGCGAAGCGAGTGGTTCGAGAATAGAATCCTGAACTTGCGAGTTTTTTAACACACGAGAAGTAAAATACATTTGCACCCGAGTGTAACACAAAACTTTTCCCCTCACTATAGCGAGGAAACTACAACGCAAAAGCTGCGTTTATCACTGCTTCCAGTAGTTTCACAGGTGGTAAATCATCTTTATTACTAGATTCAACTACTTTTATCAATTTTAAAGCAGTTAATTTGACTTTATTCAAGGTCAAATTACTTTACTCACTAGTGGATAAAATGCGTTTATACTCACTGGTATTAAAGGACAAAACACGTGGTTCCGAGCTAGTGAGGGGAAAATAAATTTATTCCGAAATTGCTAGTTAATTAATATTGTTTGGATTGTTAAAGTTTAAATATAATTGAATCCTTCGAATACCTATACAGTATACATACATATATTAAGATAAGTAGGTAAGTACAATTTATTAGAGCTGTTGGCGGCCGTGGTTCACACATTTATAGGCCCGCATCGAAGGTACGCCCGCACCAGTAGACGAGCGGGTGTGGCTGGTAACGAGTTAGCTACTCGTACGTAATCACTGACGGTTGGACACGACTATTTACTTAGTCGGATTTTTTAAATATTAGTCGAGTGCAATTATTGCAAGTACCTATTTAGATACGATTCCACTTTTCAGTAATGTATAAATTAAATACAGAGGTACATGTATATAGTAACCTACTAAGTGCGTTTTCACATTATCCGATCCGATATCGGATGTCGGATCGGATAGTGTGAAAACGCCTTAGAGCTCAGCGATATCATGCAATTTCTACCTTTGCCTACATTTAACCGCCGCCCCAAATCTCAAGGAAGGGGGTTCTCAATTCGTCTGTATTTTTAGGGTTCCGTACCAAAAAGGTACAAAAGGAACCCTTATGGCGACGCTCTGTCCGTTTGTCTGTCTGTCTGTCACATTTCTAAATATCTCGAGAACTACTTATGGTATCGATTTGAAATTTGGAATATTTATGAAGACGGTGAACCTCTACAATCTGAAAGTTTTTTTTATTTATTTATTAATATTAATTATAGAAAATGGTCAAAATGAAAGGGGGGTAAACTATAAATGTCAAGTTACTAGGTCAAGTGGGGGAATCGTTAGAAAGTGCTCTAACTGTACATATCAGAACTATTTTTTATATTTTTTTTCTGTGGAAAAAAATCTTTTTTTGAAGGAAAATGTAAAAAAAATACCGCCCCTTCCCCCCCCTCCTTATCTCCGAAATTTACCAACGAAAATTTATGAATTTTTTACCAAATTATATGGCTATTATAATAAATATTACAGGAAAAATAAAATCGTACACGTATCTTAAAAACTTTTTTTTTAATTTATAAAAAACTTTTCAAATTTTCATTTTCAATGTCACCCCTCTTGCGGGTGTTTATTGTACTTGTAATGTTTACAGAATAATAATAAAAGTACCTGCTTTCAAATAGAGGAAAAATGAATAAAATCGGTTCATGCAATAAATAATTATCCCACAAAAATCATCTTCCATATTTTAAGCTCGCGCACATTAGTTTACTTAATTTGCCGGTAGATGTCGCTGTACGTTAAGCGCTCATTTCCTACATCGCGTTTTTCCTGATACATTATTAATGGGGTCGGGTCAGTATCAGGAGCGTCCTGACGACAATGTTGATACGTAAACTATTGAAGTCGAATTGATTGATTTTCTTTGGACGTTGTAATAAAATTCTAATAAAATTGTATATTAAATACTAGCTTTTACCCGCGGCTTCGCCCGCGTAATAAAAGTATTCTTATTGAAACGTTTACAAAAAATAAGATTTTCATTTGGATCCGTAGGTTTCTTTGTAGGTACATCTGTCCGCGATTATTTCGATTAAGGTAAAGCGGGGCAATTCTCGACTGGGGGGCCATTGTAACTGATCTATTTGCTGTACGGTCAGCCAAGAAAGTGGTTTCCCACTTTTCGACTCTATTGATCGAAAAGTGGTAAACCACTTTTTTGGCTGACTGTACCTTACACATATTACTATTGTTTTAAAAGAAATTATTACAATTATTGTAGAATTGTTACACAGCGACCACAGCGTAGGTAGTAGGTACGAATATGTATGTATTTTACCAATATAAATATTTATACTGGGGAAACTTCATACAACCCACATAGCCAGTATCTCGACGCTATGGTCGGTAGGGTAAAAAGTACTTCCTTGCATTATCGCTTACAATTTTTTCCATTTTGCTTATACTTATTGCAAACGTAAACATATAAAAGGCAAGCAAATAACGATCTTCTTACAGCACATTGAATGTAATAGTTATTACGGATGCAGGATACTCGCCGATGCCTACTTACTAACCCCTTCCCACTGAGCCACCTGCATTTTACACTGCCTAGATATCGATTGCCGACCGATTATTCCGACCCCAATCCCTATTCTTATCCCCGTCCCTATCTCTATCCTTGTCCCCATCCCCGTCCCCGTCCCGTCCCTGTCCCCGTCCCTCCCCTATCCCTATCCCCGTCCCCTATTCCTATCCCTATTTCTATCCCTAACCCTATCCCTATCCCTATCCCTGTCCCTGTCCCTGTCCCTATCCCTGTCCCTATCCCTGTCCCTATCCCTGTCCCTATCCCTGTCCCTATCCCTGTCCCTATCCGCTCGCTATCCCAATCGCTATCGCTATCCCTATCGCTATCCCTATCCCCATCCCTATCCCTGTCCCTGTCCCTGTCCTTGCCCCTGTCAAATTATCATGCTAGGAGGTGAACTTTGAAAAATCCTTTCTTAGTGCTCCTCTAAGGAACTTCCGTGTCAATGTGAAATCTCTTGAACCAGAAGTAAAGATAAAAACTAAAGCTATACTTATGGCTATTTTGGATATTTTAACCCCATTGCACAACAAGAGGGGAGAAAATCTCTTTTCCACCTCATTAGATTTTAAAATCGTTGTATTTATCGTGATCAGCGACCCGATAAACCATAAAAACGATACCCATATTGTGTTTTTGACTTTACCCCCTTTGCACCCCTTTAGGGGTCAAATTTTCAAAAAACCTGTAACATGTATTTAGTCATATGTCTTTAGGAATCCTCCTGTGAAGTTTCGAATAAAATAGTCAAACTAATCTTGTTTCTCCATACAAACTTTGAACCCCCATTTCACCCTTTTAAGAGGAGAATTTTGAAAAATCCTTTCTTAGTGCTCCTCTACACCATATAAGGAACTTATGTGCCAAATTTGAAATCTCTAGGACCAGCGGTTTCGGCTGTGTGTTGATATATTATGTCAGTTAGTCAGTTTCTTCTTATATATATTTTTTGATATTTAAACCCCATTGCACCACAACAGGGGAGAAGGTATTTCACTTCCGCCTCGTTAGATTTTAAAAACGTTGTATTTATCGTGATCAGCGACCCGATAAACCATAAAAACGATACCCATATTGATTTTTTGACTTTATCACCCCCTTTTCACCCTTTTAGGGGTTAAATTTTGAAAAAACCTGAAACACATATTCAGTCATATGTCTTAAGGAATCTTCCTGTGAAGTTTCCAATAAAATAGTCAAACTAATCTTGTTTCCCCATACAAACTTTGAACCCCCATTTGACCCCCTTAGGAGGTGAATTTTGAAAAATCCTTTCTTAGTGCTCCTCTACGTCATATAAGGAACCTATGCGCCAAATTTGAAATCTCTAGGACCAGCGGTTTCGGCTGTGTGTTGATATATTATGTCAGTTAGTCAGTTTCTTCTTATATATATTTTTTGATATTTAAACCCCATTGCACCACAACAGGGGAGAAGGTATTTCACTTCCGCCTCGTTAGATTTTAAAAACGTTGTATTTATCGTGATCAGCGACCCGATAAACCATAAAAACGATACCCATATTGTTTTTTTTATTTTATCACCCCCTTTTCACCCTTTTAGGGGTTAAATTTTCAAAAAACCTGAAACACGTATTCAGTCATATGTCTTAAGGAATCTTCCTGTGAAGTTTCGAATAAAATAGGCAAACTAATCTTGTTTCCCCATACAAACTTTGAACCCCCATTTGACCCCCTTAGGAGGTGAATTTTGAAAATTCCTTTCTTAGTGCTCCTCTACACTATATAAGGAACCTACGTGCCAAATTTGAAATCTCTAGGACCAGCGGTTTCGGCTGTGCGTTGATATGTCAGTCAGTCAGTCAGTCAGTCAGTCAGTCAGTCAGCTTCTTCTTTTATATATTTAGATTACTTGTTATGTGGGAAATTGAGTCTTGAGGGATTTAGTCAAGTCTGTAGAGTTATATGAATTAACATTTAATGATTCAATTATTGAAAGTTTGTACGGAACCCTCGGTGGGCGAGTCCGACTCGCACTTGGTTGGTTGGCTCGCGGTGGTTTTTTTCTCGATATCTCCGTCGTACTGGACCGATTTTGAAATATTTTTATTTTATTTAATGTGTATGTATACAGATACAGATTAGTCCCATTTATATCAGAACCCAGCTCTGATGATCTGAAATCGAGAGAACTCCTCAAATCTGAAAGGTATACATATGGTGATTTTTGTGTTTTTTAAAGGAATAGCATGCGTTTACGTACTGAACTGTGACATTTGGTGCAGTGGAACTGCTGATGATGGTCAGAACGGAACTCCTCAAATCTGAACGGCACACTTATAATGACTTTGGTATTTTTATAAGAATAGCATGCAATTGCGTCCAGAACAGTGACATTTGGTGCAGTGGAACTGCTGATGAAGATCAGAACGGAACTCCTCAAATCTGAACGGCACACTTGTAATGACTTTGGTATTTTTATAAGAACAGCGTGCATTTAAGTTTAAAACATTGACATTTATTTGTTAGGAGATTTGTTCTCTTTGTTATGTTTGTTAAGTATCTTCAGTTTTCAAGTCAAGTTTTGTCAAGCTCGATTTCTTATAATCGGATATTGGATTCATGAGGAATTGAACAAACTCCTCAAACCTTAACGGTATACGTATATTCATTTGTATTTCCATCAAAATTATCAAAGATTTACATTAAAAAATACCTACACATTTCTACATAATCCAACATTCGCAAGTACCTTTCACCAGAACCCCAAAAGCGGCGGTATTTTTTTATTTAAAAATTATAAAATTCTTATTTGGAGGACACAAGGATTAAGGATCATGATCGTCAAAAATTACATTATAAATTGAAAATAATAAAAGGAATAGTTTCTCCCAATAAGGGTCGTCATTTACAAACAGAAATACACAAAGCACAATAAAATTAACAAATGAAATAAAATCCAAAGTCAGTGTAATCAAATGCATGCTATCATAAATTCAATTCCATGTACTCATTTACAGAGTACAGAGGGTTATCTAAAAAAGGTTTCTCAATTTGCTCTTAAATGCTTCGTCACATGGCTCATTCCTAAGATGAGCAGGTAAGTGTTCGTAGTAAGTAGGGCCAATGACACGCGGGTTCTTAATTGAAAGTGCCATGCGACGGGGGACTGTTCTCAGACGGCCTGTAGCTCGAAGCTGTTTGCCCGGACAGGCAACGCGAGCAAATTGAGATATATTTTGCCTAACAAATAACAGTATATATCAAATATATATTGTGAGTAGTGCGTCATTATACGTTGAGAAATAAAGAGCTCTCTGCAAGGGTGCCTGTCTCTTATACCAGCAAGTATACGTATTGCGCGTTTCTGCATTATAAGTACTCTTATTGTATCTGATGAGTTTCCCCAGAGCGGTGATCCGTATGCCATGATAGAGTGGAAATGCGCAAAGTACACCTGCTTTAAGGCTTCTGCGGAGATAAGAGGCTAATGTTGTCTATCAGGAACCCTAAAAACTTACTCTGTTCACACATGGGCATATGATATGATATTAAATTTCAATTTCAACATTCAAGAAAGTTAAACAAGGTAAAATATTGTTAACTTCATGTACGCAATACCCTAATCGCTAGTAAACCTTCATGCTTACTAGCCCATTAATAACTGTCTAAACCAGCATCAGCAGGTTTATAGCAACCGTACTTCTATTCCTTATCGCCGTCATCTCCCCCCTCAGGGCCGACATTCACAACGCTTACTGCCACTGTTGTGTTACAGGCAACCAATATACAGAGACGACGTTTGGTACGTCACATAAAATAAGTCAGATAGGGGTCAAATCATATTGAGGCTGAGCTTACCACTCGAAAAATAAAAATAAATGTTTTAGAATAGCCATGCCAATGCCAGTATGCGATCGATGGCGATCTACGGACTGAAGTTAGGTATCTACATTATATTAACACGTTATTAATGTCAAGGTGGAGTATTGTTTCAGATGGATTCATAACTGGGGTCAATTCAATCTTCACCTATCTGTACTGTAATGATGATACATGCAATTATAAGCTTCGGTAGGTATACTTTTAGCAGAAATAGTGTGGATAGACACTTATTTAAACTCATTGATATTTGGTGAGTATCAATATTGAGGGTGCACCTCAGAATTCAGAAATGGAATGATGTGAAAAGGAATGGAATAGATAGGACTGATCGGTAATTACCTATGATGATAATTTTTTTTCTAAGATTTGTACATCAAAAGGAAAAATTTAATCCTTATATAATAATCACTTTGTTATGTGTCCGTATGTCTAAATATCAGTCTGTCTGTCAAGACCCTTAAGTCTTACGCCGTGTCTTGCGTGGGCGACGGTCGCGCGATCGTCGCGCGACCGCGTCTCATCGCATCGTCTACTTCCATATCGATAAAGTTTGATTTCGTATACGTCGCATCGCCGTCGCGCGACCATCGCGCGACTGTCACCCACGCAAGCCACGGCGTTAGGGAATGTCAGGAGGTATCGAATAAGAATCTACAGTCCCGTGGAGCTGTATCATAATTTTGTTACTTCTCGTTGGTGAGGAACTTACTCACTCGAACTTGGCCGGTATTTTTTAGGTTTACCTAAGGTTAAGCATTTATACAACGTTTTTAAAAAATCCGTAGAGCTATAATTTTATTAAAATAGAACACATTTTATCGAAACAAAATACCGAATCAATAATATGTTCTTTTTTGCGGTTATTATGATATTTATGATTCATTCACTGCAATTAACGTGGAATAATATTACACAGATCGTCGCGGGCCGCATTTAGACAAACAAAAGATTTTGCCAGTTTCATAACTTCATTGACACACGCACACAATTCCCTTTTGAGTCGCAGACTTCAATTTAGGGAAAAGGCATTGTCCTGTCCATATTTTCTACCGCCATTCCGTGAGCTTTTTTTAAGGTAAGATAACGGCAATTATAAAAGTCAACGTCAGTTTTTTTATACCTAATAGGTCAGCAGTATGATGCGCAGCTTATTCAAATTACTCAAATGTTCTAATGTTAAAATACTGGAAACAATATTTCCATTGTGACATGACCATGCACTGGATCGCGGGGAATCAAGAACAATTTGGACAATACGACCAGACGACCACACAATTTACGAAAGAGCGCCATAATGCCAGGGCAATTTATGAAAACGTGAACTTTAAATTGTGCATCAAGGTGCACCGCTGCCGTTTGTGACTAAGCTTTTTTGGAAGTGCAGACATTTATCTGCGAGAACGAAAAATGTATGAGCTCAGAATACAAGGTTTAAAAGGGTCAGCAATACACAAGTGAACCCGTGCCAGAACTTTATTTTTTTATTTCCTGCATATTGCAAAATACCTGCAAAATAAATAAATACATAAATTAAGTGTAATAACTTAATATCTTATACTTTTAAACGAGCAATTCTTGTATATTTATTTATTTATTTATATATTTATTTACACTGACGATCTCGGAAACCGCTCTAACGATTTCGCTGAAATTTGTTATGTGGGGGTTTTTGGGGGTGAAAAATCGGTCTAACTTATCCTTAGGTCCCGGAAAACGCGAATTTTCGAGTTTTCATGCGTTTTTCTTCGCGCGCCATCTCGTGTGCAGTAGTTGTACTGTTAAGACAGAATTCTTTCGGTCGATGTAAGTACTATTTATTGCAAACACTAGATGGCGACACAGGTCAAAGCTAAAACGAATAGAAAAATACACTATTTGAGTTTTTGTGGCGAAATGCGCGCCATCTCGTGTGGAGTAGTTGTGTTGTTAAGGCTGAGAATTCTTTCGCTCGATGTAGGTACTATTCATTTTTGAACTAGATGGTGACACATGTCAAGGATACGAAACCGGTCGCCCAGATATTTCATATATAAACAGTGAAAAAAGAACATGTACCTATGTACAGTCAGCCAAAAAAGTGGTTTACCACTTTTCGTCCTTATGTGTTTCAAATAGAGCCAAAAAGTGGTAAACCACTTTCTTGGCTGACCGTACCTACTACTAGTAGTAGTAGTAGTAGTAGTAGTAGTAGTAGTAGTAGTAGTAGTAGTAATCACTTTATTGTGTACAACAGTTTATATACAATTTGTAGGAATAGAGATACAAAGGCGAGCTTATCCCTATAAGGGATCTCTTCCAGCTAGTAATAACTACATTAAGTTAAAATCGTGTTATATATAAGGTACAGCGGGGCAAATATCGACTGGGGGACAATTATAACTAATCCATTTCGGCCATTATTACACAATTAAGTTGAGTTCCACATGTATCCACTGAACACGCCATATTATAACCGATGGACGGACACTCTATTTAATAATGCAAACATTCAAAAACATGAAAAAAATGGACCATTACATTTGCCCCCAGTCGAGATTTGCCCCGCTGTGTACCTAAGCTTGTTATTTTTAGGGTTCCGTAGTCAACTAGGAACCCTTTATAGTTTCGCCATGTTTGTCCGTCCGACGTCCGTCCGCGGATAATCTCAGTAACCGTTAGCACTAGAAAGCTGAAATTTGGTACCAATATGTATATCAATCACGCCAACAAAGTGCAAAAATAAAAAGTGGAAAAAATATTAGGGTTCCCCGGACGCCAAAAAATAAACTATTTATATTCTATTCAAAAGAGGAGTGTTCCAGGATGAACTTTTTACACCATCCTTGAGAGTGGAGCCTGTGGAGTGCGGGCGCGGTGCTTGCGCAACAAGGCGGTAAAATGGCGACGGCGCCGAGACATTTGCATACATTAATCTAATTACACTTGTGAATGAAATATTAAACACGTAGACGTTCTTTGTTTTAGCTACAAGCCCATACAATTTCATCTACATTTGCTAAGTTTGTTATTCGAGTCCTGAAACGGAAACTTAAAAAGTGCGCAGGACGAACATACCCGCGCATCCTTAAGGCTGGAGGAGCGCGGGCAGCGCTTGCGCAATGCAGGACGAACATACCCGCGCATCCTTGAGGCTTGCGCAATGCATTTGTAACATTTAAATTGTAACAAGAACACGCATGTGGCGGTAAAATGCCGCTGCCATTGCCACTGTGACACTTCTTTGATTCCATATAAGGAAAACCAAAAGTTGCAATAACCGCGTAGTTTGCATTTTTATATTTACTGACCATCAGTGCATTTTTCAAATAAGTAACTTTACAAATGTCATCTTCATCATCTTAGAAATGACACTAATAGGTAGGTATATAGGACCTTTGCACACAAACTTCTATGCAGGGGGTCACTTTTCTCAGGAACTGTACCATTATCCGGCTGAATTATATTTTTCCCCTCACTAGCTCGGAAACACGTGTTTTGTCCTTCAATACCAGCGGGTAAAAACGCATTTTATCCACTAGTGGGTAAAGTAATTTGACCTTGAATAAAGTCAAATTAACTGCTTTAAAATTGATAAAAGTAGGTGAATCTAGTAATAAAGATGATTTACCACCTGTGGAACTACTGGAAGCAGTGATAACCGCATTTTTCGCGTTGTAGTTTCCTCGCTATAATGAGGGGAAAAGTTTTGTGTTACACTCGGGTGCAAATGTATTTTACTTCTCGTGTGTTAAAAAACTCGCAAGTTCAGGATTCTATTCTCGAACCACTCGCTTCGCTCGTGGTTCAACTATAGAGTCCTTTCTCATGCTCGTTTTTCAATTCCACACTCGGCGTTAAAATACAACTTTGCCCCCTTGTATAACAAATAACTATTCCCACCTTTTTCTCTAAGCCATTCCGAACATTTTGAATCCACCTGTTTCATTTTCGTTTTGTTAGAAAAAGTTAAACTTTCTGTAGGTAATTAATTGACGACATGATGGATGAAGCTCTAGGTAAATACCTATCTCCTTTACCAGATCCAAAAGGCATTATGAATAATTAAAATTGGCAATATAATGTATGTAAATGGAGATCCAATGAACTTTGCGGTTGCGCCGAGTGAACGCGGTGACCTGGCCCATCGTTCTGGGTCAGGCGACGCGACGGGTCCCGGATGATATTTTAAACACTGAACTGCGTGATGGGAACTGGGAAGAAATGGTTGTACGGGAGGTTTATTTAGTGACCTACAGTAATTTACGGGGTGAGTTGATTCTGAGAATCTTTTACCATTGGACCAAAGATTTCCTTCTATATCATCACCATCATCCTCCTTGCCTTATCCGGGCATTTGCCACGGCTCATGGGAGCCTGGGGTCCGCTTTGACAACTAATCCCAAGATTTGGCGTATGCTCTAGTTTTACGAAAGCGACTGCCATCTGACCTTCCAACCCCAAGGGTAACTAGGCCTTATTGGAATTAGTTTGGTTTCCTTACGATGTTTTCCTTCACCGAAAAGCGACTGGCAAATATCAAATGACATTTCGCACATAAGTTCCGAAAAACTCATTGGTACGAGCCGGGGTTCGAACCTGCGACCTGCGGATCGAAAGTCGCACGCTCTTACCGCTAGGCCACCAGGGCTTCCAAAGATTTCCTTCTATATTTATAAGAATAACCTGTCAAAGCGTCCTTATGGCAACCGACAAAGTCACATATTAGAGAGAGAGATTCCGCCTGCGCGATTCCGACTGCCTGTAACAAAAGTTGCCTGTAGCCCATAGTTACTTTACTAATTATCATTTAGGTAAATGTATTTCAAAATTGCAAAAAAAAAAGATTTTTCAGACGACTAAAGTCTGCTAATCGCTAATCCGTTATAGTAGCCAAAAATGGCAAGTAACTTTGAAAAGTTTTGATGTTGTGAGTTAAAATCCGGTGCGGAACTGCGATTTAATTAAAGGGACAAGTATAGATGCGGGATTCTATTATCGCCCCGGGCTGGAGTTCACGGTCGCGTCGTCTGTGCAGCTCCGAGTGAAAGGGTGCGCCGGTATAAAAGCTCCCAACACTACTCTTCAGACATCATTCAACACACTCGATCAACACATCACACAATGGCATTCAAGGTATAATAATATACAACAACATAACATACAATCACGCCTGTATCCCATAAAGGGGTAGGCAGAACACATGAAACTACTAAAGCTTCAGTGCCACTCTTGGCAAATAAGGGGTTGAAAGAAAACGAAACTGTGACATTGCAGTGACAGGTTGCCAGCCTCTCGCCTACGCCACAATTTAAGTTTGATTGATAAAAAAATAAATAATAATTAATAAATGAAAAAAAAATAATATAAAACTAAATAATAACAGTTCATATTTAGTATAATTCACAATTGTTTACAGATTTGCTTAAATAATTCAGTATACATTGTTTGTTTACAGTTTGTGATGGTACTCGCTTGCTTGGTAGCGGCCGCTAGCGCGGGAGTAGTCCCTGTCGCGCCGGCCTTCCACGCCGCTCCTGTGGCCTACGCCGCCGCCCCGGCTTACCACGCCGCCCCCGTTGCTAAGGCCGTCGAGGAGTACGATGCGCACCCCCAGTACAGCTTCGCCTATGACGTGCAGGACGGTTTGACCGGAGACTCCAAGACCCAGCACGAAACTCGCGACGGTGATGTCGTACAGGGCTCCTACTCCGTGGTTGACCCCGACGGCACTAAGCGCACTGTCGAGTACACCGCCGACCCGCACAACGGATTCAACGCTGTCGTTCACCGCGAGCCCGTTGCCGTGAAAGTTGCCGCCCCTGTGGTCGCTAAGGTCGCCGCCCCGTGGCCTACCACGCCGCCCCCGTGGCCTACCAAGCCGCCCCCGTGGCCTACCAGGCCGCCCCCGTGGCCTACCAGGCCGCCCCCGTGGCCTACCAGGCCGCCCCCGTGGCCAAGCTCGCATACGCCGCCGCCCCCGTAGTGCACGCCGCCCCGGTTGCCAAGCTCGCCGCCCCAGTCGCCTACCACTCTGCCCCCGTCTACCACGCCGCTCCCGCCGCTTACTCTGCCCCTCTTTACCATCACTAAGCGATAGCAATGCCAAAATGTAGAATTAAGTTTAAATATTAGCTGATACTACGCTTAAAGTGTGATTTATCATAGAAAATATAATTAAATTATTATTTTCTATATGATTGTTTACCATTTCTTATCCCCGTGCCAGTGCCAGTGCCACGACATAGTACACCATACTGAATTCCTTCGTATTCATGCTAACAGAAAACTGAAATAACGGAAACGCATATGACAGTGATAGCTTTTATTGGTATTGAGTACTTACATAATATACAAAATACTACTTACATGCCCACTACAGCTACACGCTAGATCGTCTGGACTGCTCTCTGAGCAGCAGACGGAGTCCACGTGCTTCATATGCTTACGTACCTATTCGGTATGCTTGGTTTTTCATCTGAGTAGTTTGGTATTAAGGTGTTAAGGTGTTGTATTTGACAAAAAAACCGGCCAAGTGCGAGTCGGACTCGCCCACCGAGGGTTCCGTACCTACAAAACTATTAGGTACTTTTACGTTACTCACATAAGTCTAAAGACTGGGCTAGGCTAGAAGTATAAGTTCTCTAATGAGCATAATTGTGTTTAGCGCCACCTCTCGACGAATTCGCGAACTAATTAGCACAGCTTGCGTGAGGTAGAATCGAGAGTAGAATCGATTGAGGTATATCTTGATGGGGGTAATATTTTTTTGTTTTAATTTGTATTATTAGTTATTGTTTACGTGCCCATTCTACAAATTCGTAATACAACATTGTGCATATCATATTGTTAGAGGTTGTATACCTTTTTCAGTACTGGCTGCCTGGCTGGTTACTTGGACGATTTTTTTTTCTGCTACGAAATAGACGTTGTGCGTCAGTTTAAATTTAAAGTTTATCATAAGTCATAACAAACTGAACTCGTACCTAATTACAACCTTGTCATTTTGAATTTTAGGTTTAAATTTGCTTACTGAGTCACCCTGTCCAATTTGAAGTTTACTGTGAGACAGGTTAAAGTGCTTTACATTGCCATAGCTGTCTATTGGTAAACCTTGTGTCGTTGCAGTAACGTACACAATTAAACAGTTTGAAGGCTTATGATGGTAGCTAGCAATTATTTTATTGAGTGTAGAGTTAAAAGCCGAGAAGAGCTGCACAGAAAATTAATAGTTATTTGTTATACAAGAGTGCAAAGTTGTATTTTAACGCCGAGTGTGGAATTGATAAACGAGCAAGCGATAGGATTCTATAGTTGAACCACGAGCGAAGCGAGTGGTTCGAAAATAGAATCCTGAGCTTGCGAGTTTTTCAATACACGAGAAGTAAAATACATTTGCACTCGTGTGTAACACAAAACTTTTCCCCTCACTATAGCGAGGAAACTACAACGCAAAAAATGCGTTTATCACTGCTTCCAGTAGTTCCACAGGTGGTAAATCATCTTTATTACTATATTCACCTACTTTTATCAATTTTAAAGCAGTTAATTTGACTTTATTCAAGGTCAAATTACTTTACCCACTAGTGGATAAAATGCGTTTTTACCCGCTGACATTAAAGGACAAAACACGTGTTTCCGAGCTAGTGAGGGGAAAAAATTCAATTTAAACAAATAATAATCATCAGATTAAAAAATGAACATTCTAGATACGTTTAAAAAAATAAAAATCAGTTGGGGTGTCTGAGGTTTTGAGTGATACCGGAAACACGGTGTAGATAGGTAATTATTCATATGTGGCAAAACGAAGGAAATTGTTTACACCTTCGCAATAAGTATCTAATGATATTTTTTTAATTTACCATGTTACTTCACGTACCTACTTAGGTACTTATTTTAAAAACTCTAAAAATGTCTATTGAGTTTCTGTCGCAGACCACCATGTGGCTTCTGCATATTCTGCGCTGTGATAGAGTTGCCATAGTAGGTATGTATATATTGTATAATAGGCAATAAGAGGCAAAAAACATATTGTGCTAAAATATTTAAAATACCTACAGTCATTTCCGAAACGTGTGAATTCACGTCAATACTTTCTTTTATCAGTATTACACGGAGTAGGTAAACGTTTCGTGGCAGCGGCAGCGCACACTGCAGAGAGCGCACGTGGACACCGGCGCGGCGCCACAGAATATATAATAGCACAAGTAAAGAAGGCCCACTGCTTTGATGTTTCCGAAATGCCGCCTTTTTAAATACCTACAACATTCTTACAAAGAAACGAGCCGCACGTGCGCAGCGTCCGGTGATAGGGTTACCAATGGATCCAAACGAATTAATACTCACATTAAATGTTATATTATTATATTCAAGTCTTGAGTACTTTCTAGGTATATACGCTGTATTTATATATTTTTGTTCAAGGTTCCAAGATCACAAGCCTTATTGAACTTTTCCGTGGGACTTAATCAGTAGTAGATCTGTATAAGAATATCTTTTGGTATTTATTTTATTCAATATGTCTATTTAATTAAGTATTATTAGCCATTCCACCCGCGGACATCGCTTAAAAAACCTCGCGACGTAAAGTAACAATAGAAAGTGCGAACGTGCATTCCGTGAGAATGTGCGCCACCCCTGAGTAGGCCGCGAACTCGCGGCCACAGCTCGCGGCCGCCAGGATATACTTGTAGCGCGGCGATAGGATAGCGGAGTGAGCCGCCCCTGGCAGCGCCAGCGGACGCGTCTGTGTGCGTAAGCTAGGTATGCATACAACTACAACTGCTGTAGGCACCGCCCCCCCCCCTCAGCGCGTCCTCTGCGGCGCGGCGATAATCACCTAGCCCTAAGGCCCTGGCAGCGTAGCCAGATCTACGGAAAAGTCTGTAGATCTACGGATTTCGGGGCTTCAACACAGACCTACGGATTTTTTTGAAATTTCTACGGAATTCCAATAAACACAATTTTTTACTAAATTATACATGTAAGCAATAAAGATATTGTGAGTTATTGCTAATAACGAAACGTGATTCCCGTCTGTCACGCTTCGGACTCAATTCGGACTAGCGACTATTTATACTTTTGCGTTTCGTTACACGCCGCTCACGCTGTACAAGATCTAACTTTCTAAGGCTACACTAATGTAGTAAAAGGGAACGGAATTGAAGCGTACCAATACCTTTGGTAGGTACGCACTGTAATAATATGGCGAAAAAGTAGAAGTGCTACATACACTTCTACTTTTCATTACTCATTATTTATGCTTCAATATAGTCTGTCAAACAGAGGTGTGTCACAGTAAAAAGGCGCGAAATTTTAATTCTTCGTGTCTTTTAATTATCCTATTTTTTTTTTAATTTTCCGCTTTTTCAAGAGACGGAATCGGCCATAAAAACTTAAAAGAAAAGTCTGTAGAACTACGGATTTTTTAAATTGCAATCTACGTAATTCTACGGATATTTTGGCCGCAGCCTACAGATTTACAGAATTATAATCTGGCAACACTGGGCCCTGGTTTCTCTGGCCCGTCACATGCGCCCGGCGGCGTTTGGATGTGAGCCGCACGTGCCGCTGTGCCACACGCTGTCGGTCGCGGGTGCGTGGGTTTTCTGTGAGCGTCAGAATGGCGGGTGTACATCAAGCAATCCTGGTGTGGTATACGTCAGGAGTTAGTGCTAGCAATGTGCCAAATGTGCGCCAAAATTCGAGCAATGTGCTCTTTTAACTCCAGAGATATTTAAGAAATTAATGACACCCGCCATTCTGACGTCAGGTTGGCGGGTGCACTTCCAGTTCTAGCTAATGGCTGCCTACTCAAGGGTGAAAGTACTGCCTAAGGTTAGTCCTCGCAATGTGCTTCCACATGTATGAAACACAAACTAATTCAGAGAGCCGTTGAAGAGTAATATGGGATTGTATAAATATATCTATAAGTATCACTTTTTTGTGAAAAGCGCCTGCATGTTAATGCTGCATTGCAGGCAATGAACATTGCTATTTTATTTCAGCAGGCGTTATAGATATATTTATTCAATCCCATATTACTCTTCATCGGCTCTGAATTAGTGTGTGTTTCATACATGTGGAAGCACATTGCGAGCACTAACCTTAGGCAGTACTTTCACCCTCTGGAAGTACACCCGCCAACCTGACGTCAGAATGGCGGGTGTCATTAATTTCTTAAATATCTCTGGAGTTAAAAGAGCACATTGCTCGAATTTTGGCGCACATTTGGCACATTGCTAGCACTAACTCCTGACGTATACCACACCAGGATTGCTTGATGTACACCCGCCATTCTGACGCTCACGGTTTTCTGACCCTTGGTCACCCGTCGTCGGCGACGGAACTCAGAAGCTCTGGTAGACTGATTTTTGAACTGTTGTGTTGTGCTCTGATCAAAATGAATGCAAAAATACTTACATTGTAATTCTTAGAGGAAGAAGATTATACGCGACTTAATCCGTCCATATAAATATTGATATTACCCAAAAAAAGAGACAGTCAAACGATATTTTTGTATGAAACCGGCAAAAAGAAAGTGAAATTTTTAACTTGGTACTCAAACACTTGCATTGTAGTAAAGAAAAAATTACATCATATATTCGATTAAGTATATCGAAAACAGTTCACAGAAGTACAATTCATCCATTGAATTACTATGTACTAACATACTAGAAATTACACCCCAAACAAAGTCTGTGCTCCGGCCGGCAGCGCGCGGCGCATGCGTGGGGAGGTACCGTGTCATAGAGTAAGACTTGACCAATGACTACCTAGACGCGACACTCTTAGTGTAGACCTTTTTTTATACTTTTTGTAAAATACTAACCCCCTTATTCATAAACGCACACTAAAGTTATCAAGCCGATAAAGTTCGTTTGTCCCTTTTCGGCGTATTGGTGTGATAGAAAGGGACAAACGAACTTTATCGGCTTGATAACTTTAGTGAACGTTTATGAATAAGGGGGTAAGTAGTTTAATTTTAGCACTATCATACATTGTGCTATGTTTAAGTTCTACTAAGTGAAACAAAAATACATTATTGATTTTTTTCATATACCTACTTTAATTGCCCTTGAAGAAAATCATAGGTTATTATTGTATGAAAATATCGATTACAACTCGTGTTAGAACTGTGTAGTATTCATAAGTATAACGTGAAATAAATTTAACATTTCTCTTTTATATATTACAAACAGAATATAATCACAATTACTATACTTCATTACCTACATGTCAAGTCTGTGCGAATATGATGCGATTAATCTATGATTTCGTTCAACAAAATGGCAGCGATAGCTTCGCGTTTGAGGAGCGCGTCCCTTCATTGAAATAATTACTTAAATAAAGATCGATTAACATAGCGTGTATACTAACCGATGAAATGTGACACGTCAGTTTTATTCGATTTTCTCGTATGGCTTAAACATCATCTTGTTGCGCAGGAAGGCATTTTTACATTTTATTTGTGTGCAGGCAGAAACATAAGTCCAATGGACTTATGTTTGTAGCGCAAACGTTTTTGCTCGCAGTGTCCTCTCTAGTATTACCTCAATGAGTTCATCATTATCTTTAGTGAAGTCAGTCATTTTCCATATCAAGACGCCACCCGCCGTCCGTTGCTATTGTACAAAACGAATACAGACCGTCGCGTGCGGCGTGTGACCTTCGCCCGTCGAACCACCCGCCGCCGGCGACGTTTCAAGAAACCACCCTCAAACATTTCCGAACAAAACATTCGAACGTCGTCAGTCGCGGACCCGCGTAAAAAACCACAACACATTCTATGAACATTGGTCAAGTGCGAGTCGGTTTTCGACTTTTCCATACAAAGAACTCATGAGCGCCTGAACGACTGTGATGGCAAAGTTAACTTTTCGCACTTTCAAGACTTTACGTATATATCTCGGAAACGATAAGAGATAGAGCAAAATGGACTTCAGATTTGGGCTGTCGTTGGCACAAATTCTATGTTTTCGTCAACAGAGACCTTTTTTGGACCGATTTGAACAAAATTTTGCTCAGTCCACTTACAAACGGTCTTAAGCGCCTCCTTTTTAGTAGAAACTTAAGTCATTTTGGCAAATGAAAAAAAAAATTGAACAATTTCTAAAAAGAAAAAGACAGAAATGAATTTCTTTCTACCTGTCCATCACGCTTACAAAATTTTAAGACGTTTAGTACTGCTTGCAGCGTCAGTGAGTGAAAATCTTAATTTGAGTTTTTTCTCGTAAGTCCGACTTACGCTTGACTGTAGATTTCTAATAGGTTTTCCTGTAATCTACAGGTAGAGGGCTATCTCGTGTATTTTTTTGAAAATTTTACGCTAAGTAGTTTCGGAGATAAGGGGGGGAATGGTCATTTTTTGTCTATTTTCTTCAATTACTTCTAAAGTACCAAAATTAAAAATTAAAAAAATATATTTCAAATGCTCATAAAATGCTCTTTCATTTGATATATAACACAATATAGTTTTAATAACTTTGATTTTTAATTTTCAAGTTTACCCCCCAAAAGTGACCCCTATGATTAAATTTCATTTAATTAAATTACATGTCCGTCTTTGGGCCACAGGTTTACATATGTGTACCAAATTTCAAGTAAATCGGTCCAGTAGTTTCGGAGAAATCGGCTGTAACAGAGGGACAGACAGACACACGAGTGATCCTATAAGGGTTCCGTTTTTCCTCTTTGAGGTACGGAACCCTAAAAACAATTCCATAATTAGGACCTAAGTAAGATTCATATGTCATAGGTACGACGATTTATGTAGTGCGCTGCAAAATTGCATGGACGAATTATTAATGCAATGCATTCATTGATAAATTCGCATGCACTTTTTCAGCTCACGTACGGTTGTACCGCTGTTGAAAATAACTGCGACCGTAGGGCGGAAAAGTAGTGACACTAGTGACGTATTGTGTAGTAATAGCGTTCCCTTTTTTTAAGTGCGTCACAGACAGTTGCGAGTACGATGTATAGTCATCAACATATACTTAATATATATTTGAGGACATCAACATAGCTTATATATTTTGGGTATCTACTAGGAGACTATGTAGGTAAATTAGTTCATACATGTCTTAGACATACAATGACATAGATAATTTAGGAACAAATACCTAAACATGATAAACCTAATAAATGCCTAAGTAATAAGGAGAGAGATGTAGTGACACAGCCAGACCGATACAAGCGGCCTTTTAACCCAACTCACCCAACTGGGCGACTGCAATTACCTACCTATATATAAACACTATTATGTACTTTAGCATGTAGTTGCGCTCTCTCGGAAGGGTTTCCACGGAAGACCAGCGTCGAGATCCTTAAGTGGTATCTTGACATTAAAGCTGAGTGGAGACCCTTTCAGTGACGCTTAACAATAAATTAATACTGTCTATGTAATTCCTAAATTTAAGCGTTTTCTGAATAAATTTCTTCTATTCTATTCTTCTATTCTATTCAATTTGTATTGAAGTTGAGCAGTTCTCATTCAGTAGGCAGTACCTAGACCTACATCAATATCGGCTCTGCAAAAGTTTATATGTATATACAAAGGATGTGTTTAATACTTACGGTGCGGTTTCAAGCAACCTTGATATTTCCCTTGTTCCCACGACCCGCACCGCGCGCCCTTCCAGCTGCGTCTGCAATAATGCACTTTATTTCATTTCGCAACTTGTCCCAATCAAACACGTATGCGGCATCTAAATGAACTTTGAGTAGTCTCAGTATTTGGAACAATCTAGCTAGTCTCGCACTCTCGCAGGTTATGTAGGTGAAGCATTGCCTGTTTGAAAATCACATCTTTAAACCTGTCCTATTCATGTATGTATCTAAGCGCACCATAGTGCGCAGGCCCAGTTCCAGTTCAGTATTACAGTCTACAGATGCATAATTCGTTTTTTACCAAACACTGAAAAACTAGGTAGTAAAGAGCTTTAACTTTTTACTGTACCTGGGGCCCATTTCTCAAAACTTCATACCTATTAGACATTGACTACCACTTGTAAATTGTATTTGGTAGCTTCGAGAAATGGACCCCAGATCTGGGTACTTATTAGGTACTAAATACCTGTTCTATTGAACCCTCTGGCATTGTTCGCATTATTCTGCCGCATCTTTAATTTTTCCCCCTTTTCAATAGCCTATATTAGGCAAGTACGCAGCATAATTAAAATAACGGTCAATGTAGTACGGTCATGTAATCGCCAAAACCAAAACCAAAATGAATGAGTTAGTCCCAAAGATGATTTTCATGTCTTAGTCTATGGTTATTGGCATTTGAGTGACATTTAAATCGACCGCGACCGCGACCAAACCGCGACCGATCAGTGTGCACGGTCACCAAAACATCCAGCGAGTCAAGCTAGGAACATACTACGCGGACGTCCGTCGTCGATCGACCGCGGACGGGGATCTGGACAATGAATATACACTTAAAGCTAGGAACATACTACGCGGACGTCCGTCGTAAAACGACCGCGACCGCGACCTATCAGTGTGCACGGAACAAAACATCCAGAGAGCCAGATTTCGATCGGACGTCCATGCGCTCAAGGCCACGTCCGCGTCCGTCGACCGATAGTTTGCACGGTTATGTGTATTTCAATTGTCCAGATTCCCGTCCGCGGTCGATTTACGACGGACGTCCGCGTAGTGTGTTCCTAGCTTAAAGCTAGGAACATACTACGCGGACGTCCGTCGTAAATCGACCGTGACCGCGACCGATCAGTGTGCACGGAACAAAACATCCAGCGAGCCAGATTTCGATCGGACGTCCATGCGCTCAAGGCCACGTCCACGTCCGTCGACCGATAGTTTGCACAGTTAAGTGCACATTCAAGCTAGGAACACACTACGCGGACGTCCGTCGTAAATCGACCGCGGATGGGAATCTGGACAATGGAAATACACATAACCGTGCAAACTATCGGTCGACGGACGCGGACGTGGCCTTGAGCGCACGGACGTCCGATCGAAATCTGGCTCTCTGGATGTTTTGTTCCGTGCACACTGATAGGTCGCGGTCGCGGTCGTTTTACGACGGACGTCCGCGTAGTATGTTCCTAGCTTCATTGTCCAGATCACCGTCCGCGGTCGATTTGAAGCTAGGAACACACTACGCGGACGTCCGTCGTGAATCGACCGCGGACGGGAATCTGGACAATGGAAATACACATAACCGTGCAAACTATCGGTCGACGGACGCGGACGTGGCCTTGAGCGCATGGACGTCCGATCGAAATCTGGCTCGCTGGATGTTTTGTTCCGTGCACACTGATCGGTCGCGGTCGCGGTCGATTTACGACGGGCGTCCGCGTAGTATGTTCCTAGCTTTAAGTGGCTACCAAACGATGTTACCGGATTTATTAAAAAATCAGAATTTGTGTAAATAAACAAAATAACTGGTCAAAGTTTCCATAAGTTATTCTTTTCTCGCTTTCACTTAGGTTAAAAAGCTTTTAGTAGCTCTTTGTAAAGTAGTAACACTAGTAACAAATGACCGCACCGCACCGCGACCTTGGAATTTTTTGGAGAAAGAGTTCCAAAATTCCAAGGTCGCGGTGCGATGCGGTCGTTTCTTAGCTTCTTTATGCAGAAACAAAACGCCATGACATTGACAGAAGTGGTCCAAAGCGTATTTCGGAGTAACGTTTCCATTCATAATCTCTCCTTCAGTTGTGAAAGTGGGGGGCCCCTTAGCTCGGTTTGGACTCATAGTTAGACGCAAACCAGGGAGAATAGAGGTAAGGAGGAAAGTCTGTCGAAGTAGAACAGTAGCAAAAATGACCGACTGAGGCCCTTTAATTGCAGTTGCAAATCTCTCCGCTTGGAGCGCATGTCTCGCTCAATGATCAGCGACGTGACATGACATTAGACGTTCTTTTCTCTAGGTTGATTTCGTCGAACTGAGCAAATCAAGACGTAGAACCGTGGTAGTGCGCTGGCTTCGTATGCAGATGGTCTCAGGTTCGATCCTGACAGTGGTCTTTTTGTATTTTGATTTTTTTATATTTTAATTTTCTTTTTGTTTAGTTTAATTGTGTTTAGTTTTTGTTTTATTTATACAAATATGTCAACTTAAGCCCTTTTACATTGTTTGCCCCATCTTAGGATTCTTAGGTAATGTTGTAAGTCTTGCGAATGAAATTTCGAAAAGTCGTAACAAAACAAAATTTCAGATACTAAAAAAATAAAATGATTCAGGAAAGAATATTAGTAGGATAAAATAAAAAACCGGCCAAGAGCGTGTCGGGCCACGCTCAGTGTAGGGTTCCGTAGTTTTTCGTACTTTTCTCAAAAACTACTAAACCCATCAAGTTCAAAACAATTTTCCTAGAAAGTCTTTATAAAGTTCTACTTTTGTGATTTTTTTTCATATTTTTTAAACATATGGTTCAAAAGTTAGAGGGGGGGGGGGGACGCACTTTTTTTCCTTTAGGAGCGATTATTTCCGAAAATATTAATATTATCAAAAAACGATCTTAGTAAACCCTTATTCATTTTTAAATACCTATCCAACAATATATCACACGTTGGGGTTGGAATTAAAAAAAATATCAGCCCCCACTTTACATGTAGGGGGGGTACCCTAATAAAACATTTTTTTCCATTTTTTATTTTTGCACTTTGTTGGCGTGATTGATATACATATTGGTACCAAATTTCAGCTTTCTAGTGCTAACGGTTACTGAGATTATACGCGGACGGACGGACGGACGGACGGACGGACGGACGGACAGACAGACATGGCGAAACTATAAGGGTTCCTAGTTGACTACGGAAACCTAAAAAGCTCTCATCAGGATTTGAACCCGGGACCTCTTGCTCCGTAGGCGGGGACACTACCGAGAAGGCTAAGAGATTGTCAAACCCTTATGCACCTGCGATTGCAGCGCCACCTATCTTTTCTTTTTTATGTGCACTTCTGATACTTAAAGCCTTCGCTCCTTACCTCTAATCTTCATAACGCAAACAATAACAGTACCGGGTGAGGTGACGCCCGATTAAATCTTAAATAATTTGCTTTTATTTCGTTAATGCGTTGCAATATTATATCGTTTTCCCCAAAGACTATCACTATAAAACGTCTGCAAGGTAAAACATCTTTTACTACAGTTAATATTACGATTTACAAAGGTAAAAATTCGTCACCGGGCGCGGGAGTATCAAACTAAAATAATTACACGGTCTCACATTAATTCAACTTTTACAGTGTTTAATGTTGGTCAGTTGATATAAGTAGTCTTCTAGCGTACTGGCATTGCAACTCTGTCGTCTAGTGAAGCAAAAATGGTGTCTACAAGAGGAGTACGTTACAAATTCACTGAGGGTGAACGTGTTTTGTGTTATGAACCAGATCCCACAAAAGCTAAAGTCCTGTACGATTCAAAGGTAATTTACATCCATTCAATAATTTGTTAATCTTTGCTTTAGTTGTTTTTTATGAAACTTAACCTTATAACCTTATTGCTGTATTGTGTGGTATTTAATTGTATAGGTTGTTTTTTTTTAAGGTTTTAGAAGTGATAGAAAGCAAGGACAAGCGGGGCAGGAGATCAGTAGAATATCTAATACATTTTCAAGGCTGGAACTCTTCATGGGATCGATGTGTGAGCGAAGATTTTGTGTTAAAGGACACAGAAGAGAACCGGCAGCTACAACGAGACCTTGCTGAGAAGTCACAATTGCAACTGTATGTATATCTTCATACCTATGAATAATATTATTAGAATTGTATCATTAATATCAAAGACAATGGATATAGAGGATTATTGTCAGAAAAAAATTTTTAGTCACTGTGTATAGACTGCCTTCTCTTGACTAAAATCATGTCATGTGACCAAAACATTACAATCTCTGTTTTGGCAATTTTACCCATATTTTACCTGATATATCTTGAAATTGTCAATATTATCCGAGTCATGCCATCATAATTTATTTCTGATGCTTCTGAAGCATGTTTTCTTGCATTCTTTTCTTGATTGATATGCTCCCTTACATACAGTACCGGTCAAAAATTTAAGTTCACTCCTTGTTTTCAGTACAATTGACTGCTTTAGAGAGATAGTTTTTTGTAGTTCAGACGTCAAAATTTGTTTCGTAAACAATTTATATTTTTTTAACATCTGTTTCCCTCAAATCTTATAGGCTAAATAATTATTTGGCCTATATTATCTGGCTAAAACTGTGTTTCGTGTAAAGATGTGTCTCAATTAGTGGCAAAGGCAAGGCCATAAATATAACTAGCATTTTGCCGTCATGTTTATTAGATTTTAGTGAAAGAAAGGTATGTGAATTGTGTCTAACTAGTAAAACAAATCTCCACAAAACAATAAATATAAGTTGAAAACATATTACGACTACCAAACCGAAGATTATTATCATACAAAAGTACTCATTTGTACCGAAATCAAAGGGTGAACTCAAACTTTTGACCGGTACTGTAGTAAAACATAAATATTTCATCAAATAGCTTTCTTAAGTGAACAAAAATTTGAATATCCATGGGCCATGCTCTTCTAATCCATACTATAATATTATAAATGCGAAAGTAACTCTGTCTGTCTGTCTGTCTGTCTGTCTGTTACGCTTTCCCGCTTAAACCACGCAACCGATTTTGATGAAATTTGGAACAGACAATCTTTAGACCCTGAGACAGAACATAGGCTACTTTTTATTTCGAAAAAAAGGGATGAAGGGGTTGAAAAAGAGGTTGAAAGTTTGTATGGGATTTCTTAATTTTAAATGATAATAAAACCATGAAACTTTATATTTTAGCACTTGATAAGAAATCATTAAACATATATTTAAAGTCACATACAGGTCGAACGCGATTAATTAACATTATTTTTACCTTTAAAATAAACATGGTGGGAAATAAACATTAACTAAAAGCGGGTAGATTATATTTATTTGTCTACCCCGAACATTTATATAAATTAATATCGGGTAGTTTTGTGTTGTTTACATCTCCGGTGACATTTTGCTGGGACGTCAGTCTTCCGCGACCACGGCTAGTGCAACCTGGCCGAAACGTTGGGAAAAAAGGTAAAAATAATGTTAATTAATCGCGTTTGACCTGTATGTGACTTTAAATATGTGTACAAAGCGCGAGAACTTAAAGTGTTATATCATTAAACATCTTGATAAGGGATAGGGATAGGAATAGCGATAGGGATAGCGATAGGGAAAGCGATAGGTATAGCGATAGGGATAGCGATACGGATACGGATAATATGGGTATCGTTAGCGGGATACGGATAATCGGTCGGCGGTCTCTTACAATCAATGTGCTCTAAGACGATCGTTGTTTGCTTGCTTGAAGATTACGTTTGCGATAAGTATAAGCAGAATGTAAAAAATTGTAAGGGATAATAGAAAAAAGTACTTTTACCCACCGATCATAGTGTCGAAATACGGGCTATGTGGGATGTTTATAAAGGTTTCCCCAGCGTATATAGAATTACCTACGCTGTGGTCGATGTGTAATATTTCTACAATCATTGCAAGCAAAAGTATTATGTGCAATCGAAATAATCGCAGATAAATATACCTACGGTCCCTACGGATCCAAATGAAAATATTAATGAATACTTTTATTACGCGGGCGAAGCCGCGGGTAAAAGCTAGTTTTTTTTATAAGGATAGTGATCCAATCTCATATGGCAACATTATGCAGCTACTGAAAATGATATTTTAATCTGACTTTATTTTCAGTGCCTTGTGCCTCTGCAATAATATAGTTGCAAATTGTTGAGCAATACACTTCATTTGTTTTTGCACTTGTGAATCCACTGGCTTTAGATGCTGACTATCAAAACAGGAATTTTTGTTTTTCCTATTTAATATTATTGTAACTAATATTAGCCATGTATGTATTGTAACTAGAGATGCACCGAATATTCGGTTACTATTCGGTATCCGGCCTATTCGGCCCTTATTTTAATATTCGGCCGGATACCGGATAGTGACACTGACATACTATCCGGCCGGGTACCAGATGTGCAATTTTTTATTGAATGATTTTTAGGGTAAACAAATTAAATGTAAAAAAAACAGTTACGGCTATAATACTTATAATCATAGCCCTTTATTATTAAAAAAATAAACATTTACTTGAACAAAAACGGACTCCGCGCGAAGTTCACTACGAATCAAGTCAAAACCTGCACGACGCGCCCGCTCCCTGCTTAAATTGTAGGTAAAATTCTGCTGCCGAATATTCGGCCGATGGTGGGGTCGAATATTCGGTATCCGGTATCCGGCCAAATAACTATTCGTTGCATCTCTAATTGTAACTAATATTTGTTCATACATATGTATCTTGTCATGGTACTGAAGGCATATTGTTTATGATCAAAGTTCAAAGTTTTGAATTTTATATCAATGAAAAACCCTGTGCTCAGTGGCGCCTACCTGTACCGGCGCGAGCGCAAGAAGGGCAGCGGCGCGGGCCCGGCCAAGCGCGCGCGCCACGGGTTCAGCGACGACGGCTCCTCGTCCAGCACGCAGCCCGACGGTGAGCCTGCGACTAGCGACCATAACAGTAGCCGAGGAATGCCTACTAATCACATGCCTTCAGGTAGACCGAGTGCTCATTTCATGTGTCAAAAATGTGCAGTGCGAAACATAAAAAATTGGATACTTTGAATCATGTCATATTGCTTGCATGATTTACTTTTTTTTCCATTCACACCAAACTGAATCATGAACTGATTTTAAACCTTAAGGATGTCCTTGCGTGTTGAATGTTCTCTGTTGCTTTGTTTGTAGGTAATGTAGGTATTAGTGTTGTTTTAAGCACTTATTTAGTTCCATGTATTAACATAGTAGTAAACTCAATGTTGCCTACATTAAATTTATCTAATTTTCTTTTTGTAAAACTTCCATTAAATATCTAAATTTAGTTATGCCCTGTACAGGACAACTCATGCCAAACACAGTTTATTCACCATAGTGCCAAAACCATTGGCTATGCTGTACTGTAATGGGGAATGGGCTAAACGCTGACTTCTTATTAATCTCGATCAAAAGTGGGTAAACAACAGGTGTATGCAGGTATATATAATAAATAAGTTATTTTATTGTAGATGGGTCGACGGGCGACACGGACTCGTCCACGGGCTCGGGCTGCAGCAGCCCGCACTCGCCGCCGCCGCACCAGGGCCGCGCGCACATCACGCTACCCTCCGCGCTCAGGTACTGCTTACACCACACTAGGACATTAACATCACAGAAAGTAACATTTTTACAACTGTGTCATTCACAACGAAGCATGAATTTTACTAATATAACCTTTAATCTCATGAAAATATGAAATGTTTCGTAATCCTTCTGCGAAATTGTGTGTACACATAAATTCATTTTCAATTAAACTTGAGAAACAATGTTTATAAACAGCTTGTGGGCTATAACGATTTTAACTTTACTATTAGGGATATTATGTCCAAATTGCAGTATAGTTTTACTTTTGATGACAGCTCCATATCTAGTGATATGTAGTCGAGTTACACACACACACCAAAGTTTGGCTTTGGCTACTCCACAGCAAATGTCGCAACTTATTGGTTTTACACATTTTTTTAGTATTTTATTAATCACTTATGCCTGAGTTGTGCAAATAAGTGTACTTAAACACAAAACAATTTCAAAATCAAAAATAATTTTATTTGCCAGAGATCGTCTGACGTTCGACTACCACCTGGTAGTGAAACGCGGCCGCCTCTCTCGACTGCCCGCGGCGCCGAGCGCGGCGCAGGTGCTGGAGTCGTTCGTGAAGTGGTTCGCGCGCGCCGGCGCCTGGCACCCGCAACGCCCGCGTCACGATCCGCCCATGAAGCCCGACCTGCGCGACGTGTCATGCAGGTGAGGGCTCTGTTCTTTGTTGCCATAGCGACAGCCTGGTATTCTAGTGTAGACCACCGTATGTACCACGGTAGTGAAATAAGGAGGTCACGGGTGCTGGATTCGTTCGTGAAGTGGTTCGCCGTCGACCCGCCCATGAAGCCCCACTTGCGTTGTGTTTCCATGACGACGGGCTGGCTAGACAAGATTTTAAATAGTAATAAGATAATGTTGTTCATCATCTCTTGATAACAAACGTTATACGTTCATTTTTTGTTCAGATTGAATCTGGTTCGCGAGGTGGCGGACGGCCTGCGCGTATATTTCGACTTCGTGCTGCGCGCTCAGTTGCTGTACAAACAGGAGCGTCAGCAGTACCACGAGCTGTGCGGCCAGTTCCTGCAGGAGTGAGTACATACTGCTGCTTGTGCCAAGGTTACGGACGGCCTGGACGTGTGTATACATCGACCTCGCGCTGCCATATTTGTGCTGCTCAGCGAGTTGCGTTCGGAAATGAATCTAAACTCCTCCTTATTATGGGACTAATCAACGCAACTCCCATACATGATATGGCGAATTTTGTGATAATGGCAGATGCTTTCGTGCAACTGGCCGTTAGGCGCATTAGTATAGATTCCAGGTACTACGCCTACTGTAGCGACAGGCTTCGGTGACAAAATGCGCCACTAAGGGTGCCTTTTCACCAGAGATGTGCTACGCTACATCGCTATAGATGAGTCCGATATCCACCAATCGGCGTAGTCGAACCCGTTCCCACTAGCGCTACGCTTTGTGGAACAATTAACATGATCGGTGGATATCAAACACATCCACGTAGCGTATCTCTGGTGGGAAGGAGTGCCTTTCCAAAACCCGTTCCTACCCGTTAAATTGAATAATGGTAATATTTCAGGGACTCGGCCGAGGAGGAGGAGATGAAGTCGGAGGTGGAGGAAGAGGAAGGCGCGGCGGAGGCGGCGGCGGCGGAGGAGGCGGAGGACATCAAGAGCCCCAAGATCCCCGAGTACTCGCACCTGCCGCCCGACCCCACCGAGCCCGACCCGCCCGCAGGTACGTCCCCGTCGCCGCGCCGGCTCGCCTGCGAGGGGACGATAAAGGAGGTTCAAACCCAGATTAGGTTCGGCCGAGTCGTCTAACGCCGCTAGCGGGAAAAACCGTCCCATCTCTTCTCATACATTTCAAGTCTATATGACTCAGTGTAAAGGGGATTATACTTTTTACAGCTAACAAACCACGACCGGTCTTTAGATTGAAATGCTAGTCTACTTTTAATAACGACTTGCTTATGCAGTGAGCTAATTATTTTTGTAATCGTCTCCATGCATTCACTGAAAAATAAAATTGTATCCAGTAAATCCAAGTCAGTGGAGTCTTGGAGTGTTACTGAAATAGATGTGAACGGGTATTGGCTGTATACACATACAGGTAGTATTGCAGTATATAATTTGGGATGAGAACGAGGTCACCGCGTTTTTCACATTATGCTACGATTCGAGCACCACAACGGCGTTGTATTTTACTCTTTGACAGCACAGTAATAGTACATTGTGCAACAAGGGGAGGAAGTTGAATATTACTAACGAGAGTAAGTTAAATCGCGACGGCTTGCCGGAGCGATTTAAAGACTCGAGTTAGTAATATTCATACTCCCCGAGTTACACACAATGTTTTTCATCACATTTGAGAGAAAAATACAGAGGAAACAGTCATAAGGCAAAACCTTCAACCGGCGGCGTTGCGACCAGTAGTGTATCTTGATCTACATCAGATTATTCATATTAAATCCATTGTTTTTGATAACAAACACTTTTTGAACGAAAACAAACACGAAAATACTGCATATAAATTAAATGCAACGTTCAAAAAAACATATAAATCATATAACTGAACTAAAATTGTACTTATTTTTCATTCATATAAAAACTGTTGTACTCTCCGTTGCTAGGCAACGGTGGGTGCCTCGCGTACGCACGCGGTCAAGCGCGAGTAGAGAGCATATTGTCAGATTGTAAATTATAACAATTTATCTGAGTTAAATTTTACGAAATAAATGCAAAACACACTGAAATAATTGTAAAACATAAATAAAATGCATTTTTCATACCGTATAATATATTTTATAGCTTAATAGTAAAATTTTGGTTGTGCAATAAAAATCCTTGGCAGATTGAAACATCCTTTGCCTGAAATATTGTACGGATTGTGATAATTTTTAAAACTAAATCCATTATTCCCTTGGGAATAAAATAGTACATTATGCTTCAGTACACGTAGACGCAATGATACCTTTAAACAGCAAATGTGATGAAAACATATATGTATTTTGAAACAGCCACAGAAGAGCAATCGAACAACCACGAGGAGCCAGCGCCGGCGGCAACGGCAGCGGCGGGCAGTGAAGAGGCTGCCGCCAACGACGCGAGCAACAGCAAGGAGCCCGCCAAGAGCGAGCCCAGCGCCGACGAGGCCGACGGCAAGCGCCCCGCCACGCGCGGCAACCTCAACCGCCGGTGAGGCTACTCCATCAACGGAGACTAATCTTGCCAAGAATAACCTAACCACAAAATTAAAATTTTGAAAAAACCCCCGACCGCGACATAGTGAACCGATTTTCATGAAACATGGCTAAGAACACTCCCGACTAACTCACCTTTCAAAAAAAAAAACTAAATCGAAATCGGTTCACCCGTTCGGGAGCTACGGTGCCACAGACAGACACACACACAGACAGACAAACAGACAGACACGTCAAACTTATAACACCCCGTCGTTTTTGCGTCGGGGGTTAAAAATACGCTCGGGCGAGCCAAACGTACCCGCATGAGCACGGACGTTTTGCGCGCAAGGCGTGCGGTCAGTGTGGACCCGGCTATTCTTGTGTTGCCAATTCTACAACAGTGTAACTTATAGAAAATAAATGAGGGGCTATTTATTTCGTAGCTGTCACCTTTTTGACGTAGAATGCTTACACATGCCAACAACTCTGTATCGAAATAGTGCAGTACCTTTTATTATTTATTTTATTGTGTGTACCTAGGTACCTTACCATGTCCATGTACAGCCCGACTCAAATATCATCATCCTCCTTGCATTATCCCCGCATCCGCTACGGTTCGTGAGAGCCTGTGGTCCGCTTTGACGATTAATCTCTAACCCTGACTCAAATATCAACTTTCTAAAAAAACAAGTAAAGTATCTTTTGTTACATATTTTTTTCGAACAACTGAAATCAACCTAGTGAAAAAAATAGATTCAAACTTTCATAATTCGACTTTAAAAACTGGTGTATGGGCTTTCAGTTAAATACCATTTATTTGAATGAAGTAGCACATAGAATAGATCGTCATAAACAGCCATTGTATAATTCGTCCAGGTTGCGGTCTCACAAGTCGGCCGTGTCGCAGTCGGAGAACGATGAGCCCGCGCCCTGCACATCCACGGGAGAGCAGCGCGCCTTCGAGACTCTCTCGTCCAGGTACGAGTACTAGCCTTCAACTGTAGCACAGTATAATAAAGAGTACTATCGGACAGTATGGCCACTCCCGCTCCCCGCTGAAAGTGCCGCCCACCCGCTCTCGGTTACCTCATAGATACCGCCTGTCAAAAAACGCGACCAATGATTTGTCATATCCACAGATGTCATATATACCATAGATCAAGCAAACGTATCTACTTAGCGTGTCAAATGAACTCAGTGAAATCCACTGAGTTGTCCGTCTTTAATCGCAGCTTGCAGCTTTCGGACGTCAATTTTTGTAAGTTGAAGTCAATCAAAACATAAAAAATGCCTCGTTACGTGATATTCAATTGCAACAACACAAAAATTATGAACAATCAAGAGCCTGAGACATATTTAAAATTACAGGCAAGAAACAACTTCAGTACAAAATTTGACACGCTCGGCCCCTATACAAATAGATGAACTTGTTTCTTCTATATAAATAAAGTTCTGTGGTCATATCTCATTCATGCAAGCATGGTACGCGTTCACCTACACGAGCTAAAGCCCCATTTAGATGGTACGAGATTCTCGCCCGTTTTGGTCGAGAAACTCGTATGCGATAATCGCCTGGCGAGTATCGTATGAAAACGTTTACATTCGTGCGAGAAATAAAAACTCGCATACGAGTATCGTATGCGATAGTCGCCAGGCGAAATAGTCAGTTTACATGATACGATATTTTTTATCGTACTTCGATAATCGTATACGTTAGAGGCGAGAAACTCGTACCATCTAAATGGGGCTTTACACTGTGTGCATAGGAACGCATGCGCGGATCCAGGGGGGGGCTGGGCCCTTACCACGTGACCCCCCCCCCCCTGGGCACGAAGCTGGATCCGCGCTTGTAGGAACGCCCCTCTTTCATATACATATTTGGTCGTCATTGTCCGAGGTGTGACTGTATAATTACAGTCAATACCCCAAGAGCTATCCGGTCTTGCTACTACTGGGAAAATAACTTAATTCTATAACAGTACTTTTTATCTCACCAAAAATTAAGTTTGGTAATTTGGTACAGTTTTTTTAGTTAAGCCACCAAAATTTGTGACAAGAAACGTATAATATAATAAAAAAAAGATTATTTTAATTCACTAAAAATCAGGCGAAAATGGTATCAGGACTTTTGTTTTAAATTCGACTACTTTAATTTATGATCTTTATAACACATTAAGAAACCACCTATTTTTGTGAATGATACTTCGTAGTAGCAAAAAGCGGAGTAATTAAATTAGTTATGACGCAAGCAATAAAATGACAAGTGAAGTTATGGTTGTTTTGTATCTACATTATGTGTTGAAACACTATTTCTACTGAAACCACCCCAAAAACAAAACGGAAGTTCAGTATTTTACTAGCTCAGAATAACATTCAGGGCAAAAATTATATCAGCAAAAAAATTGGAACAGACTTTTCGTTAAGATCAAAATAAAGAAGTATAAAAAATAATCCACCTTTAAATGCACGCCAAGAAGCGCTAAAATCTGTACTGAAAGAAGTATTTTCATATTTTTCATTTACCTACAAACTCTACTATTGACGATGTCATTTTCTGCATTATTTCAAAAGTTAGTTATTCATTCGTATTTTCATTACATCGCGGTATAATAATATATTTCGCCACCTTCACTATCGCTTAAATAGCTCAGTTATAGTTGCGTAAGACTATGGGCGCGCTCCTGACCTGACGTCGTGGGTTCGATCCTCGGCAGTGGAAATCTTTTTTTCTTGTTATTATTTTTTTATCTTTTACACCCTTTTCAACCCTCTCTTTTTAAATATTGATTTTTTAGTATTTGATTTACAACCCATTTCATTGAAATTTTGTTAGACACATGTAATGCAATAAGTTTAAAAATTGTCTTTCAGTATTAGTATTGATTGAAGGTAACCTAAGGTTCAACATCGTGCGTCGTTCCTACTAACCGCAATACTCTGTCTTAGCTAACCATCGCTAGACGTTATGCCCTTGTAATAAGGATTACAAGTGTACAGTGACAGTTGTCCGGTATGACTCATAGATTTATATATCATTAAGCTAGATTGAGTTGTTAGGCCAAAAAGTGTGTCCACATGAGAGGGTAAAGTTGGGGCTGGTGTCCCTCTCGCACTTATTGCCACTGTCAAAATTATTTGAATGACGTCATCACTGTCATTATTTGGGGATACCAGTCAATATTCAAAGTTACTACCAAATCTACTAATGCCGAATTAAAGGTTTTTTTTATTGCGCAAATCTTTGGTTTTATGGCTTCATAATAATGACTTACCAATTCATTACAAGGTATTAATATCCTTGCCTCGATATAATACAAAAATAATTTAAGAAGTTTATAAACTTAGTTATCATACAGGTAAAAATACTACTACTGTAGTAATCTCTTTAACACTGGTCACAGGTGCGAGAGGGACACCAGCCCCAACTTTGACCCTCTCATGTGGACACACTTTTACTAGTCTGATAAGAACGCCTTTCTGCACCGGTGATAAAGTTCAATTTAGTATGGCAAAAAAAGTGTGAGCTCAGTCCCTATTGAAAGTCCATGGTATGAGTCAATGAAAAATTGGCTAAATAGTAATCAGAAAACAAGCAAAAAGGGTAGAATATATTTCTTATAAGTTATTTCTTTGGATTACATTACAAAATGAATGTATTATACATTATAATACTCGTTGTAATTGTATATATTTCAATGAATAATTTTATTTGTTCAAATTAATGACTTTCAAGGAACAAAAACTATTGAGTCGCTATTAGACCGTTTTCACATTATCCGATCCGATAACGGATGTCGGAAGGATATCAATAGAAGAATCCAAGATTCCGCCTGTAATGTATGGAACTAGTTTTTTAAAGGCCGGTCTTTCTTGTTGCTTTTTTTTTTTGCTTTGCTTGTTTGTTTTTTTGCTTTGCTTTTTTGCTTTTTTGTTTCTTTGCTTAGCTTGTTTGTTTTTTTGCTTTACTTGTTTGCTTTTTTGCTTTAGCCTTTGTGTGCTTGGATTGGAAGCACTCTCTGCCCGCAGCTCGGCCTGCGGCCTTCGCGTGCTTGGGAGCCTGTCAGACACGCTCCGGGCCTTCGGCCCTCCGCGTAGTTACTGTGGGGGTTGTAGGGAAGTTGGAGCTTAAACACGATCCAATAGTTAAAGTGTCTTGAGAAGCTCACGACGGGCCTGCGGCCTGCGGCCTCCGGCCCGTCGTTTCGCTTCTCTAAGACACTTTTACTATTGGGTCGTGTTTGAACTCCAACTTCCCGGTCCGCCGGCGAGCCGATCAGGGACGCTCCGGGCCTTCGGCCCTACGCGGAGCTCGGCCTTCGGCCTTCGCTGGGTTTCGAAGCTCCGCGTCGGGCCTTTGGCCCGCCGCTTCGCTTATTTAGATACTTTTTGTTATTGTTTTCTTGGGAGCACAGTCTGCACGCAGCTCGGAACTTGGACCGGAGCAATGACCGTCGGGCTGTAGAACGCTCCCTCAGGCTGGTAGGGAAATTTGACTTTGTCCCCTCTCGCCGCCGTTTTTGACTTTTCCAAAAAAATTTTTTTCTCATTTCTATTTTTGGCCCCCGCTCTTACCACGTGCCAAATTTGAACGCGCTCGGACCGAAAATAAAAAAAAATATTTCAAAGTCGGCCATTTTGAAATTTTGTAAATGCCATTCGATGGACCTCAGATAACTGTACAACATTAGTTTAAGCACTATTAACCTTTTTCCTACCGTTACGGAGCTATGGGGATTTAAAAAAAAACCTCCATACAAACTGGTAGGGAAATTTGACTTTGTCCCCTCTCGCCACCGTTTTTGACTTTTCCAAATTTTTTTTTCTCATTTCTATTTTTGGCCCCCGTTCTTACCACGTGCCAAATTTGAACGCGCTCGGACAAAAAATAAAAAAAAAAAATTTCAAAGTCGGCCATTTTGAAATTTTGTAAATGCCATTCGATGGACCTCAGATAAGTGTACAACATTAGTTCAAGCACTATTAACCTTTTTCCTACCGTTACGGAGCTATGGGGATTTAAAAAAAGGACCTCCATACAAATTTCAATTGACCTTCAAAGGGCGCCATTTTGAATTTTTCAAAATTTTCTTTTTGTATACTAATCTTGGGGTGGCTGTCTACCCGTGTGCAAAATTTCAGCGCGCTCGGACCATTTTGAAATTTTTCAAAAAAAAAAGTCGGCCATTTTGATTTTTTTTTAATGCCATTCGATGGACCTCGGGTGACTGTATAACATTTGTTTGAGCACTTTTCACTTCTTTGTACCGTTACGGAGCTATGGTAATTAAAAGAAAAACCTCCATTCAAATTTCAATTGGCCCTCAAAGGCCGCCATTTTGAATTTTTCAAAATTTTCTTTTTGAGTATAAATCTTGGGGCCACCTTCCACCCGTGTGCCAAATCTCAGCGCGCTAGGACCATTTTGAAATTTTTCAAAAAAAAAAGTCGGCCATTTAGAATTTTTTTTAATGCAATTTTTTTCTACTCGGATACCTGTATGACATTTGGTCGAGAACCCCCCGGCTATCTCTTACGGTTTAAAAGTTGCCATACAAAATAAAAGTGGCCAGTTTTCCCACATTTGTAGCATTTTTCAAATTTTTTTTATTTCATTCGAATCAAGGCCGCTTGGAGATTCTACGACCAAAATTTGAGCACTCCACGATAAATTTGAAAAATTGTCAAAAAAAAAAGTCGGCCATTTGAAAAAAAAAATGGCGGCGTCAAAAACTGCCCAGGGTCCTCTATGACATTTGGTCGAACACTCCCCGGCTAACTTCAGCCGTTTGGCCAGGCCGTCCAACATTTTTTTACCCGGAACCGGTAGACCGACGGTCTGATCTATCCGGGGTCGCAGGACCAAACTCTATACGACCACACCAAACACTGCCACCTGCAAAAACTCCTTCTGCCCATTTTTTGAAAAATGTCAGTCGGGTTGTAGCTTTATATTATATAGACTAGTTTTTTAAAGGTGCGCGGGGCCCGAGGGCCCCGCGGTGTTCTTTTTTTGTTTTGCTTTATTGTTTTTGCTTTTGCTTTTTGTTTTTGTGTTTTGCTTTTGCTTTTTGTTTTTGAGCTATGCTTTTTTGATTTATTGCTTTGCTTGTTTGCTTTTTTGCTTTAGCCTTTGCGTGCTTGGGAGCACTCTCTGCCCGCAGCTCGGCCTGCGGCCTCGCGTGCTTGGGAGCCTGTCAGACACGCTCCGGGCCTTCGGCCCTCCGCGTAGTTACTGTGGGGGTTGTACGAAAGTTGGAGCTTAAACACGACCCAATAGTAAAAGTGTCTTGAGAAGCTCACGACGGGCCTGCGGCCTGCGGCCTCCGGCCCGTCGTTTCGCTTCTCTAAGACACTTTTACTATTGGGTCGTGTTTAAGCTCCAACTTCCCGGTCCGCCGGCGAGCCGATCAGGGACGCTCCGGGCCTTCGGCCCTACGCGGAGCTCGGCCTTCGGCCTTCGCTGGGTTTCGAAGCTCCGCGTCGGGCCTTCGGCCCGCCGCTTCGCTTGTTAAGATACTTTTTGTTATTGCGGCCTGCGGCCTCCGGCCCGTCGTTTCGCTTCTCTAAGACACTTTTACTATTGGGTCGTGTTTAAGCTCCAACTTCCCGGTCCGCCGGCGAGCCGATCAGGGACGCTCCGGGCCTTCGGCCCTACGCGGAGCTCGGCCTTCGGCCTTCGCTTGGTTTCGAAGCTCCGCGTCGGGCCTTCGGCCCGCCGCTTCGCTTATTAAGATACTTTTTGTTATTGTTTTGTTTGGGAGCACAGTCTGTACGCAGCTCGGCCTGCGGCCTTCGCGTGCTTGGGAGCACTCTGCCCGCAGCTCGGCCTGAGGCCTTCGCGTGCTTGGGAGCCTCTCAGACACGCTCCGGGCCTTCGGCCCTCAGCGTAGTTTCTGTGGGGGTTGAAGGGAAGTTGGAGCTTAAACACGACCCAATAGTAAAAGTGTCTTGAGAAGCTCACGACGGGCCTACGGCCTGTGGCCTCCGGCCCGTCGTTTCGCTTCTCTAAGACACTTTTACTATTGGGTCGTGTTTAAGCTTCAACTTCCCGGTCCGCCGGCGAGCCGATCAGGGACGCTCCGGGCCTTCGGCCCTACGCGGAGCTCGGCCTTCGGCCTTCGCTGGGTTTCGAAGCTCTGCGTCGGGCCTTCGGCCCGCCGCTTCGCTTGTTAAGATACTTTTTGTTATTGTTTTGCTTGGGAGCACTGTCTGTACGCAGCTCGGCCTGCGGCCTTCGCGTGCTTGGGAGCACTCGGCCCGCAGCTCGGCCTGCGGCCTTCGCGTGCTTGGGAGCCTCTCAGACACGCTCCGGGCCTTCGGCCCTCCACGTAGTTACTGTGAGAGTTGTAGGTAAGTTGGAGCTTAAACACGACCCAATATTAAAAGTGTCTTGAGAAGCTCACGACGGGCCTACGGCCTGCAGCCTCCGGCCCGTCGTTTCGCTTCTCTAAGACACTTTTACTATTGGGTCGTGTTTAAGCTCCAACTTCCCGGTCCGCCGGCGAGCCGATCAGGGACGCTCCGGGCCTTCGGCCCTACGCGGAGCTCGGCCTTCGGCCTTCGCTGGGTTTCGAAGCTCCGCGTCGGGCCTTTGGCCCGCCGCTTCGCTTATTTAGATACTTTTTGTTATTGTTTTCTTGGGAGCACAGTCTGCACGCAGCTCGGCCTGCGGCCTTCGCGTGCTTGGGAGCACTCTGCCCGCAGCTCGGCCTGCGGCCTTCGCGTACTTGGGAGCCTGTCAGACACGCTCCGGGCCTTCGGTCCTCCGCGTAGTTACTGTGGGGATTGTAGGATTTGTAGGGAAGTTGGACTTCCGGCCTGCGGCCTCCGGCCCGCCGCGTCGCTTTTTAGACACTTTTACTTATATTTTCTTGCTTGGGAGCACTGTCTGTACGCAGCTCGGAACTTGGACCGGAGCAATGACCGTTGGGCTGTGGAACGCTCCCTCAAGCTGGTAGGGAAATTTGACTTTGTCCCCTCTCGCCGCCGTTTTTGACTTTTCCAAAAAAATTTTTTACTCATTTCTATTTTTGGCCCCCGTTCTTACCAAGTCCCAAATTGGAACGCGCTCGGACCGAAAATAAAAAAAAAATAATTCAAAGTCGGCCATTTTGAAATTTTGTAAATGCCATTCGATGGACCACAAATAACTGTACAACATTAGTTTAAGCACTATTAACCTTTCTCCTACCGTTACGGAGCTATGGGGATTTAAAAAAAAACCTCCATACAAACTGGTAGGGAAATTTGACTTTGTCCCCTCTCGCCACCGTTTTTGACTTTTCCGAATTTTTTTTTTCTCATTTCTATTTTTGGCCCCCGTTCTTACCACGTGCCAAATTTGAACGCGCTCGGACCGAAAATAAAAAAAAAAATTTTCAAAGTCGGCCATTTTGAAATTTTGTAAATGCCATTCGATGGACCTCAGATAACTGTACAACATTAGTTCAAGCACTATTAACCTTTTCCCTACCGTTACGGAGCTATGGGGATTTAAAAAAAGGACCTCCATACAAATTTCAATTGGCCTTCAAAGGGCGCCATTTTGAATTTTTCAAAATTTTCTTTTTGTATACTAATTTTGGGGTGGCTGTCTACCTGTGTGCAAAATTTCAGCGCGCTCGGACCATTTTGAAATTTTTCAAAAAAAAAAAGTCGGCCATTTTGATTTTTTTTTAATGCCATTCGATGGACCTCGGGTGACTGTATAACATTTGTTTGAGCACTTTTCACTTCTTTGTACCGTTACGGAGCTATGGTAATTAAAAGAAAAACCTCCATTCAAATTTCAATTGGCCCTCAAAGGCCGCCATTTTGAATTTTTCAAAATTTTCTTTTTGAATACTAATCTTAGCGCGACCGTCCACCCGTGTGCCAAATCTCAGCGCGCTAGGACCATTTTGAAAATTTTCAAAAAAAAAGTCGGCCATTTTGATTTTTTTTTAATGCAACTTTTTCTACTCGGATATCTGTATGACATTTGGTCGAGCACCCCCCGGCTATCTCTTACGGTTTAAAAGTTGCCATACAAAATAAAAGTGGCCAGTTTTCCCACATTTGTAGCACTTTTCAATTTTTTTTTATTTCATTCGAATCAAGGCCGCTTGGAGATTCTACGACCAAAATTTGAGCACTCCACGATAAATTTGAAAAATCGTCAAAAAAAAAAGTCGGCCATTTTGAAAAAAAAAATGGCGATGTCAAAAACTGCCCAGGGTCCTCTATGACATTTGGTCGAACACTCCCCGGCTAACTCCAGCCGTTTGGCCAGGCCGTCCAACATTTTTTTACCCGGAACCGGTAGACCGACGGTCTGATCTATCAGGGGTCGCAGGACCAAACTCTATACGACCACACCAAACACTGCCACCTTCAAATCCCCCTTCTGCCCATTTTTTGAAAAATGTCAGTCGGGTTGTAGCTTTATATTATATAGACTAGTTTTTTAAAGGTGCGCGGGGCCCGAGGGCCCCGCGGTGTTCTTATTTGTTTTTTGTTTTTGCTTTTGCTTTTTGTTTTTTGCTTTTGCTTTTTGTTTTTGAGTTATGCTTATGCTTTTTGTTTTTGAGCTATGCTTGTTTGCTTTTTTGCTTTAGCCTTTGCGTGCTTGGGAGCACTCTCTGCCCGCAGCTCGGCCTGCGGCCTCGCGTGCTTGGGAGCCTGTCAGACACGCTCCGGGCCTTCGGCCCTCCGCGTAGTTACTGTGGGGGTTGTAGGGAAGTTGGAGCTTAAACACGACCCAATAGTAAAAGTGTCTTGAAGCTCACGACGGGCCTGCGGCCTGCGGCCTCCGGCCCGTCGTTTCGCTTCTCTAAGACACTTTTACTATTGGGTCGTGTTTAAGCTCCAACTTCCCGGTCCGCCGGCGAGCCGATCAGGGACGCTCCGGGCCTTCGGCCCTACGCGGAGCTCGGCCTTCGGCCTTCGCTGGGTTTCGAAGCTCCGCGTCGGGCCTTCGGCCCGCCGCTTCGCTTATTATGACACTTTTAATTATTGTCCTGCTTGGGAGCACAGTCTGCACGCAGCTCGGCCTGCGGCCTTCGCGTGCTTGGGAGCACTCTGCCCGCAGCTCGGCCTGCGGCCTTCGCGTGCTTGGGAGCCTCTCAGACACGCTCCGGGCCTTCGGCCCTCCGCGTAGTTACTGTGTGGATTGTAGGGAAGTTGGAGCTTAAACACGACCCAATAGTAAAAGTGTCTTGAGAAGCTCACGACGGGCCTGCGGCCTGCGGCCTCCGGCCCGTCGTTTCGCTTCTCTAAGACACTTTTACTATTGGGTCGTGTTTAAGCTCCAACTTCCCGGTCCGCCGGCGAGCCGATCAGGGACGCTCCGGGACTTCGGCCCTACGCGGAGCTCGGCCTTCGGCCTTCGCTGGGTTTCGAAGCTCCGCGTCGGGCCTTTGGCCCGCCGCTTCGCTTATTTAGATACTTTTTGTTATTGTTTTCTTGGGAGCACAGTCAGCACGCAGCTCGGCCTGCGGCCTTCGCGTGCTTGGGAGCACTCTGCCCGCAGCTCGGCCTGCGGCCTTCGCGTACTTGGGAGCCTGTCAGACACGCTCCGGGCCTTCGGCCCTCCGCGTAGTTACTGTGGGGATTGTAGGATTTGTAGGGAAGTTGGACCTCCGGCCTGCGGCCTCCGGCCCGCCGCGTCGCTTTTTAGACACTTTTACTTATATTTTCTTGCTTGGGAGCACTGTCTGTACGCAGCTCGGAACTTGGACCGGAGCAATGACCGTCGGGCTGTAGAACGCTCCCTCAGGCTGATAGGGAAATTTGACTTTGTCCCCTCTCGCCGCCGTTTTTGACTTTTCCAAAAATTTTTTTTCTCATTTCTATTTTTGGCCCCCGCTCTTACCACGTGCCAAATTTGAACGCGCTCGGACCGAAAAAAAAAAAAAAAATTTCAAAGTCGGCCATTTTGAAATTTTGTAAATGCCATTCGATGGACCTCAGATAACTGTACAACATTAGTTTAAGCACTATTAACTTTTTTCCTACCGTTACGGAGCTATGGGAATTTAAAAAAAAAAACCTCCATACAAACTGGTAGGGAAATTTGACTTTGTCCCCTCTCGCCACCGTTTTTGACTTTTCCAAATTTTTTTTTTCTCATTTCTATTTTTGGCCCCCGTTCTTACCACGTGCCAAATTTGAACGCGCTCGGACCGAAAAAAAAAAAAAATTTCAAAGTCGACCATTTTGAAATTTTGTAAATGCCATTCGATGGACCTCAGATAACTGTACAACATTAGTTCAAGCACTATTAACCTTTTCCCTACCGTTACGGAGCTATGGGGATTTAAAAAAGGACCTCCATACAAATTTCAATTGGCCTTCAAAGGGCGCCATTTTGAATTTTTCAAAATTTTCTTTTTGTATACTAATCTTGGAGTGGCTGTCTACCCGTGTGCAAAATTTCAGCGCGCTCGGACCATTTTGAAATTTTTCAAAAAAAAAAGTCGGCCATTTTGATTTTTTTTAAATGCCATTCGATGGACCTCGGGTGACTGTATAACATTTGTTTGAGCACTTTTCACTTCTTTGTACCGTTACGGAGCTATGGTAATTAAAAGAAAAACCTCCATTCAAATTTCAATTGGCCCTCAAAGGCCGCCATTTTGAATTTTTCAAAATTTTCTTTTTGAATAATAATCTATGCGCGACCTTCCACCCGTGTGCCAAATCTCAGCGCGCCAGGACCATTTTGAAAATTTTCAAAAAAAAAAAGTCGGCCATTTTGATTTTTTTTTTTAATGCAACTTTTTTCTACTCGGATACCTGTATGACATTTGGTCGAGCACCCCCCGGCTATCTCTTACGGTTTAAAAGTTGCCATACAAAATAAAAGTGGCCAGTTTTCCCACATTTGTAGCACTTTTCAATTTTTTTTTTATTTCATTCGAATCAAGGCCACTTGGAGATTCTATGACCAAAATTTGAGCTCTCTACGACAAACTTGAAAAATCGTCAAAAAAAAAAGTCGGCCATTTTGAAAAAAAAATGGCGGCGTCAAAAACTGCCCAGGGTCCTCTATGACATTTGGTCGAACATTCCCCGGCTAACTCCAGCCGTTTGGCCAGGCCGTCCAACATTTTTTTACCCGGAACCGGTAGACCGACGGTCTGATCTATCCGGGGTCGCAGGACCAAACTCTATACGACCACACCAAACACTGCCACCTTCAAATCCCCCTTCTGCCTATTTTTGGAAAAATGTCAGTCGGGTTGTAGCTTTATATTATATAGATATCGGTCCGACATCCGATATCGGATCGGATAATGTGAAAACGTACTACATTTTACTCTTTTTAATACCAAGATTAATTAGAGTCAGTTGTATGGTCGGTACGTAGTGTAAATAAAAAGTCGAAAAGTAGGTCCTTTCTATACTTTTTGCTATGTATTTTATATTTCAATAGGCAGGCTTTTGTACCCATATTACAGTACTTTCAATATGTGCTATCCTATAATTAAATTCGAACACTCGCGTATTAGACACTTCTAATATTATTTGAATGGCATTACCAACATTAAATCTCCTTTTGAAAATAAATTTTAAAGAATATCCCACACTATCAGATCAGAACCACTGGTATTTAATTTAAAACAAATGGCTATAATAAATAAATCCGATAAACCTTTGGGTTGTCTGCTGTCGAATTTAATTATTTTCATAGAAAATATTTTAATTTGTATCCTTCCAGCTCGAGATTCTTGGAAGCCTTGTAAATTTTTCTTTGTGACAACAAGATATGACATTTATTTTAGGAAATTTACACATACATACATTACATACATTTATTGTAATAAACGGAGTACAAGTGACCAAGATAAAGATGATACAGTAGGGTATTTTTAAAGTTTATGTAATGAAGAAGTAAAATTGCGGCCTTTTCTATATAATATAAAGCTACAACCCGACTGACATTTTTCCAAAAATAGGCAGAAGGGGGATTTGAAGGTGGCAGTGTTTGGTGTGGTCGTATAGAGTTTGGTCCTGCGACCCCGGATAGATCAGACCGTCGGTCTACCGGTTCCGGGTAAAAAAATGTTGGACGGCCTGGCCAAACGGCTGGAGTTAGCCGGGGAGTGTTCGACCAAATGTCATAGAGGACCCTGGGCAGTTTTTGACGCCGCCATTTTTTTTTCAAAATGGCCGACTTTTTTTTTTGACGATTTTTCAAATTTATCGTGGAGTGCTCAAATTTTGGTCGTAGAATCTCCAAGCGGCCTTGATTCGAATGAAATAAAAAAAAATTGAAAAGTGCTACAAATGTGGGAAAACTGGCCACTTTTATTTTGTATGGCAACTTTTAAACCGTAAGAGATAGCCGGGGGGTGCTCGACCAAATGTCATACAGGTATCCGAGTAGAAAAAAGTTGCATTAAAAAAAAATCAAAATGGCCGACTTTTTTTTTTTGAAAATTTTCAAAATGGTTCTAGCGCGCTGAGATTTGGCACACGGGTGGAAGGTGGCCCCAAGATTTATATTCAAAAAGAAAATTTTGAAAAATTCAAAATGGCGGCCTTTGAGGGCTAATTGAAATTTGAGTGGAGGTTTTTCTTTTAATTACCATAGCTCCGTAACGGTACAAAGAAGTGAAAAGTGCTCAAACAAATGTTATACAGTCACCCGAGGTCCATCGAATGGCATTAAAAAAAAATCAAAATGGCCGACTTTTTTTTTTGAAAAATTTCAAAATGGTCCGAGCGCGCTGAAATTTTGCACGCGGGTAGACAGCCACCCCAAGATTAGTATACAAAAAGAAAATTTTGAAAAATTCAAAATGGCGCCCTTTGAAGGCCAATTGAAATTTGTATGGAGGTCCTTTTTTTAAATCCCCATAGCTCCGTAACGGTAGGGAAAAGGTTAATAGTGCTTGAACTAATGTTGTACAGTTATCTGAGGTCCATCGAATGGCATTTACAAAATTTCAAAATGGCCGACTTTGAAATTTTTTTTTTTATTTTCGGTCCGAGCGCGTTCAAATTTGGCACGTGGTAAGAACGGGGGCCAAAAATAGAAATGAGAAAAATAAAATTTGGAAAAGTCAAAAACGGTGGCGAGAGGGGACAAAGTCAAATTTCCCTACCAGTTTGTATGGAGGTTTTTTTTTTAAATCCCCATAGCTCCGTAACGGTAGGAAAAAGGTTAATAGTGCTTAAACTAATGTTGTACAGTTATCTGAGGTCCATCGAATGGCATTTACAAAATTTCAAAATGGCCGACTTTGAAATTTTTTTTTTTATTTTCGGTCCGAGCGCGTTCAAATTTGGCACGTGGTAAGAGCGGGGGCCAAAAATAGAAATGAGAAAAAAAATTTTGGAAAAGTCAAAAACGGCGGCGAGAGGGGACAAAGTCAAATTTCCCTACCAGCCTGAGGGAGCGTTCTACAGCCCGACGGTCATTGCTCCGGTCCAAGTTCCGAGCTGCGTACAGACAGTGCTCCCAAGCAAGAAAATATTGGGTTGGTAAGAAAGTAATGAGCGATCGATTGAATTCCACATACAATTTTTGAGAGAGTTCTAGAATCTTCTATGGTCGAAAGTATATAAAGGGCGAGTCGCACAGTTTCTCGTCAGTCATTCATTAGCTGTCGCCGAGCTAATATAAGGAATAAAATGGACGAATTAAAAGTGCATGTAAGGCATTGCTTACTATATGAATTTCAGTCTGGCCATTCAGCCGCCGAAGCACTGCGTAATATATGTCAGCGTGTTGCTCCTGAAGTTGTGTCTGAGGCCACGGCGAAACGATGGTTCCAGCGGTTTCGTAGTGGCGACTTTTCATTATCAGATCAACCTAAGTCTGGTCGACCGGTGAAGATTGATGTAGCCAAATTAAAAACCTTAATTGAAGGAGATCCGAGGCTAACGAGTCGTACTCTTGCTACCGAGTTAGGCTGCTCCCATGTCACCATAGAAACACATTTACACGTGTTGGGAAAAAACTACAAATACAGTGTTTAGATACCGCACGAACTTGATAGACATCAACTAAACCGCCGTGCCGATATCTGCATACAACTTCTGTCTTTTCGCCGCACATTCAACTGGTTGGACCATCTTATCACTGAAGATGAAAAATGGGTCTTGTATATAAATCACACACGCAAACGTCAGTGGCTAGCTCCAAACGAAAAAGGAATAGAGGCACCAAAAACAGAGCCTCACCCGAAAAAAGTTATGCTGTCCGTTTGGTGGGATATTCATGCCATTCATGGTATTATTCACTGGGAACTCCTACCAAGTGGAATGACTGTTACCGCATCAGTATACTGTAATCAGCTTGAAAATTTAAACCAAAAAATCTGTCAGAATCGTCCACAGCATGCTAAAGTTTTTTTTCTTACACGACAATGCTCGCCCACACATTGCAAAAGTGACTCGGCTAAAGCTATTGGAGCTAGGTTGGAAAGTGATACCTCATCCACCGTACTTTCCAGACTTGGCACCTACGGATTACGCATTGTTCAGATCGCTAAGCAATGCCTTGAATGAAAAAAAGTTCGATGATCAAGCCCATCTACGACAGTACATAGCTGAGTTTTTTGAATCTAAACCTAAGAACTTCTTCGCCGATGCTATTCATTCTTTACCAGAACGATGGAGACAAGTAGTAGATAACGAAGGCCGTTATATTTTTGATAAATGATTAAAATAATAAATTAAATAAAAAATTACAATATTGGTTATGATTCGCTCATTACTTTCTTACCAACCCAATATAAGTAAAAGTGTCTAAAAAGCGACGCGGCGGGCCGGAGGTCCAACTTCCCTACAAATCCTACAATCCCCACAGTAACTACGCGGAGGGCCGAAGGCCCGGAGCGTGTCTGACAGGCTCCCAAGTACGCGAAGGCCGCAGGCCGAGCTGCGGGCAGAGTGCTCCCAAGCACGCGAAGGCCGCAGGCCGAGCTGCGTGCAGACTGTGCTCCCAAGAAAACAATAACAAAAAGTATCTAAATAAGCGAAGCGGCGGGCCAAAGGCCCGACGCGGAGCTTCGAAACCCAGCGAAGGCCGAAGGCCGAGCTCCGCGTAGGGCCGAAGGCCCGGAGCGTCCCTGATCGGCTCGCCGGCGGACCGGGAAGTTGGAGCTTAAACACAACCCAATAGTAAAAGTGTCTTAGAGAAGCGAAACGACGGGCCGGAGGCCGCAGGCCGTAGTGTCTAAGCGTAAAAGTGTCTTAGAGAAGCGAAACGATGGGCCGGAGGCCGCAGGCCGTAGGCCCGTCGTGAGCTTCTCAAGACACTTTACTATTGGGTCGTGTTTAAGCTCCAACTTCCCCACAACCCCCATAGTAACTACGCGGAGGGCCGAAGGCCCGGAGCGTGTCTGAGAGGCTCCCAAGCACGCGAAGGCCGCAGGCCGAGCTGCGGGCAGAGTGCTCCCAAGCACGCGAAGGCCGTAGGCCGAGCTGCGTACATACTGTGCTCCCAAGCAGAACAATAATTAAAAGTGTCATAATAAGCGTAGCGGCGGGCCGAAGGCCCGACGCGGAGCTTCGAAACCCAGCGAAGGCCGAAGGCCGAGCTCCGCGTAGGGCCGAAGGCCCGGAGCGTCCCTGATCGACTCGCCGGCGGTCCTGGATGTTTGAGTTTAAACACGACCCAATAGTAAAAGTGTCTCGTGAGCTTCTCAAGACACTTTTACTATTGGGTCGTGTTTAAGCACCAACTTCCCTACAACCCCCACAGTAACTACGCGTAGGTCCGAAGGCCCGGAGCGTGTCTGACAGGCTCCCAGTCACGCGAGGCCGTAGGCCAAGCTGCGGGCAGAGAGTGCTCCCAGGCACGCAAAGGCTAAAGCAAACAAGCAAAGCAATAAAACAAATAAGAAAAGCAAAAAAACAAACAAGCAAAGCAAAAAAACAAAAAGCAACAAGAAAGACCGCGGGGCCCTCGGGCCCCGCGCACCTTTAAAAAACTAGTTTAGGTATTTATATTTATGGAATAAATTGGAAATATCTAATACCTACATACTTATTATATATTGGTAGCGGCTCCATTCGTTCAATATTCGTTCGCAATTCATTTTGACATATAAGTCATTTGAGCATATTATGACAAAAGGTATTTTGATAAAGAGTTTTTAGTGTGTGGCAGTTCCATTTGCAATTTTGATACTTAGGTCTTTATACAGGGATACCCCCATTTGCCAGAATTTCATTTGCCATAATTTTATTTGCCACCATATTCAACAATCATAATATTGTTTCTCATAACATCTTATGCCATAATCATTGTTTACTATATTAATCAAGTGCCAGAAACTTTGTTTCCCATAAAGTCAGTTTCCATAATGTCATTTGTCAGAATCATCGAAATCAGTAATTACCACATTCCATACTATCATTTGTCATCCAAATTAGCGACCAGAAAAGTCAATTTCCATAATATGATTTGGCAGAATCATCAATATGAATCATAAATTCGTAATTATCACAGAGACAACACTACTAGAAGCACTAGAGAATGAAACTGCTATCAGAAAGTAGGTTAGGTTAGGTTAGAACTGTGACCCCCTGGAAAATGAAACTGTTTGAAAAGTAGGTTAGGTTAGGTTAGAACTGTGACCCCCGGGAAAATGAAACTGCTATCAGAAAGTAGGTTCGGTTAGGTTAGAACTGTGACCCCCTGGAAAATAAAACTGCTATCAGAAAGTAGGTTAGGTTAGGTTAGAACTGTGACCCCTGGAAAATGAAACTGCTATCAGAAAGTAGGTTAGGTTAGGTTAGAACTGTGACCCCCTGGAAAATGAAACTGCTTGAAAAGTAGATTAGGTTAGAACTGTGACCCCCTGGAAAATGAAACTGCTATCAGAAAGTAGGTTAGGTTAGGTTAGAACTGTGACCCCCTGGAAAATGAAACTGCTTGAAAAGTAGGTTAGGTTAGGTTAGAACTGTGACCCCCTGGAAAATGAAACTGCTATCAGAAAGTAGGTTAGGTAATAATATGGGCAACAATTAATATGGCAATAATTGCTTATGGCGTTTGAATATTATATTAAACCATATTATTGCACTTAATAATATGGCTAACAAATAGTATGGCATTGTATGATTATGGAAGGTAATGTTCGGATAAACAACCCGTATGTCATACAATTTTTATGGTAAACAAATCATTCGGGCAAATGAAATTCAGGCAAGTTAGATTCGGGCATATGAATATTATGTTAAATGACTGTCGGGCAAACAATAGACAACCCTTTATACACTATGTTGGTTATGGCATGAACGATTTTTTTCCTAAGCAGATAAGAAGTTAACGTTATTAGCATCAACAAGAATGTTATAAATGCAATTTAGACCCAGATTTTTAAAACATTTTTGTTATGAATTGTGCGTCCTTGTATTTAATGTCATTGCAGTAGCTTGTACTCATCAACTTATAATATAAATAAAACCTTAAAAAATGAATTAAAAAAGCTGTAAAAACGTATGCGACGACTGAGATTTGAACTTGTGACCTGTGGCTTGTAAGTCTAACGATAATCGCCGGGGCTATACCTGGCCGTGACATATGGGTCGAAATTAGACTTTGCATAGCTTTCGCGTGTTTGTAACAAGCGTTGCTTCAACGATTCTGAAGAATGGAAGAATACATTTCACAAGATGACGGAGATCTGTCAAATGGTAGAAGAGAAAAACGTGAGATAGATGTATGTACTGACAAGTATATACTCTTTTCGACGACTGTCAAATCGCATGCCTAAAATAAATGTGTAACTTTTTTAATTACTTTGGACTTTATTATCGGTGGGAAACGTCTGTTTTTAATCTACTTAAAATATTACTTATGTAGAAACAGGCATGTAATGAGGAGGAACACTCAAAGGATATGACAGATGGCGCCACCCTATTAGTCCGTGAGACGTGAGAGCGAGAAGCTGATAATTATGTTTTTTCTCTCTCTCACATATGAATGACAGTGACATGCATAGGCGCCGCCTGGCGGGGCAAAATGTCAGTGTGCCTCCTCATTTACGTTAATGTGTAATAGAAGAACAGAATAAAAAGCATGCGACACGGCTCATCACCTACCCTCGGCCCAGCTCCACCGGCGTGGTGGTTTGCCATATGGATTCCTAAATGTAAGACACTAAGGTCCAAACCAAACCACGCAAAAAATGTAAATATATTAAATAAATTAAAGTATTAAATAAAGGTCAAACTTATTGGGTGGATTCTCATGCTGTTAATATTGTTAAATAGGGACAATAAAAGTCAACCTCGTACTATTATCTGTTTCGAATTTGCCCGGTCAAATATTTAGATTTTTTATTTCCATATAAATATATTGGTGGTTTTATATGTTAAATATCTGAAAAATTATGTGCTATTGATTTCTGCTTAAAAATATCTGTTATTATTTCAGCTCTAGAGCACGTTAGACAAAATTCAAAAATTCTATATCAATAAAAATAGTCTTATTTCCCGTCATATATTTAGGTGGCTTCGGGTTGTAAACCTTAAAACTGATTTTTTTCTACATGTTTCCACCATTAAATTACTGTGAGGTATTTTGCTGAAAGAAAACGCTTAATTTCTAGGCGTAGTTTTTTTTAATATCATCCATTCCAAACTATTGGTGGATTCGAAAATATAGGTTTTTTAAATTGCGATTAAGCGCTGTATATGAAATAAAACTACTGTTATAGAATTATTTTCAAAAATATCGTACCGGTCTTAGGCTACAAATGTTTTGACAAACATTATTATGGTGACAAATGTGTGCCTGTAGAATCGATAATCCTCCACCCTAATCAACCCACTGCGACTGCTGCTCCTGCTCTGCTGAAGGTGTAGCACAGTCAAACGTAGAAAGAGGTGATCCACTATCTATCCCTCCCCCTGCAAACCAATATCTATGCAGAGAGGATGTCTCTACTCTTAAATAAATGATGTATCCGACTCGGTTACTAAAGTGTGTCAAGTTATTTTTTCGGCACTAAAAAAGCGACCAGTTTAAAAAATATAGGCGCAAATGTTTATCACCCTAGAAAATTTGAATATCGTGACTTTTTCTACTGTCAAATTTGTTTGACCGTGTATAATCCCAAATCCCACACCGGGGCAAACGACGCAACGGAGCCACGCTGTGACGTCATCGCCCAAATCAATTGTTTAATTTTATTTTTATTATTGTTCTCTTTATTTACTCTCTTTTTTGTTATCTAAGTTTTGTGACGCATTGGTTTTACTGTAATGTCATGTAAACATGTTTTTAGTAATAAATAAATAAATAATTATATTTCCATGTGCAGCGTGGGCAGCAGCGGCTCGTCGCTGAGCGAGTGCTGGGCGCGGCCGGCGCAGGCCGAGCCCGCCGCGCCGCCCACCAGGACGCCGCTGTCGCTGCTGCTCGAGAAGGTACCGCTACGAGTATCACTAAACAACGTGCCATTCCTGTCCTCGGCCTCGGCCAGCATTACACACAACTTTGTCGCTTACCATGAACACGCCCTGACACCTTCTTTCTCATCAAATCTGCTCATACTAAGCGACAAAGTAAAACGGTTTGCCGGCCACGGGCACATGGCGGCATGAGCTACAAATGGCGTCTATATACATTCCGTAGAATACTATGGAACTCTGTGTGGAATTTAGTCTTAATACCTATTGGGGCGATATCCCATTTCTCAAAGGCGGCGGCATCATAAGGGACGCCTGTTATTATCACAGAGTGCTATGATATGATCGATCGAAACTAGTATTTTACAAAAATAAAACCACCTTCAAAAATGCGTGTTACAAAACACGGAGAAACTAAAAAGCAAAAAATAATAAACCTTTGAATTCAGATTCCTTATCGGATTGCAATAATCTAAACATCCAAATTATAAACAAATCAATTATTTTTGTACTCGGTACCAGACCTGTTCGCTGCCTTGCTATTTCCTGTTTGCCCTACCCAACCATACGCAGGCTGGCCCCAACTCCAAAAATAATTGATTTGTTTATAATTTGGATGTTTAGATTATTTCAATCCGATAAGGAATCTGAATTCAAAGGTTTATTATTTTTTGCTTTTTAGTTTCTCCGTGTTTTGTAACGCGCTTATTTTTGAAGGCGGTTTTATTTTTTGTTAAAAAGTTTATTTATTTGTTGATTTTTAGTGGTTCCTATTGATATTATATGTATCAGTCCGAATATATGTACAGTAGTGAAAGAATTATCCTTTAACTCCTAAGTATTGAGGAGTTGACCTTCCATCATCAGCTCAGCCACATAAAATTATTACCATCAGGCGTAAATACTGGTGTACCTTTGAAAAATACACTAAAAACATTACATGTGCCTATAACATTTGAAGAGTTCCCTCAATTTCTCCAAAATCCCATCATCAGATCCCGACTTGGTGCCAATGGGACCATCTCGGGGTTATACCCGTTCAATTAAAAATTAAAAGAAAATTTTGAAAATCGGTCCACGACTCTCGGAGATATCGAGTAACATACATACAAAAAAAAAACAGTCGAATTGAGAACCTCCTCCTTTTTTTGAAGTCGGTTAAAAAAAAAATACCCGACTGCCAAGCGTGGCGATTATGTTATGCCATTTACTCTCTGGTAATAAGAGATCTCTAGAGGAGGCCTATGTGCAGTATTTGACGCCTTTCGGCTAATAGGATAAAGATTTAAAATGAAAACTGTAAATATGCGACTTATTGGGTCCACCTATTTTCATATATGTACCTAATTAGAACAAGATCGGCTCACATAATATTTCATGAACTTTGTCTCATATTGTTGTCGTGTGCAGGTGGCCAAGTGGCAGATCATCCCTCGAGAGGGCACGGAGCATCTCCCGTGCCGGGTCTACGGCGCCATACATCTGGCTAGACTATTCGGTAAACATTTTGCTTTTTTTTCTTTTTCCTGTTGATATAGTGATAAGCCATTGTTTATATGGCGTTTAGTTATCGTGACTTATCAAGAGTAATAATAGATAAATTCCCATGTCACGGGTAAGGGCAGCATCCGCTCAGTAAACTCTTAACAATTACGGTGACAATAACCTAGTTAAATGCATGATGTATTTATGTAATAACAATGTTCTCATGGAAGTGATGTATATCTTAAATGGGAATAAATGTATTTAAACCTAAACTCCTTATATTTAATTAAGAACCGTGATGGAAAAGACATGGATAAATTCAACCACCAGTCTGTCCTAGTCTGTATAATTATGTATAGTGACTTATTGAAGCTAATGGTCCTGGGTTCGAATCCTAGTAAAAGAGTTAATTTGTACATAGTTACGGGTGTTTTCTATGTATTTAGTATTTGTATATTATACCTATTGTCGTTGTTTGGGTACCCACACTATACCCTACATGGGCTTAGGGACTTACATGTCCTAAAATATTTATTAATATTGCTTTTTTTACATTCTAGTGAAATTACCGGACTTCTTAAATGCGACCCAGATGCCTGATTTCAAATTGAAACTCATACTAAAGCATATTGATATGTTCGTCCAGTAAGTAATGCTATAAATTCCTACAATATACACATAACCTTATAGTAGAGCGGCGAGAGGGTCTCGGAAAAAGTTGATGTGACTGGAGAGTATACTGCTGACAAGTGGTATCGTTGTGATCGGTAGACTTTACTGAGTACGAAATAATGACTTGTCGCATTCTCAGACTGTGGGGGGGTTAACTATGACGTCACAAAAATCGCGGTCCCGGGTTTCATTTTTTTGCCAATTTGTCTAGAACCCCTTATCCAATTTTGAAAAATGAGGTGTCGATTGAAAGCGTATAACATGCTGATTAAGATTTCTTATATGTGAAAAGTATAGTTTTGTTAGTTATTTTTTAATTAACAATAATGCAAAAAATACTTTTTTTTTTACTCTCTTTTTTGATTTTTGTGACTCAAAAAGGCAATGAAAACGGCCACTTAGCTAAAAAATATGTTATATAAATCATTTAACTACATTATTAAGCTATCTGTTGCTTTTTAAATTTCTACGATCGGATAATAAATAAGCAAACTACAACCACATACCTGTAGGCGGGGAGTACCGCTTGACACGCGTTCCCATACATTCGGCGTCTATCAAATTACACCTCGCGCAAAATTCGTTTCAAGCAGATATACCTCTAATCTTATTCATCGTAACCTATCAATATTGCTATCATTTGAAAGGACAATTAAAGTCCTTTAAGAAACAATGTCAATCATTTTCTTAAAATCAATAATCGCCAGTCTGCGGTGGTTACAAAGGAAAAAAGTGGGTATGCAATTTGACTGGTTTCCTAGGTTTGATACCCTAGACGAGTTTAAAAGGGGAGGTAAAGGTGACATATGGGTTTTTCTCTGGCCTAAAAGCTACACAGAGGGTCAGGGGAGAAAAAAACTAGGGTTTAAGTTTAGTTTTAAGTTATTTTTTTCCTTTATTTGTTGATTTTATTGTGTTTAATTTTTTTGTAATTTTATCAAGGATACACGTTGGTTTCTTTTGCTAAAAATTCCCTTTATTATGAGAAATGTTATGAATTTTATGGCATTTTCCGATAGAGACTAAAATTAACTTTCAAATAAGGCCAAATAGTCATACTTTTACTTATATAATATTAAGGGTATGGCTATGTATCAGTAGGCCACATAGTCATACTTTTACTTATATAATATTAAGGGTATGACTATGTACCAGTATGACTATGTGGCCTTATTTGAAAGTTAATTTTAGTCTCTATCGGAAAATGCCATGAAATTTATAACATTTCTCATAAAAAAGGGAATTTTCAGCAAAAGAAACCAACGTGTATCCTTGATAAAATTACAAAAAAATTTAACACAATAAAATCAACAAATAAAAGAAAAAATAACTTAAAACTAAACTTAAACCCTAGTTTTTTTTCTCCCCTGACCCTCTGTATAGCTTTTAGGCCAGAGAACAACCCATATGTCACCTTTACCTCCCTTTTAAACTCGTCTAGGGTATCAAACCTAGGAAACCAGTCAAATTGCATACCCACTTTTTCCTTTGTAACCACCGCAGACTGGCGATTATTGATTTTAAGAAAATGATTGAGATTGTTTCTTAAAGTACTTTAATTGTACTTTCAAATGATACCAATATTGATAGGTTACGATGAATAAGATTAGAGGTATATCTGCTTGAAACGAATTTTGCGCGAGGTGTAATTTGATAGACGCCGAATGTATGGGAACGCGTGTCAAGCGGTACTCCCCGCCTACAGGTATGTGGTTGTAGTTTGCTTATTTATTATCCGATCGTAGAAATTTAAAAAGAAACAGATAGCTTAATAATGTAGTTAAATGATTTATATAACATATTTTTTAGCTAAGTGGCCGTTTTCATTGCCTTTTTGAGTCACAAAAATCAAAAAAGAGAGTAAAAAAAAAGTATTTTTTGCATTATTGTTAATTAAAAAATAACTAACAAAACTATACTTTTCACATATAAGAAATCTTAATCAGCATGTTATACGCTTTCAATCGACACCTCATTTTTCAAAATTGGATAAGGGGTTCTAGACAAATTGGCAAAAAAATGAAACCCGGGACCGCGATCTTTGTGACGTCATAGTTAACCCCCCCACAGTCTGAGAATGCGACAAGTCATTATTTCGTACTCAGTAAAGTCTACCGATCACAACGATACCACTTGTCGGCAGTATACTCTCCAGTCACATCAACTTCAAAACTAGACGACTTTTTTCAATTCCGCCGCCTTACTATTAAACGAAGTTGATTAACTAATTGAAACTTTATTTAATTTTGCAGGTACTTAGACGAGCACAGTGAATGGTTTGGAGAGATGTACTATATAGCGGATAACGTATCGCGGTCGCATTGAACATATTATCTATGCAGTTTCATCATAACAAATACATAGTTGCTACTTCTAAATAGATGATACATTGGTAGCTTACTTCATGAAGTTAAGTTATGCAATTTCTTTACTTCAAACAGATTCTTAAGTATTATGGTGGGTTACAAATAGTGTTACCACTTTTTAATTTGTACTTTTGAGGCACTGGTCCCACTGCGAGCTAGTAAGCTATGAGCTATCGGCTATAAAAACGAACAAAAGATAAGCACTCCCATGTAAATAAAAGAGACGCGGCGATGTTTATAGTTACTCGCCCAGCGGTGAATTATCAATATCGCCGTGTCTTTTTTATTTGCACGGGAGTGCTTATCTTTTGTTCGTTTTTATAGCCGATAGCTCATGGCTTACTAGCTCACAGTAAGACCAGTGCCTTAGCTAAGATATAGTGTGGCAAAGTTATGTGCATTTTCTATTCTATAAGAGAATTGAGAGAGATTGTAAGAAAGAAATTGTGCAAAGAATTTTACAGCTGATAATTTGAGTATTGTGACACAGATCTGTATTTGTTTGCATATGCTAAATACCTAGACCTAGCATTTTTTTGTGATTGGTCAAGTACTTTAAATATAAATATTAACAAAATTTTGTTTTATTGATTCGCCACACCATAGTAATTACTCAACCATCCAACGAAATTTATTTTAATGTTATGTTACTATTCCTCCATAGTGCGCAAAGTAGCCTTTTTTTATTATGTCGAAACTGTTAAAAGGCCATATGTACAAGTTTTAGAATACGAATGAAATAGGAAACAAGAATCTATGTACTTTCATTTCAAAGATGGAAAGGGATTAAAAAACAATAGTATTATAAAAATCAACATTTTACTTGAAAACTTATCCAATTAAATTAAGATAATGTTCAAAGTATTAGCGAAAAATAAAACGTAATTAATGATGTGTTGATGTTATTAACAACCTAATTAATGTTAACCCATCTGGGAGAGTTACAATGTTAACAAAGTACCACGAATGCTTTATATTAGCTGAAATGGTAGGTGGCTCAGAAATAGTATTTTTTGACATATCCAAATGAGAGTATGAGTATGAGTTTACGTCTAAGATGTTAAAATACTCTATGCTATACAAATGAGACAAGGAAGCTGTTGAATGAATCGATGTAGTTACATTTTAAGTATGGAATTCCACAATTAATGACTAGTCTAGCTTTCCAACAAAAAAAAAAAAGAAACCAGCTCCGAGGAAAAACTACACACAAATTCCAATTCAACAGACAAATATTTCTCTTAACCAACATCAACATTTAAACTGATGCATTTAGACATCCTATTCTAATCCCTGCCATTATTTTTCAATAAGTCGAAATTCCTAAACTTAGATCTTTGTTTGTTACAGCCAAATATACAACATTGTTTTCTCACAAGACCTTACATTTTGATCATTTTACATCTCATAAAGAACTAATTACGTCTTTACATAAAATGATATAAAAAAATCACTAAAATATTAACTCATACTGGATACATTACAATACGACATTATAATTAGACATACATTTTTGGACAGTTTTGTGAAACAAAACAACTGAACTAATACGTAAGTAAATTGTAAATGTAAGTATTCGTATTTGACAACCACGAATGTGAACTGAATATGTAACATGCGTGGTGCAAGAGCCCAGGCGACAGCCGTTTATAGACTAATATAACATGCATTACAATTTTCAATTAGCATATTTTGTAAACGATCGTCGTATTAGTTCAGCCGCTTCGGTGGTGGTCGGTGTGGTGTGCCCCGCGCTAGTCGTGGTCGAGGCGGTGCAGCACGCGGCGGTAGTCGGCCTCCAGCGCGAGGTACTGGCTGGCGAGGCGGCCCTGCGTCTCGTTCACGCCGAGCGAGCTCAGCGTCGCCGCGTACTCTTCCGGCTTCAGAACTTTCTCCAGTTTCTTCATTTCTAATTTCTTTTTCTGCAAAATAGAACGGTCGGTTCAAATGTTTAGTGGTGTTATGGAGCGAAGAGGATTTTTATATTATTTAAAGCACAAACCTAAGAACATTAAACACGTTGATGTATTTAGTATCTACCGATTGATTGATGTATTTATAGTGTCAAAAACTATCACCAGCTTGCCTTAAGCACGATAACACTATGATAACTAGTACCTATTGCCTTAATTACCCTAGTAATATTACACGACATTAATTATTTTAATCATTAATTCCTGTAGGTGCATGCGTACGTCTCAAACCTTAACGGTACGCAAGGAAGAACCATATTAGGTTGAACCCACAGACGTCAGTTGACTCACCAATCATAAACCTTATTGCGACTAAATAGTGGAACTTATCTAAGTACAATGTATATTATGCTTATTTCATCCATTGTTCTATTAATGAATAAAATGTGTGTATACCTGGAAAGGAGCGTTGAGCCTGTTCTTGACGTCGAGCCTGTACTGCAGGTATTGCGTCTTGTCGGACGTGTTGGTGGCGCGCAGGCGCAGGATCTCGTACACGCGCCGCACCTGCTTTTTGTTTATCTTGAACTTGGCGCACGCTTGCGACACCATCTCAGGCGAAAACCTGAACACCATTAACAAACTCTCACTCATCAACTTAATTATTTAAACATATTGTATTGTAACTCTGAAGCTGTTAACACATTACTGGATCATGCAGGGCTATCCTGGAAGAGAAAGATATTCTTTTCTCGCCTTCAGTTAAAGGATGGCCTGTGGTTGACCTTGCAGGTTAGCACACCCCATACTGTGTTAGCAGCTTTAGAAGATTATGAAGCATGACAATGATTGTTTCATGAAGGTATTGATTGCTCTCTTGTTTTTTTCGTTGGCGATAAAAAGTTTGATAGTGCTCACCCTTGATAAAGCTTTGCTGGATAAAATGCTGGTAGAGTTTCACAGTTTTTGCAATCTACATAATCTCTGATTCTCTGAAAATCTTCAGATGGATCTTCTACAGTCATATCAATGACTTCTGGAAGTATTACAAAGTGAGAATAGATGGCCTGAAACAGAACAATATTGAATATTTATACATTTTAAAACTAAAGAAAAACAAATGATTATTAGTGACACTGGTATTTTTCTTTGGTCAAGGACTTCACATTAGACTTAACATGTAAGGAATTAAAATAAACGTGGTATAAAAGTTCCAATTACCTAATGTATGTTTTATCTCTTTATTTTGGAGACAAGAATCATAATATCAGATTATTAAAACAAATTATTATAGGCTAATGTATAGTATACAGGCAACCTATAGATGTAATTGCGCCCTTATTCGTCCGAATTTGTTGGCCTAATTCAGTTGTAATGCATACCGTAAGGAGGTTGGCGCAGACGCCGAGCTTGCGGAAGGGCGGCAGCGTGAGCACCTGCGACACGCGCGGGCGCGCGTGCGCGGGGTACGCGTAGTAGCGGTACACCGTCGCGTACCCCGCGGCCGCGTACGCGTGGCCGCCCTCGCTCGTCGGGTACTTCTCGAATCTGGAATGGATGTACTCATTTATTACATCACCATTACTGAAACTAGCAGCTGCACACTGGCATTTGAGAGACACAACCGCCTTATACATGTGATATTTTACATATCATTTTTTCTTAATGTAATGTTATACCAACACAATCTGTCCTGATTTTACCCTAAACTTAATGTTACAACCAAAGATGTTTTGTGAGAGATGTGTTTAAAAAACCGGCCAAGAGCGTGTCGGGCCACGCTCAGTGTAGGGTTCCGTAGTTTTCCGTATTTTTCTCAAAAACTACTAAACCTATCAAGTTCAAAACAATTTTCCTAGAAAGTCTTTATAAAGTTCTACTTTTGTGATTTTTTGCATATTTTTTAAACATATGGTTCAAAAGTTAGAGGGGGGGGGACGCACTTTTATTTCCTTTAGGAGCGATTATTTCCGAAAATATTAATATTATCAAAAAAACCGGCCAAGAGCGTGTCGGACCACGCTCAGTGTAGGGTTCCGTAGTTTTCCGTATTTTTCTCAAAAACTACTGAACCTATCAAGTTCAAAACAATTTTCCTAGAAAGTCTTTATAAAGTTCTACTTTTGTGATTTTTTTCATATTTTTTAAACATATGGTTCAAAAGTTAGAGGGGGGACGCACTTTTTTTCTTTTAGGAGCGATTATTTCCGAAAATATTAATACTATCAAAAAACGATCTTAGTAAACCCTTATTCATTTTTAAATACCTATCCAACAACATATCACACGTTGGGGTCGGAATGAAAAAAAATATCAGCCCCCACTTTACATGTAGGGGGGTACCCTAATAAAACATTTTTTTCAATTTTTTATTTTTGCACTTTGTTGGCGTGATTGATATACATATTGGTACCAAATTTCAGCTTTCTAGTGCTAACGGTTACTGAGATTATCCGCGGACGGACGGACGGACGGACGGACGGACGGACGGACGGACGGACGGACGGACGGACGGACGGACGGACGGACGGACGGACGGACGGACGGACGGACGGACGGACAGACAGACAGACATGGCGAAACTATAAGGGTTCCTAGTTGACTACGGAACCCTAAAAACGATCATAGTAAACCCTTATTCATTTTTAAATACCTATCCAACAATATATCACACGTTGGGGTTGGAATGAAAAAAAAAATCCGCCCCCACTTTACATGTAGGGGACCTACCCTAACTAAACATTTTTTTCCATTTTTTATTTTTGCACTTTGTCGGCGTGATTGATATACATATTGGTACCAAATTTCAGCTTTATAGTGCTAACGGTTACTGAGATTATCCGCGGACGGACGGACGGATGGACGGACAGACAGACATGGCGAAACTATAAGGGTTCCTAGTTGACTACGGAACCCTAAAAAAGACACTGCATGCTGCACAATGAAAACAAGTGAAGTAATTCTATTGGTTCTTTGAAACACATCTTTGGACGATTTCCCACCTAAAGGATCATTTTTTTTTAATTAATTGTCAATGAAACTTACACTGTAAAGAAGGTCCATTGGTCATCATCTACATCAATGAAGGAGGCTGCATCCACATACCACAGCAGAAACGTCTGTAGCCGCTCATGGAAGGCCAGAAAACCTGGGGTGGTTGTGTCACAGAAGTACACTTCAAATGTGTGTTTGTCTCCCCCGTCATCTAATGGCAAATTACAACAATAAGGACTTTGTTTATTTCTAATGACACTAATTATCTTCTGTTCGATTTTACAACTCTTTGATATTTATAGACCTCTGTAGGAAGTATAAATTTGGCATGGTCTGTTCTCTTTAATGTAGTGAAGTACAGCTTGACAAAAATTAAAAGTAGGCAACATTGTTGACCCAATATTTCACACAAATTGATTTTAAATGGACAATTCTACAATATTGTCTCTTTTTGATTTCTACTCTTTTTTGCAAGACTGTATGCTTTTAATAGATGAAGTGTAGGGACACCTGGCCGGTAGCAGGCCGGTTGTCGATCACTTGTCATCTTCATTCAGCCCAGTTCCTTTGACTTAGAGCTACAGGTTACTGTTCAGAATAACAGATGTACAGACTACTTCATAAAATCGTCACTTTCATATATATTTATAATCTTCATTGTATCGAAATTATAATATAATACCCATGTCTTAATTTAAAAATAACTTACGAGATGTTGCTGTAAAGGAATGTAGCATTTTTCCCATTGGCCTGAATGCTTTGTCCTTTTCTAACAATGAGACAAACTGGTCTAAATTTGTTGTATAACCAGGTGCCAAGATTTTTTTCATAGCTCCTTCTACATCATCAGCTTTCATGCCTTCAGAAATACTGGGCTCAATCTGTAATTACAAAAAATCGAGGTATATGTGTAAATAAAATTTAAACATGCAATTTATTGTTATGAATTGTAGATTTGACTAAAAAGCTACCTTTTCAGAGTATTCGATGCCGAGATATGTTTGAAGACTCCCAGCAGTGTAGTAGAGCCGTATACGCAAATCCGTGTAACCAAAAATATTTTCGTTCTCGCCAAACACTTGGTGGCACATTTCTGGAGCGAAGCTAGTTTCTTCATCCTCGATATCATCTGGAGACCTCACTGTAAACAAAAAAAGGTTATGTGTTGTACTACCCCGTCGTCATGTATTGGATATTGGATTGCCTTGACATGATTATACTACTCACCTAATTTTAGTTCCAATACCTCGTTGCCGTCTACAACTAAATGGCACAAAGCATCAGTCATGTTGAAGGTGGGCTTAAAAATCAGGTTCAATTCTCATCACAAGATTTTAGATGCGATTCCCGGCTTCCCGCGCAAAATAACTTGTAAGAAAAACTGACAAACGAAATCAAATAACAGAAATGTTTCTATACGAACTACACACATCTACTTAGTACACTGCAGAAGAACTTCTTTTGTTACAAATTAAATGCAATACATAGAGCTCGGATTTAACGGTAATTTTAAAATTCAGGGATTGTGAATAAAAATCAACCAAAATCGCAGTCTCGATTACTCCTTTTGACACTTTTTTGACAACCTTGCTTTGACAGTTTATATCTATTGTCTATGCTTAAAATTTCAAATATATTCTGTCAAACAATCTGTCAGTAAATAAGAACTAAGAAAACTATAGGTATCCTTTTCTCAAGCACCGTAAGGCTTCCCACAGACAGTCTTAAAAATTCATAATCTTAAAAAAAACTTGTATGCAATCTGACAGTTCAAACTGACACTGACAAGACACTGACAGATTTGAACTGTCAGATTGCATACAAGTTTTTTTTAAGATTATGAATTTTTAAGACTGTCTGTGGGAAGCCTAAAGAACACGGAAGTATAACTAAAGCATGGAAGCCATGCTAAAATAAGAGCTCGGTGACATGTATCTTACTCACACCACACTATTACCATTTTTGTATGAGCGAATGAGACAATATTCCACAACTTCTTTCGTTTTCTCGAAGGTTGTCCCTAAATGCTGATGTCAAAACGGACCTGGGGTCCATTTATTATACGGCAAAATTAAATATACGTTTGTCATTTCACACTCGGTCTCCATCTTTGACAACTGTACATAGTCGTATTATATTGGTTCGAGTTTTTAGCGCGACTTCAATGGTCGTCTTGACGATATTTATTTATTTTGTGAGGATTTCTGATAAATCGTGGCAAAAATAGCTCAGTGTATATTTGTGATAGTTCTAAGTTTCATTTCTGACTATGGCTTGTGTGATCAAGTGTTGCAAATCACATTCAGGAAGAAAAGAAAACACGCAAGAGGTTATATCATTTCATCGGTAAGTTTCTTGAGTTTTTGATAATATTTATTGATACGACCTGGCAGAAATATAAATGTACATATTAGTAGTTTATACAATTCAAATCTTATTCAATTCTGTATAGATTTTTGCATATTTTTTAGAAGTTTTCTCAAACTCGGAAAGGTTATGTTTTTTAGCATAGTGATGTGATGTGTTTTATCGACCTTGCAATAATAACCTATCAATATTCATACCTTAAAAACGCCATCAATGATTATTGTTCTTTGTTATGATTCTCTTGTTATTTAGCTATTTTACAAATTCAACTTTATATATTTCTTAGATTTCCGAAGAAGAAGACCGGAAACACGAAGTTCAAGGTGCGATGCTCGCGGTTCCTTTACTCCCAAAACTCCACCAAAAAGAAGGCCAAGAAGCTGAAATGGAGCAGGCCCCCAGATGTCTCCCCAGGTGTCTACCTTTGACAATTGTACATAATCGTATTATATTAGATCAAATATCTCGGCGGTCGTCTGGCCGATTTTTAATTTAATTGTGTTTATTCCTGATGGATAGTTGATGATCCTGCTAAATTCTTATTTGTAATGTGTTCAAGTTCCTTGTGTGATTATGGCTTGTGTGATTGAATTAAGGACTGTAATTACGTACATGGAGAAAAGAAAACTCCCAAGAACCTGCTGTGTTTCATTAGTGAATTTCGGTCAGTTATTGATATTATTATTTGTAGGATCTAAACAAAGCATAAAATACGATCTTTTCATAGTTTATATAATAACTACTACCATGTTAAATTCTGTTCTGAAGTTTCTCCAAACTGTTTTTAGGTTATGTTTTTGTACTGGTGATGTGTCATTTTTATCGACGTCCCGACATTAACTCTATTGACATTCTTGCATTGAAAAGGACATAAAAATGATTAATGATGATCAGGTATCACAGACTGGGTAAATGGTAATGTAACATTTCTAGTGAACTAACTTATAGTATTTTTTAGTTTTCCAGAAATTCTCAAACATTATTAAAAAGAAACTAAAAATAGGTGAAACTATTGAAATAATAAATTTTGGTACCTACACTGCCGTTTTGTTTTATTTTCTATTTGATAGAGAAAATATTATTGAGGTAAGTATAAGTAGATTCTTGAGTGGTGGACTAGAAATTAATACAGGGATGCTACACGAATTAAATTACTTAGGTCTTTGCGTTAGGAGAAGAGAAGAATGTATTTATTTGTTTTATACTCGTATCTCCCATCTTCTATTTTTTACAAACTATTTAGGCCGATATTACACTATCATAGAAATATAGTCATAGACAACATGCCGTCCTTTTTATTCACGTTACAGAAAAAGGGAGGCATACAGACCTATGATCAGAGATATAGGTATGACTAGCTTTTACCCGCGGCTTCGCCCGCGTAATAAAAGTATTCATTAAGATTTTCATTTGGATCCGTAGGTTTCTCTGTAGGTATATTTATCTGCGATTATTTCGATTGCACAAATACTTTTGCTTGCAATGATTGTAGAAATATTACACATCGACCACAGCGTAGGTAATTCTATATACGCTGGGGAAACCTTTATAAACATCCGTAATAGCCCGTATTTCGACACTATGATCGGTGGGTAAAAAGTACTTTTTTCTATTATCCCTTACAATTTTTTACATTTTGATTATACTTATCGCAAACCAATCGCAAACGTAATCTTCAAGCAAGCAAACAACGATCGTCTTAGAGCACATTGATTGTAAGAGACCGCCGACCGATTATCCGTATCCCTCTAACGATACCCATATTATCCGTATCCGTATCCCTATCGCTATCCCTATCGCTATCCCTATCGCTATCGCTATCCCTATCGCTATCCCTATCCCTATCCCTATCCCTTATCAAGATAACACTTTAAGTTCTCGCGCTTTGTACACATATTTAAAGTCACATACAGGCTGAACGTGATTAATTAACATTATTTTTACCTTTTTTCCCAACGTTTCGGCCAGGTTGCACTGGCCGTGGTCGCGGAAGACTGACGTCCCAGTAAAATGTCACCGGAGATGTAAACAACACAAAACTACCCGATATTAATATATATAAATGTTCGGGGTAGACAAATAAATATAATCTACCCGCTTTTAGTTAATGTTTATTTCCCACCGCACGACACACACAAAAAAAAAGAAAAAAGGTAAAAATAATGTTAATTAATCGCGTTCGACCTTATCAAGATGTTTAATGATTTCTTATCAAGTGCTAAAATATAAAGTTTCATGGTTTTATCTTTTAAAATTAAGAAATCCCATACAAACTTTCAACCTCTTTTTCAACCCCTTCATCCCTTTTTTTCGAAATAAAAAGTAGCCTATGTTCTGTCTCAGGGTCTAAAGATTGTCTGTTCCAAATTTCATCAAAATCGGTTGCGTGGTTTAAGCGGGAAAGCGTAACAGACAGACAGACAGACAGACAGACAGACAGACAGACAGACAGAGTTACTTTCGCATTTATAATATTAGTATGGATTAGTATGGATAATGTAATATTAGGACTTGGTAAGAGAAGAGAAGTGACCGTTTATGTAGGTAAGTACATAAACAAACCATTTATTTGCAATCAGTAGGTACGGTTAGCCAAGAAGGCAAGAATGTATGAATATATGACTTTCATAGCCAAAAAGCCACATAATAATGCAAATGAAATGTTTATATTAACCCATATCTATAATTTAAGCCTTGGTTCTGGCTGCTTTCCTGACCAATGGAAAATCGCATCGGTTACTCCGATACATAAGGATGGGCCAAAAAGTATTCCCAGTAATTATAGACCGATTTCGCTGCTCAGTGTATTATCAAAAGTCTTAGAAAAATTAGTCAACAATCGTCTAGTAAAGTACCTTGAAAGTAATAACCTATTATCGGATCGGCAGTTCGGCTTCAGGAGGAACAAATCCACGGAAGATGCCACTACAACTCTTGTTAATCTAGTCTCATCCTATTTAGATAAAAATTTAAAATGTATTGGCATCTTCCTGGATCTGGCTAAGGCCTTTGATACCGTGTCGACACCGATTTTACTCCGAAAACTTCAGAATCTGGGAATACACGGTGTCCCACTTTCGTGGTTCGCTAGTTACTTGAAAGATAGAAGTCAACTTGTTAGAATAGGTTCCTTTAATAGCATGAAAGAAAATATTAAATTCGGCGTTCCACAGGGGAGTATTCTTGGTCCCACCCTTTTTACTATTTACATGAACGATATCCTAAAATTACAAATTCCTAATGCCGAAATTCTTTGTTACGCTGATGATACCGTCATACTTTTTAATGGCGTATCTTGGGAGGACACCGTTGCGACTTCGGAAAAGGGCATGAGATTGGCCTCGGACTGGTTCCGTTCCAATCTCCTAACCTTGAACTGTACCAAAACTAAATTTATCTGTTTCTATAAAACCAAACTCTCTAAACCATCTTTTACTCCCATAATAAAAATTCATTCATGCCCAGAATACCCTATCTCAAACTCCTGCAACTGCGAATCCATACAGAACACTGATGTGATAAAATATCTTGGACTTTTAGTAGATGACAAACTGAACTTCAAAATCCACATTAACAAACTCTCCGCTCGAATAAGAAAATCCATATTTATTTTCAAAAAACTACGTAACTCAGCCGACGAATCCCTACTTAAAATGATCTACACCGCACTCTGTCAATCTGTAATTGGCTATTGCATTACAGTTTGGGGAAGTGCAGCAAAGACCTCAATGTTGGAAATTGAAAGGGCTCAACGTTCAGTTTTAAAAGTTATGTTTAAAAGATCCTTTCGATGTCCAACTATTGATCTCTTTGCTCAAGCAAAAGTATTTACAGTGCGCCAACTATTTTTACTGAAAATAACCTTACAAACACACAAATCTTCCAAACTGATTCCATGTTATAGATCTTTAATCAAAAAACGTGTCTTTAACCTACCAATCCCCGAAGTACGTTCCGCTTTTGGGAAGCGTTTTGGAGAACGAATCCGATCAACTACTTACAACGCCATTCTTAAACACTGCAACATTAAATACTGCACCATGACAGAAGCAAAAAAACTCTTATCTCAATTTTTACTTTCCCTCACTTATGCCGAGACAGAAGATATTTTAGTTAATGTTCTTTAAATCTTGTTTTTTTTTTTTTATACATTTCAAAAGCATGTAGGTATCTTTGTACTTACCTGTATTCCTTACACTTACTTTACTTAAGATTATTTGCATTGTGTAACTAACTCAATTACTTAAATTGTAACTGGTTCCCCGCGATACAGGCGTAGCCTAGTGCGGAGACCTCTGTCATATCTGTTATTCATTTTATGGGCAATAAATTTATTCTTATTCTTATTCTTATTCTTATATTAATATTGTATGTTTTCGTTACTTTTATATATTTAACGTTTATATTATGTTTAAGGTGAGAACGTAAGTAAGTGCATATTTTATCGATAATTGAATCGACAAAGTAACATCCCTAGCTAACACAAAACCAGGGACCACCTACCAAAAAGAGAAATAACTAGCATATATCCATCCTTTTTCAATACATTATCTAAGTCATAAGGAAGTCAAGGATGAGTATATGCATTTTACACGAATTTTTATTAGGGGGGCTTGGTAAAGAAAAGGATGCATATAGTTTTCTTTGTGCTTATTTACTGACAAACTTGGTTGACAGAGTATAGCTATATGTATGGGATTAAACGAGACACGATTATAAACGCTGATTCTTCCTAAAATGTCATTGTTTCCGTGTTTGCAGACCTTTAATAATTTTCACATTAGGCAATACTGAACAAAGTTAGATTTATGTGACGTCATTATGGCCTGGTTGGGTTAGGTTTGCTTGGAAATTTTTGTTAAAAATCTCGTATTTTGGTGTATTATATGTTGAACAGCTTATTTTAGAATAGTAATATAAATACCTCATAGAATAACAGTAATCCTGGTGCCAAGAAGTAATTGTGTCGGCGACATTTTCTGGCGAAAATGAATCGCCATGAAGGTGTGTAATGATAATCAAAATTTGTTCGATGCTTTTGTCACTATGATTTTCTTTGCTTTGTTTTGTAACATCTTTATATGAATATTTGATCTATTTGCATACAAGATTACTTGGTTATTTTGAGAATATTAACCATGATATGAGCGGATTGTTGTTGAATATACGGTGATCTGTTTTCAGGAGTCAGCTGTGATTCTTGTTTGAAAAATAACTTCAGAGGACGACGGTACAAATGTTTAATATGCATCGATTACGACTTGTGCGCTGCCTGTTATGAGAGTGGCGCTACCACAAACCAACACACAACAGAGCACCCCATGCAATGTATTCTTTCAAGAAGTGACTTTGGTAAGACCTTAGTGCAAATCATATAGCTTACATTAATTTGGCCTAATTTTGCACCAACTGTCATTTGAATGGCACAGTTGTATTTTATCCAGATATTGTGTCTTTAATTAAAGTTTCTGTTGAATTGATCATAAAAAATAATTCATAGTAGCCCAAGAAATACGAAAGGAATATATATTTTATGCATATATTGACTATTTTGAAACTAGAAATAATTTTCAAATTATTTATATTTATTGTGCATTATAAACTAGTGCTTGTTCAGTGATTTTGAGTCTAAAGTATATATTTTAAGAGTAAAATAAAGACTACAGTACAAGTACATAATTTGTTATTTATTTACATTGGCGACTCCAACTTGTCCTTTGACGAAGGCCTCTTCTAAAGTCTTCCACTACTTCCTGTCTCTTGCAACACAATAGGGGTGTTTAATTAGTAATATGCAATAATAGACACATGTGTGAAGGTAGTTTATTTAGGCCACTGAGAAACTTTTTGGTATGAAACCAACCCTAAATATTTTGCCTAATTCATACATTTTTGCTGTCTAATCTTAATAATAATAAATAAATAAATAAATAAATAAATAAATATTGGGGACACCTGACACAGATCAACTTAGCCCCAAACTAAGCAAAGCTTGTGCTATGGGTGCTAAGCGACAATATACATACTTAAATAGATAAATACATACTTATATACATAGAAAACATCCATGACTCAGGAACAAAATATATGTGCTCATCACACGAATAAATACCCTTACCGGGATTCAAACCCAGGACCATGGCTTAGCAGGCAGGTTCATTACCGACTGAGCCAGACCGGTCATCAAATCTTGATTTTTCTCTGGGAGATTAAATTTCTTTTTTATATTAACGGGTTGGTCCATAGTAAAAGTTGCTCTGTAATACCTATATGGCCTATATCTTCACCCTGTAATAAATTTCAGATAGCTAATTAAACACCTATACTTTGTACTTTTCTGTAACATACATACTTATATATTACACGTAACCTGATTCTCAGTGTTCGAGTATGGTTTCCAACTTTCAAATATGTAACTAAGATTTCAGTCTTGTTTTGTCCAGTCAAGTGTAAAAATATGGGTGCGTACAACTTATCAAAAATATGTCCCATAGCACTTTATGTCGGCGGAATAAGGTCTCGGTACATATTTTTGAGTGGATAAAATCGATACGTATTTTTGCACTTGACTGTCCTATCAAACATAAATTCTATCTATTTCTATTTAGCCTTTTCTTCTGAACATGGTCTAGTGTTTATGATTGTTTGTTTAGATGAAGTCGCGTAGTTCAGTGTGCCTGTTGGCATAGGCCTCCTCCAGCTCTTTCCAGTATTTCCTCTGCCTGGCCAGTCTAGTCCAGAAAGGCCCTACAGTGGTTATAATTTCGTCCTCCCATCGTTTGAGTGGTGGGTGTTGAGCTCTTGAACCATCTCTGGGGTGCCACATGAGGACTTTTTGGCTCCATTTTTCGGTCTTACATCTTACAGTGTGCCCGGCCCACCTCCATTTTCGCATGTCTATGTGTATGAGGATGTCTCTAACTTTGGTTCTTTCCCTTATGTCGATGTTACGGCATTTATCCTTCAGTTTTACACCCAACATACTCCTCTCCATAGCTCTCTGGCACTTCGCAAGTTTGTCTCTTTGTTTTACAGTGAGGGACCAGGTTTCGCAACATAAATTCTACTCTAATACCATAGTTTTCCCTGTAGAAACGTTTCCAATCTTCTCTCTCATTTAAGAACAACTGTTTCTTGTCCTTTATGCAAGAGTATTATATTGCTTTCATCATCTACATTAGTCACCTTGAAAGAAATGGAGATGATTGGCACTAAATGAACCAATTATATCTTCAAACAACATGTTGCAGAAGTGGTAATGCCTATATTTCTATTTCTAGATCTGTACTATGGCGGCGAGGCCCTCGCCCTGGAGCAGCCGCAAGCCTACACGTGTCCATTCTGTAACCGCATGGGATTCACAGATACTGCACTCATGGAGCATGTCACAGCCGAGCACGCAGATACTACACTTGCCGTAAGTTGCTAGCGAACTTAGGAAGACTACATACTACTAGTTTACATTATAATTGTGGCCATAACTTTCCAGTCAGGGAAAAAACCTTATGCTCCATGTGCATTGTTTGAGCTGCCTTTACTTTGCCATGGGCTAAAGGTCGGCTCACACCGGAATGGCAGCGGCCGGCAGCGACGCGGTGAGCACTTTTAGTGTGAAATAATTGTAAACTTTATCTATATATTTAAAAAGATCATAAGGAAGAGAACTCAACAGGCCGCGTTGCGCCGCGCCGCGCGGTTAGTCAAGTGATACTGGTCTTTTTAAATATGTGGATAAAGATTAAAATTGCCACTCACTGCTCGCCGCTGCTGACCGCAGCCATTCTGGTGTGAGCTGACCCTAGGATAGCCACACTATTCACAGTCTTGAAAGATTATCCGAGTCCATAATTTTAATTCCTACGCAAAACAGAAAGAAAATCAGCATACTTAATTACATGTTACATAATTCTTTTTTTAAAAGATGTGGTGCATTTTTCCCGCACTAGTGGTTACATTTCTTATCGCGTCGTAACTTCAAAGGGTGTTCTGCTGTTTTCATTGAGGAACAATAACTGAAGTCAACACTGTATAAATTGAGTAGTTCTGATTTATAATTTATGATTTCAGGTGGTTTGTCCAGTATGCGCATCAATGCCAGGCGGAGAACCTAATTTTGTAACAGATGACTTCGCCGGTCATCTCACCCTTGAACATCGAACTGGCCCTAGAGATCTCATCTCATTTTTAATATCCTTTTTAAATAGACTGTATTAGTAAAATAAGATGCGATGCATCATAGAGATTATGGAAAAAAGTGTAGGTACTGTGTGTATGTATGTATGTGTGTGTTTAGTTTTTTTGGATATTTGATCATAATATTGAATGGCATCTTTTAAATATACAGTACAGCACTAAACTTGTTTAAGCTTCTGATAACCATAGTTATTTACTTCCATTTTCCTATCATGAACTACAGATGTAGTGCGAAAAGGGTTTTCTTCGGAAACATTCGTATTTGTCATGCTAGTTCAGTCAATGTCAGTACATCTTGTATTGACACTGACTGAAATAGCATGACATATTCGTACGTTTCGTAACAATTCGAAGGCAAATCTTTTTGCACTACATCTATACTCAATGATTAATACTTACAGAAAAAAATGTCCTACCTAATCATATTGCATTATTAATATTTAGTAGCTTAGATGGACTGTTCATTTACTTTATTTGACTAGTTTGGTGAATATGTTCCTTAACTAACCGCACGACGAGCCGAGCGGCATCCGGCACGGCGGCGTCCGGCGCATGCCGCACTCGGGCCGCGGCGTGAGCCGCGCCCGGCGGAGCAACATGCACTTCAGGTATTAACTCTCTTTGTATTCTTGAGCAATTCCCGTTAAGTTTGTACATTTGGATCACGTCTCCGATTTGGATAAAAATTGGTAGGCTGATAGAGTCCACGATGCTGAGCAAGATCCACTAGGTTTCCCAAAATGTCCTATGTTGTTTGTATGAAGCCTTCCTTTTTTGTTACCAGATGATAAGGAAAGTTTCATACAATCAACCTAATCAACAAGACGTGATCCAAATGTACAAACTTAACGGGAATTGCACTCTTAGGGTTGTTTGCACCATACCGTCTGTAACCGAATTTAGCGTTCGTAATTTTTTTGTATTTCCAATATCTATAGACATTTGCTGCACGACTTTGATGTGTCTTGTTACCTGTAGTTGATGCAACTGGCCCTTACTGTAATAAATCTCTCTCGATCCGTTTAGACGTGCCTCTGCCTTAGTTGAGAAGACATTCATTGAAAGAAATCGAAATATGAGTAATGTGACACTACGCAATTAGTCACATAAGTCTCGACCTTTCGGATACATTTTGGCGAATGTCAATGAGCGATCCGCTTTTACCTCCTTATTTAGTCGTGTTATTTTTTAATTTATTCTGAATTAGTTTAAGGAGCCTTTTGAGGGTAGTTTTTGTCTACATTAATCGAATCACCTAAAGATAGAGAGTGTATGTTGTCGCAAGTGAAGGCGAGTACACTCTCGGTGTGTTGCAGCACGAGCGGCGGGCTGTCGTCGCTGTCGCCGTCGTCGCGGGACGCGGTGGTGGACCCCATCGCGGAGCTGCTGTCGCAGCTGTCCGGCGTGCGGCGCGGCGCCGGCCAGCCCGGCACGCCCAGCCAGCTGCAGCAGCTGCAGATGCAGCTGCAGCTCGAGCGCCAGCAGGCCACGGTACGACAACTCCACCGACTGACACTTTGCGATCGAGATACCTGTCACTTCAAACAAACTAGAGGTGCGACGGATACCCGGTCACATACCGGATAGTTGCGTTATATCCGGCCCGATGGTGGGTAGTGTTTTAGTGCCTAATATTCAGAATTTGGGACCCTCCAATTAGCTCAAGTTTTTAACAAAAATTAACTCACTGTCAGTTTTGTGACGATAAAAAGCATGAAAATAAAAATATTGTTTTTGTGTTAATTACATAAACTCTAAGTCATAACCTACATTCAGAATGTGAAAAAAGTAAATTTTTGGGACAGATTTTATGCTTAATTGTCGTCACAAAACTGACAGCGAGTTAAATGTTGTTAACAACTTACGCTAATTGGGGGACCGAAACTCTGAAAATGCCCATAAGGAGAAAACTTAAGTAGCATAAATATTAAATAACAAAATATTTAAAGTCACACACAGGTAGAACGCCATTAATTAACATTATTAATGTGTACAAAGCGCGAGAACTTAGTGTTACTTAACCTCTTGCCGCCCAAGAAATCAAACGTAACTTCAGCTAAACACCCAATGTGCAATATATTAATTAGCCATCATCTTTTAAAGTCGTAAACGCCCACACCTTTGAAGCAATTTTTTTTAATGAAAACCTCGAGCAGGATTCTTTATATTTTTTTCTGGGTATATGTGGGTAAAAATAAATACAATACTTAAATTAAATTCTATTTCGGAATTCGGTGTTCATTTAAATATACATTGGGCGTTTGTTTGAAAAATAAATATCTATAATTTTATGAAGTATTTATGAAATTTTAAAGCATTTTTTTATGAGATAGCCTCTGATTATCATTTATTTCTTTCATAATTACATTATAAATAACATGACTAAAAAAATTTTTTTCTAAAGTCTGGGCGTTTATGTTGAGTGTAACTTTGTACAATGCATTGTACATTGGGCGGCAAGAGGATAATATAACAAAATATAAATATTAAGAGGTCAGTTTAGTCTCATCAATAATTATTAAACATTATAAAAGTACGAAAATAGTGTGTAAAAAGTTCATTTTCTATTAAATTAAAAAAATGGCTATATCACTCCTACAACTAGAAACTTGCAACTCGCACTGCCCATCGCGCCCGCTTGCCATCGAACTGACCTCATTTTGGCCGGGATATTCGGCCGAACATCCAGTATCAGCTCTAGCCACTATCCGTCGCATCTCTAATACAAATTTTGACGCATGTACTTATCAGCTGCAAATTTATCAATTAATTAATTCATAATTTCTCCATGCACTTATGCAGCTGATAGTACATGGCAAACCTGTCGTCGCCTGTCGTATTCTCACCACGATAGAGTTATACCGTGATCGAGTGAACTTACTTTTAACACTTTCGGTTTCGAGGCAAGAAGTTGACATAGAACGTAAAGTTTCTTATTTTGTTTAGGTTCGAAACCTATTAAATTCTTTTTTAGTTTTTCCATGTTTCGATGCATAAACGAGAAACTATATTGTACTCCATTTTTTAAGATTAGAATATTTCTTACCTCGAAAACAATGATATTTTTTTATTAAACTTAAATAAATGCATACAGGCTGTATTTTAATAACATGTCAGTGAAAGCACCTACAGGATCCCATGCTGCATGGTATGTACCTTTATTAAGAAAAAAGATATCGAGGCCTCCAATTCCCTAAGACCTGAAGCGAAGCGGACCCTGGTTTGATTTCATATAACCGTAATATGTATAGTTTCGTTATCCGTGCTCCCCTCGGAGTCTGAGGTGACGAGGGCGTCTCCGCGCCGGCTTCGGCTTGGGCGTCGGCTTCCAGAGAACTACAGATTGGTTCATTCAAATCGGTCAGGATGGAAAAGTCTGAAACTATAAGACATACGAAGATCTGTTCTTAGGAACCATGGCATCGATTTTTATAAAAAGAAAAACTGTACTGTATGTGTGTGTATGTGTGTGTTGTTTGTGTCATATATTTGAAAAAAAAAAAGTAGATGTTCTTGTTGAATATTGTAGCGGTGGTCACTTCGAACATATACTAAAATACATTAAATTATGTGAAAAAAATGCATTTTATTCATTTTAGACATAATATTTCATATAGACATTTGCCGCTTAAGACCTACACAATCGATATTTGAATAGAAAAAGTGTAAGTTTATTTTTTCAAAACAACCGGGTTCAATTCCCCAGCTGGGTACAGTTTTTTTTTTTCAAATGTATGAATGCACTTTTTATTAAAATCAATGACACAGTTTCTAAGAACAGATACTGACCGATTAGAATGAGCCACCCTGTATAGAAAACTACGTCGCCGCGCAGTCGCGACGAGCGGATCGGCCACGCTCGCCCGACCGTAGCCAGCGCGGACACAGGTCGTCAGCCGTGCGGGCCTTGCATCGGGTCGTGTCGTGTTCGCAGGCGGCCCGCCAGCAGCTGGAGCGCCTGCCGCGCCGCCCCGCCGCCGCCGCCGCGCCGCCGCCCGCGCCCGCGCCCGCCGCCGCGCCCGCGCCGCCGCCCGACCACGCCGACTCCCAGTACCTGCTCTCCGGCTTCCTGGGTGCGTACTCCGCTACTACACCGCTACCACACCGCTACCACCCCGCTACACCGCTCCGCATCTATACCGACTCCGAACCCGATAATTATATTTTCTGCATGAAATTGGTGGCGGCACTCCCGTACAAAAAGCGTAGAGGAATAAGTAGGAAAGAGTTGTAACTCCATACATCAGTCAATTCGAGTTATTTGTAGTGACATCTAACGTCAAACACGGTTTTGAAGTAAGGCAAGCCGAAAGATACGTACGTATACATACAACTCTTTCCTTCCTTATTCCTCTATGCAGAAAGGGAACTTCATACGAAACTAAACTTTAACAGCGGTTCAGGGTCACACATGGCTGAGTGACGGCGGTCGAGTTATGCCGAACTGAATAATTGCTACGTAGCAGTGCGAGCCCGAACGTTGATAGACTGAACCATTAGTGAGAGGAAATCACATATTATGTGCCCTGCCGAGTTAGAGCCGGTTTGTAACTCTTAATTTTACGTTCATAAGCGCACTGTAATATGCCTACATGAAAATAAATTACTTTATACTTTAATCTCACTAATGGTTGACTCTATACAATTTTACATCACGCTGTGTTTTTTTAACTCCCGACGTTAAAACGACGGGGTGTTATAAGGTTGACGTGTTTGTCTGTCCGAACGGTTTCGAACGGATGAACTGATTTAGATTTTTTTTTGTTTGAAAGCTGAATTATTTATTTTTTACATTTTGACCTAGTGCCCCCCCCTTTGAGATTCCGTATGACCCGCTATCACCTATAAAGCACTCGCTTAATATATATACGCCCCCAAAAGTAACATCTTAAGGAACATAAATAACATAATATATGAACGTTTCGACGCACGTCTGATGGCCGCTGTACACATATAGCCAACGGTTCCACCAACCCTTGGTGGTACCCCTTGGCGAAGATAAGAGCCGCTGTTTACACATTGGCGAACCAATCACTTGGCATTGGCTCTTCATGAAAGATGGACGTGGAATGGAAAAGGCTAGGAAATTCTAGGTCATTTACGTTGTCAGCAAAATTTCATTAAAAAATAATTACCCCGTAGTAAAATTAAATATTTGAAATATTAACAATTTTTTGAATATTCTGATAAGCACATTTATCTTTTTTTGGCAATACATTAAACATTTGCAAGATTATTTTATTTCCTAAAATCAACACTATTATTGGCATAGATAAACTTATTATTTTCGTAAATATTTCACTACTGTCCTCTCTGACGGCTGACGACAAACTGAATGAAGCGCCAACGTGTAAACGCAGTTGGCCATTGGCGCCAAGATCCTTTGATGTGTGGACAAAAAACCGACACCAATCGGTTGGCCGGCCAGCGCAAGCGCCAACTGCCAACTTACGGCCAAGTAGCCCTCTACACGCTTGGCCAAGGGGGTTGGTGGAACCGTTGGCCATATGTGTACAGCGGCCATGAGAGAACAAAGTTGAAGTGTCGGTCGGTTGCGCAGGAGCGACGACGGCCGTGTGCGCCGCGGAGGCGGAAACGCGCGCGGCGCTGCTGCGCGGCCTCGTGCTCGCGTCGCTGGGCCCCGCCGCGCCGCGCCCGCCGCCGCCCGCGCCGCGCGCGCTGCCCGCACCCGCCCCCGAGCCCGCGCCCGCGCCCGAGCCCGCGCCCGTCGTGCAGCCCCAGCCCGCGCTGCCGCTGCCGCGCACCAAGCCGCAGCCGCGCACCAAGGTATGCTGAGGGTGCCGTATAGAGTGTGCCCGCGCAGGCTCGTGCTCATCCCGCTGACTCTCTGGTTGTCGGCAGGAGGCGGCGGCGCGCGCGCACGCGGTGGCGCGACAGCTGCCGGAGGGCAGGTAGGAGCGCGGGGGCCGCGCGCCGGTGCCGCCGCCGCGCGTGCGGCGCGCTCGAGCGGCGCCGTGGCCCGCGCTGTCCGAGCCCCGCCCGAAGCCCGAGGCCGGCGCGGCGGTCCCCGAGGCCGCGCCAGAGTCCGGCCCCGCCGCGCCCTGTACAGACGTCGGTAGATGAAACTATTTAATGTTTATTCGTTAGATCGTACGGTAGTCTATATAATATTATTTATCCTCGCCGCGCGGCCCGCGGGTCGCGCGACGGTGTACATATGCGGCCGAGGCCGCCGCCGCCGCCCCGGTCAGACCGGGGCCGCGCTCGACTCGTTTCGTTGTTTTCGCTAACACTTATTAGTGGATGCTTATGTTTGTTTTGTTGGCTTTCGAAAAATCAGTGTGGTTTCCTTTGTCGTAGAGAGTAATAGCTATGGAATGTTTTAATCGATTTAAATACATAATTAAATTATAAATAATTATCGTCGGATAGGCAGTTTACTTTATGAATTTAACTATAATATTTCGGGGGGAGCCGGAGGAGACTGATATTTTAACGATTGTCGTCCATATTGAAACAAAACAGCAAACGGTTCCAATATTGACAAAGACCAACAAGATTAGTGATACTTATTTCATCGATTTTTTGCAGTTGTAAAAATCTACATCTAGTGTTGAAGTAAAAATATAGATAAATAAATATTAATAGATGTGTAAATGGCACCAAACCCGGTGATTTGTTAAATAATACTGGCTCCTCTACTATTCTTGGAAAAAACAGAAAGTGAACTGGTAAAAAGCTACTTACCCACAATTTTTTCACTAGCTACTCAAAAGAAAGTGCTTATTAGTTTGATTATTATACTCCGACATTACAAAATGTTTGTATGTACCCTAATTAAATTCTATAATATTAAAATGTTTTTCATTATTTATATGTACAGTCTGGCAAAAAAGAATAGAAATTAAAGTGGCAACATCGTAGTTACACCATGTGTCATAAACATAAACTAAAATTGTGTAATACCTACTTATTTTAATATTTGAATTTCATTCGAATAAATATGACTCGTACACTTTGTTAGAATACAATATTGAAGTATTGTTATCTCTAATGTGTTAGTATGGAATTAAATATAAATTAACTATTAGGACTGTGGGAATTGTGGGATGCATGCAATGCAGCATTGCATATTTGCAAACGCATATTATTTTTAACCGCCTTCCAAATCTCAAGGGAAGGGGTTCTCAATTCGTCTGTATTTTTTTTTTAATGTTTGTTCCTCGATATCTCCGTCGTTACTGGACCGATTTTGAAAAATTTTTTTGGTTGAATGTATATGCATACAGATTGGTCCCATTTTTCTCAGAACCCAGTTCTGGTGGTGGGATCCTGGAGAAATCGAGGGAACTCCTCAAATCTGAAAGGCATACATATGGTGATTTTGTGTTTTTAAAGGAACAGCATGCATTTAGTACGGAACAGTGACATTTGGTGCAGTGGAACTCCTGATGATGGTCAGAATGGAACTCCTCAAATCTGAACGGCACACTTATAGTGACTTTGGTATTTTTATAAGAACAGCATGCACTTACGTCCAGAATAGTGACATTTGGTGCAGTGGAACTGCTGATGATGGTCAGAACGGAACTCCTCAAATCTGAACGGCACACTTATAGTGACTTTGGTATTTTTATAAGAACAGCATGCACTTACGTCCAGAACAGTGACATTTGGAGCAGTGGAACTGCTGATGAAGAGTGAGCCGCCCCTGGTTAGAGTTCCGTTCTGATAATCATTCTCATCTGTAAGTACTTCAGAATCATCCAAATTTCAAAATTGGTTCAGAAATGACGGAGATATCGAATAACAAACATTAAAAAATATACAGACGAATTGATAACATAATCCAACATTTGAAAGTATTTATCACCAGAACCCCAAAGGAAGGTGGTTTTTTTATCTTAAAAATTATGTAAGAAATAAGTCATGGAGAATCCGGCCAAATACCGGATAGTAGCGTATTATCCGGGCGGATACCGGATAGTGTTTTATGCCTAATATTAGGAGAACAAATAAATCACTATCAAAGGTCAGTTTTAATCTCACAATTTTATGAATTACAAACATTGGAACCGGTGCGACCGGTACCGCCCATCGTGTCCGCGAGCTATCAAATTTACTTCATTTATACCGGATAATCAACGGGTGGATACCGGATATCCGGCGGTATTTGGCCGAATATCCGGTATCCGGCCGAACCACTATCTGTTGCATCTCGACTTAACATAGGTACCCTTACCTACGCCACATCTCGGACATTGGCGATCAAATATATGAAAGAGGCGCGTTCCTAACACGCGTACTATGCTGTCTATGCTTGTATGAGTGAAATATGACAGGTCGACTGTTCGTGTTTTTGACAGGCGGTAACTGTGAGTTAACCGAGAGGGGGCGGGCGGCACTTTCAGCAGGGAGCGGGAGTGGCCATAGGTACTATACGATAGTACTCTTTATTATACTGTGCCCACGCCACGTAGCGTCATCCGCAAGCACACTATTTCTACCTGCTCACTAAAAAAAACATTATGTATCTTTTATTTTTCAGACCTACTACTCTTATACTTAAAGCCTGACCAGAAATATATGACTAACGCGCCATGTTGCGGAATTTCATTAGAACTATTTTCTTCATACTAAACTGAACTGTCACTCCATACATCAGAATAAAAACATTTTACAAATAATTTTTAAGAAAAAAAAAACCGCCTTCCTTTGGGGTTCTGGTGATAAATACTTTCAAATGTTGGATTATGTTATCAATTCGTCTGTATATTTTGTAATATTTGTTATTCGATATCTCCGTCATTTCTGAACCAATTTTGAAATTTGGATGATTCTGAAGTACTTAATACAGATGAGAATGATTATCAGAACGGAACTCTAACCAGGGGCGGCTCACTCTTCATCAGCAGTTCCGCTGCACCAAATGTCACTGTTCTGGACGTAAGTGCATGCTGTTCTTATAACAATACCAAAGTCACTATAAGTGTGCCGTTCAGATTTGAGGAGTTCCATTCTGACCATCATCAGGAGTTCCACTGCACCAAATGTCACTGTTCAGTACGTAAATGCATACTGTTCCTTTAAAAACACAAAAATCACTATGTACCTATGCTTTTCAGATTTGAGGAGTTCCCTCGATTTCTCCAGGATCCCACCACCAGAACTGGGTTCTGAGAAAAATGGGACCAATCTGTATGCATATACATTCAATAAAAAAAAATTCAAAATCGGTCCAGTAACGACGGAGATATCGAGGAACAAACATTAAAAAAAAAAAAACAGACGAATTGAGAACCCCTTCCCTTGAGATTTGGAAGGCGGTTAAAAATACAACCGACTTCAAAAAGGAAGAAAATGATATTATCAGTATTTTAAGTATATGCGTTACCGACGGATATGTTTGAAGTCGGTGCCAAAGCTGCCAAGTAGGGATGTCACGAATGTCGCATGTGTCACATTCGCGAATGCGAATGCGAATATTCAGAATGCTAATATCGCTGAATTTCATAAAAAATTGGTTGTCTGTAAAGTCGGTTTACAGACGGTAGTTTAACGTGATAACGTCAAACATTACAGTAGTATAGACAGGGGCGGTCAGAGTATAGCAAAAGGGGCCCGATTCTGGGACTTTTTTCACGTTTTTTTATTTATTTATTTATTAAAAATACACAAAAGTTAACAGTATTTCACCAAAGCACTTATGTGGTAATATAATTATGTACATGTTAAATTGACATAAATAAAAGCAAACACACTTAAAAGTTAAACTATGGTTATTACATTAATCACCTAAGGAGTGTAGAGTCTATGAACCTTAAGAGTTTTCTGTAAAACACACCAACACTATCAGCAAATATGTCAATATCGTCTGTCTCCAACATGATGCGGTTAAGAGCAGCTCGGGCTCGAGCGGTGCGCCGGCCGCCGCGAACAGGCGCCGCCGCCGCCGCGCCGGCACCGCGCCCGGCATGCCAACCACCACATTCGCTCTTGGCACTTGCAGCCCCATTCTCTCAAGCACGGATGCGTCATCTACTCTATGGTGAAACAGTTGGCGGTAATGCATAATATGCAGCAGTTTCCGTCTGGTTTCTAGAGTTTGAAGACCAACCATTCCTGTTACGAATAGAGATGGATACATATATGGGTAATATCCGTACAGTCGTTTGTAAATGTGCCTACAGAACTTTCTCTGCACTCTTTCTAGCATAGTGTTTTGTTTTTATTAGAAAGAATGCATTAAAATAAGCATCTTTTATAAATTAAAGTTTTTTTAAAACCTACTAATTTAGGAGTTAGAGTGGTGCAGAGTTGCAAAATTTTCCCGTAGCATTACTAAGGCGCCAGAGACAGAAAGCGATATCGACGGAGCCCCGCTTATTACAGAAACTGCACAGAATAGGAGCCTTCGGCCGTTTGAAGATACCTAACGAACCTAACTTATACCTATATAAAAGTCGTCATTTTGTATCCTAGACCGTTTGCGAGACACGCGTTAATTCTATTAAAGTGCTAGTGCCATTTACTAATCTTAGAACCCTAATATCTCAGTAAATATTAATAGAGAAGAAAAAGTTTATATAACAAACCCATGATGACTTTTGTGTCAAAGTAACAGTCAGCAATGTCAGATTCCACATTGTTCATTAATTTTGGAATCAGCACCCTCTAAAACCCATTTTACGACACCCGTGACGACTTTTGTGTCAAAGTGACAGTCAGCAATGTCAGATTCCAAATTGGTTATTAATTTTGGAGTCAGCACCCCCTAAAACCTATTTTACGACACCCATAATAATAATAATAATAATAAAAATATTTATTGCCATAACTACCAACACAAATACATAAGAAAAAATTAGAAACAAAATGGATAAAAAAACTTAAACAATGTAGCAGTAGAAATAAGAATAATAAAAAAAAAAACCTAAAATTAACATCAACTACATCTTAAACTATATTTACAGATAAACATTTGGTAGGCTTAGGCAATGGGTACCCGTCTCAGCTTGTTGCCAGATATATAGGTACATATATCCAGCGCTGGTTTTCAGATGGGCCCCTTTTCCTACGGGTCGGTCGTTCAGTTTCGGGATGCATAGGACAGAACCCCGTATCTTCCCCGTCTATTGTGCGTGTGTGTGCGTACGTGCGTGTGTGCGTGTGTGCGTGCGTGCGTGCGTGCGTGCGTGCGTGCGTGCGTGCGTGCGTGTGTGTGTGTGTGTGTGTGTGTGTGTGTGTGTGTGTGTGTGTGTGTGTGTGTGTGTGTGTGTGTGTGTGTGTGTGTGCGCGCGCGTGTGTGTGTGTTGTGTGTGTGTGTGTGTGTGTGTGTGTGTGTATAAATATAGATATATTATGTATGTGTGTGTAAAGTACAAAGTGCATGTAAAGTTGCTACATATATAAATTGCGTATAGGTATATATAAATGTATAGGTATGTATTACTTACTTAGTTCTTTAACCATGACGACTTTTGTGTCAAAGTGACAGTCAGCAATGTCAGATTCCACATTGTTCATTAATTTTGGAATCAGCACTCCCTAAAACCTATTTTACGACACCCATGACGACTTTTGTGTCAAAGTGACAGTCAGCAATGTCAGATTCCACATTGGTCATTAATTTTGTAATCAGCACCCCCTAAAACCTATTTTACGACACCCATGACGACTTTTGTGTCAAAGTGACAGTCAGCAATGTCAGATTCCACATTGTTCATTAATTTTGGAATCAGCACTCCCTAAAACCTATTTTACGACACCCATGACGACTTTTGTGTCAAAGTGACAGTCAGCAATGTCAGATTCCACATTGGTCATTCATTTTGGAATCAGCACCCCCTAAAACCTATTTTACGATACCCATGACGACTTTTGTGTCAAAGTGACAGTCAGCAATGTCAGATTCCAAATTGGTCATTAATTTTGGAATCAGCACCCCCTAAAACCTATTTTACGACACCCATGACGACTTTTGTGTCAAAGTGACAGTCAGCTATGTCAGATTCCACATTGTTCATTAATTTTGGAATCAGCACTCCCTAAAACCTATTTTACGACACCCATGACGACTTTTGTGTCAAAGTGACAGTCAGCAATGTCAGATTCCACATTGGTCATTCATTTTGGAATCAGCACCCCCTAAAACCTATTTTACGACACCCATGACGACTTTGGTGTCAAAGTGACAGTCAGCAATGTCAGATTCCAAATTGGTCATTAATTTTGGAATCAGCACCCTTAAAACCTATTTTACGACACCCATGATGACTTTTGTGTCAAAGTGACAGTCAGCAATCTGAGGTACTACATATTTGTAATCTGAAAGTAATCAAGTCAATAATTTCAGTTATTTTGAATCGACTATGATTCCGAATTATTGGTAATAGTAATTATTGTATAGATGATTAGTGATTCCTTTATATGTAATGGTAATTTACCGTTTCACTTGATTACATTACAAGTAATCTGACACCCAGTAGTGGATTACAAAGTAAAATCAAGTAATCGTGTAATCCGGAATCGATTACGATTTGCCCATCTCTGTGGCGCTGCTGCAAGTTTTGAGACAGAAGTATATGCTAGAAAGAGATGCAGATATTTGCCACTCACTCTTACCTATAGTTGCGTCTCAAAACTTGCAGCAATAACTTGCTGGTCTAAACTCAGCTTAACGAGAACAACACACGGGCGCGCCATCTGTCCCAGCTGTGGTGCTTTACTCAGGCCACACGCTATAACCCACCTATAACCATACCGAGCGCATTGATCAGCCGCTTAGTTCCAACGCGCGCCAATAGATGGCGCAAAAACTATATTGCGAAACGGGACAATGACGTCATCTTTTTCGTGCATGCTGCCCGTAGTAACGAGTTATTAGACGTTATCACGTCAAAAAACAAAATAAAAACCAAGCAATCACCAACAACCCGCTAGGTAAAAATGCTTAATATTGGTCAAAATGCCGAGTACGAACTTCACGCCGTACGAATTGAGCTATCTGCGCATGCGCGAGTCGACAGTCGACAAATAGCAATTGGAGCGGCCGGCGCGGGCGAGGAACAAGCTGCGACTTGCACATATTCGCATTCGCAAAACATTCGCATCGTTTGAAGCGAATGCAAATGTTTAAAAGAATACGAATCTTTCGCATATGCGAATGCGAATGCAAATATTCGTAACATCCCTAAGTACTGCCAAGCCAAATTATGAAGAATATCATGAATTTGGTCCAACTCTATAAGGATGCGTTTGCTATAAATTTTAATAAATATCATACACGAAAGAAAAAACGACAAGGTCCACTAGACTTGTATAGATGCGTTTGCTAAGTAGTACTGAACCTCGATAAGTTTGAGATTGACATAGCTGTCACTTCATACAAACTTTGACGTATGTATTTGGTATAACTGTTATCGCTAATCTCATTCTTATTAGAGTTGTGCCTGCTCGTTCACTGAAAAGATCGCTCCCAACGAGTACGATCTCCGAAGTGTACTAGTTCGTTCTTTTAGGACATTTAGTACAGTAGTACACCAAGAGAGCGAGAGACAAATTTTGCATATGGCGTACAGTAACGCTCGATCGTAATAGCCGAGAGCTGATCGGCCGTTTTCGCGCGCTCTCGGTCCGAGTCAGTCGATTCTAGTTCGGTTGCGGTCGGATCACACGGATCGCTTTGCTGTCATTGTCACTTCTCGGCTCTTCGCTCCTTTCGCATCCATTCTGTTGCGCGTGTGTGAGTGTAGTTGGGGCGTTTATTGCAAAACCTAAAATTTTTTGACCAAAGCATGAAACTTGGCGCAGTTGTTCCTTATATCAAAATAAGCCGATTAAGATCGGGAGCCTTCGGGAGCCTCCCCCCTGGGGCCCGGGAGGGGGGGTCAAAGTACCGCTTCTCCCGGCTTAGTTTGGAAAATTCTAACTTACCCCGTTTAGTTAATAGGTCATGTTTGGTATCGTTTTCGAGTAAATCAATAACGTAGAATTCATTTTTGGTACTAAAATTATAATTTACTGGTAAATAAAATAAAATAAATTAAAAACTTTGAAATTTTCATCCATAATTTACAAATTCAAGTCATCATAAATGACAAACTGTTTGCTTTTTCTATAAATAAAAAATATGATATGAAAGCCTATTTAATATAGATTGTAAAAAATAGAACTTTTATCCACCTTTACTAACATTAAGTTCCATAAAAAAAATACTTTAAGACGCGCGGCGTCGGGACGCCGCGAAGGTAATTTTAAAATGCCTTTATTTTAAAAACTCTATTAGACCCCGTTTAGCTATTAGGTCATGTTTGATATCGTTTTTGAGTAAATTAATAACAAAGAATTTAGTTTTGGTACTAAAATTATAATTTAATGGTAAATAAATAAATAAAAAAAATATATTCATCTATGATTTACAAATTCAAGTCAACAAAAATGTCAAATTGTTTGCTTTTTCTTTAAATATGATGTAAAAGCCTATTTAATATAGATTATAAAAAATATAACTTTTACCCACCTTTACTAACGAGTGACGTTTTTATTTATTCAGCAAATACATATCAAAATAAAGCTTATATTAATATTATATTAATTCTACGTTTGCCCGGGGCATCGTCCCTAGGAGGCTTGCCGCGTTTCCTCGCTGTATGGCTTAGGCTCAGCCGTTGTGCAAGGAAATTGGCCGTGCGTAGGTCACCAGACACCCAGACAAGTTTGGTGGAAACTTCCTTCACAAACTGCTTGGTGTCTGATGACCATGGTCCAAATGTTTCAAATGCAATTGCCGCAAATATGTAGTTGTTTTTTAAAAATGCATATTTGCAGCACCTGTTAAACTGGGTGTTTTCAGCAGCAGTCCCTGGTTTCTGGGCCGAGCGTTAGACGTTGGACGGAGCCAAGGTATCCACACAGGTCACGCCCCACGCCAAGGGTCGTCTCAGAAACCAAGGCACAAGCGAGCAACCATCAGGCCGCTTTCCGTCTGCTGCTGACAAGCCGACAGGTTCGAGGGTTGTCGGTATGTTCGCTGTGCCGAGAGCCTTGCGGATTAGATCGTTAAGTGCAGCGTGTCAGAAAATTCGGCCAGCACTAGACTGGCAGTGGAGTCCGTGGTGTCCTAATGCGTCGGCAGCAAGGGTGTGGTTGGCAGGTCTTTAGCCCCAGTCTTAGACAAATGGCAGTATATGATGAAGTAAGGCAGCCTCGGAAGGAGGAATGTTCTCCAATTGTCGATCTTTTCTACTAAAGGGGTACTTCCAACACTCATTCACCGTTGCGTAAGGACCCTTGATCTGAAACAATATGTGCATTGTCATTTTATTTAAACAGATTCTACAACTATCAAATTACAACATTTTGGCGGATCACGTACCTAACCTTCAGTATTACACACTTACCTATCATATAAAATAATTACAAACTTTAATAGAATCTGATTTGCCTATCTATGATATTGCTCCATCTCGTAATAGTTTGAAGCCTTGGGTGGCCATGTTTCTCCCTTGTTGATCGTTTCAAGCTGCGTTTATCGTACCTATCCCATACTATGTCTAATCTAGAAACGTTTTCCTTTGGCATTGAAGCATGGCACGCATTTAGCTAGTCCACCTAAGGTGTCAAACTATTAAGACTATTATTAAGATGGAGCATTATCAGAGGTAAATCAGATTCTACTAAAGTTTGTAATTATTTTTATGATAGGTAAGTGGGTAATACTGAAGGTTACGTGATCCACCAAATAGTTGTAATTTGATAGTTGTAGAATCTAGAATGATAATGCACATATTGTTTCAGACCAAGTCGTTGCGCAACGGTGAATGAGTGGTCGAAGTACCTACCTCTTTAGGTACCAGAAAAGATCGACAATTGGAGAACATACCTCCTTCAGAGGCTGCCTTGCATCAGCATACCAGCGCACAGTGTACCAGGGGCCCATTTCTCGAAGCTACAAGTTACAATGGTCAACTGGTTGTCAATGTCTAATATGACAAGTTGGAAAGAGACTTCCGCTTGTAACTTTCAGTTTTGAGAAATAGGCCTCAGGGCGTTTTTGTTTGGAGTCCGTCCGTGAAAATTGCCGTCTGTCTTCTTGGGGATGGAAGGAAGAAGGAGACGAATGGGTACCATCACACTGGTCAGACAACACTGAAGTGGCCAGTATATGCTTAGATTCTAAGCCTTAGAACTTACAAGATGTAAATAATGAATAAATGTAAAGCAGGTTGCAAAAACCGATGCAACTGCATAAAGAGGGTAGAGCCCTCTTTATGCAGTTGCATATGTACCCAGCTATGTCTCTGTGTAGGGAATTGTCTTGAAGCACAAGATCTGTAGTTAGTGGGTATCATTTACGAGTAATTTATATTACTCACACACATAATATCATCAAAGTAAAAAATTGACATTTATATACATTTCTTTCAGGATTCACTACAATGAATAAATAACAGGTACAGTCGGTCTTTAGAGCGTGTGGTCCGACCCGAGTGTTGCCGTTGTCGACACCGGAGTCAATAATAATGACTCTTTTTCTATTTATGCATTAACACACCTCTGACACTGGCGATCAAATACGTGAAAGAGGCGCGTTCCCCGCACACAGTCTAAGCTCGCGTAGGTGAACGCGTACTATCCTTTGTAAGTGAGATATGACAGGTCGACTGTTCGCGTTTTTGACGGGCGGCACTTTCAGCGGGGAGCGGGAGTGGCCATACTGTACGATAGTAGGTACTCTTTATTATACTGTGGCATTAGTAAAGCCTCATAATGTTTTTTCAGCAAGTAGATTAAAAAAAATTACAAAAAACATATTTGTTGTTTTGATTTTTAAATTGCTAAACATTCTTTTATTTTTACAAGAAATTAATTTCCCATTCATTTTTTTTATCCGAAATTAATAAAATACATGACCTTTTCGCTAATTGGGGTCTGATAGAGTTTTTAAAATAAAGGCACTTTAAAATTACGTTTGCGGCGTCCCAACGAAGTTTTTTTTATGGAACTTAAAGTTAGTAAAGGTAGGTAAAAGTTATATTTTATATAGTCTATTCTAAATAAGCTTTAATATCATATTTTTATATATATAGAAAAAGCAAACCGTTTGACATTTATGGTGACTTGAATTTGTAAATCACAGAAGAAAATTTCAAAATTTTCATGTTTTTTTAATTTAATTTAACATTAAATGGTCATTTTAGTACCAAATCTAAATTCTACGTTATTTATTTACTCAAAAACGATACTAAACATGACCTAAAAGCTAAACGGGTTCTAATGGAGTTTTTTTTAAATAAAGGCATTTTAAAATTACGCTCGCGGCGTCCCGACGACGCGCGGCTTAAAGTTTTTTTTAATGAAACTTACTAACGTTAAGTTGAAAGGTGGGTAAAAGTTATATTTTTTATAATCTATATTCATATTATATTTTTTATTTTCATATTATTTCATATTATATTTTTTATTTATAGAAAAAGCAAACAGTTAGACATTTATGATGACTTGAATTTGTAAATTTTAGATGAAAATTTCAAACTTCATTTTTTTTTATTTATTTACCATTAAATTATAATTTTAGTATCAAAAATGAATTCTACATTATTGATTTACTCGAAAACGATACCAAACATGACCTATGAACTAAACGGGGTATGTTAGAATTTTTCAAAGCAAGCCGGGTGAAGCGGTACTTTGACCCCCCCTCCCGAGCCCCAGGGGGGAGGCTCCCGAAGGCTCCCGATCTTAATCGGCTTATTTTGATATAAGGAACAACTGTGCCAAGTTTCATGCTTTGGTCAAGAAAAAAAAGGTTTGGCCTCTTTTTGTCGATAAACGCTTCTACTAGTGTACTAAATGTACTAGAGAGCAGAATCATTTGGGAGTAGTTCGGTCTAGTACAGTGGAATCGTGTCTTTTGTACTATTAGTACATGTACTACACAAGCCTAATTCTTATCACGATAGAGTAATATGTAAATTCGGCAACAGAGAACAGTCGATCGCCTCGAACGAGTAGTATGCTGATTGTACGTTGGATTGGATTGTACGATAGTTATGAATATAATTATTGGCGCCGCCGCCGTACCATTTTTCAGTAAGTGCAATAGTATAAATCCAATGCATTTTTGTCCTTCTATACTATACTAAACAGTTTATACTACTTAGGTACTTTAGCTAATTTTCTAACCATCCAATGTCCATATAACACAAATATGCGATGGAAACTGACTTTTTCTCCTTGCCTTGTCTAGGGGGGCTACATTTAAATATGAAACAATTCAAAGAACATCTACAACACTACAAGTATGTATGGAAAGCATATAGAGTTGCTGCATTTTAACTTTGAGGAGCAGTGTGAGATGCGAGATTTTTTCTAAGTAGTGACGAAATGCAACTACCACTAAAAAACCTTAACCAAAAACAAATATATGGTATTCAATAGCTGGGAAAAGGTTTTCTGAGTAGGTACCTACAATGTTGAGGAATCTGGGCCGAAAAGGAAGATTTGGATTTATGGAACTGTGTCAGGAGACCCGAAAAGCTAGCTAAGGTCAGTGTGGAGAAGACCGTCTACCCGGAAAGACCGTCTATTGACTATAACTTTTGTGTTTATATATCTACGCCTCTCACACCTCCGGAGGTATACCAGTTCCTTAATCCATTGGTCTTCAATACATATCTCTAGGACGAACACTAGTTAACAATATCTGGGCGACCGAGCCTCGCTCGGTTCTGTTTCGTATCCTTGACATGTGTCGCCATCTAGTTCAAAAATGAATAGTACCTACATCGAGCGAAAGAATTCTCAGCCTTAACAACACAACTACTCCACACGAGATGGCGCGCATTTCGCCACAAAAACTCAAATAGTGTATTTTTCTATTCGTTTTAGCCTTGACCTGTGTCGCCATCTAGTGTTTGCAATAAATAGTACTTACATCGACCGAAAGAATTCTGTCTTAACAGTACAACTACTGCACACGAGATGGCGCGCGAAGAAAAACGCATGAAAACTCGAAAATTCGCGTTTTCCGGGACCTAAGGATAAGTTAGACCGATTTTTCACCCCCAAAAACCCCCACATAACAAATTTCAGCGAAATCGTTAGAGCGGTTTCCGAGATCGTCAGTGTAAATAAATATATAAATAAATAAATAAATATACAAGAATTGCTCGTTTAAAAGTATAAGATACAACTTGTTTCGTGTTTCGAACTCGAACATCGAGTTCAACATGGTTCCGCAAAAAATTAAAATAAAATAGAAGCAGTCGGAATATTTGTACATTGTGTATGTAACGTAGTCATTTAATAACCGTTCTTTCTGACTAGTACTATTAATCTACTGAAAACGCGCTCAATTTCTAGTTTTATGTTCTGAAATATGTAACTCAGAAATTGTGCCTACTCAGAAAGTCCGGCATAAAAGAGAAAGGCAAGACCGGCATATGATAAACAAGGAGTTGCCAACCTTTTTTAGGCTTTATTGGAAATAAGTCGATTGTAACAATATCAATATATAAGTACGTTTTTGGCTTATGATAGATGTACCATTTTTGATTTTAACTTCGAAATACAGTTTTGATAATGATTCGTATGATGTTACAAAAATCATTCGAAAGTATTAAGTAAACAAAAATATATGTGACATAGTTGTGAAGAATGATAAGAGGTGAAAAGAAATAAGCCTACACTGCATTATTCATCATTGTATTTAAGTTGGTAGAATTATCGTAAGTTCTACCCGTTTTTTATTATTTTTGTTTAAGTATTGTATAATTTTAATTATGTAGATTGTGCAACATACGACGACAAATATTTCCAAAGAGAGTAGGGTTTCAAGTTGGTCATTATTTTTATGATCAGCATTACCCAACAGGGACCGTATGGGTACCCTTTAAAACGGCTTTGACCGACTCTTTTACGGCTACCCGACCGTTAATTGACATTGCTGACTGTCACTTTGACATAAAAGTGGTCATGGGTGTGGTCAAATAGGTTTGTGGGGGTGCTGACTTCAAAATTAATGACCAATTGGAAATATGACATTGCTGACTGTCACTTTGACATAAAAGTTGTCATGGGTGTCATCAATAGATTTCCGGGGGTGCTGATTTCAAAATTGAACACCACTTTGGAATCTGACATTGCTGACAGTCACTTTGACATAAAGTGGTCATGGGTGTGGTCAAATAGGTTCTCGGGGGTGCTGATTCCAAAATGAATAACCAATCTGGAATCTGACATTGCTGCCTGTCACTTGACACAAAAGTCGTCATGGGTGTCGTCAAATAGGGTTTTGGGGGTGCTGACTTTAAAATTAATGACCAATTGGAAATCTGACATTGCTGACTGTCACTTTGACAAAAAAGTTGTCATGGGTCAACGGGTCATGGGTCAGGGTGTCATGGGTCAATTATCGTGACTAAATTGGATTAGCAGGTGTTCGTTGGAAAAACAGTATTATGCAATATCTGGACCTGAAAATAAAAGGTTATGAACCCCATCTACGGGACATATGCCGGTCTTGCCTTATAAATAGAAAAATGCTTATATGTTCAAAATTTCAACGTTATTTTATTAATTATCTAGCACATTCTGCTCTGTTATTACGTAAAATAACAATGATCATGATTTTGTAACCTAGTCTCATATGAAATTACGCGACAACAAGCACTAGACGGTCTTTCTGTACTCATCGCGGGAGGACGGTCAACCTGCCGAGCCTTATAAAATGTAATTTTTATCACTTAAAAGTACCTTAATTCACCAAAATGTTGTAAAATCTTTGTAAAATATAATATTTGCTATCCCATAGGACCATGCGCATAACGCCAGACTACATTAATTATAGAGTTTTATCCACTCAAACTTTAATTAAAATAAACTACGCCGGTCTTGCCCGCACTGACCTTAATTACTTTTCTCTTATTTATATTTATCATCTTTCCACCGAGTTTTAAGTTCGTAACTCAAAAATATATGTGATCCACATATTATACAAACTTTCATCCACTTTTTAACCCCTTTAGGGGACCGAAAAAGCCCCCAAATAAAGATTAAAAAAAAGAAAGAAAAAAATTGGTTGTCTGTAAAGTCGGTTTACGGACGGTAGTTTAACGTGATAACGTCAAACATTACAGTAGTATAGACAGGGGCGGTCAGAGTATAGCAAAAGGGCCCGATTCTGGGACTTTTTTCACGTTTATTTATTTATTTATTAAAAATACACAAAAGTTAACAGTATTTCACCAAAGCACTTATGTGGTAATATAATTATGTACATGTTAAATTAACATAAATAAAAGCAAACACACTTAAAAGTTAAACTATGGTTATTACATTAATCACCTAAGGAGTGTAGAGTCTATGAACCTTAAGAGTTTTCTGTAAAACACACCAACACTATCAGCAAATATGTCAATATCGTCTGTCTCCAACATGATGCGGTTAAGAGCAGCTCGGGCTCGAGCGGTGCGCCGGCCGCCGCGAACAGGCGCCGCCGGCACCGCGCCCGGCATGCCAACCACCACATTCGCTCTTGGCACTTGCAGCCCCATTCTCTCAAGCACGGATGCGTCATCTACTCTATGGTGAAACAGTTGGCGGTAATGCATAATATGCAGAAGTTTCCGTCTGGTTTCTAGAGTTTGAAGACCAACCATTCCTGTTACGAATAGAGATGGATACATATATGGATAATATCCGTACAGTCGTTTGTAAATGTGCCTACAGAACTTCCTCTGCACTCTTTCTAGCATAGTGTTTTGTTCTTATTAGAAAGAATGCATTAAAATAAGTATCTTTTATAAATTAAAGTTTTTTTTAAAACCTACTAATTTAGGAGTTAGAGTGGTGCAAAGTTGCAAAATTTTCCCGTAGCATTACTAAGGCGCCAGAGACAGAAAGCGATATCGACGGAGCCCCGCTTATTACAGAAACTGCACAGAATAGGAGCCTTCGGCCGTTTGAAGATACCTAACGAACCTAACCTATACCTATATAAAAGTCGTCATTTTGTATCCTAGACCGTTTGCGAGACACGCGTTAATTTTATTAAAGTGCTAGTGCCATTTACTAATCTTAGAACCCTAATATCTCAGTAAATATTAATGGAGAAGAAAAAGTTTATATAACAAAACATCCTTATTTAAACGTGTTCTATATGATTAAAATTAAATTGTTTAATATTAAATGTGAAATCGAATCTAGTTTTTAAGTACTAACATTATTTTATAAGCGATTACTAACAATAATGAGATCAATGTTATCTTTATGAAATAAATAAATATATATATATATATATGATTTATCAATATTAACATAGGTTATATTGGTAAAAAAAATCATCGTAAATTTATTAAGTCTCTGGCGCCTTAGTAAATACTATGGGAAAATTCGCAACTTCGTATTGCTCTAACTCCTAAATAAGTAGGTTTTTCAAACAACTTCATTCTATAAAAGATGCTTATTTTAATGCAATCTTTCATGTTTTTAAATTACACTAAAAAATAATAAACACGGGCGCGCCATCTGTCGCAGCTGTGGTGCTTTACTCAGGCCACACGCTACAACCATACCGAGCGCATCGATCAGCCGCTTAGTTCCAACGCGCGCCAATAGATGGCGCTTAAGCTATATTGGGAAACGGGACAATGACGTCATCTTTTTCGTGCATGCTGCCCGTAGTAACGAGTTATTAGACGTTATCACGTCAAAAACCTGTCATTCATGTGAGAGAGAGAAAAAAATATCTTCTCGCTCTCACGTATGGACTGATAGTGTGGCGCCATCTGTCATAACCTTTTAGTGTGCCTCCTTATTTAGAGAGCGCGCACACGGGCAACTGTTGCCAGCGACTTTTTTGTCGTGACCATGGCCTAGTATGAAAGTGCGCACACGAGGCGACGCAACTTTTCATACAAATACGAAAGTCGCCGAGCAACTGTGTCCCCCGTGGGCGCGCACCCTTAGCAGAGAAAAGAGACTAACGCCCTTAGTGAGACTCGACTCGGCGAGCCTAGTGGACCTCAGGCTTTATTACACGAAACCTGGCAACTTTGCGACCAACTGTCAAACTGAATCTGTCACTGTCAAAGACAATAGATAGAATTTCATAGTCTATGGTGTATGGTCACTGTCACATCAAAAGGTGAGGTGAGGCTGAGGGTGAGGTCTCTCCAATGAGAAAATAAATATTTAATAGGTCTGTGCTTCTCTCAAACAAATCTGAAATCTCTCATATTTACATTATTTATGGACCTCAGTCCTCGACCACCATTTTACGTAATATTTTAAACATTTCCAAGTTCATAGCACTCCAAACCCAATAATACTCCACTCTGGAATTATGGGACGGAACATAAAGTTGTTACTTTTGGTAAATTAAATGTGTAGCGTTTATTATTGATCTTTTTACTAAATGAGACTATGAGAGATGAATGCCGTAAATGGTAATTTATAATCTATAAGCAATGGCTAGTAAGGAGCATAAAGAGTTAGCAAATATTATCAAAGAAGTCCACGCGTCTCTTAGAAAATCATCATTAGAAGTAGGCGCTGAAAATGCATGGCGTGAACATTGTAAAAATAAGAATATACTCAGTAAATATGCAGAGTCTATGCATAAATTGGCTACAACGCACTGGGAAAAAACTTGTGGTAGTGAACATAGTGAAGCAATATCAAGAATTGAGTGGACGGCAGACTTGGTTCACTCCTATTTTTTGCAAAAATGTTACCTTTCACACAGGTTAAAAGAATATGAAATAGCTGTGAAAATGAATATTGAAATCACTATGGAAGAACATTTCGCAGAGCCCTTAAAACTTATTGATGTAGGCAGCTGCTACAACCCATTCCAGAAATATAGTTTTTTTGATGTTTTGGCTGTGGATTTATGTCCAGCAAATATGTCTGTTTATGAATGTGACTTCTTGGAGGTACCATGTGGTGCTTCTTTAAAGAAAACAGCTAAGAAAATTAATCAATTGCCAACCCAACATTTTGATATTGTAACATTTTGTTTTCTTTTAGAATATCTCCCTAGTTCTTGTCTTAGAATTAAGGCTTGCATAAAAGCCTATGATATTTTAAAACCAGGTGGAATACTGGTCATTAACACACCAGATTCTAAACATGTTGGTGCTAATGGAAAACTGATGAAGAATTGGAGATATACATTAGCATGTATTGGGTTCTCCAGGATTAAGTATGAAAAATTTAAGCATATGCATTGCATGGCATTCCGAAAAAGTCTGAATAAAGATGTTGCTATACGCTGGGCAACTCTTCACAAAGATACTAATATGGAATTTACATTGCATATACCTCAAGATTTTAATATGAAACAAGAAAATCAATCTTTGCCAGAAAATGTACACTGGGAATCAACTGCAGCTGCTGAAGACTTTAATGAATTACCATTTAAGGATATTCCATATATATTATAATATAATAATAATTATGAGATAATAAAACTCTTATAATAAAGGCCAATACTGCAAAATATTTAATTTCAATTTCATGAAACTGAAGTCATATCAACAATTTTAGTATACTTAAACAGGAAACTTGTAAAGCCAGACCAGAAATATATGACAATGCGCCATGTCATTTTTTCATAGTATGTATATCTTGGCCCTCTTGCTCAATGCTCATAATATTCTTGGTCAGGCTTTAGTAACATGGATATTTACAATTCACATCCTTATTCTAACATCTTAGGTTACTTAACAGTACCAAATTTAGCCTTACGCTTCTCAATCTTTTCCTTAAGTTCTATATCAGTCATAATTTTAGACACTGATTGTCCAAATCTTTCAGCTCTTTGTTTGAGTTTATCAAAATTCTCACTCAATGTTGCTGGTGTCTTGTTGGAAGTGATTGGGCTTGAAGTGTTCTGACCAAATCTCTGTTTCCTGGCTTCTTTCCTTTCATCATCTGACATTTTGACAGGTAATCCAAATCTTTTAGCACGCATTTCTAACCTGGTTTTGGCATCAATGTCTGAAGTTATTTTTATTTTGGTGTCAGTTGGAGCTGTAACTTCCGGTTGACTTTGGGTTGTTTCTGCATCTGTATTAAGAGCTGGTGTCACAGAAGTGGGCCTGGTTAATACAATTTTTTTACATCCAGCCTCCTTGTTTTCTTCTTTGGAGTCCTTTGTGTCAGCAGTTATTTTTCGTTTGAGTGTTCTTAGCGGCTTCACCTCACTAGCAGGCTTCGGTGCCGGTTGATCGGCAAGCGCCAATTCTTCGTTTATAGTGTCCACCGCGGAGTCATCGAGTAGGTCGGTTTGGCTTTTTTCATCATCGTCGTCCAATTTTTCATCTTCTTCCAGCACACTATCAGAGTCTATTTCATCTGAATCCAAGTTGATATCTTGGTGATCGTCTTGTGCCATGGCTGTTTGTAGTCTAGCCACGAGTTCTGCTTTGTCGCCCGTATGAGGAAGGCCACGCGACTTTAACTCTTTACGTAAGTCTACTACCTTCATTTTACTAGCGTCTAATACCGTAGAATCAGCCATTTCTTTTACCCGCTTTTATAGTTATTTGATAGTTTTTATTCGATAGGTCGCCGCTAAACACTGGTTTGGTGAAGATAGATTGATTAGAGTATTTGACGTTCGTTTGGTTTGGCTTGGTTTTATGACATGTGAGTTGTTTATCCTACAAAACTATGGCAACACTATTTCAGCTAGGAACACACTACGCGGACGTCCGTCGTAAAACGACCGCGACCGCGACCTATCAGTGTGCACGGAACAAAACATCCAGAGAGCCAGATTTCGATCGGACGTCCGTGCGCTCAAGGCCACGTCCGCGTCCGTCGACCGATAGTTTGCACGGTTATGTGTAATGTCATTGTCCAGATTCCCGTCCGCGGTCGATTCACGACGGACGTCCGCGTAGTGTGTTCCTAGCTTAAAAGTGCCATATTAAGCTAGGAACACACTACGCGGACGTCCGTCGTGAATCGACCGCGGACGGGAATCTGGACAATGGAAATACACATAACCGTGCAAACTATCGGTCGACGGACGTGGACGTGGCCTTGAGCGCATGGACGTCCGTTCGAAATCTGGCTCGCTGGATGTTTTGTTCCGTGCACACTGTTCGGTCGCGGTCGCGGTCGTTTTACGACGGACGTCCGCGTAGTATGTTCCTAGCTTTTCCATGCGCTCAAGGCCACGTCCACGTCCGTCGACCGATAGTTTGCACGGTTATGTGTAATTTCATTGTCCAGATTCCCGTCCGCGGTTGATTTACGACGGAACAAATCATTCATTAAGCTAGGAACATACTACGCGGACGTCCGTCGTAAAACGACCGCGACCGCGACCTATCAGTGTGCACGGAACAAAACATCCAGAGAGCCAGATTTCGATCGGACGTCCGTGCGCTCAAGGCCACGTCCGCGTCCGTCGACCGATAGTTTGCACGGTTATGTGTATTTCCATTGTCCAGATTCCCGTCCGCGGTCGATTCACGACGGACGTCCGCGTAGTGTGTTCCTTGCTTTAACATTTTGGTTCTAGAACTTATAGTTTTCGCGTCATCCGTCACGAAAGTTGGTCCTTTGCTGCAATTTTCCTTAAATAATGTTAAGTTTTCGCCCAAAATGCTTACGAAATCGTCGAAATTTGTTTGATATGACTAAAATATTGTAACTCATGACTAAAATAAAATTAAGGGGGAAAAATCACTACCATGGGTGGAATTTCCAATATGTCTTGGACTTGACTTTTTAAGATGTAATATTTTCACGGTAGTAGTCGCTAGGAGTACCATTGATCCATATAGTATATCGATGACTGGGGATTAGCTTTTGGTAGATGTTGGTAGAGCCCTGGAGTATCAATCCAGAAGCCGTGAGTTCAAGTTCCACCCATGGTAGTGATTTTTCCCCCTGAAATTCATTTTCAGTTTATAATATTTTAGTATTATCAAACAGATTTCGTAAGCAATTTGGGAGAAAACTTAACATTCACTAAAGAAAATTGCAGCAAAGGACCAACTTTCGTGATGGATCACGCGAAAACTATAAGTGCTAGAACCAAAATGTCAATGAATGATTTGTAGTAAATTTATTAAGGATTACTTTGTTCCTACACGCTTTTTCTGTATCTTTAACGGTTTTGTCAGAAATCGCGAAAAACCGCATTTTCTAGTTCCGCGTAGTATGTTCCTAGCTTAAAGCTAGGAACATACTACACGGACGTCCGTCGTAAATCGACCGCGGACGGGAATCTGGACAATGAAGCTAGGAACACACTACGCGGACGTCCGTCGTGAATCGACCGCGGACGAGAATCTGGACAATGACATTACACATAACCGTGCAAACTATCGGTCGACGGACGCGGACGTGGCCTTGAGCGCACGGACGTCCGATCGAAATCTGGCTCTCTGGATGTTTTGTTCCGTGCACACTGATAGGTCGCGGTCGCGGTCGTTTTACGACGGACGTCCGCGTAGTATATTCCTAGCTTAATGAATGATTTGTTCCGTCGTAAATCAACCGCGGACGGGAATCTGGACAATGAAATTACACATAACCGTGCAAACTATCGGTCGACGGACGTGGACGTGGCCTTGAGCGCATGGAAAAGCTAGGAACATACTACGCGGACGTCCGTCGTAAAACGACCGCGACCGCGACCTATCAGTGTGCACGGAACAAAACATCCAGAGAGCCAGATTTCGATCGGACGTCCGTGCGCTCAAGGCCACGTCCGCGTCCGTCGACCCATAGTTTGCACGGTTAAGCTAGGAACATACTACGCGGACGTCCGTCGTAAAACGACCGCGACCGCGACCTATCAGTGTGCACGGAACAAAACATCCAGAGAGCCAGATTTCGATCGGACGTCCGTGCGCTCAAGGCCACGTCCGCGTCCGTCGACCGATAGTTTGCACGGTTATGTGTATTTCTATTGTCCAGATTCCCGTCCGCGGTCGATTTATTAGCGTTAGCTAAAAATAGAAAAAACAGTGTTATTATTCTATTTATTTATTTATTGTGCGAGATCACTTCGGTGTGTTACTGTTGAATTAAAAAAAGAAAAATTTCCACTTTAAGATAGTTTTTGTTACAATTTGTAACTGCGTTCAATACATTAAACTTTGTTAACATGATATTTAAATTTAATACAAAAAACAAGTACGAGTAAGGAATTCCATCAGATCCTATAATATGGAAGTTTGGAAGCCGGACGCCGATCCAGACGCAATTGTTGACCAATTGATACAAAAATATGATACGACTTCTATGCCGGTACCAGATTTAGAAACCGACCCTCATCTTCTTATCTCAAAGGTTGGACCAGTATTGTTCATTATCATTACCATTATTCCAAGTAGGTAGTAATAGGTAAGGTAATAACAAATGAATAATACATATGATGCATGTTTTAGGTCCGAAAACACTACATGGAATATCTGATTAAATTATTGTCTATTAACTATGAAAATAACCAGAAATTGCTAAATAAAAATATATATTTGCCCAGTGCTATATGGAGATGTGCCAAAAATATTGAAACATCTGCTGTTCAGGCTTGTATGGTAGTGCAGCTCTACAGGAAGAATATCCAGAATGTGGTTTGTATTACATTATTAATTTGGTTTATACTTGGTCTAACCTTAATTTTCTGATTATGATGCAAAACAACACTGATGATCAGTGCTCGGACAAGTCATTGCAGAAACAGATATGGACATGAGACAAGACTATTAGAGTCGAGACTTAAAATTATTATTATTATCTAAAGCTGATATTATCGTAATTTATAATTTATTATTTGACCTTTTTATTCGCATATCTGTCATGGATTTGTCAAAGTGGCATGCTTGAAATAGTTTTGTGGTGACTGTGGCGGCTGGTGAAAATTTCTGCTAGGCAACAACAGGCATAAAGGAACCTTTCTTTACATTAGGTACTTTACTAGTAACCAATTTTAGGCAAGCCTGTGGGAATCTGCTTGTATGGATCAGCCGCTGCTACTATTTAAATTAATACAATTATTTGCTTAATTATGGTTATTTTAAATATGGTGCAAATAAATACAATTATTAAGACTACCCCGAGCTCTGCTATCAGGAAAATATAAAGGAAATATTGTGTACAGCATGTGACATTTGTATTAAACAGTTAAAGAAATATAATATTGATAAACATATTAAAGGCAAAAAAAACACAAAATGAAGACAGCCCCGCTAGAAATTTCATATGAAACTTTTTGCATTGATTTGTTGATGTTTCTAATTTCTGTTAATATTCCATGGCATCAACTCAATAATTCACGTTCCATTAATATCGAGCCCATAGCTCCCCCAGTTCATTCGTCTAAACACGCTTTCAAGGACTGCTATAAATATCTTTGGCGACAAGGGATCCCCTTGTCGGACTCCTTTTTCTATGTTAAATTCTTCACCTATTCTCTCTAATTTGATCTTTGCTGTACTCTTTGTGTATATTTCTTTTATAATCGTAATGTATTTTTCCGGGACCCCTTGTTCCTTTAGTGATTGCCAAATTTTGCTGTGCTTGAGTGAATCAAGCCTTATTATAATCTACAGAGGCCACATAATACTGTTTTCTATATTCATGACATTTTTCGACAATAGGCTACTTGACCCTTTTTTAAAGTTTGTCTTATATTATTACTTACTGGCCAATTAACCGAAAAAAAATATCACTATATTTTATTATGACTTATAAACCGCAAAAAATATTTTTAAAGAATACTTTTACGTAATCAGGCAAAAATCATCAGCTATGTCAAACACTGATTTAAACTTTCACGATTATTACACATAATTATTTTTAAAATCGGGACTTAATCGCGTATGACTACATATTAAACTGACCTTCAAATCCTCCTCCTACTCAAAATCTCCTTGATAATCAAAACCAAGTGCGGGTAGTTCGAAAAACTCGCGCGGCTGTCAGAAGGTGTTGATGTCATTTCAAGCCAGTCTTCTCCGAGACCACGGGGACAACGCTGTCCCTGAAACGTTGGAGGTCAGTTTAACCCTTAAATGCATGGTGATGTACATCACATATTTGATGGCCCGTGGTTCGATATGTTCCAAAATCAAATTTATTGCTTATAGAGCAGGCTCCAAGGGGATGTTCGTTTGCAAAAATAGCGCACCTCATTCTGACTTCAGATATATATTTTATAGAGCCCGGACACCATATAAACATGTTGCCAACCAGTTTTGTGGTCCCCTTTCCCGCACCCTGGCAATCAAAAATCGCATACAAAGAAAAAACAAATTTTCATCAAACCTTATCCTTATAGTTTCGCCTTGTCTCTCCGTCCGCGGATAATCTCAGTGATCCCGGACACCATATAAACACATGTTGCCAACCAGTTTTGTGGTCCCCTTCCCCGCACCCCGGCAATCAAAAATCGCATACAAAGAAAAAAATTTTTTTCATCAAACCATGCCGTGTGGGGTATCGAATGAAAGTGCTTACTGAGTAGTTCACGAATATATGGCATACTATAATATTTCTTACACTTCCTCTAAGAATTTTTATGAAAGTTTACTAAAATGCTCGATTTTCGAGTTAACTTTAAACCACTATTGCTTGAGAAGTTATGAATATATTTTAATCATTATTATTTTAAATAACTAACAATAGTCTATTGTTTGCGAACCAATAGTTCGTACAGTGAAAAAGTTGCATGGAGGAGCGGGGGAGCAATCAAAAATGGCGAGTTTCGATGTTTCAATTCAATATGGTTCTTAAAATTCGGTTTCTGAGTGGAATTTGATTGCGGGACAATATAATTGACAGATTAAAGTGGGAGGAGGAAAGCAGGACTAGAAAAAATATCTAAAACAACAGTTATACACAACGTTTGGCCACGAGAGAAATATCGAAACTCGCCATCTTTGATTGCTCCCCTCGCTCCCCCATGCAACTTTTTGACTGTATTAACTATTATTTTGTATACAATGGACTATTGTTAGTTATTTAAAATAATAATGATTAAAATAGATTCATAACTTCTCAAGCAATAGTGGTTTAAAGTTAACTCGAAAATCGAGCATTTTAGTAAACTTTCAAAAAAATTCTTAGAGGAAGTGTAATAAATGTTATAGTATGCTATATATTCGTGAACTACTCAGTAAGCCCTTTTATTTGATACCCCACACGGCATGGTTTGATGAAAAAATTTTTTTTCTTTGTATGCGATTTTTGATTGCCGGGGTGCGGGGAAGGGGACCACAAAACTGGTTGGCAACATGTGTTTATATGGTGTCCGGGATCACTGAGATTATCCGCGGACGGAGAGACAAGGCGAAACTATAAGGATTCCTAGTTTACTACGGAACCCTAAAAATGTGTTAACTTCTTGCAGAAGGTTTAATACTTTATGTGAAAATATGTAAGTAGTTATGTTTATATTTTTATGCTTCAGATAAATGAATTAAAGAATGACACCAAAAAGGGGAAACTGAACAAGAAATTATATGATTGTCTACACAGACCACCAGAAAATGAGAAAAAACTCCAAACAGACTTTAAAACTTCAGAAAACTGTAACTGCCAATGCAAGTGTAATGACAGAAAGAAACGCCGCAGGGTCTCAAATAAACAAAATGTGACTAGCAGCATTTCAATTGATAAATCATTTCATATGAATGATGTTGATTCACTTTGTATTCAGAGTATTCCTTCCAATGATAATACACTTACTAGCTATGTGCTGCCACCAACATCTACAGCTTCTGATATTTTAACACAAACTGTTTCCAATCAAGGTTCATTGAGCTATATAAGCCCACCGAAGGCTATGGAAATACCATATTCAGATGAATTAGCAGAGCAGTTGGAAAAGCTATTTCACAGTGATCCCAATGATGATGATTTATTTGAAGGTACACTCTGTTCCAATGACTTTCTTTACAATGATAATGCTAAAAAAGTTCCAGTTGATCATATGGCATGTCCTACTATTCCTCAGACCCAAGTGACAAATAGCAATGTAATAGAAGCTCACGAAGCTAAAATAAAATCCTTAGATGAAAGAGTGGCTTCATTGGCTGGCTTGTTAGCCAACTCTACTGATAATCCGGCGCCTCTGCAAACATTCGATGATCAAGCAAGAACAGACAATCAAAAATCCAGGAATCAGAATCCTGGCAAATGGTTGTGTGAAGAGTATTTTCTGAAAGTCCGTTTGTATGAATTGTTGGATTTAATAAGGGAAACTAACAGGATGGGCCATATGCGGGTATGTATATTACTTCATTCAGACAACTTCCTTCTGCTAGCACGTATTTGGAACATAGGTGTATTTTGTCGTAAGCAGCTACTTAGTTTCGAAGCGAGATATTAATAAAATAGTAATAGTGCGGGGCGGAAACGGCGAATTAGTATAAATGTATAGTCCCTGCTGGCAGAAAGCATGAAACATGGCATGTATATAGCTTATAGGTTTATAAGAAATAAAAACCGGCCAAGAGCGTGTCGGGCCACGCTCAGTGTAGGGTTCCGTAGTTTTCCGTATTTTTCTCAAAAACTACTTAACCTATAAAGTTCAAAACAATTTTCCTAGAAAGTCTTTATAAAGTTCTACTTTTGTGATTTTTTCATATTTTTTAAACATATGGTTCAAAAGTTAGAGGGGGGGACGCACTTTTTTTTCCTTTAGAAGCGATTATTTCCGAAAATATTAATATTATCAAAAAAACGATCTTAGTAAACCCTTATTCATTTTTAAATACCTATCAAACAATATATCACACGTTGGGGTTGAAATGAAAAAAAATATCAGCCTCCACTTTACATGTAGGGGGGGGGTACCCTAATAAAACATTTTTTTTTTCATTTTTTATTTTTGCACTTTGTTGGCGTGATTGATATACATATTGGTACCAAATTTCAGCTTTCTAGTGCTAACGGTTACTGAGATTATCAAGGCTCCAGTACACAATGGCCTGTGATGGGCCACGCTTTGCAAGGCACAATTATAGGCCACGATCACTTGGTGTTCACACAGTGGCGCATGTCTCATTGCTGGCTGGCAAACCACTTGCGATGGACATAGAAGTAATTACGACTGCGGCTATTTATTTATATACTACTAGGGAACAAATCAAATTATTTTATTGAATATTTTTTTATTTGTTCTTTTTTTCCAAGTAGTCACACTACTATATGTACATATATAAATTATAAATTGAAATAGATATCATACACGAAAGAAGAAACGGCAAGGCCCACTGGTGGCCGAGCCGGGAAACGAACCCGGGTCTTCAGCTTACGCGGCTAACGTCTTTACCACTAGACCACACGCCCGCCCACTTACACACGCACCTGCACCTGCACGCGCATCTAGTGGTAAAGACGTTAGCCGCGTAAGCTGAAGACCCGGGTTCGATTCCCGGCTCAGCCACCAGTGGGCCTTGCCGTTTTTGGCGAGCGTGTAGTCTAGTGGTAAAGACGTTAGCCGCGTAAGCTGAAGACCCGGGTTCGATTCCCGGCTCGGCCACCAGTGGGCCTTTCCGTTTTTGGCGGGCGTGTGGTCTAGTGGTAAAGACGTTAGCAGCGTAAGCTGAAGACCCGGGTTCGTTTTCCGGCTCAGCCACCAGTGGGCCTTGCCGTTTTTTCTTTCGTGTATGATATCTATTTCAATTTATTTATATACTGTTTACAAGTATTACAGGCTCAGATTGATATAAATCAATAAACTTAAAAGTTTCTGCATTGCTCCACGATACTGATATTTTGGGCGATCAAAAATTCTAGTTCTAGCACGCAACAAAAAAGTGCACTATTCCGGTCAGCGGTCGGTGACGAACTAAACAATGGCCGATTGTGTGAACACCACAGGCCACGCTACGCCACGATTCCTTTGAAGTGTGCCCAAAAAACCGACAACTCCTCGATTGCGCACCACGATTCACAATGGTCCGCCATCATATACCATTACCCCCTGTACACAATGGCGATGGCCTGTAGTGGGCCAGCATGGGCCATTGTGTACTGGAGCCTTAAAATTCTCTACAATATTGTCTTTGGAAGTAGAACTTATAATTTTCAAACTATGCTCATTTTCCCCTAACAATATTTCTGTTTGATGATCTGTACGATAAGTAAGACTAGCGACTTTGCTCTTTTACCTGTGGTAATGTTGCTAGACAAAATTGTTCCTTGGGTCAAACTGATCCGATTTACTTAGCTCAATAGTCATGAAATCGCATGTCATTACCCTCCACAAAGACAAGGGGAAAGGGCCGGTTTCCTCTGTGAAATCTATGGATTACTTCTTCTTTGACTCAGGGGACCGTAAGTCCCCTAGGCAATAACAGGCAAGAAAAAGTTGATTCACCCAAATTAATGTTGTTCTTATAAAAATACCAAAGTCACTATAAGTGAGCCGTTCAGATTTCAGGAGTTTCATTTTGATCATCATCAGCAGTTCAACTGCACCAAATGCCACTGTTCTGAACATAAATGCATGCTGTTCTTATAAAAACACAAAAATCACTATATCTATGCCTTTAAGATTTGAGGAGTTCCCTCGACTTCTCCAGGATCCCATCATCAGAACTGGGTTATTGGCTAATCTGTCCTATTTTTTATTTGTTGATAATTGCCGCGATGTAATTGACAACATTTCATATTTTTGAGTACTACTTTTTTTTTAGGGTTCCGTACCTCAAAAGGAAAAAACGGAACCCTTATAGGATCACTTTGTTGTCCGTCTGTCCGTCCGTCCGTCCGTCTGTCAAGACCCTTTTTCTCAGGAACGCGTGGAGGTATGAAGCTGAAATTTATATCAATTACTCAGGTCTACTGTCCCTTGAAGCTAACGCAATCAAAAGATACAGCCGTTTATGCCGCAAATTTTCGACACTTGCAAGGGAATCAAAACCTACAGGGTGCTTCCCGTGAACTCAGAATCTTGAAATTTGGTACGAAGCAACGTCTTATAGCATAGATAAAGGAAAAATTACGAAAACCATAAATTTTTAGTTACATCACATAATATTTTTTTTTTTAATAATTTTAACCTTATTACCCATTTCCTCATAAACGCGTAGAGGTATTAAATTGAAATTCATACCAAATACTTAGGTCTATAATACCTTTAAGCTGTAACAAAATCAAACTTCTATGTCAACGCAATCAAAAGAAACAGCAATTTAAGCTGCATATTTTGAAACTCGCAAGTACTCGCAAGGGAATCAAAACCTAAAGGGTACTTCCAGTCGACCTAGAATCTTGAAATTTGGCATGAAGCAACGTTTTATAGCACACATAAAGGAAAAATTCCGAAAACCTTAAATTTTTAGTTACATTACAAAATATATATTTTTTAATAAATATAAACTTATTACTTTTTTCCTCATGAACGCGTAGAGCTATCAAGTTGAAATTCATATCAAATGCAGGTTTGTACGGAACCCTCGGTGCGCGAGTCCGACTCGCACTTGGCCGGTTTTTTTATTGTTTGGTTTGAAAGAACTTAATACTAAAAGATACACGTATTTTTTTATTTTTCCAAAAACTGCTATTTTAATGAGAAAATCCCTTCGTATACTACTTCGAGCAGAAAGAGCGTAAGTTACAAACGTCAAGACACAGCTTCGTGACCATAGATTTAGAATTATCAAACTAGATTGTGGAATCACATTTTTTGTCATACTAAATTGAACCTTATCACTGAGATAGAAAGGTGATCGTATCAGACTAGCGAAAACGGTCCACATGAGAGGGCTTTGTTGGGGTGGACACACTTTTTGACCTAACTACTCCTTCTGGTTTAACTGTAATTCTGTGTTCGTGACATCACATGTGATGTGTTGTTTCATACACCTAAGAAAACGACAAAATCATTTCTAAAAAAAAAGTTTTAACAGTCAGCTCAAACAGTCCGGTATGTCTGACTGTCATAGTGTCACTGACAACCAATAGTGAATGAAGCTCGGAACACACTACGCGGACGTCCGTCGTAAAACGACCGCGACCGCGACCTATCAAGCTAGGAACACACTACGCGGACGTCCGTCGTAAATCGACCGCGGACGGGAATCTGGACAATGGAAATACACATAACCGTGCAAACTATCGGTCGACGGACGCGGACGTGGCCTTGAGCGCACGGACGTCCGATCGAAATCTGGCTCTCTGGATGTTTTGTTCCGTGCACACTGATAGGTCGCGGTCGCGGTCGTTTTACGACGGACGTCCGCGTAGTATGTTCCTAGCTTCAGTGTGCACGGAACAAAAGATCCAGCGAGCCAGATTTCGATCGGACGTCCATGCGCTCAAGGCCACGTCCGCGTCCGTCGACCGATAGTTTGCACGGTTATGTGTATTTCCATTGTCCAGATTCCCGTCCGCGGTCGATTTACGACGGACGTCCGCGTAGTGTGTTCCTAGCTTGACTAATTGACTACGAACCATAGACTAAGCCATGAAATTTTTAATATCTTTGCTACGAACTGTGATAGAACTGTGGAAGATTTTTTTGTTATAGTGGCAGCTCTAAATCAGCTATTTGACGTCACTTCCCCTTTAAACTATTTTTAAGATTTTTTTATACTAAAAATACGGAAAAAAAATGAAAAAATATTTATGTGATCTACAAGCGTATATCTCGAAATGGTTTTCGATTTAGGGACATTGAAAATTTTGAAACGTTGTCAATTGTAAATGCCATAACTTTCATAATGAAATACATAAAAATTCATTATTTTGCTATAAAATCGTTATTTTTGTATGAAAAGGTGCAACGATTTTTTCAGAAATGGTTAACTCGTCCCTATATTACACGAAAATGATACATGATTTGCCCTAGAAGTCACTAAGAGCAAGAAGAAGTAATCCATAGATTTCACCGAGGAAACCGGCCCTTTCCCCTTGTCTTTGTGGGGGGTAGTGACGTGCGATTTCATGACTATTGAGCTAAATCGGATCAGTTTGACCCAAGGAACAATTTTGTCAAGCAACATCGCCACAGGTAAAAGAGCAAAGTCGCTAGTCTTACATATCGTAAAGGTCATCAGACAGAAATATTAATAGGGGAAAATGAGCATAGTTTGAAAATTATAAGTTCTAGCTATATACTTCCAAAGACAATATTGTAGAGATTTTTATGGAGAATATACTTCTCCTAGACATCGTGATGGTAGCTTCCACGGTTTTCTTGGAAATATTAAAAAACTGAAATCAGGGATACAAAAGTGGGGGAAAGAGTGTTTCTACTTCCAATTTTTCTTATAACCCTGTAAGATATATACATGCCAAGTTTCATGCTTTCTGCCAGACCGGACTGTTGTAGATCTGGTTAAGAACTCGTACTATAAGTATAATTAGTTCGAAATAAGTGGCGATAAATTAAAACACAACCGAAGGGACTACAATTTTTTTTTCGCACTAGTTCGCAAAGTAGAATGATTTCTTCTCAGGTAGAAACTTAAAGTACTGAAAAATGTCGTGCGATACACGTGCGAAGAAGAAATTCTTAACTAGAGTCTATGTGTGTCTATTCGTGGGCCGGCATTAAAATGTATCGCCACTCGTTTCGAACTTGCTCTTTTCCACTTGTATCGTACTGTACTGTAGTGACAAGATTAGTCTAGTCTAGTCACACAAGACAAAACGGCGACAAATTTGTAAAATGTAGAGGCGAATTTATCGCCCTATAGAAAAATATAACGCGCCTTTTTGTAGTAATTGTTGTAACATTTTATTGTTTTGTCCATAGATTAAAGATTTATTCCGAGACCTATTTGGTGATGACAGTGACGATGAAGGGGTAGTTTCTCCACTGGATGAGACACCGGAATTTGTTGTTAGTTGCAAAGAGCGCATAGCCCCATGGGTCGTTAAGCTGTTAACCCCATACTATACTAAAGGACGCATTCGGGGCAAAGCTCTCTTCAAAGCTCTAGCAAAGCATTTAATAAAATTGATATATCAGTGCAGTCGGTATCCTGGTAAGTAAATAAATCTCTTTATTCTTATTTAGAACCCTCTGCGCATTGCTCTAATTTGATCACCGAGCTAAGTATTTAATTTACGTGAATGTTTGCGGCTGTCGTAAACTGACACCCTTGTTAAAGATTTTTTCGAGTTTCACAAAATCTTACGTTTCGAATGGGGAAAAGTTAAGAAAATATAATTTTTGAAGTAATATAAGTGTCAAAATTTAAGTGAATGTTTTTTTTCTGTTTGTAAGAAATTAAAATAAGTGATAGACAATTGTTTTCTGACTCCGGGAAAAATAAATAAAAAAATATTTAACATCAATTTGAATACTAAATCAGTGTTAGAAGATAAATAGGCTAAACCTTATATAATGACTAATTTTGTAATAGTATAATAGTATTTTATACAATCGGGATATAATACAAAGCTTTTCAGTCGAGTACCATGTTTAGGCCACGAAGCTTTGCTGAGTGGCCTGTACGGTACGAGAGTAAAAGCTTTAATTATATCACTATTGTATACAATACTTTTTCTACGAGTCATCATCTTCCATCATCAATGGACGGAAATATCATAATAAAATTCATGCAAGTTAAAATTAATGTTAATAGCGTCGTTCACCGTTGTGTCAACATCGAATTACCTAGCAACCAATTGTTTGTAATAACCGTCTGTGATTGGCCGATAACGCGACAGATAAAAAAAATGTGTTTCAGATGCCGACAGATTTGCCAGGTATCGCAAATTAGTATAGAAATTGTATGAAGTTCTATTTTTAACCCCCGACGCAAAAACGACGGGGTGTTATAAGTTTGACGTGTCTGTCTGTCTGTTTGTCTGTCTGTGGCATCGTAGCTCCCGAACGGATGAACCGATTTAGATTTAGTTTTTTTTATTTGAAAGCTGTGTTAGTCGGGAGTGTTCTTAGCCATGTTTCATGAAAATCGGTCCACTATGTCGCGGTCGGGGGTTTTTTCAAAATTTTAATTTTGTGGTTAGGTTATTTTGAAATGATTACAGTTAACTAAAGTCAACTATAATGAGATTATTATAGTTGAGTTGGAACTGCCATAGAGTATCCAACACTGAAAAGTTAGCACTTATAGTTTAGTCTGTGGTGTCCTAATTGACAGATTACAGTCGACGAGTAGAAAAATGTATTTATTGGCATTATTGGTAAACTTTATATGAAAAGTTTTACTAAATACTACCAGAAAGGAACACTATATTTGTGAAACCCCTATGATAAAACATAAAATAATTACTAATCCTAAAAATAAAACAGCCTAAATATCGTCATTGGCTCCCCACAGACAGTCTTAAAAATTCATAATCTTAAAAAAAAATTTGTATGCAAATTGACAGTTCAAACTGACACTGACAGATCTGTCAGTGTCAGTTTGCATACATTTTTTTTTAAGATTATGAAAATTAAGACTGGTCTGTTGCCGGCCATTATTTAGCTTTTTTAAAGTTTCCCGTCATTTATCTTTAAAACATATATTACTTTAATAATATTAAAATACTGTTGGAATACACATTGGAATTAGGGATTGCAGTACCGGTACTGTTTTAAAGAACCGGGATTTTCGGTACCGAAGCAATATGGAACCGGGATTTCCCGGGATTTTCGGTACTTTCGGGACTGGTAATTTTTTTTCGCTTTTTCAAATAAAACAACATATTTTTTGGCCTTTTACATCTTTTATTATTATATTACCATAACCGAACCGCACCGCCTTCGCTCGGCGTATTATTTTATCTGCTTTTTTTTATTATAATGAATCGGGAGTCGGGAGAACAAGCAAAAATCGTGAATAATTCCGCCTAAATCCGACTATCTGGCAACCATAGGCATCAATGGTTGCCGTTGCAATATATTGCTCCGATTAAGCGATCTGCCATTACTGGGAGATGTTTAATCGCTTTGTAGAAGAAATAAGACAAATAATACTATTAAAGAAATATAATAATTGATTATAGACCGGCAGTAAAACCTCACAAAATTCCCCAAACATGTAATTTGAAACAAAGAATGTAAATTATTTTTTTGCCGTCAGAGGGAACGTTCTCGAGAAAATTAGTCATTTTCTAGAAATTTCTGTGGAATACCGTAACACCACATTATATGTAAACATTTTTTTAAATTTAAGCATGTTTATACCAGTTATCCTTAAAGTTAGACATAAAGCTATTGCCGGCTTTTTTTCTAGGCCTACATTTATGTATATGAGCGACAATTCCACCATACATTATTTTGTTATAAGTCGATCGGTACGTACGGGCAGGGTTTTTGATTGAAGCTCTTAAGTAGCGTGATTTTTACCGACTTTTAGCACATATAGTCATGTTTTAATAATCTATTTATTATCTTTAGAACGACAAAGGGCTTTAGGAACCCATAACAAAACCTTAAACATTCCTCAAGAATCACTCTGTTCATACATAGGTGAAAAACGCATAAATATCCGTTCATAGTTTTTGAGTCTGTCGCAAAATTCACGAACACAGTTTTATAACATGCAGAGAAATGAATCAAATTAAAAATGAGATTAAGAGAGAAAAATAAATACACAAATTAGTATAACAAACCTTCACCGAAAATACAAAACTGGACTACTGAACTGGCTAGTGAGGCTAGCTAAGGTATCGCGGTGGACACGGCTGCCAGGCTGCCACTGCCACCCGCTATTTAATAGTGATTAAGCGCGTGTTACTGTACCTATGCCTATTTTTTAACTGTTTACATAATATAAACAGAAATAAATATTTTTTTTAGCAAAAAATGTCACTAAAAAGTATTTCCCGAAAGTACCGAAAGTACCGGGATTTTTCAAGTTGATTTCCCGGTTCTTTGCTTAACCAAAAATCCCGGGAATTCCCGGTACTTTCGGTACCGGTATTTCCCGGGAGCAAACCCTAATTGGAATAAATTATTAGAAAATGGATTCGTTTAACCCTTCAGGTGGCGAAATCCGGGAGCCGACCGCACGTAAAGTGGCAGGTAACCGGGAGCCGGACTTGAAATAAAAAGCTGTTGAGTGGCAAGGATACCGATAAAATGACAGAAAAAGTTTACCCTTGAGTGGCGGGGCCCTCACGGGTGGTCATCGCGAATGTCACTTGTGTTACAAAAATTATAATTTCTCAAAAAGTGTAGGGATGTTGTGCATAAACCATATATCACTGGATTCATTATAAAACGGCTAAAATCATTCCATAGCAAAAAAATACATTCCATTTATGTGAATTTTGCTAGACTCGATCAAATATCAGGTGGCTACGTTTTCCACTTCCATGTATTAAAGTAACTTTATTTAGGAAAACAAACAGTAAATTGTATAAAAAAGTAATTCAGGGACTTAAATATACATTTATTTACACTTATATTCCTTTTTTTAACATATTACAGTACAATTTTTGGAAAAAAGACGGTTTTTAAACACGTGTCTCAAATATGGCAGGCGGTTGGTCCAATCAAATTGGGTCATATTTCAAGCTGTTTTGAAGTTGAGGGTGTTGGACCTTTACTGAATGCCGTCCTTGTTTAGTGACGAATGGTTCGTGCAAGTGTGAGGAAGCTAGATACAGTTTTAGACGGTTTTATTTATATATTTAGGTATATCGTCGCACGGGGTCCGGGAGCCGGTCCCTGCCACTTATCGGCTTGTTTTTCCCAGAGTCCGGCTCCCGGCGCCTGCCACTTAACGGAATGTTTTATAAAACGACCGTGCCACTTATCCCCTATGCAACTTGTAGCTCCGCCACCTGAAGGGTTATGTGGGTGATGGACTGATGGACGTACGAGCAAGTACGCGTACTTTAAAACTGCCGCGCATAGTCGTCGACGATCCAACCGGGTTGAATTGAAATCAGGCCCCGTAGCCGAATGGCATTTCTCCGACGCGAAACGAAAACGAAACGCCGCGATAGATAGTCTGGCTCTGTGACGCCAATACGCAAGAGCGATAGAGATAGATATCTGCTAGCGTTTCGTTTCGTGAGCATTTGTGCCATTCGGCTACGCACCCAGGGATCGGAAGATCGGAACCCGCTCCCAAAAACCATTTGATATTGTTCGTAAACCGTTATAAATTTCATTCAGTGCGAACAAAATAATTTCGGTTACGGTTCTTATTTTGTTCCTAAAAGAACGGTTCATTACAGTAACGATGAATGTATGGAACGAAGGAATAAATGAATTCGCAATTGTGTCGCTTAACTTCAAAAGTGGGTAAATCCATTCTGCTATAAGGTTGATTATATAAAAAATATAATATAATCTTAAAGATAATCAACCTTATAGCAGAATGGATTTACCCACTTTTGAAGTTAAGCGACACAATTTTCGAATTTAAGGCCGGCAACAGACAGTCATAGTCTTATGAAATCAGATCGAGTGCATGGATTTCCATACAATTTCGCAACTGTCCACACACAGTCTTTATTTTTTAAGATTGATCTGACAGATTGCGAATAATCTGAATTTTAAGAATGTGTGTGGCAAGGCAGTCGATCTGATTTTATAAGATTATGAAATTTAAGACTGTCTGTTGCCGGCCTAACGCGAGCGAAGCGGCGGGCAATAGCTAGTGTTGTTATAAATACGAGGGCTGATTGAAAAGTTCGCGGCTTAAGTATGAAATCAAAACCAAAGTTTTTTTATAATATTTTTATTTCTCTACGTAGTCCCCGTTAAGGTCTTTGCACTTATTCCATCTGGATTCCAAAGCCATTATACCACTTTAAAAAAAAAATCCTCCAGGCCTTCAAAATAGGTATCCACTTCAGCTTGGACCTCGTCGTTGGTCAAAAATTTCTTACCACCCATGTGTTTTTTTTAAGTTTGGAAATAAATGGAAGTCCGATGGTGCCAAATCGGGTGAATAAGGCAGATGCGGCAATAATTCAAACCCGCAATTATGAATTTCTGCCATTGACTTTAGTGACGTATGCACGCGTGCATTGTCCTGGTGGAAAAGAACTTTCTTTGTCAGCACTCCAGGTCTTTTTACTTTCAAAGTCGACGTAAAAGTCGACGTAATCGACGTAAAAGTTCGCAATAATAGTCCGAGTTTATAGTCGTACCTTTTTGGAGATAGTCAACCATTATTATACCCTTTGCGTCCCAGAACCCTGATGCCATAACTTTATTTGCCGACAAAATGGCCTTTACCTTTTTGGGTGGCGGAGATCCAGCACGAACCCACTGTTTTGATTGCTGTTTAGTCTCGGGCGTATAGTGGTAGACCCATGTCTCATCCATAGTAACATATCTGTCCAAAAAGTCTTGAGGGTCAGCTTCATACAGGTCTAGACAGTCGCGTGAAATTGTTAAGACGAGTGATTTTTTGTTCCACTGAAAGGAGCTTTGGAACCCATCTCGCCGACACCTTGGAAAACCCTAATTCGTTAACTATAATGTTTTGAGTTTTTTCATAGGAGATGCCTACGATGTCGGCTATTTCTCTCACTTTTAACCGTCGGTCTTGGATTACCATTTTGCATACAGTTGCCACATTATTTGGATTGGTCGCAGTAGTTGGCCTCCCGGAGCGAGGGTCATCTGCGATACTGACTCGTCCCCGCTTGAATTCAGCTGCCCACTTTTTTACCATCGTATATGATGGACCGGATTGCCCTAATGTACACTGCATATATTCATAAATTTGTTTCGCAGTCAATCCTTTTTTATGAAGATATTTAATTACATCACGTTGCTCCAAATTGTCCATTGTGAAAAAACTGCTTACACGTATTTTTAAATGAGAGGAAAAACTTATTTTAAAATATTGCATTTAATTAAAATTTCGCGGGATGACAACTAAATAATGACAGTTCAAAATGACGGCAGAAAAAAGAAACTAAGTTTTTTTTTAATGGTCAGGCCGCGAACTTTCCAATCAGCCCTCGTAAATTTCAGGACTGACCATTGAACTTGGCACCCATTTAGATATCACTTCTTTTTTCGTTGAAGTGAACAGCCAAGGCTTATATCATATTATTGAACTTGGCTCTCATTTCACATTTATGTTTTTGATGGGATTAGATTTACTAGTTCAATGTTTATGATTTCAGATGAATATGAAGTAAGCAGCTTTGTTACAGACTTCCTGAATAATCACAAGATGATAAGGTGTGAAGCGGATTTCAAACAATTCAGGATTGAGAATTTGTGAAATTAAGTCTAAAAGTACACAGTAACTGAAAGTTGTATTTATTGGTCAGCCTTAGTTTTAACTAAACATAAAAGTAAAGTGAATAGATTTATTTAAGTAGACACACTTTTTTTTTATTTAACTGTCCATTCGGTTTATATTGAAAAATAAATTGATCTTAATTTTCAGTCATTTTTCTTTTAGATTCACCACCTGGGCTGTCATCTAGCTTTCTTTTTTCAGGTTTAACAAACCACCCTGTTAAGGTTTTCTGTGTAGACTTATTTTTCTGGGCCAAAGTAATTCTTTTGTTGCATTCTGCTGATTTAGTTCTTGAATTATTAACCAGGGTTGAAACTGGATGCCAAGATAGAATTTTGACTGGTTTCAAATATCCTAGAGCCATGTGTGAATCAACATCAGTAATATTGAGCCAAGCCTGAAACCAGAAATAACTGTACAAACTGATCTCGACTGAACAAAACTTAGTAAAAACAAGAAGCAAGGTTATGATACATACATCAATTTGATGTGCATTGTCCAATATGGCTGGCATTCTATGGTGCAACCAATTCAAAGTGTTATTTGAGTCCATAGTGATGACTGAATAAGAATATATAATAACTTCCTCATTTTGCCATACATGGTACAAACCAGCCATGTGCAAAAGTTTTATCCCTTTCCAACCATTTTCATCATCATAGGAATTATTCCAAGTTGCTGAATCATCTTCCTATAAACATTAACAGTTTTATAAAATTAATATCTTTTCCAGTGGAGTAGAATTTCTTTTATTAAATTTGAAGCCAGATTCACACAGCGCAAGGCACATTGCGCGGCAAGTTCCTCAGCAAATGTGCTTTGTAGCTCTGCCTTCGCGACAAGTTTTGCTCAGCCAAGAAACCCACCTCGACCAAAGAATGTGCTTCGTTCAGTGGGGATCTGCCTATTAATGTAATTGGTTGGGAATCGACGACCGACACCCCAAAGGTTTAAATTTTTTTTCTGATAATATAAACATAATTTTCACCTTTATGTTTTCATCCTGTGGAGAATATATGTAGTAAGGCTGTTTATTTTTGCTAGACTTATCTGTAGTTTGCCATTCATAAAACCCTTCAACAACAATTACACATCTACCCCCATCTTGTAAAATAGGGCCATAGAGTTTGGATCCTTGTATGCCTTCTAAACGGCAATTATTAGTACTTAAATTATGATTTCTGTAATCACCCTAGAAAAAAGAACAGAGTAGGTAATCCAATCCAAGCGTGTTTTAAATGAAACTAATGAATCAACTAAGAATTATAATGATTTTACACACCTTGTGCCAGGGAGGTATAATTCCCCACATCATAGGTTTTACAATCCTGCTAGTCGGAGCTGCAGTTTTGAACTTACTGGCAGAAACCAAAACTGGAGTAACGTCAGTGGGAGCGATGTTGTATGATGGTTTGTATTCCTTACCATCGTTATGTTCGTGCATCCATTCCGGTTTACAGTGACCATATCCAGGTATTGGTTGATAGCTGCATGCACATATTACTTGTTCTTTATTAAGCGACCTAAAATCAATAACATATCGAAAATATGGAAATATCCTTGTACAAATCCTTTGACTCGTTTGATAGGTAAGGTATTACTTCACTGATTTATTTTGTAAGTCTATTACTTATAATTGAAAATATTATATACATACAATCCAGTACGTCCACACATAATGGTGCAGTGTTTCGGAATTATTGCGTATGATTAATTTGTAATGTTTCAAGTTTGTGCCGCCAAATAGCACGCAGTTGATTTTGACGTACAAGTCGTACAACCAACGTGACGTACAAACGTCAAGTTTTGGTTTAAGTTCCGTTCTACTTAGGGCCCCCACCACCCACAGACGGGAGACAAAACTGTTTTGTCTCCGTCGCTCGGTCTATGGGCTAGTATGAAGGTGCGCACACGAGGCGACGCAACTTTTCATACAAATACGACGGAGACAAAACAGTTTTGTCTCCCGTCTGTGGAGGCTCTACTTCTACTCTAGATATCTACATCGACATCCGTGAAAAGTAGTCGCGGTGCGGTGCGGTCGTGTGTTTGCTACTTTATATTAACGCTAAAAAAAAAACTGAACTGACAATAGTGGCAAATTGGCATTTGGCCTTGGCTTAGGCCAAGGGATATTTTGAGTGTTTTCTTAATGTCCTACAATGGAAATCCTGTAATTTAACTTTCGGTAGCCATCTCTATTTTGTTTTTAACATGTGGAAGTATGTATCACGCCGTATCAGGGACACGTTAGAGAGGAACGTTGCCCATTTCGACAGACGTAGTACTACAGGTTATGGAAACTCAACTGGTTCTGCGGAAGATAAGGACAAGCGATCTCCATCATGTCGTTGGTATTCGCGATGCTGTGGCTCTTATCAAAATGATAACAACACCAACAGTAATAGGTGGAACTTCGAACAGCTAAATCGCAGTTGGATAGGTGCCATCACATGGGTAAGCAATACCATAATTTATTTATACTGTTGAGGTAGGGGCTATATAGCTTCTTAACTGTTCACTTGTTAGATATGTGAATTTCTTAGTAAAATAATAAGGGCAGGTGTATTAAACATTTATTCAAAGTTAACTACTTGCATGTAGATATTTATATATGAAAAGCTTGAGTCAGGGTCAGGTCTAGTATCTCCTTATTCCCCTTTGAGAGTTTTGTAAGTATTTGCTTAACAAATTCCTTGCTAGTGAAAACCCTTTCTTTTAACATTTTAAGTGATTTATAGATGGGTTACCAACTAAGTACCAGTTACTAAATTATATTTTTGTAAAAAAAAATCCAATATTGCTTATGATACCATAAAATGTCACATATTTGTTTATTAAAACTTATAAATTCACTATTTGTTTTTAGCTGGCTATCTCTGATAGAGTAACTGTTTCCTAGAGCTACGCCAAATGAATGTAAGAGCAATTCAAAGGCTAGGCCAATAAAATTGTTAGTGGTATTAGATAACAAATTAACAACTAAGTTATTTAGTCTTTTTTTTCTGAGAAGGGGTGATTATTCCGTTTTTAGTTTATTTTATAGAGGTGACAAATATATTTTTTTTCTTTTGTGTTTAATTATGTAGTTATAATCATTCATGTTATTCTTTTTGTTTTACAGAGCAGTGCTCTGGTTGTTGGGTGGTATGCCAGTCAACTGCTTCATTTAAAATACAAGTATCATCTCCAGGATCAGTCTAAGAAATGCCCAAGAACAAACAATGGGAATCCACTATGGGCAGGGCCGAGGATGTTTTCTGCTCTGTATCCATATGTGAAATGTGTTAAGAAAAATGATGAAGTCCTGAAACCTATTCCTAACATCGAGAATGTATTAAGGGGCTTCACTCCTACAGTACATTTTGTAACAAATGAACATGGTGGAGAGAAACATCGCAAGTCGAGCAGCAGTGCTAGTAGTACTGATTCATCAGAAAATGATTTGGGAGAAGTTCTGAATTCCATTGAGAATAAATTAGGGCTTGCGGCCCTTGAAAATGGTCATCATCAGGATGGCTTGAACCTTCTCAGGTTAGTTTAAATAGTCTCAACCTAAATTAACCCTTTATATGCCTAAGGGGCTCTTGCTCCTGACCTCTTTTATACAGTCTATTCGGAAAGGGAGGAGTAATGGAATGTATGGGGCCCTATACTATACATACTTTGACTCTTCTCTTCCTGAACAGATTCTAAATGTGCTGCATTTAGAGCTGCTTAACTGATTCTTAACTTTGTTTGTTATAGATCTGCAGCAAATCGTAACCATGCACCGGCTCAATACAATCTAGGGTTGTGTTATGAGATGGGACTTGGAGTTGCAGCTGATGAAAAAATGGTAAAGAATGCTTTCTCCATTAATTTGTCTTTAATTGGCATTTCCCTTTAACTAACTAGCAAACTGCAGCAGAGATCACTTTAAAATATATAGGTGTAAGTTTTATAAACGTCAATATTTTCCAAATAAGATGGTTGAATTAAACAAAAGAAATATGATTACACACAATTCAGTTTCTAATGGGTTGGCAACGCTCATGTAGTACTCTCTGAGTTGCAGGCGTCCATAGGTTACGGTGACCGCTTTCCATCAGGTGGATCGTATGCTTGTTTGCCACCGACGTAGTATAAAAAAACCGGCCAAGAGCGTGTCGGGCCACGCTCAGTGTAGGGTTCCGTAGTTTTCCGTATTTTTCTCAAAAACTACTGAACCTATGAAGTTCAAAACAATTTTCCTAGAAAGTCTATAAAGTTCTACTTTTGTGATTTTTTTCATATTTTTTAAACATATGGTTCAAAAGTTAGAGGGGCGGGGGGAAGGGGGCACACACTTAACAAACTATATCGTCACTACTTTTAAAAAAACTTGTATCTTCGTCTGTCAATGAAAAGAAAATAGTAGTAAGTATGTATGGAATGCATATAGACTTACTGCGTTTTAACTTTGAGGAACAGCGTGAGATACGATATTTTTTAACTGCATAGATGTAGCTTTTCAGTGATATTTATTGCTTCTAGATATAAAGTGTGTAGAAAGGACAAAATAGGATAATGTTATAAAAAAGTTATCACATTTTTATTTTTGTGATTTTTTTTTATTTTAAGTACATTAAACACTAAAATAGCCATAAACTACAATGACTACGGCTTTCGTGTGTTAAAAATAGTGATTATACCTGAAATCATTGACAAAACTTATTGATTCAGATCACCCTGTCGGGCGATTTAAATTATTTTTTATCACTCGTCCTTTAATATATTTATGTAACAAATTATACATTTTCTAAAACTAGATAAATGTAGCTCTTAAATAATATATTTTATTTTAAAATTACTATTAGTTTTTATATTTTTGCTCTAAAGTACATTTGTTTGTACCAAAAATGAATTTCTCGTCCTTAATTTATCCGAAAATGATATAGTTTTAGAGAAATATGGTTTCAAAGGAAGCGCGGCGGCGCCAGCCTTCCCCCCCTCCTCCCTCCTAAATTAAGGGGCCTCTCGATGCCTCCCGGTTTTTTCTACTCAGGGCCACCCAAGGAACGACTGTGCCAAGTCTCAGTGCTTAATCATAAAATGCAGGGTTCCCATACAAGACATAGCAATAGCCTCCCAAATAATATCTAAAATTTCCTTTATAAAATAAATAAAAAGTATGAAAATAAATCCCCTAATCAGATCCCTATCCCTGCAGAAGGGCGCCCATAATGCTGGCCACTACCAATTCTTTGTCCAAGGAAAGAACCAGGCTTAGTATCCCTGGCGGTGTCAAGGAGCATCTTGTTTAAATCTTTAACCCGTGGAGCGCCTGCCCCCCTAAATTACATACTATTTATAGACACCGTGTGTCTATAGGACGCTCCAAGTTAGTGCATACCAAGGTTCCAAAGTCTCCACCTCAAACACCGCAAGAATTAGAGGCCAAATGGGACGGCGCCAAGGTTTCCACACAGGTTGCATCTCATTCATCCGGAAGGGTCATTCCGTCGGGTCCCGTTTCTTCGTCACTTATCATTATCACGCATGAGACCCGGTGGCTCTAAAAGAGACGGTACGCCAACGAGCTCTCTTCCGGTAGCCCCGACTGTCGACCTCTACTTCGCAAGGCCGACCGCCAAACGTAGGGTATTCATTTAAAAAAAGTGTAGGATTTGTTTCAGGGCTTATTTGCCTATGTATTTCCGTGGTTAATATAAAGCTATAGTCGGGATTAAAAATAATGCAATCTGACTACACGACTAGAAATCTTTATAATTATACAAAACTTACAGTAACAGACAACAAAAGTCAAATTAAATAATATATCTTTATTTAGAAAGAAATCCTACTTTTGATGCCGATATTTGTGAGCGTTCACGGAAAAACGTCCCACTTTGTCGATTGCTATAATGCCGCTGTCAGTTTATTAATATAAAGATATAAGTAAATCTAGCCTACTTAAATGGTCACCGACAAAGTGGGACGTTTTACTAAACACACTCACATTTTTAGTAGGTACTTAAAAACATTTCGTATTGTTTGTGCCATTACTCAGGCAATGGAGCTGTACCGATCAGCAGCGGCTCGGGAACACCCTGTAGCCCTTTACAATTTGGGAATCTATTATGGGCAGGGCCGAGGAGGGCTCACACGAGATGTAGCCACTGCCACGCGTTTGCTTCGTCTAGCTGCTGTGCAGGTAGGTGACTAAATTTAGTAAATTTTGTACGAATGATAGAATCAGAAATATGCTTTATTCAAGTAGGCCTACCAACCAACCAGGCAAAAATCTGTGAGCCAACTCAGGTTAATAGCCATATAATATTATCTTGCTATTATAATATAATAGCAAGATATTATCTTATGCACTAAGAAAGAAAAAGTCCAAGTGTCCTAACTAATTCCACCGGCGGCCAAGCCGGGAATCGCTCTGCCCGAATTGTCGGGTCATCTACAACGTGTTCGACTCCCGACTCGTTCACTTTTTCTTTAGTGTATGAAAGGAGAATGTGGCACTTTTGTATGGGCAGCGTCCCATCGATGTATACTCATGAAATGAAATAAAACTATGGAAACGGATTAAATCGCGTATAATGAATTTAAAATACATCCCGACGTTTCGAACTCTTTACAGCGTTCGTGGTCAACGGGTGACTGAGGAAAAATTAAAATGTGCAAAAGCTACCCACTTACAAGAAATATTAACGAACCATGACCACAAATAATATAGATTTCTAAGGCAGGTTCACACACTATTAATAAAGCTAGTTATACAATATTCAAAAAATTTTACCATTACTCTGTTAAAAAATAATTAACCAATTAATCTACACAAAATTGACAAAGAAACAAACTGCAAATGTCCAACACCATACAACACAAATGCCTCACAGCCTTCGTCGTGCTTGTTCCATTATCAGATGTACTACTGGATCCCAAGCCGGTGGTAAAGTAAAGCCATCCTCTCTATTAAAGTTTGGATATTTCTTGATCTCTTGGAGGGGTCATCCTATCTGTGACCCCTCTAACATTTGTTAGAGGGGTCACAGATAGGATCAGCCACATCTTGAAACGGGCTTCTATTAAAACTTATTTCAAGCCTATGAAGAAGATGTCCCAATTCCTGAGGCCTGTGAAATGTCAAACTCCTCTACAAAGCGCGGGAGTGTACAGGCTAGACTGTGAGTGCGGCCTGTCATATGTGGGACAGACGAAACGAAGCATTTCCACACGGGTGAAGGAACACATAGCGGATGTCAAGCACCGTCGCCAAAGGTCTGCAGTCTCTGAACATGTCATGGATAAAGTCAATCATGCTATAAAGTTTGACAAGCCTCTGGTTCTCGCTAAGGAGAAGCGATATATACCCAGAATGTTGCGAGAGGCCATTGAGATCAAGAAATATCCAAACTTTAATAGAGAGGATGGCTTTACTTTACCACCGGCTTGGGATCCAGTAGTACATCTGATAATGGAACAAGCACGACGAAGGCTGTGAGGCATTTGTGTTGTATGGTGTTGGACATTTGCAGTTTGTTTCTTTGTCAATTTTGTGTAGATTAATTGGTTAATTTTTTTTTTTAACAGAGTAATGGTAAAATTTTTTGAATATTGTATAACTAGCTTTATTAATAGTGTGTGAACCTGCCTTAGAAATCTATATTATTTGTGGTCATGGTTCGTTAATATTTCTTGTAAGTGGGTAGCTTTTGCACATTTTAATTTTTCCTCAGTCACCCGTTGACCACGAACGCTGTAAAGAGTTCGAAACGTCGGGATGTATTTTAAATTCATTATACGCGATTTAATCCGTTTCCATAGTTTTATTTCATGAGTAACTATCGCGGTAACCGAAGACAATATTATATACTCATGAAACTTATCTTGTTTGAAAGCTCTTAATTGTAGTATTAATTCGTTGTATGGGATCAACCTCAGATAACTTGCAGGGACCGAGGTGTCATACTTTCTAGCGGTGACATGGTATCGTATGGAATCCAAAGCTACATCAAAAAAATGTACGAAAATTGTTCTAAATTGTACGCTTATTAAAAAAAAAAGTACTACACGCATTTACAAGAAAACAATGATCAATATGTCACCGCTAGAGAGCATACTTTCTGGCGGGCGCTATCTATTTCACGTTCTAAATTACACGACAATCTTAAAAAATGTACTTCACATATTTACAAGAAATTTCACCACGCCAACTGGTACGGTCAGCTACATAAGGTAAATATATTTACCTGTATTCAATTTTGACCTGCGTTCTTCCCAAGTAATAAGTTTCGATATGTATAGATATTTATAGACGAGACTGTAAAGGCTCATTTGATTCTTCGAAAACAGATAGTAAAATTGCGTATTATCCACAAGAGTGCAAAGTAATTTCATACAAATTTTAACTTGATATCTGCTTGCTGATAAAATTTACCTGTGTATAAATGATGATTTAAAATCATAAATTATGAATAAATTGATGGATTACATTTAGGCCGCCTTTACACCTGTAAGTTACTTACGTAAATCTTTGGTAAGCGACTGATGGTTCCATTTACACCTATGAAAAACTTATCGTAAGTTTTGCTTACGGAAGTTTTGTGGTTTTCAACTTACTAAATGTCTACATTGTTCCAAGCAAGCAAAGTTGAAATGAAAAAAAAAACGACCGCCCTAGTTCGTAAGGCCAAAACTTATCAGTTTATTTCGATAAGCTGTGAGTCGCTTCTGTAAGCAAACTCGTATACACTTGAAAGTTTTCAGCTTACGAAAGTAGTTAAAACTTACCGTAAGCTGCTTACAAAAACCATTAACATTTGAAAGTTTTACATAAGTCGCTTACGTAAGCGGTAAAACTCACAGGTGTAAGGGCGGCGTGCTACCCACCAAAAACATACCTGTTAAAAAGGGGGCCAAGTTCATATCGGCTAATTGGGTAGGTAAAGTTTTCCTGGTAGAATACTTTATAACGATCTTGGAAAGGTGGCTCGTTTGTTTTTATTTCTTATTATTTATTAATTATCTTTTTTTAAGTGACCGAAATGACGTTTGTGAAATTTACTGGCGGATGAACTATGAAGTGACAATGCATTTGCGCGTTCTGAATGTATGAAATTCCCAAGAGTCGCCACCACACACAGTTCTCCGTTTCAGAATACTTCTAAATTTGACCTTGGCAGGTTTTCATGCTGTACGTAATTTAAGATTAAATGAATCTATTTATACAAATAATTAAATTAACCTGCCAAGTTCAAATTTAGAAGTATTCAGGAATGGAGGACTGCGTGTGGTAGCGCTGGCGAGTCTTGAGAATGGCAAATGTTTACCAGTGGACCCGGCTGTTGATGAAGATGATTATGATCGATTTTAAAGTGCATCTAAACATGGCATTGGATTGGATTTTAACCTTAGGGTTTTAGGGTTGTAAATTAGTTTAGGCGAACAATTAGCCGATAGGAACTGAGCTACAGGGGGTCAAAAGTGGGTCGAAACGGTTCGTGTAAATAGTGCACAGTATGTGCGCCGCCTGTTGCTGGAACTTGGCCTGCGCAGTGCTACCGTGCGTGTGTTTTTGTTGCATAGTAACATAGCAGTAATCTATAACAATTTATTACAACAAACTTGTAATTATTTCTACGCATGTCAGGGGCACCATTGGCCTATTGCATAATGGTTAAATATATATAATTATCTTTGTCAAGTTAAAATTAGTATGAAATTACTTTGCACTCTTGTGGATAAAACGCAATTTTGCTATCTGTTTTCGAAGAATCAAATGAGCCTTTACAGTCTCGTCTATAAATATCTATACATATCGAAACTTATTACTTGGGAAGAACGCAGGTCAAAATTGAATACAGGTAAATATATTTACCTTATGTAGCTGACCGTACCAGTTGACGTGGTGAAATTTCTTGTAAATATGTGAAGTACATTTTTTAAGATTGTCGTGTAATTTAGAACAATTCTCGTACATATTTTCTGATTTACAAGAAAGTTGAAAACTGTACTGTTACATAGTGAAATAGATAGCGCCCGCCAGAAAGTATGCTCTCTAGCGGTGACATATTGATCATTGTTTTCTTGTAAATGCATGTAGTACTTTTTTTTTAAATAAGCGTACAATTTAGAACAATTTTCGTACATTTTTTTGATGTAGCTTTGGATTCCATACGATACCATGTCAGTGTCACCGCTAGAAAGTATGACACGGACCGAGATATAAAATAATTTTTAAGAAAAAAAACCGTCGCCTTTCGGGTTCTGGTGAAAGTTAAATAGTTGCGAATGTTGGATTATGTAGAAATGTGTAGGTATTTTTTAAAACCGCTTTTAACGCTTTAATTATTAGATGGCAACACAAATGAATATACGTATAACGTTAAGGTTTGAGGAGTTTCCTCAATTCCTCATGAATCCGATTATATTATAAGAAATCGAAGCATGACAAACTTTGACTTGAAAACTCAATATGCTTAACAAACATAACTAAATAAATGTCACTGTTCTGAACTTAAATGCATGCTTTTCTTACAAAAATACCAAAGTGACTTATGAATGTGCCGTTCAGATTTGAGGAGTACGGTTCTGACTATCATCAGCAGTTCCACTGCACCAAATGTCACTGTTCTGGACGTAAGTGCATGCTGTTCTTATAAAAATACCAAAGTCACTATAAGCGTGCCGTTCAGATTTGAGGAGTTTGGTTCTGGCCATCATCAGCAGTTCCACTGCACCAAATGTCACTGTTCTGGACGAAAGTGCATGCTGTTCTTATAAAAATACCAAAGTCACTATCAGCGTGCCGTTCAGATTTGAGGAGTTCGGTTCTGACCATCATCAGCAATTCCACTGCACCAAATGTCACTGTTCTGGACGAAAGTGCATGCTGTTCTTATAAAAATACCAAAGTCACTATAAGCGTGCCGTTCAGATTTGAAGAGTTCCGTTCTGGCCATCATCAGCAGTTCCACTGCACCAAATGTCACTGTTCCGTACCTAAATGCATGCTGTGCCTTGAAAAACACAAAAATCATCATATGTATGACTTTCAGATTCGAGGAGTTCCCTCGATTTCTCCAGGATCCCATCATCAGAACTGGGTTCTGAGAAAAATGGGACCAATCTGTATGCATATACATTCAATCAAAAAAAAAATTTCAAAATCGGTCCAGTAACGACGGAGATATCGAGGAACAAACATTAAAAAAAAAAAAAAAAACACAGACGACTTGATAACCGTCCTTCTTGAGAGATATGAGGCGACGGTTAAAAAATAATGTAGATCACTTAAGTAGTTAATTTTCTTAACACATGCGATATGACGAAAGTTACCATACTTTTCTTACAAAGGAAAGAAAGGTATTTTTATAAGCTATTTTTTGAGTAATGAAGCTGAGGTCCAACGCTTGCAGGGATCGAAATAAAATTAAATGAGTTAATCAACGGTATTTAACAACGCCTTAATTTCCCTACTTATCGCTAGATGTGTGTGCGTGTGGATTGAGTGAGCAGTTGAGCACCTTCCGAAAATAAAAAAAAAATATGCTGATCATTTAGTAAAAGTTCTAAAACAATTGTAAAACGAATCTCTGAATTTGTAAAAAGATAATCAAAAGATACAGTCCAGGGTGTCCACTTTCTGGAAAGTCAGGGAAAGTCAGGGAAAAGTCAGGGAAGCTCATAGTGGTCATGGAAAGTCAGGGAAAGTCAGGGAAATGATTTGGGGGTCAGGGAAAAATTTGGCATCAAGAAAAAAATCAAAAAGCATTGAAAAAATAATATGATTTCTTGGGTTGGCCACATCCATGACAGCAAAGATGGATTCCTGGTAATGATCTTAAGGCAACTTAGAATTGTCTCTTAACAAATATAGTACCTGGCTTCCATCCCAGTGATTGCTGATGAGGGATATCTTCATGCTCTAGCTGACCTTAATTTATCCGGCCCAATATCGAAAATGTGGAAAAATCCAGATATTTTTTTTACATTGCGTACCCCACCCACATATTCTAAAATGGCGAGGGGGGTCAGGAATAAATTCAGTTATTGTGATTCAGATTAACTGGAAAGTTGCACCACAATGTCACCATGTACAACATTCATGAGGTAGGTGCTTTTGCTGGGGCGACGTGAAAGGGGGATTCTAGCCCTTGACGAACCACGTTGCGAGGCCGAACAACAAAGACAAAGTTATATCGCTGTCAAAATTCTAAGTATCTATCCGACAATCCAAAGGAGTTCATCATTAAGCCAATAGTGTAAATCGTCACATAGAGGCGCAATTTTGTATGAGTCAAAGGGGCATAGGAGGATAATAACCGTGACGATGAGAGAACTTCAAAGCACTTGGAAACCTAAAGGCATGTAGTGGCAAAACACCTACGAGCATCCCGACGTCAATATTTCGCGCCCACTACGCTCGAAATCCCGTTTTCATTTCAAGCCTGCTTTCCTGACTCTGCCCTGATAGTACAGTAGGTACCCCATTTTGTTTGTTATGTTATGTACCTACATAATAACTACTATCAGCTCCAGGGACGTATAAAAGGGGAAAAAATTTCGCGCTCGCTACGCTCGCGATATTTTTTTCTGCCGTGCCGTATCCAAGGGCGCCGAAACTCACTAGCTCTACCTTGATAGAGTGAACGGGCCGGAAACTGGTGTAACCAACTACAGATTTCATTAATGTTAGTTTTATAAAACCAGAAATTAAAGTTTAATAGTTAACATAAAGATAAAAAAACCATAGGTATAAAAGTATGAACTTCCTTGCAAATTTTGATATTTCGTACTTTAAAAAACAAACATATTCCAGAAAAAAAACTACTTTTTTCCATTTTTTGCTGCCCTCAGCAAAAGTGGTAAAAATGTCGTCATAGAATGAAAATTTGGTCAGGGAAATTTTCTTAAACGGTCATGGAAAGTCAGGGAATTTTATTGGGTTTAGTAGTGGACACCCTGACAGTCATTAACAAGTGCTCACTCAGTTCTCACAAACTACCAAAGAAAACAGTGAATGTATTCATTTACCTTTACCATATAATATTTATATACTAACATTTAATTAAAAAATATGCCAACTTACCTCTAGAAATTTTAGATCACCTAGTGACGTATTTAATTTTTTACAAATAGTTTCTTATGCTCACTCAATCCTCACACTTTGGAAAAGCCGAATTTTGATGAAAAACATAAGATTTAGGCCGCTATTATATGTGTATAGTTTAGTAAAAGTGAAATGGGAATGTGTAAAATACAAAACGAACCACTAACGGGTCAGGTTTTTTTTATAATAAATTTTTGTAAGTGCTCACTCAGTCCACACGTTTTGAGAAAGTTAAAAATGTAAATATCTTAAGATTTGTAGCACCACAGACACTCAAAAGTACTTCAACATTTAGTAAAAATTTTTACTAAATATCCACCATCTAATATTTTATATTCGTTGTCTGGTTTTAAAGATATTCAGACATAACTTTTCTCATACAAATGTATCATGTAGGTAAGGTCCGACCGAGATCTCGGTCTCGGTCTCGGCATTCTCGGCCGAAAATCGCGCCGAGATCTCGGTCTCGGTTCTCGGCCAAAATGGGCCGAGATTCTCGGCAAAACCGAGACTGCGATTTTGAATTTATTGCGCACTCGCGTCCGGTTTTTAGCTTTCAGTTTGTTACATCGCCCGTTTGGTATCCCGATTTTAGTGTTTTAGGTAGGGTCTTTATCGATATTTTAAACAAATACCTAGGTATAATTCATTAAAAGAGTGTAAAATATTTACGACAACTTGATGTGTGGAAGACAACGACGACGCGAAAAATCAAAGCAGCAGGTTAGAATAATACCTGCCTTACATGTTAGAAATGGCGAATTACGGAATATCGGACGAAATTTTGAGCTTTGTGGATGCTGTTTTGAGTTTTTTTTAGTAAGTATGGGTTTTTCATAGTCATGTTTTTGATATACATACATAAAATTTTGGAAATAATCGCTACCAAAAAAAATTATGGTCCCTTAAATTAACTTCGAATCATGTGCCTAAAAATACGTCAAAATCAAAGTAAAGCCTAGTAAAGACTTTCAAGGAAAACCTGGAAAACTACCCGTAGAAAACACGATTCGACAGCATGTTTCATGATTTCTTGCAAAAGTCACAAAAAATCAGGGTATTAAACGCTCGTGTAAAACCTCTGAAATTGCATGCCTATATGCCATAGCCTATAGAGAGGCTATGGCGACTGCTTACCACCGGGCGAGCCGTATAGTTGTTTTTGTCACTGACGTAGTCTATTTTGCTACGGTAGATAGGTAAGGAGTGCTGGTAGGTTTGGGTAGTTACGGAACCAAACACTAAGCAGGACCCAACATACTCTTGGTTTCCTGGTGAATTTCGATTATGAAAAAAATTTTTTGTAAAAATGGTATATTTTTTTACTGTTTTACAAATTCTCGGTCTCGGTCTCGGTCTCGGCCGAGAATCAAATTGAATCTCGGTCTCGGTCTCGTTCTCGGCCGAGACAAAAATATCGTTCTCGGTCGGACCTTACATGTAGGGTGACCACACTATGTCGGCTCCTGATTTTCCCCGCCTTCCCATTGTCATATTGAGATTGGGGAGTTTCGTTCAATTTTGATAATAGTTTATATTAAACTAATACCATATTAATTCTCCATCTGCAAACTGTTTTTAGGTTATGTTCTTGGCCTAGTGATGATGTGTATTGTGTAATTTTTATCGACGTCAGGATAATAACCATATCGACATTCATGCATTAAAAAGGACATGAATGATAATTGGTAAGAAACAAAGAATATAACACTTCACTAGTAAGAAACTAGAAATCAGGAGCCGACATAGTGTGGTCACCCTACATGATACATTTGTATGAGAAAAGTTATGTCTGAATATCTTTAAAACCAGACAACGAATATAAAATATTAGATGGTGGATATTTAGTAAAAATTTTTACTAAATGTTGAAGTACTTTCGAGTGTCTGTGGTGCTACAAATCTTAAGATATTTACATTTTTAACTTTCTCAAAACGTGTGGACTGAGTGAGCACTTACAAAAATTTATTATAAAAAAACCTGACCCGTTAGTGGTTCGTTTTGTATTTTACAAATTCCCATTTCACTTTTACTAAACTATACACATATAATGGCGGTCTAAATCTTATGTTTTTCATCAAAATTCGGCTTTTCAAAAGTGTGAGGATTGAGTGAGCATAAGAAACTATTTGTAAAAAATTAAATACGTCACTAGGTGATCTAAAATTTATAGAGGTAAGTTGGCATATTTTTTACTAAATGTTAGTATATAAATATTATATGTTAAATGAATACATTCACTGTTTTCGTTGGTAATTTGTGAGAACTGAGTGAGCACATGTTAATGACTGTATCTTTTGATTTATCTTTTTACAAATTCAGAGATTCGTTTTACAATTGTTTTAGAACTTTTACTAAATGATCAGCATATTTTTATTTTATTTTCGGAAGGTGCTCACTCAATCCACACGCACACGCATCCTTAATATTCCTTAGTAGTAAAAAATCTGCTCAGTTACTAAAACGGATATAGATACGATATTTATGGCCACTCTAGACAATAAGTTAACCAAAAACTAGCCTAGTCAATAGTGCGTAGCCAAAAGATACTAAATCAATTAAATTATATATCCATTACACAAAATCTATATCACAAGCTCATTTATCTATTTATTTTGATAAAATCAGATACTTTTCTAGTTAGATAAACCTAAAATGAACTTTTCTTGTTTGAGGTTATACTGTATTTTTTGGGTACACGTAGCTCCATCTATTGTTAAGTAGAATAATGAAAGCATCGTTAGCCACAGTTAGTTAACAAAAATACATTTTATTTTGGCCCCTGCAAGCAATTGATTGCAAGCATATATTTAAATAACTACCTTATAAAAAAATGTCTATTAAATGCTATATACGGCGTGTGTATACCATAGATTTACAATTATTAAACTAGATTGTGGAATCACATTTTTTGCCATACTAAATTGAACCTTATCACTGAGATAGAAAGGTGATCGTATCAGACTAGCGAAAACGGTCCACATGAGAGGGCATTGTTTGGGCTGGTGTCCCTCTCGCACGGGTGGCCAGTGTTAATGAGGTGAGGTTACCATAGTAGTAGTATTTTTATCTGTATATTATCTGACTTTATAACTTCTTATATTATTTTAGTGTTATATTCAAACTAGGGTTTCGATATAATTCAAAGAATTGGAAAATAATTATAATGTAATTATTTTGATGCCAATAAATCAAAGATTTGTATAATTAAAAAATATGTTCAAATGGGTATTAGTAGATTTGGTAGTAACTTTGAAAATTGACTGGTACCCCCAATGTATGACAGTGATGACGTCACTGAATAATGTTGACATTGTCAGTAAGTGCGAGAGGGACACCAGCCCAAACAATGACCTCTCATGTGGACACACTTTTTGACCTAACTACTCATTCTGGTTTAACTGTAATTCTGTGGTGTATACAACTAACTTTAAGTGTCGAGTAGCAGGATTCTTAATTAATGCATATATTTTATTACTTAATTCTAGCCATGTGCGTACTTAAACGTAAGTGGTGGTATACAGAAGTGTAGCGTTTCTCATATTATTCCATGTAAATAATATCAGAACCAGCTACATAACAAGCATTATGTGAAACAACAGATTATAATTATGCGCCATACTTTTTTTTTAAATAACTCAGTCCCTGCAAGTGATCCAAAGTTGGTGTCATACAACTAAGGGCCCCCACAGACGGTCGACGCAACTTTTTTGTCTCCGTCGCTCGGCCTATGGGCTAGTATGAAGGTGCGCACACGTTGCGACGCAACTTTTTTGTCGCAGGGTTCGGCGACAGGCCTGCGACGCAACTGTCTCCTTCCCTATTGGTTTCAATGCAAGTGCGCACACGGCGACAAAACAGTCGCCGGTCAGTTGTCATTTTGACAGTTATCACTGGCCTGGCTTGGGCGAACGTATGTTATTAGTCGAAATAAATATAATTTTAAATGCAGATTGTTGAAGACGACATTGATATCTGTCGTTTAATTGAAGAAGTAGAGGAAAGACCGATTTTATATGACAAGAAGTTAAAAGAATATTCCGACAATATTGAGAAAATACGATGCCGAGTTGTAAAATTCTAACCAGTTCATCAAAACTTTTAAACACTCATTCTGAAGTACCAAAAAACTATTTTGGATAGGCTCTCAATTTCATGAAAAAAGAAAAAGTTGCGTCCGTAGTATCCAAAGATTATAGAACTAGTCTATGGTAGGTAATATCTTCTTTTTAGACCGGCAACAGACAGTCTTAAAAATTCATAACCTTAAAAAAAAAATTGTATGCAAATTGACAGTTCAAACGGACACTGACAGATCTGTCAGTGTCAGTTTGCATACAATTTTTTTTTAAGATTATGAAAATTAAGACTCGTCTGTTGCCGGCCTTAGTCTGTGGTTGCGTCGCTGTCGTTCCCGTGTGCGCACCTTGGAAACTGTCGCAAGGGGTGACGACAGAGACAAAAAAGTCGCCGAGCAACTGTTGCCTCCGTGTGCGCTGGCCCTAAATAATGCTATTAAAAGTCCTTTCAAACGAGCTATGTCCCACCTGTATACACTCATGGGACAAAATTCCCGTCCTCCTTTATTCCAGTTTATTACTTTGAGTAATTATGTTAACTAGAGAGGGCACCTCAACTTGATTTTGTGTAACTACACTTAGAGCCGATCAGCACAAACGCGCTTAGTCTGTGCCGAACGGCTGTGGTAGATTGACGTATCACAATCAAAAATATTTCGTCTAAATAATGCCGTCATGTGTAGTGAGGTACTGTACAAACTGCTCAGGAAAATCTAACAAAAGCCAAGGAGTGACTTTTCATACGTAGGTTTACTGTATTTTTGATTAAACACGCTTACTTTTTAAAAAATGTATCAATATAAACTCATGCCGAAGCGCCATGTTTCGTTGAAACCAAAGACTAAAAAATACAACAAAAGCAGACGTGACAATATCGCAAGTTAGTTCAAGTTTCCTATCATATATTAAATTATATATATTTATCGACGCAAAAAAGGTTATTTAATTATTATTGTCAGAATTGCACAGTTTTCCAGCATGTCGGTCTATAACAGATTCTCAATACGCGTGTCGAATTTCATGTGAGTATGTAAATGTAAGTGCAGTACCTAACCTGCCTGAATGAATTTGGGTAGGTAGACGGTCAAGCAAATTATGAGAGTATAGAACGATAAACCCGCGCTCATACATACATGGATGTAGATAAAGTTATGTATGCGACTATACATAATTAGGCATTAAAACACTCATGTTATCTTATTAACACAACAAAAACAACACTCATGTTTTAATGCCTACCATTATGCAAATGTCACATAAATAACTAATATCCAGTTGCGGCTACGTGTACACATGTACGCTCAGTCCGTATGCAGCTTTATGTGGGCATTTAAAAAAATTGGGACTCACAGAGTTGTTAAAAAAAGTTAAATCGCTGTCAGTTTTGAAACGATAATTAAGCATGGAATTTCAATAAAAACATCGTTTTTGTTTTAATTATGTAAATTATACTAAGCTATAATCTAAATTCAGAACGTGAAAAAAGTTTAGTTTTAAATACAGATTTCAAGCTTGATAGTCGTTACAAAACTAACAGCGTTTTATGTTTTTTGTTAACAACTCACGCTAATTGAGAGTCATAAATTAAAAAAAATGCCCATGTAAACCCATGTCACTTCTATACTACGACTTCTAATCTATGCACTCTATGCAAGGCTCATCATCGCGACCGAAAGGTCGTAAGCGCCGAGTAAAATAGTAGCGCATGCGACGTTACGGAAGCGGGCCATTGGTTCACACCCCGCCCCCTCGCCCCGCCTTCAGCTTACAGGCTGTGACACGTTCATTGTTTGCTATAGCTCCTCTATACGAAGTAATAATTACTCAATGGTTTATTACTAGCTTTTACATTATCATTACTATCATTAGCTTACTTGAATTGCCTACTTGTATCCTTTCTGGCTCTTATTCAAATAGAAATTGAACAACTTGTTACACAATTGAAGAATTAGTAAATAACTTTATGATGTATTTCTAGGGTCAGCAAGATGCTATTAAAGCTCTAAAGGACCTTGACGAAGACATTGTTGCATCAAAACCGAAGAACGAAGTTGACCCATCGATGTATGCCTACCCATCTGCTCCATACCTGCATAATGACAATAGTAACATTGTGCCAGCCCACGCCACTCTTTTTGTTGAAAATGCACAAATGCTTCGTCCTCAAATTTATTAACTTTGACTATTTTGTTTTTAGAAATTGGTGCGTTTATAATTCGCATTTTAGTGATTTCAGAACTTAATAATTTAGTTAATAAGTCGAACAATCATCCTAACACGTTTATTTTATGGTATTTTGTTTTAATTCTACCTAATAGTATTTTACACACACAATAGGTACTTCTAAATCTTATAATATAACCAGCTGAAGGGACCGCGACAAAAACATGAAGAGTAATTTTATTTAATCAAAATCATACTATGTCAAATTAAATTGGAACGTACACCTAAATTAAGGGGCTAGAAACATCTGCCTAATTAGAAAAAAACCTTAGGAAGATACCTAATAAAACTGATCAAATAAATTAGTAATTATTGACTTTATGTGATAGTGTATGCGGTGACGGGATTATAAGATAATTACATAATTATGTGACTATAATATAATGATAAATAATATCAGATTTGTTAAAATTGTTACCGATACGTAAGGACGTGGCGTACGGGCACTAAAAATGGTCTCACCGCTGTACATAAACGTGAGAGCCAAACCTAGTCTATGCAAACAATTGCGCACTCATCGCGTTGTAATGTCGAATAAAAATTATTGTAAATGCGCTTTCGTATGTGTACCTTTAAACGAGCAATTCTTGTATATTTATATATATATATACTGACGAGCTCGGAAACCGCTCTAACGATTTCGCTGACATTTGTTATGTGGGGGTTTTCGAGGGTGAAAGATCGATCTAGCTTAGCCGCCTTAGGTCCCGGAGAACGCGAATTTTCGAATTTTCATGTATTTTTCTTTCTCGTTAGTAAACGCAAGATATGGTCGCTAATTTCGTCGCCCGCGCATCGGCGTCGCGTAGCTCCGTGTAAGAGGGTTGGTCTTATATTCGCAGGCACATTCGCAAATGTCAGGGTTTCGAATCCCGGCCAGAAAGTTTTTTTTTAAAATTATATTTATGAGGTTTTTTTTTTATCTAAAGACGTGATGTGATATAATAAAATATGAAAGCGAAGCTCGGTCGCCCAGGTACTAATACTTTGATATCAATATTTAAAGTTCAACGCCTATTGTTAGGATCCTTATCAAACAGACGAAATGTTAAGTCTTATTAAACGAGATCTTTGACACTGTTAGTTTTACGTTAATAATCTACGTTCATTTTAGTTGTGTGTAAAACTAGTTTTGAGTCTTCGCACGGCTCTAAAGAACTAGAGTCATTAAGAAAGACTTCCGTGATAATTTGCGAGTTCTGTACATGTTTGTAAAATTTCTTGTAAGTTGAAATAAATGAAATCGATAAAATCCCTCAAACATTTTTTTTTCTATTGTCTTTAAAACATGATCAGGATTTGAATGGATGAAGTCCGCAGAGAAAGAGGCCTCAAGATTACTTATTAAACATATTGTGTCATCCAAAAACCGCTACCATTTTCTAAAATCCGTTATCACGACCTTATACTACTTCACCTTGTTAAACTCGTCGTGGGCGTGAGTTTCCACACGTGGTAAAGCCTGAAATTTATTTATCTCGTAAGGCTAGTCAAATATTAAGACACTCCTTTTTACTTTTTATTTATGTTGACGCTCTCCGAAAGAAAATTTCGAGAAAGTGTAGGTTTAGTGGTTTAAATTGTATATTAAATGTACATACAAGTACGCTTGTATACAAATTGTTATTGATTGACGCTTATTGTTAAGGGAGTATTTTTATTTTGAAATAAACTACATAATTAGACCTTACATAGTTGTTTTATTATTTTTAAAATTACATAATATATACAAGTTCAAAATGCTTACTTTAGTTCTCTGTAACACAGATAATAAGATTAGTGGCATCACCACAAAGCATCCCATGCATAAAGATATTATCAAGTACAGAGGTAGTGCATAATCGTACAATTGTATTTTTATTGAAACATACGCACGCATACAACAGCATGACTGTTTCAGTCAGTCCCAGTACAAAAAACACTAAAGTCAAGACGAATAAGAAAGTTTCCGTGAAGATATGATTGTAAAATCATATGCACTACATTTGTATTTATTGATAGATTCACAAACAACTTAATCAAATGCAGTACTAATGAGTCCGACATCACATTTCAGGGTGCACATTTTTGTACTTTGAGAAAATACGAATATAAAAGTACATTAATCAACGTCATGATCCAATTCATTTGTCACCGCAATTGTCCTAAACATGGCATCATAACTAAAGAGGCTTGTACAATTCACGAGAAGATTTCCACATCTACCATTACAAACAATAACACTTGTTAGAGTCAAAAGTTCCAATGTATCATATATTATATTGAGCAGATTAATAAAATAAAAATTTGGTATGGTTTCTAATATAAACAAGTCGGTTGTTGCTAAATTAAACTGTCTGCTTCAAAAAATGTCCTTTACCTGCAATAAATAATATAATTTATTAAAAAAAAAACTATTAAATTATTACTGCTAACACCAACTGGATAGGCATAATAGTAGATTATGGGCGAATCAACTTTTTGACCGACTCAAATCTGTCCGCACATTCTTAACATAGTTGTGAAATTTCACCCTTAAATAATGAATTTTATTGGTATTTTTCACTTTACCCTGTATATTAAAACATAACCCTAACTGTTAAATCCAATAAACTGAAACTTTGTTCATTAGAAGTTCGATTTCTTGGTAACTCCAGACATTTTGAGTAACGCCAGAGACACCAAAAATGTCGGTCAAAAAGTTGATTCGCCCTTATACCCTTCCAGGGCACTAAGACCACGTCTTAAAATACAAATACAAGAGTCTAAGAGTCGAACTGTCAATGAGTGAATGTGTCCAAGTGTCAAAACGTCGTCGTGGGGACCGAAACGCCCAAAGAGTAAAAATGTCCAAGGGTCATATCATAACGTCCAAGGAATCAAAATGTCCAAAGAGTCATTATGTCCAAGGGTCATAACGTCCAAGAAATCAATATGTCTTCGTCCATCTTCTTGGACATTTCAATTTATTCTTATTAATACGGTCCGCCTGATGGAAAGCGGTCACCGTAACCTATGGACGCCTGCAACTCAAAGAGTGTCGCATGCGCGTTGCCGCCCCATTAGAAACTTGTACACTCCCCTTTGCTGCGTGTGCACAGTAAAAAGGAGTGTAGGTACAAGTTCAAAGGAGGGTTTGGGTTGCCGACGACTCAAAGGACAATAGACGGAACAAATTAGTTCCGTAAGTCCTCCCGTCGTCAGCACCCCACACCCTCGTTGAGCTCTGGCAGCCTTACTCACCGGCAGGAACACAACACTATGAGACACTATTTTTTGTTTTATTATTATACATAAATGTATAATGTACTCGTGCAGTAGTTACTGAGCGTTTTCCACAAAAAAGATTAAAAACCTATTCTCTTACATGGTAATAATTTTTGGGTTCGTCGAACTCAGAATTTCTAACATAATTATCCTAATTTGATATTTTAAAAAAATCCAAAAAAGTATAGATAAATTTTAGTTTCTAAACTACGATTCGAATGTTTTTTTTTCTAATTGTTTATTTTCGATGGAGCAAGGGTATTCAAATCGCTTTTGAAATCTTAAATTAGTAAATGAAAATGCAATAGTTAACTGAGTAACGTAATGCTTTAAAAACTCAAGTGGACTTTTTTTATCTAAGGAGTAATTTCGATAAAATATTATATTTAGCGAGGGTATTAAAAGTTGTGTTTTATATCTCAACTTAATAAATAGAAAATCAAAATGACAATAAAAAAATCAATATGTTCTCTAAGATAAAATTGATCCTTCGGCTCTCCATTCTTGCTCGGTCAATAAAAAATACGAAATTTATGTCCAAAAAAATACAAAAAGTTTATAGAATCCTGGGAATCGAACGCACCTTCACGGCGTGACAGACGACTATTCACCAACGACGCCATTACATAACACGCTGTTACCGACGCGAAATTGGGCTATACATATATAATTATTTAAATATAAATAATAATGTCAAATCCATACTAATATTACAAATGGGAAAGGGTGTGTGTCTGTTTGTTTGTCCGTCTTTCACGGCAAAACCGGAGCGACGAATTGACGTGATTATTTAAGGGGATTTAGTTGAAGGGATGGAGAGTGACATAGGCTACCTTTTGTCTCTTTCTTACGCGAGTGAAGCCGCGGTCAAAAGCTAGTTTATTATAAATGGGAAAAGCTGGTTACTCTATAATCTGAAGTGGAAGAATTCGTTGTTTCACCAAAGATAATGTGTGTTTGTTTGTTTGTCCGTCTTTCACGGCCAAACGGAGCGACGGATTGACATGTTTTTTAAGTGGAGATAGTTGAAGATAGATAGATAGATAGATATACGTTTATTTGTTTGTCACAATACACACAGAATACACAAAAGAAATAAGTTACAAAAAAGAATTAGAATACATAATAAGCAAATTGGAAAACAGGAAATTACACAGATTTTTACCATAGCGTACTATGATACTCTGCGCGTCGCAACAAGACAAAAGGGTTACGGCTCAGTATTACGCTACGCCCTGAGGCAGCAGCACTGATATTCTGCCGGAACCGGATCAGATCACGATAACACATAATTGATTGAGTAAGAAATATTGTAAAGAGATGAATTATTGAAGGGATGGAGAGTGACATATGCTACTTTTGTCTCTTTCTAACGCAAGCGAAGCCGCGGGCAAAAGGTAGTACAGCACGGGTAGCATGGTCGCGCGATAGACGATAAAATATCAGGCCGTCCCTGTCGCACTATTAGTAAGTGCGATTATAGGGACGGCCAGATGTTTTATCATTTATCGCGCGACCATAATTGCCTGCCTGGACCAGATTATATTGATGATAATTATTATTTGTAACCATTTAGTTAATACTAGCTTTTACCCGCGGCTTCGCCCGCGTAATAAAAGTATTCTTATTGAAACGTTTACAAAAAATAAGATTTTCATTTGGATCCGTAGAATTCTTTGTAGGTACATCTGTCCGCGATTATTTCGATTAAGGTAAAGCGGGGCAATTCTCGACTGGGGGGCCATTGTAACTGATCTATTTGCTGTACGGTCCGGTTTTGGCTGACTGTAGGTTACACATATTACTATTGTTTTTAAAGAAATTCTTGCAATGATTGTAGAATTGTTACACAGCGACCACAGCGTAGGTAGTAGGTACGAATATGTATGTATTTTACCTATATAAATATTTATACTGGGGAAACTTCATACGACCCACATAGCCAGTATCTCGACGCTATGGTCGGTAGGGTAAAAAGTACTTCCTTGCATTATCGCTTAAAATTTTTTCCATTTTGCTTATACTTATTGCAAACGTAAACATATAAAAGGCAAGGAAAACAGCGATCTTCTTACAGCACATTGAATGTAATAGTTATTACGGATGCAGGATACTCGCCGATGCCTACTTACTAATCCCTTCCCACTGAGCCACCTGCATTTTACACTGCCTAGATATCGATTGCCGACCGATTATTCCGACCCCAATCCCTATTCTTATCCCCGTCCCTATCTCTATCTTTGTCCCCGTCCCCGTCCCGTCCCTGTCCCCGTCCCTCCCCTATCCCTATCCCCGTCCCCGTCCCCTCTTTTTATCCCTATTTCTATCCCTTTCCCTATCCCTATCCCTGTCGCTGTCCCTGTCCCTGTCCCTGTCCCTGTCCCTATCCCTATCCCTATCCCTATCCCTATCCCTATCCCTATCCCTATACTGTCCCTGACCCTGTCCCTGTCCCTGTCCCTGTTCCTGTCCCTGTCCCTGGCCCTGTCCCTGTCCTTGCCCCTGTCAAATTATCATGCTAGGAGGTGAACTTTGAAAAATCCTTTCTTAGTGCTCCTCTAAGGAACTTCCGTGTCAATTTGAAATCTCTTGAACCAGAAGTAAAGATAAAAACTAAAGCTATACTTATATTATAACCCCATTGCACAACAACAGGGGAGAAAATTTCTTTTCCACCTCATTAGATTTTAAAATCGTTGTATTTATCGTGATCAGCGACCCGATAAACCATAAAAACGATACCCATATTGTGTTTTTGACTTTACCCCCTTTGCAGCCCTTTAGGGGTCAAATTTTCAAAAAACCTGAAACATGTATTTAGTCATATGTCTTTAGGCATCCTCCTGTGAAGTTTTGAATAAAATAGTCAAACTAATCTTGTTTCCCCATACAAACTTTGAACCCCCATTTCACCCTTTTAAGAGGAGAATTTTGAAAAATCCTTTCTTAGTGCTCCTGTAAGCCATATAAGGAATCTATGTGCCAAATTTGAAATCTCTAGGACCAGCAGTTTCGGCTGTGTGTTGATATGTCAATCAGTCAGTCAATATCTTCTTTTATATATTTAAACCCCATTTCACCACAACAGGGGAGAAGGTATTTCACTTCCGCCTCGTTAGATTTTAAAAACGTTGTATTTATCGTGATCAGCGACCCGATAAACCATAAAAACGATACCCATATTGTTTTTTTGACTTTATCACCCCCTTTTCACCCTTTTAGGGGTTAAATTTTCAAAAAACCTGATACACGTATTCAGTCATATGCTCATATGTCTTAAGGAAGATTCCTTAAGACATATGAGCATCACATTCAGCAGCATGAGCATGAGCATTCGAAACTTCACAGGAAGATTCCTGTGAAGTTTCGAATAAAATAGTCAAACTAATCTTGTTTCCCCATACAAACTTTGAACCCCCATTTGACCCCCTTAGGAGGTGAATTTTGGAAAATCCTTTCTTAATGCTCCTCTACACTATATAAGGAACCTACGTGCCAAATTTTAAATCTCTAGGACCAGCGGTTTCGGCTGTGCGTTGATATGTCAGTCAGTCAGTCAATATCTTCTTTTATATATTTTTTTGATATTTAAACCCCATTGCACCACAACAGGGTAAATGGTATTTCACTTCCGCCTCGTTAGATTTTAAAAACGTTGTATTTATCGTGATCAGCGACCCGATAAACCATAAAAACGATATCCATATTGATTTTTTGACTTTAACACCCCCTTTTCACCCTTTTAGGGGTTAAATTTTCAAAATACCTGAAACACGTATTCAGTCATATGTCTTAAGGAATCTTCTTATGAAGTTTAGAATAAAATAGTCAAACTAATCTTGTTTCCCCATACAAACTTTGAACCCCTATTTGACCCCCTTAGGAGGTGAATTTTGGAAAATCCTTTCTTAGTGCTCCTCTACACTATATAAGGAACCTACGTGCCAAATTTGAAATCTCTAGGATCAGCGGTTTCGGCTGTGCGTTGATATGTCAGTCAGTCAGTCAGCTTCTTCTTTTATATATTTAGATTGTCTTCAGTTACCGCGATAGTTACTCATGAAATAAAAACTATGAAAACGGATTAAATCGCGTATAATGAGTTTAAAATTCATCCCGATGTTTCAAACACTTTACAGCGTTTGTGGTCAACGGGTGACTGAGGAAAAATTACAATGTGCAAAAGCTACCCATATTCTTGTATATAACCATTTAGTTGTTGAAGAAAATCATTCACACAACAATAATATAGGTCAACCAGCTCAGTAAATGCAATACTTTACTAATACTATGCCCGCACTATGACCTATGTATAATGTATTATACCAGACGTGTAATATTTTATTTTATCAACAAAAGCATAATAGGATTGTATTGTATTTTTGTATGAAAATAAAAAATAGGAAAGCAATATAGTAATAGTCAAATATTCCATTAAAAAAATAAAAAATACTTAATAAGTCCATAAAAGTTCAAATGATTAAAAAAACTTCGGACTCGAACCCACGATCTTCTGCATCATAGTCGGTCGTTTGACCGAGACGCCATTTCGATTTACATTAGCAGTGTCGAAATACACGATATGTATCTTTGTTGACAAAATGCGTCATTATTTCTGAGTCTGCTTGAGTTAACTAAACCAATATCTTTAAATAATTACTTGTCAAGAGCCAAATGTCACTGATGACAATGTCAACTAAAAATGCGCGAAATATGACGGCTCTGTGTCTGTACACAAAATTTGGCACGCACATTTACGTAAAATTAATAAAAAATTCACATGGATTTTTCCATGATTTCTGTATGAAACAATGTATTTCATTCACTACTGCGACGACGGATAATGTATTGGGACCGTGCGCGACGACACGCCACGTGACAGGTGACCATTATGGACAATATTGTCGCCGCTGTTAAGCGAGAAGTAAGTAAAAATTGTGAAAAAATTAATGAAATCTTGTGTTATTTTACTATATTAGACAATTTTGGACGACGGTGGTTACAACATTATCGCCAATAACATTAAAATTGTTGTTTTCAGTGAGAAATTAACAAACTGGTGACTTAAACTTAAAACGGGGTTTCGTGCCATCGCTCACGAAATCATTTTCCAACCTAAGACGATGAATAAAGACAAGAAATTGGTGCTAGCTGGGCATTTTCTAGAGATTGAAGACTTTTTTACACCATTTGTACCTATGTGCAATAAAGTATAAATAAATCATTGGCTTTTGAAATAGTTGATCAGTTCACTGTTATCCTGTCATTTTCATAGTCTAACTATAGGTATTATAAGTATCATTGCAGGGTACAGGGTTTATTGTAAAATAAAAACAAACTAGCTATAATAACGTTTAATTATAATATACATTACATAAACTTGTTTCATTTACTTGAAAATATTGGAGGTTTACCAGATATCACATCAAATACAATCATGAATGCGATGAAATAAGTTCTCAGGAATTTTATTTAAAATGTGATAAGCCTTCAGTGGATGGACTGCTTCTGCTTCTATTGTTCTCGTGCTCCTTCTTCCCATTGAAACCTCGATATTTACGCATTTTCGTCAATCCGTTTCGATTTGTAAACAGGAGCACAGATGAGGAAACAAATAAAATTATTTCCGAACATAACTGGGATTGGCTTCCACGTCGGCTTTTCTACCTCCAATAAAATTTGCACTATAAATTCACCGTAAATTCAATTCAATACTTGTATCAAATGATTACGCACTTTAAGTAAAACTTCAGAGATTGGACGACACTTTTCTTCTTACGGCAACTATTCACTTAAACGATGGTTTCGTTTCCAGCACGGTCTTGGAAATAGCTAGAATTTAGTCGCTACTTTTCTTGGAGTTATTACAATTCGCCATAACAAATTTTACTGGGCCCGTATTAAATTTATCTCAAAAACGACATGAAAATGTTTACTGCAATATGGATTTGACAGCGCAAGTCAGCGACTAAGATGTCAATTTTGGCCGTAGTGAGCGCTGTGATCGTTTTAGCTACCCCCTCCACCCGCTTTGCACCCTGCCAATAGTAGATGTATGCGCATATTTTTATTTAGTTGTAGTGTGCGGTGACTAAATAAATGGTAGATGTTTTTTGTATGGAAAGCGAGACATGACTATGGACATATTGACCCTTAGACATATTGACTCTTTGGGCATATTGACTTCTTGGACGTTTCGACCCTTGGACATGTTGATTCAATGCACATAATAATATTGACTTCTTGGAAATTTTGATCCCTGGGGTATATTGACTCCTTGTACGTTTTGACCTTTGGACATGTTGACTCTGGACAAATGTCAATTTAGACATTTTGACTCTTGGACATATTGTTTCCATGGACATTTTAACACTTGGACTAAGAGCCCTGGAAGAGGTTAAACAATTGGGGAGTACATAAACCCATGACCAGTGACCCATTTTAGTTATTGATACAGATCTAAGATCATATGAGGCATTTATACCAGAATTATATACCTACGCTACTTTTCGTTTCGTTTCTGAAAAACAGATTTTTTCAATTCGGGCTGTAACAGTAGTAGTTTGTATGGCAGATTTTGAACTTTATAACTAAGACAGTAACGATAGGGGACACCGTTTAACTTTAAGCTCTACTGACTCTACGAAAACGTAACAGTAGATGACACGGGAGCCGTGTCATGAAAAAGTTTTCGAAAATGGAATCGGTCAAGAGATGTGAAAATATTATTTATTCAACTCATTCGTCGCCACCCAGCCAAACAAGACATCCGCACCGAGCAACAAAACACCGCTCACCTGTGCTCACCCTCGGCGGGGCGGTCAGTACTTGCGGTAGTCGCGCGCGGGCTGCGCGTAGCGGTCCGGGTACGCGGCGCCGGGCGGCGGCGGCTGGTAGGCGGCCGGGTAGCGCTGCTCGTAGCCCGCGTAGCGCGCCTCGCCCGACCACGCCTCGCCGCCGCCGCTGCTGCCGCCTGCGACACACACCGCGTGTTAGCTTCCACCGAGGGGACCCGGCCGAATAGTGTATCGCCAGATTGTCACAAGTAAACACACATACTCGTACTTAAACATTATGTCGCTTAAACCATCGATCACTCTTGAATGTCGATCGTAGTATCTATATAATAGTTGTGGCGGTGTTATAGGGCCAGAAAGGAAATCCTATAGAATCACATACTTATTATTAGACTGATTTCGGTAGCCGAGTCAGTGTTAGTTTTAAATTAAACATTATATAACTAGCGAAGCTCAGACACCGTCAGGAGAATCGTCATCGCTCATCGGTGATTATTGTCGAGTGTAGTACAACGTACCTTTGGCGGGCGGCTGCGTGTCGGGGTAGCGCTGCGCGGCGTGGCTGGCGTGCGAGGAGTGCTGGTGCGGCCAGGCGCGCGCCTCGGGCTTGGCGGGCTCGGCGCGGTACGAGCGCTCGCCGCGCGCCTCGTAGCGCGCCGGCTCCTTGGCGCGCGTGCCCGGCGGCAGCGGCTGCCGCGCCTCCTCCGAGCTGCCGTTGCTGGCGTACTTCATGTTGCCGGCTGCGACCACACACACCGAGGTTAGCGGAATTTCCACTCGCCGACGCCAAAATATATTGAGTATCTCTTTTTCATTCCTAAAGCTTGGTTTACACGACAATGTTTGCACGGTTTAAAAAAAATGTGCAGGACGATGCCGTTTGAACAGAGCCTTAAAGCTCGGCCACGCATGCGCGTTTTGAGAGCGTAGCGTTAGCGGAGCGCAATGATAGTGGTGCGCCGCCGGACGCTGGCGTTGCGCCCAGCGGAAGCCGGCGGGAACTAATGAACGCGGATTGCGCGCGCATTCCGCCCCGCAAAAATAACGCTATCAAGACGCTCTATAAATATTATATAAATGTATATGACATTACACACAAAGAAAAAATTGGTTAATATTTATAGTATAACTAGCTTTTGCCCGCGGCTTCGCTCGCGTTAGAAAGAGACAAAAAGTAGCCTATGTCACTCTCCAATCCTTCAACTATCTCCACTTAAATAATCACGACAATTCGTCGCTCTGTTTTGCCGTGAAGGACGGACAAACAAACAGACACACACTTTCCCATTTATAATATTAGTTATGGATAGTAATGAGACTACTTAAAAAATGCAAGTTAAAACATTTTCTATGAGAAAATAGTTTGATTTGATCTAAGACGCTCTATGTTTGGGGGAGGCTTTATTGTTCAGTTTTACATGACGTGTGAGTGCCAGTCGTTAGTATGCAAAATTTGATATGTATTGAAGAAAATATCTTCAAAGTTTAGCCTATGAAAGGAGCTTAATCACCACCAGAGGCTACTACATGCTGAGTCTAGAAAGAACTATAATAATTTTACCAGAAGACTTATATTCAGTTTACAAGGCGAATACATTGAATATAAAAATACATGTACCCAACCATGCTTAGGTATTTTATCAAAGTTTAGGTACTCGGTGTAATAAGGTTGAATATGGTCTAAATGGCAGAGCAAAAAGTAAATACTTAGTAAAATAAAATGTATGACATACATATAGGTCTGTTACCGGCGACGTGCCTGGGGTAGTCGCGCTTGTAGTCGCGGTCGCGGTCGCGCTTGTCGGAGCGGTCGTAGCTGGCCGGCACGTCGAACCGCGGCGGCGGCGGCGCCTCGAACTGCCCCCGGCTCGACGACTGCGGAACAAACACTAAAATCAGAATCGATCTTTTACGAAGTCGTCGAAACAATCGACGATAGAAGCAATTCGGGGAGTATTTTTTATTAGTGAAGTATTCGGTAAAAACGGCATTAGAATACCTTCCTTCGGTTTCACCGATTTACGTTTACAGATTTGAGAAAAAAAAAACATGGGGTGCAAAAAAAGGTGGGAACCACAACTGAGATCAATCAACCGAGAATAATCTGTTAAAATTGCAGCATATGCAATTTTTGTTGTTTTATGATGAGAAAGCAAACTTTCCGACGTACCGTTGTGACAGAAAGAGACAAACGATTTCTATCGGCTCGTTCACTTTAGTCAACGTTTATGAATAAGGATGTTATGATTTTAGTTCGTATTTATACTCCAATCGCTAATTCGAGTCCAAAAAAACTACGACAGATACGTCAATGTCACAGCTGTCAATGTCACTTATGTCACTGTCAAAATACTTTTCATGTTATTGATACCTGAAGTGATACAAGCGCAATACCAACTTTACAACTAAAAATCACGGAAAAAAAGAAAAAAAATCGAGCGACCTAGTATTTATGTACATAATAAAAGACTATTAAATATATAAATCAAAGGATTGAAATAAATAATAAATAATTTATCTTGGCGTGTGTTTTTATAAAAAAGGATTATACTATTTTACAAACATTTTATTGCAGTGGCAACATCGTAGTAGTTTTTTTGGACTCGAATTAGCAATTGGAGTATAGAGAACAAATAGCGGACGAGGTTAGGAGGGGCGGAGTGGCTGACCATGGGCGGCGGCGGCGGGCGCTTGTGGCGCGGCTCGCGCTCGTACTCGGGCGGCGGGCTGGCGGCCGCTTGCGGTAGCCCGCGCTCGCGCCCGCGCTCGCGCCGCCCTCGTAGCCGCGCTTGCGCCGCTCCTCCTCCAGCCTGACGACACACAAATACGACGCTCTATGAACATTTGCACACATTTTTACGCGATTAATAATCGAAGTATGAAATGTATGGGAAGCCATACGACCGTGTCGGAACCCCGACCCCTACAAAAATCATGCTTACGCAAGAAGTTGAGAATGAAAGTTGTGTTATGCGGGCACCCATTGTGGTTTCTTGCACGTGTCTACCGATTTTGCGTATTGTGTAGGGATGTACCGACTAGTCGGGAAAGCCGGCTATCCGGCCATATTTGTAGTCGGCGACCAGTCGGCACTTCATAAGTGATAGGAAAACAGTACGAAAATAAATTAACGGATGATTCATGACTGTATTATGTACGAGTAGGTACGTATCCGTTATGACTTTGTTTGTCAAAAGTACAAATATCTTGCCAGCACTAACAATTTGTAATCTAGTGAACGAGCTTACTAACCTATCTCTATTTCTTAAGTTTTGAGTCAAACTACAAATATCTTTGGCTTGTCTAAATAGCTGTTGATTATTCCTTACAAATTTACATAACTCAAAAATATAAATTGAGGCTAAAGTTAATATTTTCAAACGGATAAACTGCGGTCTACAACTCTCTAAACTACTAATATTGACTAAAATTCTTATGCATCTCTTTTGGAGTTTAAACACACCATCAATATGCGCGCTGTTGCCCCACAATATGACACCATATCTTAACAATGAATGAGCGTAAGCATAGTATGCACTAGTAGCGGTTCTTAAATTAGTGCATTTTTTTAATTCGGAAAGCGCATATGTAAACGTGGCCAATTTTCCGGATACTTTTTCCATGTGGTCCTTCCAGTTTAGTCCAGAGTCGATCTCAACTCCCAACAGAGAACATGAAGTAACCGTTGCTACTTGATTATTATTATATTCATACTCAACGTTCAAAGGCGTTTTTTGACGAGGTATAATCTAACCCCTTATTTGCCAAGAGTGGCACTGAAGCTTTAGTAGTTTCATCTGTTCTGCCTACCCCTTTATGGGATACAGGCGTGATTGTATGTATGTTGTATGTATGTATAATCTGGATTAACTTTGTCTTAGAGACATTCAGCATAAGATTATGATCACTGAGCCAATTTATTACCTGGTCGAAAAATAATTGTAATTCTATTTTTAAATCGTCCTCATTGTTACATTTAATTATATCATATAATTTGCTCGTATCTTTAGACGAATAATCTGTTAAATCATGTTTCTTGTACTATCAGCTGCATGAGTACATGGAGAAATTATGAATGAATTCATTGATAAACTCGCCATCCACTTCTGCGGCTGATAGTACTAAAGCGACAATGACCGTTTGCTCGAGAACGCCACAAATACATAAAGTTAGGAAATTGTATTTCTCTTACCGCAGTTGCGCGCGTTTGAGCTCGAGTCGCTCGAGTTCGAGCTTCTCGCGCTCGAGCCGGTGCCGCTCGCGCTCGAGCCGCAGCAACTCGTTCTTCTCGCGCTCAATCTTTTCCCTGGAATCAATGGCAACTGTTATAGTAAGTTGACATTTTGTTATTCAATTGTCTTTTAGATGTAGAAAGCCATATCGTACTGAATGAACCCGAGTGTCCGTTATGAAAAATAAATACATGGTAACGTTATCATGGTCATATGCTGATCCTCGGCAGCGGACGCGAAAACGCTACAATGTACAAAACAATGAGATAATTTAGATTGTGTCATGTTATGCACGATAATGAGTAGATATTGTCCAAAATACGAGCTAAGACATAGGTTTTCGTGAATGACGGCATTTGTGACGCATATACAGCGTTTTTTTTTGTTTTCCGTTAAATTCGACACGTATTTTGGTTCATTTAATAAATGAATTAATGAGACGACTTTAATCATAACATTAAAGTTAGTGTTAATTAAGTATTTGACGGCACACGTCAAAACAAATAACGTAAGGAAATGGCATAGCTGGGCACCGTTAATCAAATAGTTAACTTCGTTAATCGTTAATCCGTAACTAAAAAAGTTAACTTCGTTAATCGTTAAAGCGATACATTTCGACAGATTTAACGGAAGTTAAAGTTAATCGATAATCCGTTAACACGTGATAAAAAATTAATTTTACTTGTATCCATTATATTGTATTATGTTTTTATGTTACTGTTCAGTACAGCAAAGCCTCTCAAAACATCCCTGATGTCAATAGGTCAAAACCCGAAATCTTAACAAATGTGAGTGTGTTTATTAAAACGTCCCACTTTGCCGGTTACCATGAAAGCGAGATTTACCTACTTGAATATTTATATGAATATGCTGACAAAGTGGCTTTATAGCAATCGACAAAGTGGGACGTTTCCAAAGTATACTCACAAATATCGTTTTGAAGGGAATGTGGTCATAAATTGTGCTCCAATTAGCGGCCCTGACACAATCACCATAGTAATAATTTTTAAGAAAAAAAAAAACCGCCTTCCGTGATAAATACTTTCAAATGTTGGATTATGTTATCAATTCGTCTGTATATTTTTTAATGTTTGTTATTTGATATCTCCGTCATTTCTGAACCAATTTTGAAATTTGGATGATTCTGAAGTACTTACAGATGAGAATGATTATCAGAACGGAACTCTAACCAGGGGCGGCTCACTCTTCATCAGTAGTTCCACTGCACCAAATGTCACTGTTCTGGACGTAAGTGCATGCTGTTCTTATAAAAATACCACAGTCACTATAAGTGTGCCGTTCAGATTTGAGGAGTTCGGTTCTGACCATCATCAGCAGTTCCACTGCACCAAATGTCACTGTTCTGGACGTACGTGCATGCTGTTCTTATAAAAATACCAAAGTCACTATAAGTGTGCCGTTCTGATTTGAGGAGTTCCATTCTGACCATCATCAGGACTTCCACTGCACCAAATGTCACTGTTCCGTACGTAAATGCATGCTGTTCCTTTAAAAACACAAAAATCACCATATGTATGCCTTTCAGATTTGAGGAGTTCCCTCGATTTCTCCAGGATCCCATCATCAGAACTGGGTTCTGAGAAAAATGGGACCAATCTGTATGCATACACATTCAATAAAAAAAAAAAATTCAAAATCGGTCCAGTAACGACGGAGATATCGAGGAACAAACATTAAAAAAAAATAAAAAAAAACCGGCCAAGTGCGAGTCGGGCTCGCGCACAAAGGGTTCCGTAGTCAGCAAATATAATAAACCAATAACTTAACCAAAATTACAGTTAAATCAACCTATCTCAAAAACTATAAGAGATACTTTGATCAAACCAAAAATCGAGCATGCATCACCTCTATTTTTTTTAGAATTTTATGTAGTTATAAAAATAGAGGGGGGGGGGAATACTTTTTACGACTTTGAGAGCTGATATCTCAAAAACCGTTCACTTTAAGAAAAATGTTTTTTAGAAAACTTTATATCATTTTAAAAGACCTTTCCATTGATACCCCACACGGGTATGTACATCGAAAAAAAAAATTTTCATCCCTCAGTTACATGTATGGGGGCCCCACCCCCAATTCTTTTTTTTACTATTTAGTGTCATAATTTTGTAGCGGTTCATACAACACATATTCCCATCAAATTTCATCACTGTAGTACTTATAGTTTCCGAGTAAATCGGCTGTGACAGACGGACAGACGGACAGACGGACAGACGGACATGACGAAACTATAAGGGTTCCGTTTTTGCCATTTTGGCTACGGAACCCTAAAAACAGACGAATTGAAAACCCCTTCCTTTGAGATTTGGAAGGCGGTTAAAAACCTAGGATTCAGTGAGTCAACGTTGGTAATAACCTAACCACAAATTTTGAAAAAACCCCCGACTGCGACATAGTTGACCGATTTTCATGAAACATGGCTAAGAACACTCCCGACTAACTCAGCTTTCAGACAAAAAAAAAACTAAAACTAAATCGGTTCATGCGTTCGGGAGCTACGGTGCCACAGACAGACACACACACAGACAAACAGACAGACAGACAGACAGACAGACACGTCAAACTTATAACACCCCTCCGTTTTTGCGTCGGGGGTTAAAAAGCGAAGCGAAGAGAACAATACTAGCTTATATATATTTTCGTATTTTTAACGATCGACAATTAAATGGGTTTTTCCAGTAGCGTTTACAACGTGTTTTTCGCTGCGCCGGTAGCCTGCCATGGTAGATTAACAATTAACGGACTAAGATAAATTTAACGGAAGTTAACGAATCCGTTAACATTTTTTTAAGTTAACTTAAACGTTAATCCGTTAATCGAAATGTTAACTTTGTTAATTAACGATTAACGGATTAACGAGTTAATGCCCAGCTATGGGAAATGGTAAGTGTGTTCAGTAATTAAATTTATTTTTCTAATAAATCGAAAACCGTAACAGTTAGGACGCTAGTTTGTTAGAGAAATTAATTGTATTTGACCTCAAGAACCTTCCCTTAAAGTTAACGGAATTCAATAAAAACATGGTGTCTTGCTTTTGGGAATGGACATGATGTTATACTTTTACAATATAACAAGGTTTTGTAACCTTGGTAATCATATCAGGCAGGTCCACACACAGCGGGCGGCCTCGCTAGGCATCGAGCCGAGCCGGGCCTCCGGCTATCGGAGGATATCCCCTAGTTTGAATTCATAGTCGCCACGTCGCGCTCTGCACCGCGACACACCACTACACACGGGGCGGGCAGTACTGACCTCTCGGCGCGCAGCTTCTCGCGCTCGAGCTCGAGGCGGTGCTTCTCCTGGCGCTGGCGGCGCTCGCGCTCGCGCAGCGCGTCCTCGGCCGCGCGCCGCCGCCGCTCCTCCTCGCGCGCCGCCCGCGACCGCTCCTGCACCGCGACACACCACTACACACGGGGCGGGCAGTACTGACCTCTCGGCGCGCAGCTTCTCGCGCTCGAGCTCGAGGCGGTGCTTCTCCTGGCGCTGGCGGCGCTCGCGCTCGCGCAGCGCGTCCTCGGCCGCGCGCCGCCGCCGCTCCTCCTCGCGCGCCGCCCGCGACCGCTCCTGCACCGCGACACACCACTACACACGGGGCGGGCAGTACTGACCTCTCGGCGCGCAGCTTCTCGCGCTCGAGCTCGAGGCGGTGCTTCTCCTGGCGCTGGCGGCGCTCGCGCTCGCGCAGCGCGTCCTCGGCCGCGCGCCGCCGCCGCTCCTCCTCGCGCGCCGCCCGCGACCGCTCCTGCACCGCGACACACCACTACACACGGGGCGGGCAGTACTGACCTCTCGGCGCGCAGCTTCTCGCGCTCGAGCTCGAGGCGGTGCTTCTCCTGGCGCTGGCGGCGCTCGCGCTCGCGCAGCGCGTCCTCGGCCGCGCGCCGCCGCCGCTCCTCCTCGCGCGCCGCCCGAGACCGCTCGCGCGCGCGCGCCACGTCGCGCTCCTTCTGTACCACGACATACCATTTACGGGTCAATTCACAAGAGTCATGTGTGACAGATTAACCGATGTGACAGCTCTCGACAGTGACGATTGTATACCGATATGGGTGTCACTAGTACAAAGTTTTGTTAGTTCCATTTGTGTCAGCTTTCGTGAATCGACCTGTACAGTTGGAATCATGATTTTCACTTTTCATGCTCGTAAAATTGTCTTACACTACCGTCAAAAAGTTTAAGACCAAACACGATATATGCAAATAATCAACATTTCATGAAGTTCCTATGAGAATATTACTTTTCAGTACCTGCAACGGCTGCAACCGACAAAATAAAGCGTATAACAATTTTTAAAAAGGGATCATAATAAGAAATAAAAGCTAAACGTTTTTCTCATCGAAAAACCCTCCTCGACGCTTTTTCACTTCCGAGCAGATTCTTGGCATTCTTGCTATAAGTTTGTGTAGCGTTTCTTGGCTAATGGATTTCCACTCGTATTGCAGTATCTCCCATAGAGCTGTTGCAGATGTCGGACATTGTCTTCGGACTCTACGGTCGAGTTCATCCCATAAAAGTTCGATCGGGTTAAGGTCTGGGGATTGCGGTGGCCAAATCATATTTTTTAACACACCTTGGCGTTCTTTATTGACTGTGTAGCTTCTACAGATCTTTGCTGAGTGTTTGGGATCGTTGTCTTCTTGCAGAACAAATGGGTTGCCGATCAATATAATATGGTTACGTTGTTTTCTATTGATTACAAATTTAGTTTGATGTTTTTAGAAGGGTTTATAACAATGACACTGAACATTGTGTTTGGTCTTAAACTTTTTGACGGTAGTGTATGTAATGTGATTTTCCACACACTCGCTTATAACATGGATTACACACCCATGCCTTTTTATTATATTATATGACAGATAATCTGATAGTGAGAGACGACGCGAGTGGGAAGCGCTGCGCTGGCGATGGAGTCCCGACCCCCGAGGCGCGTGTCAGATTCTGGACTTTTACTAACTGTTGAAATCCAATATTAAGTAGTTACTGTTTTGTTCTACGTGTTGAAATAATAGTCGTACCAAAATCGTGTGCATTGGCACACACATCGGCTTTCTTATCGCGCACTCGGTTACAGGCCATGCGCAGAATATCGCCTCGTATGTAATGACCAACTTATCACACTTGTTTTACAGTGTCCTATTGTTGTGACTTAGTGACTTACCCATATCTTGGAAAAGGAAAGGACTTCCCTAGGTGACCTCCTTCTTTCTCGACTTCTAGTGCTGCGTTTGCCTTTGTCCTGTTAACAAAGTTTTACACTTAACATTTCAAACGTTTAATCATATCATTATCACTTCATAATCATCCTAGTAAGTCCAAAACACAATTTCATATTATTTTGTTCTTACAGACAGATGGACAGAGTCGCAACATAAAGGGTTCCTTTTGTACTTTTTGTTACAAAACCCTAAGAAACTGATATATTAAGTTTCTAAGTAAATATTGTAAAAATCTTACTTTGTCTTTTTGGTCTGCCTTGTCGCGCGTTTCTGATTTGGTGCTCTCTTCACCTGATACTTCTCCCTCTTTCTTTACTTTTTCAGCACTCTTTTCATTACCCTCTTTGCTTTCCTGTAAAAATGTAATATTGTCAAAATAATATTTGTTAGCTTTAAACATTATGGTACTCATTTGAAATATTATTTAAAACATTACCTCGTGTTCCTTATCTTTGGAGTCATCTTTGCGATCCTTGCTCGACCTGCGGTCCGGTCTTGACGGCTGCCTTCGAGACGACGATTCCGATTCAGATTTGGCCTTTTCGACAGAGATCATTCGTCCATGCAACTCTGCAACATTAAGAGGGCTTTCGTGTGAAAAACAGTGAAATCGCAACCGAGCACTTGATCATACCGTGTGTAGTATCAATTTAAAGGGCTTTGCGAGTAGTTTACAAATATATATCACATTATTTATCGGACTTTTTCTACTTGGTCTAACAAAATATGAGAAAATGTCCAAAAGTGGTAATAATTGTACCGGTGAAGGCTCGTTTTCAAAAAATTGCCAAAAATAAATAATAGCAATTTATAATCACTAAGGCATAACAGCAATTTAAGTAAACGTTGCAGATTAATTAAGTACAAAAATTATTTCGATGTGATGTAGATTTTCAAAGAAATTGTCACTTAATTTTAGGTAATTTCTGAAAAAAATTGAATTCGTCTTAGCCTAGTTTACTCTTTTTTAAAAGCTTATAATAAAAATGTAGTCTGAGAAGTTTGTAGTACAGGGTATACGAATCACAAATTTACCTGTTTTAGTAATCAAAATTGTCCAAATTTTACAAATAAGATCGACTAATTCAGCTCTATACGTGAGTTTTTCTAAACGTGCATTAGAGAAAAATTCATAATTAATTTAGTGACTTGGTTTTCAAAAATCCAGTCTTATAAAAATCAAGACAATAAGATGCTCTAACTGAAATTCGAATTAAACAAATCTATTGAATAACGGAAAGTGTAGTATTTCACCGACTAAAACTATCATTTTTACATTATTATGACGTTTTTTTTGAAAGCAGCCTTAATAATGCTTACATTAACCCTTTCGCTGACTGTGCTCCGCCTGACGACATACTGTCACTCAAAATACATACGAGTATACGGGTATGTCCTTTCTGTGGCAGTAGTGATTGCGGTTTGTTACAACCAAATTTTATAATACCATATTCCTAATAAAACGTCACAATACCAAAACAGATTAGTCTCATAATGTCTAAAACTTGAAATGACTTAAACCTACTTCTCAAATTACCGTAATCGTCTTCCCAAAGTGTCTAAAAGTCTAATTAACTTAAAACCAAAACTTCACTTTCTCAAAACACCTAAAATGTAGTGTATGCATGCATGCAGTGTGCATGAAAAAATGAGTTGTTCATAAATAGTTAGCATTAATTAACGAAATTAATACTAAAGTTAATAATAAAACACTGTGCAAGGAATATAATGCACACTGTAAATAAAATTTTAGATATTCTGAGAAAGTGTCATTTTGAATTTTGGTTATTATGAAACCGGATGTAGTAGGCCAATGTCATTTTGGCATTTCAATGTACTGAAAATTGGTATTTTTGGAATTTTAGACATTTTACGGATTAGTAGTATAATCCGTTTTAACATTGAGACACTCTAAGAATAAAATTTGGTTGTAAGTAACCGTAATCGCAGTAGTTCGGCTGTCGACGTAGTGTCAGCGAATGGGAAACAAAATAGAGAAAAAAATATGACCTAAAAACATGATAAAAGTATAATAAACTGACCAGTTCGATGTAAGTTCTTGATACAGTTTTCAGCGTCCTGAGCACTGGCCATAGTGACGTAGCCGTAACAACGCGAGCCCGGGGTCCGAGCATTTGTGACTACTTTAGCTCCAATTACCTGTAAAGTTCATAGTATTTTGTATCAAGTAATATAAAATAATGGTTCTGTAAATTTTCGACACAAACTTCTTATTTAAAACAGCCACATCTCGCTTCCATTCAACTATATTTATGTCACACCTCCATCTGGTTGATTTGACCACCTAATCCCTTAGCTAAACTTTTCATTTAAACACCCGCATCAAGGTAGATGGCTAAGCTAGTAGAATCACTCAATGCTTAAAAATGTGGAGTTGTAATTAGCTCACTGATAATGTCTAACCAAGACTTAGTAGTCATTTAGAGAGAGACATGTACAGCACTTGTTGGTTGGCTGGTTGTTCTTTAGCAGTCTAATTGGATAACAGCATATTTTAATTAATGGTTTATGAACTCAAGAAGCAAGTGAGCAAGGAAAGTATATCCACCTGGTGCATCAAAATATTCAATGTATTAGAGGAAAAGATTTACAAATTGAACTATTCATGAACGAATTTTATGTAGACATTTTATGCATTACTGAACACTGGTTAAAAAACAATGAATTAATGCCTCAATTTAATAATCACCAGGTGGCAAGTTCGTTCACCAGACATAGTTCCATACATGGTGGGTCGTTAATTATAATAAATAGCCAGTTAAAATTTAAGGAACGTAAGGATATTGTTTCCATGTCTGTTGAACGGACTATAGAACTAAGTGCTGTAGAATTGGAGCAATTTATTGTTGTCAGTGTGTATAGGCCGCCATTAAGTAATTTTGAAACTTTTGAAAAAATTATGGAATCTGTGCTACTTAAAATATCATCTTCTAATAAAAAAATACTTATATGCGGCGACTTTAATGTAAATATCTTGGAAAATTCAACAATAAGTATCAGATTGTTGAATGTTTTCAAATCATGTAATCTCAATCATATTTTTATGGAGCCTACTAGAGTGACTGCCACTAGTGCCACCTGTATAGATAATATTTTCACTGATATTTTTCCTACTACTAAAGATGTAATTAGCAACTTAGAATCAGACCATTTAGGCCAATTGATAGTATTTGAGACATTAAGGAAAAATACTTTGAGAAAACAAATAACTTTTGTACCAGTAACCTCCGACCGCGTGGAACGAATGAAGCAAAGTTTGGTTCAGGCGCTACCCTCCCTGTCTTCCGATATGAGTCCTAATAGTATGTATAATTCATTCTTTCACACTTTTCTGCAACATTATAATGCAATATTTACTTCAAAATCGGTCGTAGTTAGTGGTGCATCAGTTTTTAGTGAGTGGGCTACTGCAGAGTTACATCAACGAAGACGTGCATTGTATGCCTTGTATGAAGAACGGCGGTTTAATACGAGTGATGAATTTAAAGAACATGTTAAGCAATATTCGAAGAAGTTCAAGATAGATTGTCATATCGCTAAGCGAAATTATCTTAGTAATAAAATAAAAAATAGCTCTGACATTATTAAAGCAACGTGGAAAGTAATTAATGTGGAAACTGGTCGCTCGAAACACGCAGTAAAAGATATTAAACTGAATATTGATAACAAAATTATAGATTCCAATTTTGAAGTAGCAACAGAGTTCGAAAAATTTTTCACCGAGATACCAGCATTCACAACTAAGGATTTAAATTCATCACCCTTATCTGCCGTCACATTATTTGAGGAAAACGTTCCTGAGTGTTGTAGAGACCTTTATTTTGAACATGTTTGTACCTCAGATATAGTAAAGGCATTTAAATCAATTAATGTCAAAAAAACTAGTGACCTCTGGGGGTCTCCGTCCATGCCGTAAAATCCTTAGTTGAGGTTGTAGCGCCTGACTTAGCAGTTATATTCAACAACAGTGTTGACTGCGGCGAGTTTCCTGATCTAATGAAACATAGCAAAATAACTCCTTTATTTAAATCCGGCAGCCACTCTGACCCCACTAACTTTAGACCAATATCTGTGCTGCCAACTTTCAGTAAAATATTTGAAAAATTAGTTCTTTCTCAATTAGTACGACATTTTAACGTTAATAATTTAATGCATAATAAGCAATTTGGCTTCACACGGGGTCGCTCGACAACCGATGCTGGTGTTGAGCTAATTAAGCATATTTTCGATGCCTGGGAGGAGTCACAAGATGCTTTAGGTATCTTTTGTGATTTATCTAAGGCCTTCGACTGTGTTTGTCATGAAACATTGATCAGGAAACTACATTATTATGGAGTCAGAGGATCAGCACTAGATTTACTCAAGTCCTACTTAAATGGTAGAATACAAAGGGTAGATGTCAATGGACAGAGATCAACTGGGTCATTGGTCTCTATGGGTGTACCACAGGGATCAATATTGGGGCCTTTCCTGTTCCTTATCTACATAAATGACTTGCCATTCCTTGTAAAGACCCACCATGATATAGTATTGTTTGCAGACGACACCTCACTTATTTTCAAACTCAAACGACAGCAACAAGCTCACATAGTGGGGACGTTTATCGACAAAAAGAGGCCAAACCTTTTTTTTCTTGACCAAAGCATGAAACTTGGCACAGTTGTTCCTTATATCAAAATAAGCCGATTAAGATCGGGAGCCTTCGGGAGCCTCCCCCCTGGGGCTCGGGAGGGGGGGTCAAAGTACCGCTTCACCCGGCTTGCTTTGAAAAATTCTAACATACCCCGTTTAGTTCATAGGTCATGTTTGGTATCGTTTTCGAGTAAATCAATAACGTAGAATTCATTTTTGGTACTAAAATTATAATTTAATGGTAAATAAAATTAAAAAAATGAAAAGTTTGAAATTTTCATCTATCATTTACAAATTCAAGTCATTATAAATGTCAAAACTGTTTGCTTTTTCTACAAATAAAAAATATGATATGAAAGCCTATTTAATATAGATTATGAATAATATAACTTTTACCCACCTTTACTAACGTTAAGTTTTGTAAAAAAAACCTTTAAGCCGCGCGGCGTCGGGACGCCGCGAGCGTAATTTTAAAATGCCTTTATTTTAAAAAAACTCTATTAGAACCCGTTTAGCTATTAGGTCATGTTTAGTATCGTTTTCGAGTAAATAAATAACGTAGAATTTAGTTTTGGTACTAAAATGACCATTTAATGTTAAATGAAATTAAAAAAAAAAAATTCTGTGAGTTGCAAATTCAAGTCACCATAAATGTCAAACGGTTTGCTTTTTCTATAAATATAAAAATATGATATTAAAGCCTATTCACAAAGGATAGTACGCGTTCACCTACGCGAGCTTAGACTGTGTGCGGGGAACGCGCCTCTTTCATATATTTGATCGCCAGTGTCGGAGGTGTGTTAATGCATAAATAGAAAAAGATTCATTATTATTGACTCCGGTGTCGACAACGGCAACACTCGGGTCGGACCACACGATCTAAAGACCGACTGTACCTGTTATTTATTCATTGTAGTGAATCCTGTAAGAAATTTATATAATAGTATTTTATACAATCGTGATATAATACAAAACTTTTCAGTCGAGTACCATGTGTAGTACGGTACGAGCGTGAAAAGCTTAATTATATCACTATTGTATACAATACTTTTTTTACGAGTCATCATCTTCATCATCAATGGACGGAAATATCACCATTCATGCAAGTTAAAATTAATGTCAATAGAGTCGTTCACCGTTGTATCAACATCGAATTACCTAGCAACCAATTGTTTGTAATAACCGTCTGTGATTGGCCGATAACGCGACAGATAAAAAAAATGTGTTTCAGATGCAGGAAAATTTGCCAGATATCGCAAATTAGTATAGAAATTGTATGAAGTTCTATTTTTGAAATTATTATAGTTAACTAAAGTCAATTATAATGAGCTTATTATAATTGAGTCGGAACTGCCATAGAGTATCCAACACTGAAAAGTTAGCACTTATAGTTTAGTCTGTGGTGTCCTATACATTCCCTTCACAGAGACATAGCTGGGTACATATGGAACTGCATAAAGAAGGCTCTACCCTCTTTATGCAGTTGCATCGGTGTTTGCAACCTGATTTACATTTACATCTTGTAACTTCTAAGCATATACTGGCCACTTCAGTGTTGCCTGACTGGGATGGAAGGAAGAAGGAGACGAATACCACACTACCCATTCGTCTCCTTCTTCCTTCCATCCCCAAGAAGACGGACTTGGCAAATTTTGGTGTGGCACCAACGCCTGACTCCAAACAAGAACGCCCTGAGTCCCATTTCTCAAAACTGAAAGTTACAAGTTACAAGCGGAAGTCTCTTTGCAACTTGTCATATTAGACATTGACAACCAGTTGAAAATTGTAACTTGTAGCTTCGAGAAATGGGCCCCTGGTACACTGTGCGCAGTATATGCTGATGCAAGGCAGCCTCTGAAGGAGGTATGTTCTCCAATTGTCGATCTTTTCTGGTACCTAAAGAGGTAGGTACTTCGACCACTCATTCACCGTTACGCAACGACTTGGTCTGAAACAATATGTGCATTATCATTTTAGAGTCTACAACTATCAAATTACAACTTTTTGGTGGATCACGTAACCTTCAGTATTACCCACTTACGTTACGTATCATACAAAATTATTACAAACTTTAGTAGAATCTGATTTGCCTCTGATATTGCACCATCTTGTAATAGTTTGACACCTTGGGTGGCCTGGCTAAGCTTCAAAGCCAAAAGAAAACGTTTCTAGATTAGACATAGTATGGGATAGGTACGATAAACGCAGCTTGAAACGATCAACAAGGGAGAAACCTGGCCACCCAAGGCTTCAAACTATTACGAGATGGAGTAATATCATAGATAGGCTAATCAGATTCTACTAAAGTTTGTAATTATTTTGTATGATAGGTAAGTGTGTAATAGTGAAGGTGATCCACCAAAATGTTGTAATTTGATAGTTGCAGAATCTGTTTAAATAAAATGACAATGCACATATTGTTTCAGATCAAGGGTCCTTATCCTTACGCAGCAGTGTATGAGTGCCGGAAGAACCTCTTTACTAGAAAAGATCGACACTTGGAGAACATACTTCCTTCCGAGGCTGCCTTACTTCATCATATACTGCCATTTGTCTAAGACTGGGGCTAAAGACATGCCAACCACACCCTTGCTGCCGACGCATTAGGACACCACGGACTCCACTGCCAGTCTAGTGCTGGCCGAATTTTGTGACACACTGCACTTAACGATTTAATCCGCAAGGCTCTTCGCACAGCGAACATACCGACAACCCTCGAACCTGTCGGCTTGTCAGCAGCAGACGGAAAGCGGCCTGATGGTTGCTCGCTTTTGCCTTGGTTTCTGGGACGACCCTTGGCGTGGGGCGTGACCTGTGTGGATACCTTGGCTCCGTCCAACGTCTAACGTTCGGCCCAGAAACCAGGGACTACTGCTGCAAAACGCCCAGTTTAAACGCGCAAATATGCATTTTTAAAAAACAACTACATATTTGCGGCAATTGCATTTGAAACATTTGGACCATGGTCATCAGACACCAAGCAGTTCGTGAAGGAAGTTTCCACCAAACTTGTCTGGGTGTTTGGTGACATACGCATAGGCTTTTACATCATATTTTTTATTTAAAGAAAAAGCAAACAGTTGACATTTTTGTTGACTTGAATTTGCAAATCATAGATAAATATTTTTATTTATTTATTTACCATTAAATTATAATTGTAGTACCAAAAATAAATTCTTTGTTATTAATTTACTCGAAAACTATATCAAACATGACCTAATAGCTAAACCGGGTTTAATAGAGTTTTTAAAATAGAGGTATTTTAAAATTACGCTCGCGGCGTCCCGACGCCGCGCGTCTTAAAGTAATTTTTTTGTGGAACTTAACGTTTGTGAAGGTGGATAAAAGTTATATTTTTTATAATCTATATTAAATAGGCTTTCATATCATATTTTTTATTTATAGAAAAAGCAAACAGTTTGTCATTTATGATGACTTGAATTTGTAAATCATGGATGAAAATTTCAAATTTTTTTATTTTTTTTAATTTTACTTACCATTAAATTATAATTTTAGTACCAAAAATGAATTCTACGTTATTGATTTACTCTAAAACGATATCAAACATGACCTAATAGCTAAACAGGGTCTAATAGAGTTTCTAAAATAAAGGCATTTTAAAATTACACTCGCGGCGTCCCGACGCCGCGCGTCTTAAAGTAATTTTTTTGTGGAACTTAACGTTAGTAAAGGTGGATAAAAGTTATATTTTTTATAATCTATACTAAATAGGCTATCATGTCATATTTTTTATTTATAGAAAAAGCAAACAGTTTGTCATTTATGATGACCTGAATTTGTAAATCATGGATGAAAATTTCAAATTTTTTATTTTTTTTAATTTTATTTACCATTAAATTATAATTTTAGTACTAAAAACGAATTCTACGTTATTGATTTACTCGAAAACGATACCAAACATGACCTATTAACTAAACGGGGTAAGTTAGAATTTTTCAAACCAAGCCGGGTGAAGCGGTACTTTGACCCCCCCTCCCGGGCCCCAGGGGGGAGGCTCCCGAAGGCTCCCGATCTTAATCGGCTTATTTTGATATAAGGAACAACTGTGCCAAGTTTCATGCTTTGGTCAAAAAATTTAAGGTTGTGCAATAAACTCCCCAGCTACACAGTGATGTAAACAATGCTATCTCTAAAGTAGTGAACTGGTTCAATGCTAATAATTTATTATTAAATGAAAAAAAGACTAAATGTATTAAGTTTGTCACTAATAGTAACGTAAGGAATGAGCAAACAAGTGTCGTTGTGAAGGATGAGGAATTAGAACTGGTAGATAGTACAGTTTTTCTTGGTATAACTTTAGATTCTAAACTTCAGTGGGGTCCCCATATTGTTAACCTCTCGAATAGACTTAGTTCTGCAGCTTTTGCAGTGAGCAAGATCCGTCAGTTAACAGACGTGAAAACAGCTCGATTAGTTTATTTTAGTTACTTTCACAGCATTATGTCATATGGTATTTTACTTTGGGGCAGTGCTTCAGAGATAAATACCATATTTATTCTGCAGAAGAGGGCTATTCGAGCAATATATAAAATGAACCATAGAGACTCACTTAGAGATAAATTTAAGGACATTAATATAATGACAGTGCATTGTCAATATATTTATGAGAATATTATGTATGTACATAAAAACATTTGTAATTTTAAGAAAAACTGTGATGTACATAATATAAATACTAGAAATAAACATAAACTCGCGGTGCCCTTCACACGGCTCTGTAAAATTAAAAAATCATTCATGGGTAATTGTGTTCGATTTTATAATAAACTTCCGAATCATATTACTGACTTGTCAATTAATAAATTTAAGAATCATGTAAAGCGTGTACTCATTTCCAAAGCTTATTATACAACACAAGACTACATGAATGATAAAACAACGTGGGATTAATTGTTATTCGAAATGGTTTCTTATTTTTACGTTTATTATTCCCAGTATTTATTTTCTATCTTAGGCTAGGCTGTTTATAATATGGATATAAAAGTAAAATACAAAAACACATACAAAACAATATAAAAAAAAACATATAAACACATTATAAAAAACCTAACCTAGGGTGCCGCCAGCAGCGGGGCAGGGCCCAAGCTGCCGGCGGTTAGGGCTGCAGAGAGAGGAACCGTCGGACTATCCGCGCCGTGTCCAAGATCACCGCCTTCTGCATCTGGCCCTTGATCCAGCCACCTAGCGAGAGTCTCTTAAGATGTTGGTCGAGACTCTTCGCTATGAGACCGTTCGCTGAAACGACTATCGGAACAATGATCGTTGAATCAACATCTCACATGGCGGTTATCTCGTGAGCCAAGTCTAGGTACTTACTGGACTTGTCCTTCTCGGCTTTCACGAGATTCTCATCATGGGGGATGGTGATGTCAACGAGCACTGCCCGGCGTTGCAGTCGATCTATTATCACAATGTCAGGCTTATTGGCTACAATAGCCCTGTCAGTGATAATAGATCGATCCCAATAGAGCGTGGCACGACCATTTTCAAGAACTGGCGCAGGTAAGTACTTGTAGTACGGTACTTCGCGGTCCACAAGGCCGTATTGAAGAGCAAGATGCTGGTGAATAATCCTGGCTACGAGATTATGTCTGTGCAAGTACTCGCCGTTAGCAAGATGAGAACAACCGGAAATGATATGCCTGAGTGACTCTCCGGGACGGCGGCATGCCCGACAAATGTCGACCGTACCGTCCTTCAGGATATATTTCCGGTAGTTGTTCGTCATCATAACTTCGTCCGCAATTGCACAGGCAAAACCCTCGGTTTCTCCGAAGAGGTCCCCGAATCGTAACCAGTTCACCGATGCGAGTAGGTCTACATCGGGTCCCGTGAGGGCCTTGTAGAACCGCCCGTGTAGCTGCTTGCTCTCCCATACCGCCCTGCGGTCCGCAGTACTTAGTACCACAGGTTTGCGCCAGTTCTCTTTCGCCAAGGAGAGCGGCGTGAGGTTTCCGTCAACTGCCACCATATCACGATGCATCCCACACTCGTTGTTAAGGAAGTAATTCCTGAGATTGTACACCTCACGGTTGTGGAGATCTTTGGCGTTTAGGAAGCCTCGACCTCCGCACTTCCGTGGGATGTACAATCTCATAACAGACGAGCGCGGGTGTAACATACGATGTGTGGTAAGCAGTGAACGGACCCTCCGATCCAGGGCGTCCAGCTCAGTCTGGGTCCACCGTAGTATGCCAAAGGAGTATGTGAGTAGAGGCATTACCCAGGCGTTAAAGGCGCGCACTTTGTTGCCTCCTGACAAAAGACTGTTAAGGACTTTTGTGAGCCGACTGAAAAAGCGCTCCTTCACCGACCGTCTAATGCCAACATCCTCAATACCCAACGACTGTGACATACCAAGGTACTTATAGGTTTCTGATTCAGAGATAGGTCTGAACGACATCGTCTCAGAAAGTTGAAAATGTTCTGAATTTACAACCTCCCCCCGCTGTACATGCATGACCGCACACTTATCGACACCAAACTCCATTCTGATGGCGGTACTGAAAACTTCTGTGGTTTTCAATAGCACCATCAGGTCTTGGGTGTTCGGTGCAAATAGTTTGAGATCGTCCATGTACAGAAGGTGAGAGATGACTTCACCCTCTCTCCGAAGCCGGCAACCTAGCCCAGAATCCTTCAGCAGCGTGCTGAGGGGATTCAGAGCTAGGCAGAACCATAATGGACTCAAACTGTCACCCTGGAATATTCCTCGCTCAATCCTTATGAAGTCCTGCGGGCCAGGGGGCCATCCCTGCCTCCTGGTTGACGAAGGACTGTGGTCCACTGCCTCATACATGCAGCCAGGAAGGATATTAAAGCTGCATCAAGTTTATACAGCTCCAATACCCTTCTCAGCCATGAATGAGGCACCGAATCATAGGCCTTCTTATAGTCAATCCAAGCGGCCGAGATGGCTCCCTTGTTCCGCCGAACTTGTTGGCAGATGGTCATGTCTATGAGGAGGAGCTCTTTAGTACCACGGGACCCAACCCTACATCCATTTTGAGCGGGAGCCAGAATGTTGTTAGCGACAATATGCGCGTTAATTTTTGCTCTCAAAATGGATGTAAGGAGCTTGTAAAGTGTAGGCAAGCACGTAATGGGTCTGTAGTTTTTTGCTTCCGTGGTACTACCGGACTTATAGAGCAGGAAAGTAACACCAGTTGTTAGGGAAGGTGGGAGAGAACCAAGATCGAGGGCTTGTTGAAATTGCGTTGCCAAACGCGAGTGCGAGCATCGAAACCATTTTAGCCAGAAGTTGTGCAATCCGTCCGGTCCAGGACTTTTCCAGTTCTGGGCCGTACGGGTAGCACAACTTACGTCGTCGGGGCTGATGGTGATAGCCCCCATAGGTTCGATGTTCTCGCACTCGCGTTCGACATTACGTTTATTATTATTATTATTGTTGATGAAATTAATATTGTATTTTTTTGGACATTGGATTTTTCCTAGAAATATTCTAGACATGTATTTATATATATACATATACCTAATTATATATTTTTTGTTTAACGATTATTTTTATATGAAATTGTATATTATAGACTCAATATTATTATGAACAATAATTTACAACAATAAATTGCTCTGATAATTAGGTTAGATTAAGATCATAATATATATGTAATGAACTATTCATAAGAGCTTGTAACTAGGCCTACATGAATAAAGATATTTTGAATTGAATTGAATTGTAAAGAAGAAATGCCGTGTACCTTCCCATGCTTGCTGCAGAGTTGCTTGAGGTCCTTGGCGCGCGTGTCGCCCGACAGGCCGCTGACCCACAGGTTGCGCGCGCCGCCCTCTTTGCCATCGTCCTTCTTCTCCTTCTTGTCACCCTCGCCGTCCTTGTCCTGACCCTCTGCAAGATTACACATTTATTAAAAACTGACAACCCTGCAATAAATTTATATATACTTAATATTACAACTAAATTTACCTTTAGCATCCTTATCCGATTTATTGCAGTCAGTGCTGAAAACCAAAAAGAAAGATCAGTAAATTCGATAAACAAATAAAAAAAAATTAGAACATGAACAAATTGCAATCACGATTGTAATAGGTGTATGTGTAATCAAGTGAAAATGAAGCACGAGAAGTCGTTACATTGCGTCACACTCAATCAACTACAAAGTTTTGCACCATTACTCCTCTCGATGATGAAGCGATGCAGCGCATTAGGGGTTGGGTCCGCCGTCGACGATGTGCCGCAGCCAAAAGATGTTATGTAACGATCTTCTTGAAGTCCTCTTCAGTAGCAGGGGCTTGAAGTCGCGGGAGAGGAGAACGTAAGCACGTCGCAAACACGAAGCAGTCGTCCACTCCAAAGACGTCGCAGACGCTTCGTCATCGTCGGCCAGTCGATGACACTCGCAGTTGACGCCACTCGACGACATGTGTTTGGTGCAAAACTTTGTAGTGATAACGTACTAGAGTATCAATTGTTCGAATCGGAGAATATAGTTGCGCGGGGCGGCGTCGCGACGGCCGTTCGGCATTCACCAACCTAGTGGCGGCAGCTTCGGAGTTTACTTGTTGGTCATCGACGGCGGCGTCGCTCGGAGCGGCGGCGGGCGCTGGTGCAGCCTCGTCGCTCGCTGCCGGCTCCTCACTCGCGCCGTCATCTACGCCAGTACACGAGTCAGTCATCGCCGAGGGCAGTGCGGGCCGCTCGTGAGGAGCAACCCGCCCTGCGAGTTTTCTATCTTCACTCAGGTCAAAAGTAGCAAGCTGATTCTCTTCACATTTCTTCATAATGGGAAAAGTTATTTCATTTTGACCTGAAAACTTGATTCTATATTAGCACCACTGGCCCTAGGGATGGATTGAGCACCAGAGCGGAGTTGGAACTCTATGTATGTTGAACATATGTTTTGTATACTGCAAGGCATGTTAATTATGTCTTGATTTGTGATATGAGAAGAATAACCATAACATTAATATTAGGATTAGCTGAAGGAGTATGTTGATCACTGGCATAGTCTGAAGAAACTGGTGGGTCCTCATTCTATACAATGCCTGTTTTATTTTGTGGCGAGCAGCAAGTTCTCTATTATGGTGCCTCCAACTTATACAGTCTGAGTTTTTTTTCTCCATTGTCAGTCATCTCCAGTCTTGAAGACAGCAGCGCTCCACAAGTTTTGCAATAGTTAAATAATTATAATCCTCAGCATATTGAATAATTAAACAATAAGTTTAAACACAAATAACAATTTCACTAAGATTTAAATATACAGAACATTGCACTTAATAGTGGGACTGGGGAGTCAAATATACCTAAAACTTACCTTTTTTGAGTTTTGCAGTAGAATCCGTCTGAAACAAGTAAATAATATATAGAAAACAGCTGCAGCTGCATTCTTGGCTTGAGTCCAAACAAATTACAGTTAAAATAGTTTTAGAGATTTGATCAAGTTTATAGCATGGAAATCATACAATTATTTTAAATGTTAGAAATTCCATGACAGTTATGAAAATAAATAGAACGCCATATATAATCAAAAATATATTTAACTGTAAAATTTAACAATTGTCTGCCTACAATAATATATATCTATGAGTGACTAGAACAAATACATGGTTGTAGCTTTGATGATACCCAATGGCTCAGTTAATCTACTTCCATCAGGAAACCATTAGTTAGCTTAGGTGCAACTGAGGGCAAGGTGACAGTGACCCGAAAGAAATAAAACCGTACCTCTTCATTCAGCAGTTCATCTTCCCAAGATCCAAATTAATGCTATCCTCCTCCAAATTGTTTTCTGCTTTTTGATCTTCATCCTCATTTTGTACATTGTCTGTGCAAGGTTTTTTGGGTGGGGATGTTTCAGGTTCTTCATTATTTTCACGTTTCCTGTTATTTTTTTCTGTTCCATCAACATCCATAGTTTCCTGTGTCTTCTCCTCAGAACCAGATTGTGTATGATTGTCTTGTGACTCGGAGTCTTCCTCCTCTCCTGCATCATCTTGGACGATCATATCTTCCATGGCAGGTGTCTCTTCAGCCTCTTGTTCTACCGTGCTCTCCGAGCGTCGCGTCCTCTTCGATGGTGTCTTGCCTTCAGGAGTACTCAGGTCAAATTTGAATGTTTCAGGGTCATGTCCTTCTTCTTTTAAATGCTAAAACAAACAAGGTTTATGTTGTAATATTCAATGTTCAAGACAAAAGTATAGCGTCACACCGATCACTGTTACCATTGGAATACTTCGCAAATGTTAAATAATACGACCGGATTAAATCCATAATAATGACCAACCTTTGATAAACGTGTGATGAGAACACCGCGTACACCGCTCTTATCTAGGTTACGCTTCTCCAATTCGGCACGTAAATCTATTACCCTTAGTTCGTCCAGTAAACGCTTTCGGTCGGACATGTTATTTTGGGATAGCTTCTAATAATAGATGGTAAATCAGTTATTTCAACAGTAATATTCCAGAGATAACAAGAATATACGAACTTCCTCACTCGCTTAAAAGAAAATGGCGGAGTGTCGCTGTCGGCGTATACGAAAGTGTTGCCACATTTCAATAAAGCTAGGAACACACTACGCGGACGTCCGTCGTGAATCGACCGCGGACGGGAATCTGGACAATGACATTACACATAACCGTGCAAACTATCGGTCGACGGACGCGGACGTGGCCTTGAGCGCACGGACGTCCGATCGAAATCTGGCTCTCTGGATGTTTTGTTCCGTGCACACTGATAGGTCGCGGTCGCGGTCGTTTTACGACGGACGTCCGCGTAGTATGTTCCTAGCTTAATAGTAGTAGTAAGTAGCCCATATTTTAAGCTAGGAACATACTACGCGGACGTCCGTCGTAAAACGACCGCGACCGCGACCGAACAGTGTGCACGGAACAAAACTTCGAACGGACGTCCATGCGCTCAAGGCCACGTCCACGTCCGTCGACCGATAGTTTGCACGGTTATGTGTATTTCCATGTGCAAACTATCGGTCGACGGACGCGCACGTGGCCTTGAGCGCACGGACGTCCGATCGAAATCTGGCTCTCTGGATGTTTTGTTCCGTGCACACTGATAGGTCGCGGTCGCGGTCGTTTTACGACGGACGTCCGCGTAGTATGTTCCTAGCTTTAACCGTGCAAACTATCGGTCGACGGACGTGGACGTGGCCTTGAGCGCATGGACGTCCGATCGAAATCTGGCTTGCTGGATGTTTTGCGTCCATGCGCTCAAGGCCACGTCCACGTCCGTCGACCGATAGTTTGCACGGTTAAAGCTAGGAACACACTACGCGGACCTCCGTCGTAAATCGACCGCGGACGGGAATCTGGACAATGGAAATACACATAACCATGCAAACTATCGGTCGACGGACGCGGACGTGGCCTTGAGCGCACGGACGTCCGATCGAAATCTGGCTGTCTGGATGTTTTGTTCCGTGCACACTGATAGGTCGCGGTCGCGGTCGTTTTACGACGGACGTCCGCGTAGTGTGTTCCGAGCTTTAGTGTATATTCATTGTCCAGATCCCCGTCCGCGGTGATTTACGACGGACGTCCGCGTAGTATGTTCCTAGCTTAAGTGTATAAAGCTATGCGGTATGTGTAATTTCAAGCTAGGAACACACTACGCGGACGTCCGTCGTAAATCGACCGCGGACGGGAATCTGGACAATGGAAATACACATAACCGTGCAAACTATCGGTCGACGGACGCGGACGTGGCCTTGAGCGCACGGACGTCCGATCGAAATCTGGCTCTCTGGATGTTTTGTTCCGTGCACACTGATAGGTCGCGGTCGCGGTCGTTTTACGACGGACGTCCGCGTAGTGTGTTCCTAGCTTCATTGTCCAGATTCCTGTCCGCGGTCGATTTACGACGGACGTCCGCGTAGTATGTTCGGACTAAGCTAGCTTCATTGTAACCACTATTCTCCCTGGCAGTCACATAGATTTATATATATTAAGCTAGATTGAGTTATTAGGCCAAAAAGTGTGTCCACATGAGAGGGTAAAGTTGGGGCTGGTGTCCCTCTCGCACTTATTGCCACTGTCAAAATCATTTGAATGACGTCATCACTGTCATAATTTGGGGGTACCAGTCAATATTCAAAGTTACTACCAAATCTACTAATACCCAATTAAAGGTTTTTTTAATTGCGCAAATCTGGTTTTATGGCTTCATAATAATGACTTACCAATTCATTACAAGGTATTAATACCTTTGCCTCGATAAAATACAAAAATAATTTAAGAAGTTTATAAACTTAGTTATCATACAGCAGGGTTAGCACATGATTGCTACGAGAGTATGTCGCCGCGAGATAGATTACCCGTCCTTATGTTATTGATTAGGGATGTTACGGAGCTTCGGCTTCGGTTCCGATATACCGAAACTTTCGGTTGATTTCACACCTTCGGCTTCGGCTTCGGTTCCGATTGATTTCAAGCGAAAGTCATACCGAAACCGAAACTTAATGGCCGCAGTACGCGGCGCGTGCCTGGCTATGAAAACAGGTTTGGACTTGTATGTATGTATTACATACCTGTGCTATAACATTTTCAATCGTACAATAAGGTGTTCATTTTTATTTCCCATGCCAGTTTGATAATGTCGAGACTATACCTACACACCTAGGTAGGTACTGATTTGTATGAAGGTACTTTTTTAATTAACAATAAAAAATACGAAATAATAATACCACTGAGTGAGTTCTTGGGTGAGTTCAAGTCTCACCCAAGGCAGACATTTTCCACTTTTAAATTTATTCTAAGCCTAGTGGCATCGATTGCAGACGTTTCTGCTAATCAGAAGTTAAAATAATACCACTGTTTTATTTTATTACTTGACGCAGGCGAAGGGAGAAAAATTAGGTACTAATTTCTCTCCCTCCGCGGCTTAAACATACATCTCCGGTTCCGGTTTCGGCTTCGGTTTCGGTTTCGGTTCCGATTTCGGTTCCGTTAATGCAAATTTAAAATCTCCGGTTCCGGCTTCGGCTCCGATAAAACCACCTCCGTAACATCCCTATTATTGATACAGTTAGAAGAAGACGTGTGATCTATCTCGCGGCGACATACTCTCGAGGCAATCATGTGCTAGGCCTACAGGTAAAAATACTACTACTATAGTAATCTCTTTAACATTGGTCACACGTGCGAGAGGGACACCAGCCCCAACTTTGACCCTCTCATGTGGACACTTTTACTAGTCTGACAAGAACGCCTTTCTACACTAGTGATAAAGTTCAATTTAGTATGGCAAAAAGTGTAATCTCAGTCCCTATTGAAAATCCATGGGCAGTCACCGACATTATTTTATTTCTGTTTGTCAAAAAATGTCACTGTCAGTCATGTGATTAGCTTGTATTATCAATAAGAAAGTTGTGAGATATATTTCAATTCATATAAAATTTAATAGCGGCTCAGAAAAATTGGTTATTGTTTCATACAACTTAATAACTATCATGGAATTGACAGGCAAGTAAATTAAATACATAATTATATGGGTACTCGCATCCAAACCGCGTTATGAAAAATTCCAAAGATTTAAAACTAAAACAGTGAAAATATTCTAAATCCATGTAACCATATTTTCATTATAGATCTTACCGCATCCACATCTGAAATGTTAAAATGTTGTGTAATATAATTTAGGTAAAACAGTGTATAACTATGAAAATTTGTTTTTCAGAAGGGAACACACTTAGTTTAGAGGCAGTGTCGGTTCTACTTGACAAACTTGCTTTAAAGCAGCTACACCTGATGGAAGAAAAAATGCAGAATGTAATTAATGTTGAGACCAGGATTCATGAAGGTAGCATACATCTTGCTAAATCGAGATACATAATGGGACAAACCTCAGTCAGCACTGCTAGACTTCCTACTGAAAGCAGTCCAGAGTTTTCTGCTTCTGTACTTGTTCAATCTTCAGAACACCAACAATTTCAGGTGGTAGAGAATAAAGCTGAAGATACCATAAATCCACTTAAATGGTTTGGGATATTAGTGCCACAAAATATGCACAAGGCTCGAGAAATATTCCAGAACACAGTAAGGTATGTGGTGGAATGCGCTGGGATTCAGTACCAAATACATCAAAACATGACTGACTTTGGTATACTTCAAAGATATAAAGAATATGTTAAATCTGTTTAAGGAATCTTATTTAGGGAAATAAAAAAGGACCATTCAATTGATTTATTTTATTAACTATGAATAATTTGGTGATTGCTAGACACAGTGGATGAGTCCACTGACAGTATTATTGTACTGCATAAGCACATTTTTGTTTGCACATTGCTGTTTTGATAACAAAGTCCCTAATGGGTTTTACTTAAGTACCATCAATAATGTTAAATATTAAGTAACAAATTGTAAATAATATATTTGAAGTTGATGTTTTTTGTAGAAGATTTCATAATTGAACTAAAGAAAGCCCATACTAATAACAGTGGTTAATTGTTGGAATATCCCTTGGAGTGCCGGCTCGGCTTAGAATAAAATCAAAATTTCTATAACTCATAATCAGTCGAATATTTTTTCGTTTTTGAATTTCTTTCACTATCTGTCATTGGGTAATTGCAATTTTCTATATACTTATGCATTACTTGCAGGACAAATAAATAGTGGTACATGTATATTTGTAGGTATTATTTCTGGTAACAGGGTGCCCAGCCAATGTGCGAATTGTTTATGCTCAATAGTAGTCTTCTCTCTATCCTTATTAGCACAAAAGAGATGTTGTGTTTAGTTAACTATGGAGCATAAATGATTAGCATGTAGGCTAAGCATACTGAGCTTTGATGATCCAAAACAAATTATTAATAAATCATTATCTCAGTGTTATCTTTCACTTTGACAAAACTAGATTTTTTTCTACTTACATAACTATAACAATTGATAGGTATACTTTAAAGTTAATGTATAAGTACATTTCTGTAATTCAAAACAATGTTAATGTGTGTCAAGCAGGACACACATGTGCAGGATTTGTAAATTAAATAAATGGGTTAGTTCCAATTGTATTGAACATTGTTTAATACATATTGACAAGTGATAAATGCAAAGTTATTTTTTGGTAAACATACTAGGCACATCAATGCATCTTTTGCTACAATCATACTTTAGATGCTTACTCTAAATCAACATGACAATAGTTCTTCATACATAGTAATATCTTTGGCTTATACATTTTATTTAAATGGCAGGCACATCTATCATACTTAATTATTTTGTGACACAAGCACTTTTATGTTGATGTGTGTGATCAGTATGATAATGATGAGGATGTATGGGAAAGTTGTGGAGTAATACTTACTGACTACATGCGAAACCTGTACAAGTACATACTATATGTACCTAAAGCAAAGTCAATTAAGGACAAATCTAGCAATGTACTTAACACATACCTAGTAAAATCAAAGTCAAGGATTAGGGAAATACCTAATCCTTGATTTTAATTAAGTTTAATAGAAAAAATAAATTTGAAATGGTTCTGAAAAGAGTTACTGGAATGTGAATGAAATAACAGTGATCACAGAAGTCATTAACCAATATGTAACTATACAGTATAACACCGTGGGCAGCAGTAACTCGACAGATTAACTGGACTACGCATTCATGAGGTCACAAGGAGCAAAAAATAAATATGTTCAAAATTATTTTCTTTGTACAAAGTCTACAAAAACTTTTACATTTACAGTACATACATTTGGTGCTAATGGACGCAGTTTCAGAAATGCAAAGAGCGAATAATCGACTCGGCGAGCCAAGTGGACGCCAGGCGTAACTCGTCATTTCATGCCAGCTTTCACTGTACCTACTTTACTTGACACGGTATTTTTGTCGGTCACCAACTCACTATCCATAAGTGAGAGCGAAAAGAAAATATATTTTCTTGCTAGTCTGTAGTCTCGCGGTAGTCTTTTAAAGCTATACAAGACTGATTTTAGAAAACGTAGTATGAAGCCTGGCGTCCACTTAGGCGAAACGAGCCGCGTCGAATCGAGTCCTCAAACATTTGAATGCGATTCGGCGCGTCGCTAATGGACGCAGTTTCATAAGAAATGCAGAAAGCGAATTAATGAGTCTTGTGGACGCCACGCTTTACTCTTTAATGGCCGCTGTACACATGTGGCCAACGGTTCCACCAACCCTTGGTCGAACCCCTTGGCCAAGCGTGTAGAGGGCTACTTGGCCTTATGTTGGCAGTTGGCGCTAGCACTGGCCGGCCAACCGATTGGTGTCGGTTTTTTTGTCCACACATCAAAGGATCTTGGCGCCAATGGCCAACTGCGTTTACACGTTGGCGCTTCATTCAGTTTGTCGTCAGCCGTCAGAGAGGACAGTAGTGAAATATTTACGAAAATAATAAGTTTATCTACGCCAATAATAGTGTTGATTTTAGAATATAAAATAACCTTGCCAATATTTAATGTATTGCCTAAAAAAGATAAATGTGCTTATCAGAATATTCAAAAAATAGTTAATATTTCAAATAATTTAATTTTACTACGGGGTTATTATTTTTTAATCAAATTTTGCTGACAACGTAAATGACCTAGAATTTCCTAGCCTTTTCCATTCCACGTCCATCTTTCATGAAGAGCCAATGCCAAGTGATTGGTTCGCCAATGTGTAAACAGCGGCTCTTATCTTGGCCAAGGGCTTCCACCAAGGGTCGGTGGAACCGTTGGCCACATGTGTACAGCGGCCATTAAAAAAGATTTGTATGCAACCATTAAAAAAGCGGCCATTAAAAAAGATTTGTATGGTTCTAAATTTGGCTTCAAACAGAAACTGCGTCAAATACTTTTAGGCACTCAATTATAACCTGGACTCGCTGCACAGTAGTAATTGTCTCATTTTTTTATTTTTTATTTATTGTTTTTAATATCTTCTTTTTTATTTTTCTGGAGCTGCCTTTGCTCAAACTCTAAAAAGTGAAATAGAATAGTTGCGCTTATATATTATATATAATTGCCCACTTATAATGTATTATTTTTTTATTCTCTTGTTTGCATGTATCACTTAATAATATCTAATATTTATGTTTATTTTTTACACTTTTACTATTTATTATTTCTTGGTTTTACTTTATTTAAACAAAAAAGTCACTCCCTCAGGCCTTGGCAGAATAACAGCGTTGCATTTCGCCTCGCCTGCGTCTTGCAACAACATGCTGAGTCAAAGCCTTTTCCCTACTGCACACATTGCTGGACACACAAGTGTAATTTTCTGTTTGTGTGTATATAATTTTCTTAGGATATTTTTGTGTATTTGTTTTTATTATGTTTCTTTTTTTTAATTTCACACGAGAAGTAAAATACATTTGCATCCGAGTGTAACACAAAACTTTTCCCCTAACTATAGCGAGGAAACTACAACGCAAAAAATGCGTTTATCACTGCTTCCAGTAGTTCCACAGGTGGTAAATCATCTTTATTACTAGATTCACCTACTTTTATCAATTTTAAAGCAGTTAATTTGAATTTATTCAAGGTCAAAGTACTTTACCCACTAGTGGATAAAATGCGTTTTTACCCGCTGGTATTAAAGGACAAAACACGTGTTTCCGAGCTAGTAAGGGGAAAATGTCTTTTCTTTCTTTCTTTCTTCTTTCTTTCAACCTGTCAGTTTGAACTGACAGATCTGTCAGCTCAAGCGGTTCTGAATGCGGTCAAGATACCTTCAATATCTGGCGGGTTACTGGGCCGAACATATATAAAAATAATAATTCTCTAACATAACAGTAAAATCAAATACTTAGTATAGATAGATTGCGTAAATGCGTAAATGCACATAATACAACCTAGATAGGTATAACACTGGCGTAAAAAAATCACTAAAGACATATAAATAATAAATTTTAAATTTACCTCCTACGTTTTGAGGACGGCGTTGTCCCTATGATCTCTGAGAAGGCTTGCTAGTTACATTTAGAATATAAACAAATAAATTATACCTACGTTTTTAGTAAGCATCTGATCTGCCATTGCCGTCGTAAAAATAGGAATATTATGCAAAACTCGGCTTCACTAGAATAAAAAAATAAAAAAAGCAAGCAAACTGGCTTAAAACAATTTCACAAATATTTCAAAAAGATTGTGAGTCCGGGAAAAAGAACTCTTCATAAAACTGTTTATAGCATAGATATTTTTAGTGCTAGTGGTGCACTTTGGAAGTAGAACATTACAATAATTACAATTAGTATGTCGTACTTCACGATATAAAAAGTTTTAACAGAGTGCACGTACTTGCGTCTCTATGGCATTTATTAACAACTTTAGCCGCTTTTCACTAGGTCGTTTATAATTCCATAAGTACTTAAGTAAAGTTATAAAAAAAATTATATCTTGGTAAATAAATAACATTTTTATAGACTCGTACAAGGCGTGAAAATTATTCTAATTAATACAAAACCAACCCAAAAACGCAACTTTAGAGAAATAACATAGATAATATTTACATTTTAGTGCGTTAAAATAATTAACAACAAGTTTGATTGCTTTTATACAAATAATAACAAAGACACATATCTACCTATGTATAATTTAATATAATTATTCGTATTTGTGCTACAAATGGCAAAACAATAATATTTACGTACGTTCACATAAGTTACAAAATAGGTGGTGTTGTGAGGACAACGGTTAGTACACTAGGTACATTATGTTTTAAATTATATCCTACACTAGCATTTTCTAAGTCTTACATTGTTTGTCTCCAAATGAAGCTCGTAACGATAATTCGTATATTTCAGTAGGTTTAATCCAATTTAGGTACACATACCTATCATATATCTCATTATCTTAATCTTATAGATTATACAATTAAACAATCAACAGTAACTTTCAAATTTGATTAAAATTACAGACGCCTAAAGTAAAAATAACTTAAAACAACGAAATGTATACGGCATATTGTGCGGTTGTAAAAGATTCCATCAATTAGATACTTTGTGCTAGTTTAGTAGCATTACCTCAGAATATGGTAGGTATACTTAAACTACAAAAATAAAACAATAATATAATAAAAAATATTTAAGTACAGATATATATTCAACTAAACTAACAAGCAATGGTTTAATGGTAAGTTTGTGCGAATTTGTACTGCACTTATGCGGCTATTTAGGTTTTGTGTTCTATTGGACTGGCTATCGTTGTGGCGTATCGATCACAACGCGAAAACTTCACTGTTCATTTTTTTTAATTTATTGTCTATCGTCAGGTTTTGACGTCGGTCCCACGTTGGGTGCCAATTTTCTGTGTGACCAAATGTGACATTTGCTATTAAGTGTCTACATACTTATGAATAACAGTGAGGTCGTACATAACTTATCATATCTATTACTAGTAATGGACGTGTGAGCACAAATATTATGTCTTTTTGATATCAGTAAAGCGATGCATACTAGAACTCCCAATGCATCCTAGAAACATTAACACCAGCATAACTAAATCGGTGGATCTGGTAGAAACTAACCAAATACACTGCACAGAGTGAGGTCCGGTGATAGATGTTTCAATCGATTCGAACCTAACACGCGCGTTACACCCGAATTCGCACGGGGTGCGTGCCTTTTCAACGCTCGTACAAATAGAGTGAAGGGTGTCGGAAGGAAAAATGCCTTAGATAACCTCCATTTTCCATTTAGTGGGATTAGGTATTAGGGCTGAATTAATTGCAGGTATTACGTAGATAGCAATGCTACGAATATTGTATGCAAGTTTTCACGCCGTATAAATGAAGCTATATCTATCGCTCTTTCGTACGAATGTAGACAAAGCACTCGGGTAAAGACATAATTATCGGGGCGCCCCCCGGGACGACTCTACGAGGAACGGTTACTCGGACCGATCACTCGGACGCTCGTGAAACATATATAAGCCTTGAGCCAGCCGGCGTGGCCCAGGCGGCGGCGGCGACTAGCCCTTGTCCTGCGTGTCGGAGTACTCGGTGGAGGCGGCGCGCCACTCGTTGCGCGTGCAGGCGCCGTCGCGCCACCACGCCTGCACGTCCGCGCGCTGCGCCACGCGCTGCCGACGCTCGCTCGCGTGCAGCATGGCGCACACGCGGCAGAAGAAGTACGTGTTGATGAACTCGCCCGTGCCCTGCCATACAGATCGACGCAGGTTACAAATCGTGCATGTTGACATCGGTTTTCAAAAGCATCTATAAGTATTTTTTAGACATATGTAGGTAACTAACCCATCGTATGCTTATGCACGGATCCGTGCGTAAAATTAGGCCATTTTTTATAGGTATTTATTTTTCCGGAACGATTTTTTTTTGCTCTATATGGCATAGCCGAGGTTGGAACCTCCTCAATTTTTTTACGCATCCGCACACGAGGGGTTAATAAAGTCGTGAATTGCAGTGACCATGGTACCACAGCATCAAAGCTACATGTTCGTAAAACCAGACCCTCTCCTGACACGTAGTGGATAACCCACCTTCCACTTGAAGTAGGAGTTGTAGAGCGCGTCGTCCTTGTCGAGGCGGTCGAGGTAGGCGGCGAGCTCCTGCGGCGCGCCGAACTCCTCCACGTGCACGTACGAGTTGTGCGGCGCGGCCGCCGCGTACTCCGCCGGCCGGGCGCCCATCACTATCGGCAACACGTCGTGCCTGATGACGAGCAAAAGTAAACTTGCTATAGACACATTAAAACGCACGAGGCCATGCGCTTGGCGAGGGACAGACGCCTATGGAGAGACCTAGTCTTCAACAGAATGACATGATTTCACGATCCTCAGCATTGAGGGAACGACTAAAGAAGAAGATAGACACATAGGGTAACTTATTAGTTACATACCGGTAATTGGCAATTTCGTATATTTCGGCAAGTCTGATGAAAATTTTGTATTGCTGTTTTTTTTTCTCGATTTCTGAGTTAGGCATGTATTAATTCACTCCGTAACCTATTAGTTAACTATTGTAGGTACTCTGTGCTTATAATTATAATGTAACTCGTAAAATGTAATTTACCTACTTAAGACTACTTACAGAATCAGTAACTCATCGTTTTAAGCACTGGTGATGTAGATCTCAGTTAACTCGTTCTCTGCTAGGGACCAACTGTAGGCGGGCGCTCTCGGTTTGCGCTTGTAGTAGGCGCTGACACTGCATGTGTGTTCCAGCGGTCAATAAGTGTCTACTTCTTACGTTATTAATACTTACTGCAATCCATTAACAAAGAACTTCTCAGTGATGTAATCTCGGCAGTTGGAGTTCTCGAAGGCGAGGTAGAACTTGTAGTCGCGGTCGAGCATCTCGAGGCAGTTGGGGTCGGCGCGCGGGCAGTGGTGAAAGCCGCAGGCGCCGTAGATGTCCACGGAGATGTGCTTGGCCAGCTGCCGCGCGTACTGCAGCCGCCGGTTGCGCGCGTGGCAGTTCGACACGAACCACGCCACCTGCGAACAGACCGTACACATGAATAGGTACAAACAGTCACGCGATGGAATTGTTGGGTCATTTAGGTGATTTGGGGTTGGGGTTCTAGCTAAATTAGACATTTCGTAGAGCAAGTATTGAACAACCAATTTAGCTAGAACCCCAAATGTATTATCAACAGTGATGTATGATGATTACTGTGATTACATATATAAGTAGTCATCTGATTTAGATTTCCTGGACTTTTCTAAAAGTAAAATCCATAAACCTACGGACCAAATTGACAAGTAAGTGTGAACGAATGTTGCCACAGTTTGGCCAGTGTCGTTCTTATCGATATTAAAATTATGATTACATCGTAGATTTAAGGTGCACCCAGACGGGACAATGAAATTGGCAATTTGATCGTCTAATCAATATACCAACTTTTTCTGTGATTTCGACAGATCAAAAGGTCTGTAGACCGTTAATTAGAGATATTTTTTTTATTTCGAAGCAGCAATAATATTATTCGAAAATTATATAGATATTTATGGCATACTTGCCATAGCGTGACAGATAATTGATTATCGTCGGACATGGTATTTTATTTTTTACCTACAGGCTCGAAAACCTTTTTATGTTTTAAAACTAGTGGGTAAAAATGCGTGGCATCCATCCACTACCTCGAAGATACATAGAACAAATCAAAAACCGATCCGCCGACGTAGAGATGTGCGTGTCCTGTCGTTGCTGTACAACGTACTCTATAACCCCTGTTCGCCAACTTACCTATCTGAGAGATTTAACTATCTGGCTGAAGGCAGTGAACATCGCTTACGTTCAAGCACTAATCTTACGCTTGCCATTCCGACAAATAATACACGTACGTATGCAAAGTCTTTCACGGTGCGCGCGGTGAAATTGTGGAATGAACTGCCTCGGTCTCTCAAACAGTCTCAGTCTGTGGCGTCACTCAAGACTAATTTGAAGAAGCTTTGGCTTTCCAACCAAGCGTGATCTGGTTATGTGTATTCCTTCTGAACATACTCCTATTTGAGAAGTACATATTTCTTGCGATATTCATATTTATGTATATATATATATTTATATATCGTATTTTATTTGTGTATTCGTGTAAGTATGTAGTTTATTTCATAATATTATTTAGTATTTATGTAGTTTATTTACTTGTGGACATTTTTGGTTTATTTCTGACCTTTATTGTAATTCTGTAAGTTTGTCTATCTTGCCCACTTTAATGTTCCTCTCATCTAATCTGTTAGCTGGAAGAGATCCCTTATAGGGATAAGTTCGCCTTTGTACCTCTGTTCCTGTAAACTGTATATGAATCTGTTGTACACAATAAAGTGATTACTACTACTACTACTACAAAATGTGTACCTCTTATTTGAAACTAATATACTTATTCTTGATTTAAACTTGTCTGTTGTATGTACTTTACAACTTGTCGATATATTGTTATCGACATATACCCTTCCCTATTTTAATTTTGCTGTTCCTGGTATCATTTTACCTGTCAGTCATTTGTCAATTTAGTCCGTAGGATTATGAATTTTACTTTAGTTCTAACCGCTCTAATTTTTTAAAGATGATATTAACGCAAGAAATGCAACTATTGCGCACAGTCATAAATTAGGCAAAACTTCGTAAATAATACGTACCGGAGGCGATACGGGCACGTTCGATGAAAAATACTGGTGTTAAAGGGAGATCTTGTAACCTTGACACATTTAATACCTAATACGAATCTAAATGTACCACCCCTCATCATTATTGTTATCGATCCCGCTTTGAAAACTAGTAGGTACTTTAACCTTCCTTAAGTTTTAGTAACTACTCGAGTGTATTGGTAAAATGATCCTTTAATTCAACAAAGTGTAGCTGAGGCTCGGTGAATCAACTTTTTCTTGATTTTTGCAAGAATTGTCCTTACTTATTATTAGCTCTACTTTTGTGAGTTTTAACTTGGCCATCGCGTGAATAAAGATCCTTATTTTACATACCCGATTAGGGAAAAATTTAAAAATGATCCATTTATAATTAAATCAATATGTGACCCAGCGGAAGAGACACTTTTCACACATATATACATACAAAAGCGAGAGACAGGGACAGCTATGTCCACTGGGTCACTGCCTGCTCGAAACTGTAACAGAACAAGCGTCTATGATGAGGAAATGGACTCGTTATTACATATAAAACTTACGGCGAATCAACTTTTCCTTGACCAACTTTTTGGTGCATATTTCCTTCGGGATTTCATTGAATATTTTAACAAATAATATCTTTGATGGTTTATCACATGTTTAGTCACGTCTTCACTCATAAAATTCACTATTATTTGGTGCAAAACAGGTTGGAAAAACATATTTATCAACAAACTACATTCACATGGACGGAATATTGACACTGACAGTTGTCAGCTGCGTAACATTCCGATATTATGTCTGGATTTCATTTACAAGTCAAAGAAATAATAATGACTAATATTGGTTATTATGCTTCCTGAGTATATCATTCAATGTAACATTTAGTAACAGATAAAATATTTCATTGCGAAATTACTTACAAAATAAATAAGAATGTTCCACAAAATAATATTTACGTAAAAATATTTGCGAATCGCTCCACTATTGGACTACATAGGTATCAATATCAATAGCTCTGTCTCTCTCTAAAACACGTGTACTCGGCACGTGTTGATAAGCAAACATCCGTGTGTTAATCGTGAACTCTAATGCATAGGGCATAAGACTTAGTAAACAAAGCACACGATTGAGTAGCCATCTTGTCGGAAGTCCGATGTCAGAAGTCGGAAGTCGAATGTCAGAAGTCGGAAGTCGAATGTCAGAAGTCGGAAGTCGGATGTCAGAAGTCGGAAGTCGAATGTCAGAAGTCGGAAGTCGGATGTCGGAAGTCGGAAGTCGGAGATAGAATCTATAAAAGGGTCGGAGCGAGCCGACGCGCGTCATTCTTAAAATATCTACAAGACTAACAGTGTCTCTGGCTTTCGTGTGTTATACTGGTGAGTGAAGTTGTTCTGCTATTATTTCTCTGTTTGTTTTTACTTGGAAATTATTCTAAGTGATTGTAAACTTTGAAATTGTGTCTCTGTTTGATTGTGCGGGGACAATATCGTCGTACAGTTGAACTTAGACCTGTGGTGGAATTGCTTTACTGTCAGTTGTGGGGTTAATTTAGTGTTCTATTTATAGTGTAGTGTTATATTTAAATTGTTGTGTATAGTGAAGTTTTCTGTGCTTTGTTTCATGAGTGCCGTCAAGCAATACAAAGACTGGGTCGATGTATGGCTGGTGCTTGGAGATAAGTCTGTGTTTGGTTTTGTAGGGAGTAATTCTTGCAAAACTAAGCTTAGATTATAGCACGTAAAGGAAACTTCACTCGTTTGTTTAGTTGGTCAGTAAAATTGAATTTAGTAATTTTCTATGGGGTTATTTTGTGAAAGTTATAAGCCAGATCATTGTTTGTGACAGACTGTTGTCCGGCTAGGCGCTTCTTCCCTTACGGTGTCAAATAAGAGGCGTTTAGGGGTCTTTTTGTTCCAAGCGGAGGGCTTGGACGCTTTTCTATACTTACAAAAGCGTATTTTCTCACCGGTCTCAAAGAGTCCAACTGTTAGATGGAAGTGAGGACTTTCACGATTGACGAAAGACATTAGGAGTAATCCTTGCTCACTGAAGTCGGCAGTATTTGAGGCTGGGGTCCTATATATATATATATTTATTTACTCGGTGCTCTAGTCCATGCTGGCGTTGGTTGTTGGGGATTTCGGTTGTGATCGATCCACATCTAAGTAAAGTTGATCGCAGCTGGGTCTCTCATGTGGCTGGTACTGGTGTGTCCTAGAATACTGGATATATACACGGATAGGGCGATCTACTCTCTGCTACCCTAGCCCGCGGGCAAGAGCAGAGGGGGGGATAAGAACTCAAGCCTATAGGTTGCCTATCTCAGCTTCGCTGGCTGAACTGTACAGCTTATGGTAGGGATACACTTGTGCATATTTTGAACACAAGATCTATGGTAAGTGACGGTCTGTGTTTCAGATATGCTAGAATAGGGAAAATGATAGGAATAGGGTAGAGTCACACACTATTTCTATAAAAGTAGAGTTCTATTATGATTGGTCTTGGAATATAATTGGTCAACGTGTATTTGTGGAGAAATAATTTAACTACTACTATTTATATGGTTTAAATGGACTTTAAATGTGGTGTTTACTATCTTAAAATATGTGGTAAAACTGGTAATTTATAAAATCTCTTATTATTTAATTTATTTGAGTGAAATTAATAACTGTGGTAGCAATTTCTGATTCTTCATGTAGCATCGAGCCAGTGAGTGTTGCTAACTAGTTTTTCATGGTAAATTCTATCAAGTTGGTTAGGGAAACAAACTATACTTTGGAATAAAAAGCATAGATTTGTTATAGGGCCCAGTGGCATGCGAGCGCCGTCCACTGATGACAAGTCAAAAGCTTCAAGGAGTTACTAGACTTACTTACTTCGTTCTCAGTGGTAGCAACTACTCGGAGCCTTGATGATACATTAGAAGGATCGAGAAGTTATGGTCTATTAGCAGTATTGGGGAAAAGGGGGGTTTAGCTAGTGAAAAGAAACAAAAAAAAAAGGGGTTAGTTTGTAGATAGATAGCCCTTCAGGCTTACTTGCTTAGGATGCCCGATAATGTGGTTTGATTGGGCCTAAGGATTCCAGACGGTATCGCAAGTTCTCACCCCAAACCGGAATCGAAAATAGAGCGTAGCCGATGTTTTCTAAAATATTTTTTAATATTTATTTCATGTATGTTTCACTCACTAACTTTTATTCTAAAATTTCTTCATCACGTCATTAATTTTCTCACATATAACTTTCTAGGCCTAAATCTGATAAAATACTCTTCTATAACACTATATTATTATGCTACAATAACCTTTATTCTTCTTTAAAATATAAATAAATAAAATTTTAAAAATTAGTCAAAAATACAGCTGATACTCATTAAAGGATCTAGGTTATCGCGGTTCACATCGAAGGGTTCTACTTATTCACGCTAGACGATCACAAGGCCAAATTACGGGGTATATTTAAAGGGGGGTTAACTATACTGTTGATTAGTCAAGTAAGTAAATAAGTAAGGTGAGCGGAGGTTTAGTTACAAAACCAACTCATAAAATATCATATTTATAAAAACATGTTGTACCTATTGCGTATCTGTCTTTAATATAATATGTACCTATAAAATATCTGGGCGACCGAGCTTCGCTCGGTCCTATTTTATTATATCACGTCTTTAGATAAAAAAAACTCTTACAAATACAAAAAAAAACTTTCTGGCCGGGATTCGGAACCCTGACACCCGCGATGTGCCTGCGAACATTTAGACAGACCTCTTACGACTGAGATACGCTCAGCCGATGCGCAATTGGCGAAATTAACGACCATATTTTGCGTTTACTAACGCGAAAGAAAAACGCATGAAAACTCGACAATTCGCGTTTTCCGGGATCTAAAGCTAAGCTAGATCGATTTTTCACCCCTGAAGACCCCCACATAACAAATTTCAGCGAAATCGTTAGACCCAGTTTCCGAGATCAGAGAGAATAAATAAACATACAAGAATTGCTCGTTTAAAGGTATAACATTAATTACAATAAATCCAAATTCAATTTTCTGATCACATGTAGTCGAAGTAGGTAGGTATGCGAAATTTAGCTGTCAAAGAAAAGTTGATTCACCCAGCTAAACTATCTAAGTAATAAAGCTAGGCAATTACTGATGTCGCCACCGTGTCCAACCAGCTGTCGTTATCACAGTTTGGATGGTATGGCAATCGCCTGCGAGGGAATAAGTGCTACGACGAGCGATAAGAATTCGCAATGCTATGCAAAATAAGTATACCTACTTATGACCTGAATTTATTTCCCTATCTTTTAACTTATCGCTCAAGTCAAGAGTCACACACGTATGTAGACTTAAATAAAATGGGTAAAATAAGCAACAGCTCTGGTAAAAGACGAACTGAATAATTCATGCAGACAAGCCACTTTCTTTGCAATCAAAGAAAATATGCATTTTTGAGAAACGCACAAAAGTCATTAAAAATAACTGACATTCTTTATAGTGTTTTTATCTGACCCTCAAATTAAAGCATTGGTATATTCTCAGGGTGCGCGTCCAGGGGCGACAAAGTTGCTCGGCGACATACGTATTTGTATGAAAAGTTGCGTCGCTTCGTGAGCGCACTTTCACATTAGCCCAATGGTCGCGACAAAAAAGTCGCTTCGAAAAGTCTTCCGTGGGCGCACCCTTTATCTAAGGAAAAGGTAGATTAGGTCTTGCAATAGTTAATTTAATTTAGGTCGTTCTTCTTTTTCACCGACAATCATAGAAAAAAGGAAAAATGTTCTATGCTGACAATGCAACTTTGCATTGTTGTTTTCCTCGTTTTACGGATTAAAAATTATAACAATAAAATCTGACTCTAAGCCTGAAGACTATTGTTTTATTACGTGTTGGTAATGTAGGTACCTATTATTTGGATTTAATTTACCAGAAAATATTGTGAGAGTGGCCGTTTCCAGCGGCCCGACACGCTCAATGCAACTAGCCCTTGTATTGACCTAACTGATGCTAATACCTAAATAAAAAATACGAACGACCCATTTGTGACGTCCCTCGGGTAGCTTTAAACTATTATTAGCGACGCTCCAACACTCATGCGGTGTTATGCGACGTAAGAGACCACCACAAGGTACCTTTTGCTATGCAATGCCACATTTTTGAAAAGTATCAGTGTGCGATTACCGAATGCCCAAACGCTTCACGATTCGTGAGCGTTTGTGCGTTTTCACATTATCCGATCCGATATGGATGTCGGACCGGTGTCCTATACATTACAGGCGCCATCTTGGACTTTTTCTATTAAAATCCTTCCGACATCCGATATCAGATCGGATAAGGTGAAAACGGCCTTTCGTGAAACGTTTGTGCATTCGGCTACTCACACTGGTGTATACCTATACCTCATTGCGTGCCAGCACCTAGTGTAATGCGTAGGTAACCGTTTAGATACCTTTTTAGTCTTATTGGCGGCGTAGTTCCTCTCCATCTTGTTCTCGGTGATGAGCGGGTCGTGGTAGACCCAGCGCTCGTAGGGCGTGACGATGTCGGAGTCGCGCCGGTAGGTGGCCGTCCAGTTGAACACGTCCGTGGAGCCCGGCCGCAGCGACGCCGTGTGGTACGGGCACTCCAGGTAGTAGAGGATCCAGATCTAACCAAATAACACGAGGTAAGTACATAGGTAGGGACGCTCAATAGATATCGCTAGCGATAGTTACCTATCAAAGCATCTTTATGGCAAACGATAAGTTGAGACGTTTTGCGAGCCGCTATACAAGCAATTGCTGTGTTTCCACGCATTTAATTACATATGGAAACAATATCGCCATTTGGCCGCCACGCCAGGCTTTTGCGTAGCCACCCTAGCCTAATAAATTTTACTTACACTGTAAACTTTGGTAATTTTGGCATATTTACACACACTGTGAGTGTATAACACACTCTTCATACGAATTGTACGATAGGTAGGTATATACTTAAAACCCCGTAATGTGTTATGACACCTACTTACTCATGGTTAATACGTATGTACTATGTACTTACGCGACTTAGAGGCATGTAAACCACAATAATTGGCAGAACACTAACTATATGCTTTTACAAAATGTTGTCTCTTCCCATAGAGACAAACGATAAACGATCAACGGTTTGGGTACTAGATTTGACGACAGACTGTTATCACTGTGGAAGTGAGAGGTCACCTGATTGAGCGGGCGCTTGACGTTGAACGGCGTGTGGTGGTCCTTGAAAAGGATGGCGTCCGCGGAGGCGGCGTCGCGCGCGTCCGCGGACAGCGTGCAGCGGTCCACCGGGCACTTGTTGCGCAGGAACTCCGTGCGCCCGCTCGGCACGCCCCACGCGCCCAGCCCGTTTGCCAGCAGGATCTTCTTTATCGGCACCTCCTCGTCTTTTGGCAGGGTGTACATGAGCTGCTCGACCATCCTGAAAAGAGTTTACTTAGCCGTGAATACGTACTGATACCTACTCAACATGTCCCGACCGTCAGCGACCTTGTTGGTAGATCATTCGGTAAATTTAAACAAAATAGGCGCAAAGAGTAGACTTTCCAGAAATAGTTTGAACTTCGCGCCTGCCTTTTTTTCTACTAAAAAAATGTTTTTTTCAGTATATTATATTCATTTTGAATGGAGTTTTCAATTGATGATATCCAAGGTCTGCCTGTGATTGTCTGATGACTGACAGTACCTATAGAGATTGCGACAAATAAGTAATCCGAAAATATACAAAAAGTATATTTGCTCGACATTTCCTGAAAAATATAGGAAATAGAAATACGGCAGGAAAAAAGTTCTGATAAGCAATTCTTATTAGTAATTGATAAGAGAAAACATGTTAACAAGAATGAATTATTACGACATTAATTGATTTTACAAATAGGTACTTATTAACAACTGTTGGTCTGAAGGTCGACTAATGGTGTAAAGCATAATGGTTTACAACAGAAGCGAATTAGGTTAACCGGCATGGTTTAATAGATTTCTTAAAATAAATATTATATGGCTCGAAGAAAGAACTTCATTGAGGAACACGGCAACAGTATTGATTACATGAACCAGGCCTATTGACGACCCATAAATGTTAAAAATGGCTCTGATCTGAATGCTGACCGCATTTAACTACTTATAAAAACTGGGCTGACACTTATTAAGGAAAATGCCTAACAATTAGGGAGCTAAACCTTTGCCAGTGTTCAACATTCATTACCAATTGTAGTACTTAGAAAAATTAGGGCATTATGACTTAGAAGTGTTAGTAATAGACGTTTCCCCTCACTAGCTCGGAAACAGTTGTTTTGTTTTTTAATACCAGCGGGTAAAAACGCATTTTATCCACTAGTGGGTAAAGTAATTTGACCTTGAATAAAGTCAAATTAACTGCTTTAAAATTGATAAAAGTAGGTGAATCTAGTAATAAAGATGATTTACCACCTGTGGAACTACTGGAAGCAGTGATAAATGCATTTTTTGCGTTGTAGTTTCCTCCTATAGTGAGGGGAAAAGTTTTGTGTTACACTCGGGTGCAAATGTATTTTACTACTCGTGTGTAAAAAAAGTTAAGTCGAACCACTCACTTCGCTCGTGGTTCAACTATAGAATCCTTTCACTTGCTCGTTTTTCAATTCCACACTCGGCGTTAAAATACAACTTTGCCCCCTTGTATAACAAATAACTATTTCTTTGTACAGGTAGGCCTAATTACATACATACCTACTTAAGTAAGTAAATTAAGTTGCTTTGCGTGTAAATGCTATTTGTGTTCGTTAATCTCGTATCTAACTAAGTATGAATTAATGTAACTAGTTATTAGCTAGATAAGCTCCCTTATATTACAGTTAGGTGCCGATAACGAGTTAATGAGGAACTCTTTTTCATTATTTAAATACCGTAGGTATACCTACCAGAAATAAAGCAAGCACTAGCTGCTAACTGTGTTCACCACTTCACGCTACATCATAGCCGATTTCGATTTCAGCGGCATTATGTTAGGTATAATGTTTTTACTATAATTTGATTATGGTTTTGATCGTGTTATGTTAAGACAATCGTATCGATTGCATGGTACTCTGACAATCGTATCGGTTGCATGATTTGGAGGTCACTAAATTAAAAGAGAATATGGTTAAATTATTATAATAACCCCTTGTATATCAGTCAGTAGGTTTTTCTGGGGCGGCATTAGATAATGGAACTACTGAAGTATAATAATCTGATTATGGTTTTGATTGTGTTATGTTATGATCCGATTCTGACTATCGTATCGATTGGAGGTTACTACATTAGAAGAGCCGCTAGATAAAACTATTATATTTATACTCTTTTGATATGAATATATCTAGGTATAATAGGTAGGTACATAGTGTACATACCTATATTGGCCTGCTGGTTAGCTTGACACATTGTGCAGTGTACAGTACAACATAGGTTACAACAGGCGTTGTGCGGTTTCTGCCACGGTAACTGCTCATCCCGTATCTGATGAAACCCAGCACTGTGTCAACGTCAGACGAACACGCCACGCACAGTTTACGGATAAGTTAAGTGGTCCTCAACAGTGCGGGTCAGAGTACCAAAATAACCTTTTATTTTAATACCCCCGAGGAACACAAAAAACAGCACTGCGCGCTATACGTTGGGCGTGACTTGCACACTTGCCTGTCTTCGCCCGGCGCATCCTCGGGGAACAGCCTGGTGTTGTGCGGGTCGGTCTGCCACGGGCGCTGCTCGCCGCCCTTCATGAACCACGGCCGGTGAGCGACGTCCGACGCGTCGTCCGCAGCCGCGGCGACATCCTCGCTTTCCGCGATTTCATTTAGCGCGTTCTGTAAAGTACAAATTTATTATATAAGTATATCAATAGAACTCAGTGCGAACATCGAGTGCCTTAAACGGAGGGAGCCGTTACGCGCCTTAGTCCGTTTTCACATTATCCGATCCGATATCGGATGTCGGAAGGATTTCAATAAAAAAAATCCAAGATGGCGCCTGTAATGTGTGGGATATCTGTCCTACGGTATACCCTTGAATCGCCGACAGACACTTGTTCGAATATTATTTCAAAGACCACATTTCAAATAATTTCATTTCATCGACAGTTCATATCGTAGAACAATCGATACAAGTAAAATGAAACTGTAGACGTTTATTTCGTAGATAAGTTATTCCGAGCATATTAGGTACTTTATATCGTGGTAAGGTCAGTGTGGGGAAGACCGTCTACCCGGAAAGACCGTCTATTGACTATAAGTTTTTTGTTTATATGTGACAATCCATAAGAAAAGGGCCCTTATGGCGGTTTCTAGTTACGGAGATATCGACGTTTTTGTAAAATCGTTCGAAATTATCGATTTTTGAATTTATGCAAAATAGTAAAATATACGAATAGACGTGCAATTGTAGCTTGGTTTCAGTAGTGTACGTTAAGTATTTCTATATTAAAATTCAGCTCAAAGTTTAGTAGAAAAGGGCCCTTATGCCAGAGCGCGTTCGAAAATATGAAAACTGTTGTTAAAAAATGTTGTAATTACTTACAACTTTCGTTTATAAGTTAGTTTATGTTATATAGGTACGATTCAATGAAGTACTTTGATACCTAATTTAAAAATTACCCGATTTAGGTACCTAGTCGTCACTTTAAAATAAAAAAGTTTATTCTTACCGTAAACTGCTGCAACATTGCCCCGTGGCTTCAACTTAAGGAAACAAACACTTTATTTATAAATGCAATTATAGGCACAGTTGATGCCAATGTTGCAGCAGTTGACGGTACGTAGTTTATGAATGGTCCCTTATTGGTGACATTATCGGTGGTAAGATGTGTTTTCATCCGATATACTAAGTGTCTTAAATAATTAAAAAACAAATATTAAGAATTACAAATCGATCTGGTAGGTACTGTGTGAATTAATAATTATAATAAACGTTTTATGAGAATTACTGATTAATGATCAAGATTTTAAGTTTACTTCATATAACATTTTTTCTTTGGTATTCTGTTATAATACAAGATAAGTAACTAAAATAATAAAATACATTAGCAATGAGTAATTTTTATCTGTGATGGTCATAAGGGCCCTTTTCCCAAATGTATGGGAGTCAATAATTTGTGATTTTTATGTAACTTTAAAAATTTATAAATAAAAAAATAAGACATGCAGAATAATTCTGACACTTTAGTTATAAATGTGTAGACTGATTAAATATAATTTAGAAGTCTCTATACGAAAATTATTATTATTATAGGAGCAGATGTTAAATATTCTAATTGTGATATTCTGATTAAAATATACATATTTAATGAACCATGGGATTTTATTTCTATCCTTAAATGTAAGTTGAAACATATATAACTATGTACTATAGTTCAGATAGCAACATATTAGAAGAAAAGCCAAAAAAATATGTTTTCCTAATTTTTTTCTTATAAGCGACTTGCCCTAATCAAAGCTCGATTTTTCATGATCTGGAAGTCGATGAAACACAATCACAACTGATTCTCAAAGAAATGTACCTTGAGATACACAATCAATCGTCATCTATGTAACTTCCAATGGGAACACCCTTAAAGTGAGTTTCAAACTTCTTTTCACGTTTTCTCAAAAGTGCAATACTTAGCATGTGTATGCTTGATGATTTTTTTAAAAAAAAGTACGTGGCCTAGGGCCATGATTTTTTTTGTATTAGATAGCTTATTTAATGCAGATTTAGGATCTGTGCCTAACTCAATACCTGCCATAAGGGCCTTTCTGTGATGGATTGTCACATTTAATAACCGTTCTTTCTGACTAGTACTATTAATCTACTGAAAACGCGCTCAATTTCTAGTTTTATGTTCTGAAATATGTAACTTAGAAATTGTGCCTACTCAGAAAGTCCGGCATAAAAGAGAAAGGCAAGACCGGCATATGATAAACAAGGAGTTGCCAACCTTTTTTAGGCTTTATTGGAAATAAGTCGATAGGAAGAGAATGGAAGCGTTTGAAATGTGGTGCTGGAGACGAATGGAGGGAATTAGTTGGAGAGATAAGATTACGAATGAGGAGGTGTTACGAAGGGTAAATGAAAGACGAGCCATCCTGAAAACGATTGAAAATAGACGCGGAAAAATGATCGGACATTTGATGCGACACGACCACTTTTTTATTACTATTCTGGAGGGATGGATTGGACGTAAGAGAGGTCGAGGAAAGCCCAGACGCAGCTACATGGACCAAATAAAAGAAAAAGTAGGGGCCATGTCGTATCAAAGTGTCAAAGAGCTGGCACAGGATAGAAAAAGCTGGAAAATACTCCACCGACAAGAGATTAACTCTTAAGTTTATGATGATGATAAACAATATCAATATATAGGTAAGGTACGTTTACGGCTTATGTATGATAGTTGTACCGTTTTTGATTTTAACTTCCAAATACAGTTTTGATAATGGTGTTACTAAAATCATTCGAAAGTATTAAATAAAAATAATTGGAAATCTGACATTGCTGACTGTCACTCTGACATAAAAGTTGTCATGGGTGTCATCAATAGATTTTCGGGGGTCCTGATTTCAAAATTAAACACCACTTTGGAATCTGACATTGCTGACTGTCACTTCGACACAAAAGTGGTCATGGGTGTGGTTAAACAGGTTCTCGGGGATGCTGATTCCAATAACCAATACAGCCAAAAATACTGTTTGATGACACCCATGACCACTTGTAAGTCAAAGTGACATTCAGCAATGTCAGATTTCCATTTTATCATTAATTTTGAAATCAGCACCCCTGAAAACCTATTTGACGACGCCCATGACGACTCTTGTGTCAAAGTGACAGTCAGCAATGTCAGATTCCAGATTGGTCATTAATTTTGGAATCAGCACCCCCAAGAACCTACTTAACCACACCCATGACCACTTTCGTGTCTAAGTGACAGTCAGCAATGTCAGAGAAAAGCGGTGTTTAATTTTTAAATCAGCACCCCCGAAAACTTATTTGACGACACAGCAGACGAATTTTGTGTCAAATTGTCTGTCAGAAATGTCATGATTTCAAATTATTCATTAATTTTGGAATCAGCAACCCCGAAAACCTATCTGACGACACCTATTACAATAAGAGTTCAATCGCCCGTTTTAGATTCACGACCCGTATATGAAATATTAAAGGCCTTGCCTGGATCAGAGATAGGTATTAATCGATTAACTTTTTATCAGACTTATTAATCGTCTTATTTTAATCGTTAATCGTTAGTCGATTACTTTTTGTCCAACTCTGGTAGTGACTATAGCAAAACCAAGCATTGCTAAGAAATGTTACCAAACAAATTCATGTATCCTAATATCGTACCTATTACCTTTTCTTAATAACAAAGTTTCAAAAACAGATAAGTAGTCGACTGTAATATCGTGACTAAATTGGATTCGCAGGTGTTCGTTGGAAAAACAGTATTATGCAATATCCGGACCTGAAAAGAAAAGGTTATGAACCCCATCTACGGGACATATGCCGGTCTTGCCTTATAAATAGAAAAATGCTTATATGTTCAAAATTTCAACGTTATTTTATTAATTATGTAGCACATTCTGCCCTGTTATTACGTAAAATAACAATGATCATGACTTTGGAACCTAGTCTCATATGAAATTACGCGACAACAAGCACTAGACGGTCTTTCCGTGCTCATCGCAGGAGGACGGTCAACCCGCCGAGCCTTAAAAAATGTGATTTTTATGACTTAAAAGCATAGCTGGGCACCGTTAATCAAATAGTTAACTTCGTTAATCGCTAATCCGTTACTAAAAAAGTTAACTTCGTTAATCGTTAAAGCGATACATTTCGACAAATTTAACGTAAGTTAAAGTTAATCGTTAATCCGTTAACACGTGAAAAAAAAATAACTTTTCTTTAAATATTTAGTTGCATCACTATCCAATATACCGTATTATATTTCTGTAAAAGGCCGAAGTACAGCTAGCCTGTTGAACTCTAGGCTGCAGTGATCGCCTGAGCTACTGCCAAGAGCTGTGTCAGGAGAGATGCTGGCGGTGACGGGACTGTTGTGGCACTTTGGGCGGTAGAGGCTAGGGAAGCGAATGTGGTCGTAAATAGGGTTCGAATTTGCTGCCCTATCACTACAACAGTCGCCATGGTAAAGCTTAGGATTCACCGAATCAAAGTTAGTAAAAGCAAATACACGTGAAGAATACTTTTTTAGGTAATATTTCGGACTTGTAGCAATCGACATCGGTAAAACCTAGGATTTACCGGCAAATCATAGGATTTGCCGTACTTCGGGCTTTTATATGTTTTTCGCAGCGCAGATGGCGCCTGTGCCCTACTAGATTAACGATTAACGGATTCGGAGAAATTTAACGGAAGTTAACGAGTCCGTTAACATTTTTTCAAGTTAACTTAAAAGTTAATCCGTTAATCGAAATGTTAACTTCGTTAATTAACGATTAACGGATTAACGAGTTAATGCCCAGCTATGCTTAAAAGTACCTTATTTCACCAAAATGCTATAAAAGCTTTGTAAAATATAATATTTGCTATCCCGTAGGACCATGCGCATTACGCCAGACTACATTAATTATAGACTTTTTTCCACTCAAACTTTATTTCAAATAAACTATGCCGGTCTTGCCCGCACTGACCTTATTTCGTTTCCTACATCCGATATCGGATCGGATCATGTGAAAAGGTGTTTTTTACACGGTGTCAGTAATCGCCTACGAGTTTCATTATATTTCAGCATTTGCTTGGTGTCCAGATATTGCATGCGAGTTTGTAGTTTGTACGCCGTATTAATGAGCCATAAAGGAAAATAAATGTTATAACCTGGAGATGAGCTTCCTCGCGCAACGGCGACGGCTGAGCGGGTGCGGAGGGCACGCGGGCATGTGTGATGGGCGGCGGGCGCGGCAGCAGCATCAGCGCCAGCGCCGTCAGCGCCAGCGGCAGCAGCAGCGCCACGCGCCGCAGCGCCCGGGACACTCGCGCCCACATTCTGCCCGCTGCTTTAACCGCCACTCTATGAAATATATATAAGTGTGGTCTGAGTGGACGCTCCGAACGGAGATGGAACGGAGCGTTCGGCGTGGCGTGTAATAGCGGGGCAGGCGAGCGTGCTCCCACCCTATGCAACGTACGAGTATGCACCCTAGGCACCATATGCAGCAGGATACTTGTATGAGCTTCAATTGTTTGACATACACGCCGTACGCCCCGCCCCGCTGCAAGTCTAATATAAAAAAATAAAATAAAATTCATTTATATCAAGCTAATTATTGCTCTGCACTATATAAGCGTGCACTCAGGCCTTACAGTAACACAACGTATTAAATGTTCATTGGGATGATAATAAACCCAGTCAAATATTATGTTTTATGGTAATCCAATAGATTTACTTACTTCTGTTGTAACTAATAAATTCGTTTTAATTATTTTCATGATAAAATAATATTAAAGACGACATATAAAAATATAAAATTAATTATAAAAAACGACATTGTATAAATTATTATCAAATCACAGTTGACAGGCAATTTGTCAACGTTGAAGTTATATGTCAATTTGTAGAGGTACGGACACCAAATAACGAAACGTCGCAAGCACTATTATAGTTTATTTTAAAGTGACTGCCATCTGAATTTTCATACCAGAGGGTAGGTTGGCTAGGCCTTATCGGGATTAGTCCGGTTTCCTGGCGACGTTTCCCTACATGATATGATAATTCGTACCTTACATAAATTTCTAAAAATCAGTGGTAAGAGCCTATATAGTTCTGTTACTTTATTGATTATCTAATCTTTTTCGAAGTTATCTCTTGGTGGTTATATTATTACACAAATATAGGTTTAGGTACCTACTGAGTACTGACCTCTATACTACAGTCTGCCATGCCTATAGATGTGGTATCCGCCCCCTTGCGTCCATTATCGCCATGATTCTTATGACATCTGGAAGTAAAATTTAAATTGTGAAATTTAAATCGAACCTAAATGAAGGACAAACATTTCAACCTACTTACTAAGCTTTAGGTACGGTAATATTATTAAATATAGGTTTAGGTATTTTAATGTTCTAACAGACTACGAGTTCAACACAGTTTGTTGAATCACTTTTTATTGGCATTCGTCCCTATAACTTAATTACTGGTTCTTAATAACAAATTATACCTTTTCTGTCCTTTCCTATTTAATACTTTTCATTTCTTACTGTGCTTAATACCTTTTCTTCACTGCTAGGAAGGATCAAAGTGACACTTTTCGGTTCTAAGACACTATATGTAACTTTTTTTGTATTCATGTTTTTTGTACTAATTTCTCCTTAATAACAAAATTGTTTACACCTTAGACGTTTGCACTAAGCTGATTCTATTTTAGAATTCCTCGGTGTCGCCAATATTTTTATTATTATTATTTATATGCCATTTTGCTCCCTCGTGAGTGACAATCAAGTATTCGGAAAAATAATAAAAACATACAAACTTACACAGGTATTTGTTTAGATATAATTTTTAAGAAAAAAAAAACCGTCGCCTTTTGGGTTCTGGTAAAAGCTACTTGCGAATGTTGGATTATGTAGAAATGTGTAAGTATTTTTTAAAACTGCTTTTAATGCTTTCATTATTAGATGGCAACACAAATGAATATACGTATAACGTTAAGGTTTGAGGAGTTTCCTCAATTCCTCATGAATCCGATTATATTATAAGAAATCGAAGCTTGACAAACTTTGACTTCAAAACTTATGCTTAACAAACATAACTAAATAAATGTCACTGTTCTGAACTTAAATGCATGTTTTTCTTACAAAAATACCAAAGTCACTATGAGTGTGCCGTTCAGGTTTGAGGAGTTTGGTTCTGGCCATCATCAGCAGTTCCACTGCACCAAATGTCACTGTTCTGGACGAAAGTGCATGCTGTTCTTATAAAAATACCAAAGTCACTATAAGCGTGCCGTTCAGATTTGAGGAGTTCGGTTCTGACCATCATCAAAAATTCCACTGCACCAAATGTCACTGTTCTGGACGAAAGTGCATGCTGTTCTTATAAAAATGGCAAAGTCACTATAAGCGTGCCTTTCAGATTTGAGGAGTTTGGTTCTGGCCATCATCAGCAGTTCCACTGCACCAAATGTCACTGTTCTGGACGAAAGTGCATGCTGTTCTTATAAAAATACCAAAGTCACTATAAGCGTGCCGTTCAGATTTTGAGGAGTTCGGTTCTGACCATCATCAGAAATTCCACTGCACCAAATGTCACTGTTCTGGACGAAATATAAAAATACCAAAGTCACTGTAAGCGTGCCGTTCAGATTTGAAGAGTTCCGTTCTGGCCATCATCAGCAGTTCCACTGCACCAAATGTCACTGATCCGTACCTAAATGCATGCTGTTCCTTTAAAAACACAAAAATCACCATATGTATGCCTTTCAGATTTGAGGAGTTCCCTCGATTTCTCCAGGATCCCATCATCAGAACTGGGTTCTGAGAAAAATGGGACCAATCTGTATGCATATACATTCAATCAAAAAAAAAAATTTCAAAATCGGTCAAGTAACGACGGAGATATCGAGGAACAAACATAAAAAAAAAAAAAAAAAAAAAAAAACATACAGACGACTTGATAACCGTCCTTCTTGAGATATGAGGCGACGGTTAAAAAAGATACCGATGGATCAAAAATACAAGATTAGTAATTATATCTTATGTAAATAGTTGCAGGTACCGTATCTAAATCCGAGACCATATGTGATACGCGATAGATAAGCAATAATGAATTTATAGGATACTGTTGATATGATAATGATTAAAGTAGGTCGGCCCTCAAAAGGCAGGTATTATCGGAGGGTGTATGAACTTGACTCGCCTGGTTAAGACTCAGATGCTAACTACAGTACCGCTTGTCGTCTGCACATACATGTTAAAAACCCAGATACAAGTACGTACCTAAGTAATTGCATGACAATACTCTCGTTACAATAAAATGTACGTCGTTGCTCGTCGTATCAATAGGTATTTATTCAGTAATAACAAGTGATGTTAATTTCCAATACAATTGAATACATGTTTTATGTTTCTAGATTACTCTGAGTAAATAGAGTTCGTAAGCGAACATTGCAATTGCACCGACTAGATTGGAACCAATAAAGTGAGTTAAATAATAACGATTAACGTCATATTTACATAGTGATATTAAGAATATTATGATATTAATTGTGAATTGTGACATTGTCACACTTTGACAATGTCAGCGCAAATACGATGCAGAGTTAATTTGGCTGACTCTACGACTTAGGTCGATTGTCTTGTTTATAGGATAGAATAGAAACATTTGCATGCCACAAACCTGTTACATATAATTTGTGGTTGCATAAGTACAGTAGTGGCCAACAATCACAGACCAACCCCTATAGACATCCATTACAAGACGACTCGCGGTCGCCAGCCTTCCTAGTATTTGCACTGATATAAGCGCGGGCGCTCGCCGTGCCCGATCAGTAGCGACCAAGTAACAGACCCGAAAGCAGCGCGTGTTTTTCGCAGTAAAAAAAATGAAAAAGGGTATTTTGATGTCTTAAAGATGTCCACCTGTAGTGTGAAATGGTGTGGAAAGGTAACAAGAAGCTCAAATTTAAAAACAGACGTCATTACATTCCACATAAAAGTCATATTTATAATTTATTCAGAGCCGGCATAGGTCAACTTACATTGGCCACTTACGCGTCAGTAGAGGGACAGTCCCTTTCATTTGGCGCGACTGCCCGCCGTCCTTGAAACGGCCAATCACAGCGCGCTTAACACATTCCCCGCCCGCTCCTCGCACCCCTGGCACTGGTGACTCGTATCGCGAACAAAATATACAAGAATGCTACTCTATAGGAGGTTCTCTGTGCCAACAATTAGAGATGGGTAACTCCCCAGGTAAATACCCGACGGTGGGTATTTACCGGGTAAATACCCGATATTTACCTACCCGCGGGTAAATACGCGGGTATTTTCATTTTTCTTCAAAATTTGACGTTTTTAAATGGTGTTTGGGCTAAAATAGATTAATTTAAGTCAGTCTTTGTAATTGTACACATAATGTTTATTCAAATTGGGAACGAATAGGTTGCTATGAGATAAAATGTGATTTTAGTGTATCACTCCAACTATAAAAATCGTGTAATATCATTCTCTGACATACGGAAATAATTTCAAATGCTTTTAGTATAAATTATAAGTCTGATAAATTAAAACTGTAAATAAAAATATGTGAATAAAAATATTTTAAAAATCTCTTTTTGAAGCTCATAACTCATACATAGTATGTTTTATGACAAAAATGCATATAAACTTTTTTGTAGGAAATTGTGTCTACTTTAGTTCGTACATACAATACTTTTCGATATTAATGATAGTTTCCATGAAATATGAAAAAAATACATTTTACCCCCCCTAACCCCACCATAACCCCCTCCAACCAGTACTAGGAAGTTTTTCTTTATCGTATAAATACGACTATTTAATGCGATCTAAAAAGCACACATAAAACATTTTTTTTTAATTATTTTTAAAAATATACATTAAAACTTCTGTAAACTTAATTGTATATTAGACTGAACAGTTTGGTTTTAAATTGTGTATAATAATTACAACCCCTAACTTAGTATTTATCTCCATTTTAACACAAATCAGCATGTCCAACATGAAATGAATCTACCCGTCAATTTGGGTAGATACGGGTAAATACCGGGTAGATAGGTATTTACCGGGTAAATACCTGGGTGGGTAGATTGGGTATTTACCCACGACCCATCTCTACCAACAATAGATTAAAAAGTAGGTAATTGATTGTTTGTATGAACGTGTAAATATAGTGTAAGCACCTGTAAGCGACGTAAGTATGTTGGTTTGAAGATTGCATAATTTACTAGTACTTACAAATTCATGATGGAATTGATGGATACCGGATTAGAGCGAATATTTCCGAAAATCTTAACAATATCAAAAATGGATTATCGTAAACAGTTAAACACATATCTTATACTATTAAACGAGCAATTCTTGTATATTTATTTATTTATTTATATATACCGACGATCTCGGAAACCGCTCTAACGCGAATTTTCGAGTTTTCATGAGTTTTTCTTTCGCGTTTGTAAACATAAAATATGGTCGTTAATTTCGCCGCGCGCGCTTCGATTCCGCTTAGCTCAGTCGTACGAGGTCGGTCTAATGTACGCAGATAGATCGTAGGTGTCAGGGTTTCGAATCCCGGCCAGAAATTAAGTTTTTGTTTTTTTTTTGTTTTTGTATTTATAAGAGTTTTTTTTTATCTAAAGACGTGATATATTAAAATAGAACCGAGCGAAGCTCGGTCGCCCAGATATTCATTTTTAAATACCTATCCAACATTACAGGTTGCTACAGGTTGAAATGAAAAAAAAAACACTCCCCTCTTTACGTGTAGGAGAGGGGGGGGGGTTCCCTAATAATAAAACCACTTTTTATATTACCTTTGTCGGCGTGATTGACATAATTACATATTGGTACCAAATTTCAGCTTTCTAGTGCTAACGGTCTCTGAGATTATCCGCGGCTGGCCGGACGAACAGACATGGCGAAACTATAAGTTGACTACGGAACCCTAAAAACCCCAAGTGGACGAAGCTGGGCGGAAAGTAGCACAATGACAACGACACCACGATATTTTGATTTTCGAAACTAGGCAGCAAATTATTATTTTTTTGGATTGATGATTCAATCTCATTCGCTTGCTCATTTCTGAATATAAACACTAAACAGTATCGCTAAACAAAAACAATCTTGCACTACAAACAAAACAACTACCTACTATAGGTATATCGTTTTCAAGAAATGTATAGGTAGTGAATGATATTTTGAATTGCCATCAATACTAGTAGAAAGATGAATTAATTAATTAGGTATGTAGACAGTTAAGTCACATAACATAACATACATAATGGCAAACGTATTGATATCATTTAAACAACATACAAGCGGAAGTTTATTTTAATTCATGAATTGGTAATCAACTTGCTTATAATCAATTACTGAATAAAGTTTCGGTATTACTTTTACCTACTAATCATAAATTTAAATCAAATATACCATCCAGCTTTGCGTATCAAATTAAAATTTGTATGAAATTACTTTGTACCTACCTACTCTTTTGGATTCAATGCAACTTTGAAATTTGTTTCTGAAGTAAATAGGTATCAATTGGTGTGGTGAAAATAAATACTTATTATGAATTAAAAATCTCCTTTCTCAAGTCGATTAAAATGGTATGACGTTAAACTGAATTATGAAGAATAATTTAAGGTAAGAATCATTTTTGTCAACGGTACCTATTTAAAGTCATCAAGACAAGCAAATCGTCACTACTTTAAAAAAACTTGTATCTTCGTCTGTCAATGAAAAGAAAATTGTAGTAAGTATGTATGGAATGCATATAGACTTACTGCGTTTTAACTTTGAGAAACAGCGTGAGATACGAGATTTTTAGGGTTCCGTAGTCAACTAGGAACCCTTATAGTTTCTCCATGTCTGTCTGTCCGTCCGTCCGTCAGTCCGTCCGCGGATAATCTCAATAACCGTTAGCACTAGAAAGCTGAAATTTGGTACCAATATGTATATCAATCACGCCAACAAAGTGCAAAAATAAAAAATGGAAAAAAATGTTTTATTAGGGTACCTCCCCTACATGTAAAGTGGGGGCTGATATTTTTTTTCATTCCAACCCCAACATGTGATATATTGTTGGATAGGTATTTAAAAATGAATAAGGGTTTACTAAAATCGTTTTTTGATAATATTAATATTTTCGGAAATAATCGCTCCTAAAGGAAAAAAAAGTGCGTCCCCCCCTCTAACTTTTGAACCATATGTTTAAAAAATATGAAAAAAATCACAAAAGTAGAACTTTATAAAGACTTCCTAGGAAAATTGTTTTGAACTTGATAGGTTCAGTAGTTTTTGAGAAAAATACGGAAAGCTACGGAACCCTACACTGAGCGAGGCCCGACACGCTCTTGGCCGGTTTTTTAAAAGTAGTGACGAAATACTTGTTACTAAAGATCTAAAGGCCATGCCAGTTCCGACGGGATACACGGGATAATCAAAATGACAAACGGCCTGATTTTTTTTTGTTATATAATAATATCAATTTCCTTATTTACAAGAACAAATTAACCGTTATTTATTTAAAAGTTAAAAATAATTGTAAAATGAGGTTGGCTGGTATATAAGGTGGCCACGATTCCCAGCAATGGACGCAGAGGAAGACTAGCGTGAAGAGGCAGTGATGGCCGCGGAAACAAGCTGCAATTTCAGGAGCAGACAAGGGTGAGTAGCCGAATGGCAGAAACGCTCACGAAACGAAACGCTCGTAGATATCTATCTCTATCGCTCTTGCGTATTGGCGCGACAGAGCCAGACTACCTTTCGCGGCGTTTCGTTTTCGTTTCGCGTCGCAGAAATGCCATTCGGCTACAGCACCAGGGTGCGTAGCCGAATGGCACAAACGCTCACGAAACGAAACGCTAGTAGATATCTATCTCTATCGCTCTTGCATATTGGCGCGACAGAGCCCGACTAACTGGCGTGGCGCGGCGTTTCGTTTTCGTTTGGCGTCGGAGAAATACCATTCGGCTACGGGGCCAGTAACGCCGTGTGCGCACTTGCATAGGGAAGGAGACAGTTGCGTCGCAGGCTTGTCGCCGAACCCGCAGACAAAAAAGTTGCGTCGCAACGTGGGCGCACTTTCATACTAGCCCATAGACCGATGATGTGAGCGACAAAAAAGTCGCTGCCAAAAGTTGTCCGTGTGCGCGCTCTCTAACCCTCTATACAAAGAGTAAATTTTTTCTTCAACTGGATATTGGGACACTTTCACACTAACACTACACGTATGTGTGTATAAATTGTACATAAATGCTCAAGGTATAATTTTATTATAATTATTAATTTCTATTAAGTAGGTAACTACTAATCACCAATTATTTTCCTGTTAAAGTAACTCGGAATGTTAAGTTATATGTGACTTTTAATACACATATAGCTAAGTACATCTAAGTACATCGCCGCGAGATAGATGACACGTCTTTGTCTAATTGTATTAATGTAAGGACAGGTAAACACTTAGTAGTAAACACTTTATTGTACAGAACAAATTACATGCACAGAGAATAATTATAACGGTTATGTACAAAGGAGAGCTTATCCCTTTAAGGGATCTCTTCCAGTATAACTTGTATGTTGTATATAGTTCTTAGAATAACTGAGAACATCTAAGTAATTATAATATTTGAGTAGGTAGTAGGTACCAATACCTAATCTTTTCTGAGCAGCTGTAAATATTTCTAAAACTTAGGCATGGTCCATATGATCCATTTATTACATTTAAATTGTGTCTTTTTATTGGCACGTAAATTTATTTATTTATTTATCTTATGATTTAGAATCTTACATATGATGATGCGAATTACAACATTTACAACATAAATAAGAAAGTGTTTTATGTGTTGTGTTTGTTTGATATTCGCTCCTAACCGCCGCCTCCACCTTTCGCTTGCTCAGGTGCAAGAGCAGCTAAACAACAACTTATAAAACAAATAGCCATTTCAATTACTAAGACAGCGTTATTAGCACCGTTTTAGGATAATAATTTTTATCAACAGTCAATTAACGATGAAACAGAAACACTAATCTAGAGTCTGATAATAGGTAAACACGCAATGTACGAGTAGGTGTCATGCTTTATTGTCCTTTCATTTCACATCACTATTAAGGTAACCAATTAATCATCATAATTTCAAAACTTTCATATGATATATTAAATATCGTTTGTCAAATTCTAATGAGTACTTTAGAAGTTATGAGGGAACAGATGAACATACATACATAACCACATACCGGTCAAAATCATAACCCTCCTTTTGCGTTGCTGTAGTCAGGTAAAAATGCCTTCTATGTACCTATTTCTACGAAGGAGTATCTGTACGAGTATTGCAATATCGTCACTACTTTTAAAAAAACTTGTATCTTCGTCTGTCAATGAAAAGAAATTTGTAGTAAGTATGTATGGAATGCATATAGACTTACTGCGTTTTTACTTTGAGGAACATCGTGAGATACGAGATTTTTTAAAAGTAGTGACGATATACAGATACTCCTTCGTAGAAACACCGACCGTAGGTAATAATGAATTTCCAGAGGTAATTAAGTAGGTATTCTTAGTTATCAGTTTTACAAGGGGGCAAAGTAGTTGCTTAACCGTTACCGTTATTGCTAATATTCATACCAGAGTAAGCGAGAGAGTGTACAAGTTTCTAATGGGGTGGCAAGTTGGCAACGCGCATGTGACACTGTTTGAGTTGCAGGCGTCCATAGGTTACGGTGACCGCTTTACATCAGGCGGACCGTATACTTGTTTGCCACCGACGTAGTATATATAAAAAAAAAAGCGAAAATTTTAATATTGAACCACGAGCGTAGTTAGTGGTCCGAAAAGTGGAGCGTTGCAAGGGTTTCAAGGTACATACGAAGGTAAAACAAATTTTGCCACAGAGTGAACACAAAATTTTTCACCACACCAATAAATCCAGCAATTTAATTAACATTTGTATGATTCAAAAGTTAAAATTTGTATGAAATTACTTTGCTCTCTTGTGGATAAAACGCAACTTTCTCATGCGTTTTTGAAGAATGAATAAATGGTGCGCCTATTTTGTACATAGACATGGGCTTTGTAAATTGTATGAAGTTACGTCAAACCTATTTGTAATAATTTAACAACCGTAACAACTTAGCAAAGCATTAAACACCTGGATATACATTTTATGAATCAAGGCCATTCACATATTCAACAATACAATAGGTAAACCGTTTTGTGCTGCACGCAATATAGAAAGCTACGTTTTCAATATTTCAGAAATATGTAAATAATACTTCATCGGTGGGATCCACGTGGGATCGAAGGAAATCTTTAACGGTACCTACTCATGTACCTTTATTTACGTATAGCAGGCCTGTCCCACTCGCGCGTGTAGGTATCGAACTGTAAGTACTCCTCGTGAGGGGCAAATCAGTAGGGACTCACGGGCGAGCGGTGACGCACGCGCGAGAGTTAGGTTTTTAGGGTTCCGTAGTCAACTAGGAACCCTTATTAGTTTCGCCATGTCTGTCTGTCCGTCCGTCCGCGGATAATCTCAGTGACCGTTAGCACTAGAAAGCTGAAATTTGGTATCAATATGTGTATCAATCACGCCGACAAAGTAGTAAAATCAAAAGTGGGAAAAAAAGGTTTTGTTAGGGTACCCCCCCTACATGTAAAGTGGGGACTGATTTTTAGGGTTCCGTAGTCAACTAGGAACCCTTATAGTTTCGCCATGTCTGTTTGATATGAAACTGCATACAGTCTCTTGAACAGATCGGCACGAAAGTCTGCTGAAGCTGCGCCAATCCATCTATTAGCTTTGCTACATGTTTTATTATTACTCTGCTCAACAGAGGACGGGCATTATGTATAATTCCCGGGCGAAATTAAGCTATTCGGTATGTTATTATCACTTTGCCTAACAGAGGATCGGCATTATGTATAATGCCCGGGCAAAATTCAGCTATTCGGTGTGTCTTTTGCATATCTCTGGATCGTGGACATGCGTGGACCTTTGGGAGGCATGCGTGGGGCCAAAGCCAACAGCACAGACGCCTTTTAAGACATTTTAATCTAAAGGCAAGGGATACACGTGGCGGATACCACCCCGAGCGCACAATATGATATAATACAACCGTAGATGGTCCCCGCCAGGTGCAAAGACTATTGCAGTGCAGCACTTTTGTGCTACGATGGGAGCTAAAGTCGTGGGTTATTTTTTTTTAAGTTGGATGAACTGGATAGAGGGCTATGGGAGGAAACTATCGGGCACCTGGCAATAAGTCTCACAATTGTAAAAGACAGGCGGTGACTTGCCAACTCATTGAGTAGGCCCTGCAAAACGGCCGCACACACGGTGCGACAACAGAGCAACACTTAAAGAGTGGCTGAAAGGTTGTCGAGAGGTGAGACTGCGGTAGCCAGATTCCGGTGATCCGTTCAGCAGGCCGCCGACGTTATGACACTTTCCCATTTATAATATTAGGTTATTATTACTTTTCCCAACAGAGGATGGGCACTTTGTATAATGCCCGGGCAAAATTCAGCTATTCGATATGTTATTATCACTTTGCGCAACAGAGGATGGGCATTATGTATAATGCCCGGGCAAAATTCAGCTATCGGATGTGTTATTATTACTTTGCCCAAGAGAGGATGGGCATTATGTATAATGCCCGGGCAATTTAATTATTTGAATAGTTATTATCAAACTGCCCACTCACAATGGGCATTATTCATAAGGCATTATGTATAGTGCCCGATTTATCACTTGGTCCATAACATGTATATCAATCATGCCAACAAAGTGCAAAAATAAAAAATGGAAAAAATGTTTTATTAGGGTACCCCCCCCTACATGTAAAGTGGGGGCTGATATTTTATTTCATTCCAACCCCAACGTGTGATATATTGTTGGATAGGTATTTAAAAATGAATAAGGGTTTACTAAGATCGTTTTTTGATCATATTAATATTTTCGGAAATAATCGCTCCTAAAGGAAAAAAAAGTGCGCCCCCCTCTAACTTTTGAACCATATGTTTAAAAAATATGAAAAAAATCACAAAATTAGAACTTTATAAGGTCTTTCTAGGAAAATTGTTTTGAACTTGATAGGTTTAGTAGTTTTTGAGAAACATACGGAAAACTACGGAACCCTACACTGAGCGTGGCCCGACATGCTCTTGGCCGGTTTGTTTTTTTCATTCCATCCCCAACGTGTGATATATTGTAGGATAGGTATTTAAAAATGAACAAGGGTTTACTATAATCGTTTGTTGATAATATTAATATTTTTGGAAATAATCGCTCCTAAAGGAAAAAAAAGTGTGCCCCCCCCTCTAACTTTTGAACCATATGTTTAAAAAATATGAAAAAATCACAAAAGTAGAACTTTATAAAGACTTTCTAGGAAAATTGTTTTGAACTTGATAGGTCCAGTAGTTTTTGAGAAAAATAAGGAAAACTACGGAACCCTACACCGAGCGTGGCCCGACACGCTCTTGGCCGGTTTTTTCGAGCTAAAGTAGAGCAATATAAAAAAGGTAGTACATAATTAAATATTAAGATTATATAATTTTTCAAAAGGAGACAACCCTATATCGTCAGAAAAGGTACGAGTTACCATGCGCGGATCCAGGGGGGGGTCATGACCCCCCCTCCCCACCCCTGGAGCCTAAGTTGGCCATACAAATAGACCACGTGACCCTCCCCCTGGGGCCCCGGACCTTTACCATGCACGTGATCCCCCCCCCCCCCCCCCCCCCCCCCCCCCCTGGGCACGAAGCTGGATCCGCGCTTGCGAGTTACGCGATAGAAAGAGAGCGCACTTCTACTGAATATAATTGTAGGCATTTAGCGTTGCGCGGTCGGAATTTGAACTTAATAGAATAGTAGCATGAGTCGTTATTTCTTTAAATAGGTTTTTGAAGAGGGCTTTCAGTACTTGTACTAATATGTATTCTGTGCGTATAGTGACTTTGACTAGGACAAGGACCTAGGAACTGACTGTACTAGGACCCGGACTTGGTCTCCGACGCGGACTAAAAACTCGAGTCGAAATTAAGTCTCCAGTCAGAAAGTGTAAAAAGTTGGTTTCGGTAACTAGACGTTAAATTGGAGAAGTTCTCTACGAACCTATACGTAGCTAATTGTTAACGTTGTTTACGATTATGTACAAATGCCATGAACCTTTTAGAAACAATGTCCCGCGTTTGGAAGTTTATTCGCAAATGTATCATCTGTTTTACAAAACATCAGTGTAGATCCGGCGGAAAAAATGCAAACAAACTCCTACGTTTAAGAACTAAGATCTATTTCCGAATGTTAGAAATGTAGCCTTGCAATCTGGCCGAATGTTGTTTACCGAGCATCATTAATATGCTCATTTCATAAGGACCTTTCAGTTCGAACTTTACATATTAGGTACCTGTAAATAAGAAATTTCGTCCACCATCACCATTCCGAGTGCTATTCGAATTTCTGGAGCGACGTTGTGGGCCATATCAGTCTGATCGCTCTACATAATATATCTAACCTATGTTACGTTAGTACGTTTTCACATTATCCGATCCGATACCTATCGGATGTCGGAAGGATTTCAAAGATGGCGGCTTAAATGTATGGGATGTCGGTCCTACATCCGATATCGGATCGGATAATGAACTGAAAACGCACTTAAGCGTACCTATCCTTAATGCGTGCATCTAAAATCTAAACAGAACTGATGAAAGTCGCGCTGAATATACCTAGGTAGCAGTGGCGGGGCGTGAAAATTTTCGTTGGTAAAGCCGGAGGGGTTATTGGCATCTGTTTTGTATGGACTTCTACAGATACTAGAGAATTTTAGGGAACCCGTTGGGAATCGAGTTGTATCGACGCTCCGCCACTGCTAGGTAGGTACTCAATTAGTTAGAGCCAGAGCTATTTAATTAATCAATTAATTTCGAATTTCTATAAAGTATTTACTACCTAATACAATAAGGTATAGGGTTTTTTTATAGGTATAGGTACCTATAAAGTAAAGATCACATCAATTAACACCTACCTACTTAAGTATACTTATACATCTTCTTCTTCAGTCGTTCCACAGAATAATAAAAAAGTACAACTTGGGTGTTCCCTCAATGATGAGGTTCGTCATCATCATTCTGTTTCAATTCAATTGTTAAGTTTGCACTGAAACTTAAATTGAGCAGTTTCATATGTACCTATACTACCTATGCACAGTCTATCCGTTTTGGGTAAAAATGGCGTGAGGTTAAGTAATTATGTGTTTATGTGTACCTAGGCATCTTACCTGCATTTATACAACGTGTGGATTCCATACGGGCGAATAATGTTTCCAGTTATGGTATCTGATCATACGAATCGTATAGGATAATCGTTTTGTTAAAAAGTGCTATTAATATAATTAATTTTTTTAATCTGGCCAAGCAGCAATTAATGCTCGCCGTCCAACTTAATTTGAGATGACATAAACGTCATGTCGTAATGACGTTTAGGTAAGTACGCTAATTGATGTGGACTTAATACATTGCGTGTTGAATTATTATTTATGAAAAAAATATCTCATCTATTCAAAAAAAAACCATGTAGTTAGGCTCCTTAGGTCCGATACTAATCGTTATTAAGATATGCGCCCGTATGGAATACACACGCTGTATAAAGCAACGATCATTTTCTATTTGTTCCGTGGTTATTTATCCATAGGTCTGTTTTTCTTAGAACATTCCTACCATATATACTTACTGTAGTTTTTGTTGAAACACGGATATTTGCACATCATCTAGGTGTATTACAAATTTTATAACCAACCTATTATGCTAACTAATTATTTGCGTTTTTTTTGTAGTAATAAGTAATAGTTGGTAATAGACAATAAGGAAATATTGCGTTAATTGCGGCAAAAAAGTTGTACATGTTAAATTTTCGTCAAATGGACGAAAACCAGCGCTGGATTGAAACTTAAACATTATATATCCCAGAGTCCAATAAAACATCCGGGCTGTCAAGTTATTATAATATTTATAATATGTAGTAGGAACCGTAGATGTATTTAGATAATTTTTAGAGAATGTTTACTAAATAAGCTTAGTATTAAAACAAAATGTATGCGTCTCTTTTCGTCTGCAGGTTGTTTGTTTCAGTAAGGTATTTGAAAACAATCAGTACTTACTCGAGTAGAGAAGTAAAGTCAATGGGAATTAAATTAAAGTACCTACTCAAGTACTCATGTTTGATAAGTGGGCTCGGAGTAGAAAATATCGATTACGTTGCGTCACGCTCACATGGCAAAGCCTAGCTAACGTTTAGGTACAGAGTGCTCGATGCACTCTCCTGTTGTTAAATAAAATAGGTACCCAAACTGCTGCAATAGGCACCTATAGTAATATTCTTATGACAATAATAACATTAATAAGTTCGGCCATCTGGCTAAGCACCTGCTTACCGGGATTTTCTTCATCAAATTCTAACCTGAAAGTTGGCATTTTTCTGGGTAATCGTGTAGTGAGTAGGTAGTTACGAATCTAAGATCAAACATTTCCAAAAACTACATTTTAATAATTAAATATAGGTAGGATTTTATTGTATTTTGATACCTCTGTTATTTTTTACAAGTGACATGTATTCATTCTTCTTCTGATTTCCATTTAATAAACTACTATTAGAACCCGCGCCTTTCATTATTAGCATTATTTGGTCCTTCGAGCCGGATATGATTTGCGATTTCTCATATCTCCCAAAAAAAATTGTAGGTACATTACGAATATTAACGAGAATGAACTTTAGTTTCAAAACCAACAATTATGAAATCTTTTTAGATTTCTGCACAAAAAGTAATGATAAGCCGACACCGACAAAAGAATAGAGACGCAGGTAAGGGCCAAGTTAAGAGTTCACTTGGGTGGTACTTGGGATGTAAGCTAAAGATCAAGAATAAATTTGTCTTGTCCGGTTATTAATTATGTATCAGACATTATTAATCATAAGAAAATAAAAAAAACACATGTACCTGATATATCATAAGAAAAAAAATCACTTTGCCCATTGAATTGTTCAACACCAATCCAAGTAGGTAACGGTCTTTAATATTTAACCCTTTCATTACGGAAGAGAGTATATTATATTTTAAGCCTTTCATTACGGGAGAGTATGTATGTATAACCTACCTACTACGTTTGTATCGCGGTCACAATTTTTTTTACCAAACAGTAGATAACAAGCATACGGCCTGCCCGATGGTAAGCTATGGACGCCTGCAAACGCCAGAGATGTAACATGCACTTTGGGCGTCATCCATATATTACGTCACAGATGGACTAAATGTGCCTGCAAAAAACGCCAGAGATGTCCAAAAACCTGAAATTTGGTGTGCGCTTTGCCGACCCTATACATATCGTTTTTTTTTAACACCACGTTTCAAGCGCTATATTGTGTTTATGATTTCGATTATTTAAATTATAAGGCCTTTGCTGGCACGAAAAACTACCTATTTAAATTCCTTTAAAAAGACGTAGAACTGTAACCCATGAGTCCCAGGACCCATGGTTTTGGAAATAATGCCGCGATAGAGGTACACATTTAACCCGTCGTTTCCCGCTTTGCTTGGCTCTAGGTAGGAGAGATGTCACATTTTAACATATAAGTTACGTAAAATTAATGTACGAATATTCCGACCAATCGTAAAAAAATATGGAAAGTATGTTTTTGTATACAGGTATTTTAATCTTTCGTTCCAATAGGTAATACCTACCTATCCCTTAAATGCATATTGCCATTTGGCTAGAATGCATGTATTTTTTAAATGCCATTTGGCTAGAATGCATGTATTTTTTAATAAACTAGCCAAAATATAAGCTGGACTTTTTTATTTATTTTTCTTAGATCTGTAGGATCATCATCCAGTTTTTTCACACTTTTCCGCCATTTTTTCTTAAATGGTTGGAAATAATGTTTTTATTTAAGAAAAAATGGCGGAAAAGTGTGAAAAAACTGGTTGATGGTAATTTTTAGTACATGATTCAGGCAGATTTTTTCAGAGTTAGTAACTATTTTATGTTTAATCATTTTATCATAGGGGTTTCTCAAATAGTGTACCTTTTTAATAGTAGTAAAAGTTTTCTTATAAATTTTACTAGTAATTATATATTTATATAAGTAAGATTTAGCCAATTTTACTTCTAACACTGATTTAGTATTAAAATCGATGTTAAATATTTTTTTATTATTTTTCCTAGAGTCAGAAAACCATTGTCTATCACATTATTAATTTCTAGTTAAAAGAAAAAAATCATGCATTTAAGGGCTATTCTAGTAGATAAGTAGGATCTAAGTACCTACACACTCTCACGTTTATTGAATAAAATATCGAAATCATTTTAGTGATTGATTGAATGAATTTTAATCAAAACAAGCACAGCCTTGCTGATTATTTATTTACTTACATGATTGTACGCTTCTGCTATTTCAGTCACTGATATGTAAATTGTATTAGATCGGCGCTCTGATTTCTAGCTTCTTTAGTGATTATTCCTGTATTATATTGTTCACAAACAAAATGTGCGGTACTGTTGAGGGTCGGGGTATCACCCGTAGAGGGGTATCACGTTTGCGCGTCAATAGGGAGGCGGCGGCGCGCGTTCGTGCCGAGTTCTGTCGGGCTATTGGTTGACGGCGGGACGACTCGCGCCGCGCGGCAACAACGTCGCCGTCGGCAGGGCTGCGCGCGCAGGCTGCCGCACCACGGCCGCCGCCTGCAATGACGGCACCACACGCACACAAATACTTTTCGTCACCCTGCTGACTGGAAAGCTAAGCTAATTATTGTTGTGTGAATGTTTTTCTTCAACAACTAAATGGTTATATACAAGAATATGGGTAGCTTTTGCACATTGTAATTTTTCCTCAGTCACCCGTTGACCACGAACGCTGTAAAGTGTTTGAAACATCGGGATAAATTTTAAACTCATTATACGCGATTTAATCCGTTTTCATAGTTTTTATTTCATGAGTAACTATCGCGGTAACTGAAGACAATATTAACTAAATGGTTACAAATAATAATTATCATCAAATTATCATCAATATAATCTGGTCCAGCCGGTCCAGGCAGGCAATTATGGTCCCGCGATAAATGATAAAACATCTGGCCGTCCCTACAATCGCACTTACTAATAGTGCGACAGGGACGGCCTGATATTTTATCGTCTATCGCGCGACCATGCTACCCGTGCTGTACTAGCTTTTGCCGTGAAAGACGGACAAACAAACAAACACACATTATCTTTGGTGAAACAACGAATTCTTCCACTTCAGATTATAGAGTAACCAGCTTTTCCCATTTATAATAAACTAGCTTTTGACCGCGGCTTCGCTCGCGTAAGAAAGAGACAAAAAGTAGCCTATGTCACTCTCCATCCCTTCAACTAAATCCCCTTAAATAATCACGTCAATTCGTCGCTCTGGTTTTGCCGTGAAAGACGGACAAACAAACAGACACACACCCTTTCCCATTTGTAATATTAGTATGGATTTGACATTATTATTTATATTTAAATAATTATATATGTATAGCCCAATTTCGTCGGTAACAGCGTGTTATGTAATGGCGTCGTTGGTGAATAGTCGTCTGTCACGCCGTGAAGGTGCGTTCGATTCCCAGGATTCTATAAACTTTTTGTATTTTTTTGGATATAAATTTCGTATTTTTTATTGACCGAGCAAGCATTCACCGAGAGCCGAAGGTATTTTATCTTAGAGAACATATTGATTTTTTTATTGTCATTTTGATTTTCTATTTATTGAGATATAAAACACAACTTTTAATACCCTCGCTAAATATAATATTTTATCGAAATTACTCCTTAGATAAAAAAAGTCGACTTGAGTTTTTAAAGCATTACGTTACTCAGTTAACTATTGCATTTTCATTTACTAATTTAAGATTTCAAAAGCGATTTGAATACCCTTGCTCCATCGAAAATAAACAATTAGAAAAAAAAAATCATTCGAATCGTAGTTTAGAAACTAAAATTTATCTATACTTTTTTGGAATTTTTAAAAATATCAGATTAGGATAATTATGTTAGAAATTCTGAGTTCGACGAACCCAAAAATTATTACTATGTAAGAGAATAGGTTTTAAATCTTTTTTGTGGAAAACGCTCAGTAACTACTGTACGAGTACATATACATTTATGTATAATAATAAAACAAAAAATAGTGTCTCATAGTGTTGTGTTCCTGCCGGTGAGTAAGGCTGCCAGAGCTCAACGAGGGTGTGGGGTGCTGACGACGGGAGGACTTACGGAACTAATTTGTTCCGTCTATTGTCCTTTGAACTTGTACACTCCTTCTTGCTGTGCACACGCAGCACTCTTTGAGTTGCAGGCGTCCATAGGTTACGGTGACCGCTTTCCATCAGGCGGACCGTATGCTTGTTTGCCACCGACGTAGTATTAAAAAAAAGAGAAACAGTCCTGGATTCGAACCCAGTACTTCCATGCAAATCATGCGATGGCACGTATTTACCGCAAGACTATTTAAACAAGCTGTCGCCGCGTGAAATTATCGACTAGAAGGAATACAAAAACACTGTTTGTATGTGTGAGTGGTGCTTAAAAATAGTGTAAAATAGTAAATTTATCTACATTAAGGGGATTAACGTTACAATGAGAAGTTGAATGTTTGTTGTAATACGTCAATTTTAATATTAAATGTTCGCAAAGCATAATTGAAAGTATATAAATGCCTGTACGACTCCACAAAAAAAATAAGACTGGTAATTTGCAGATTAACGCCATCTAACGCAGCCTGAGCTTCGGGTAACCTAAGCGAGCCACCATTGAATGTAGGTACCTACCTACTATAGGTGTTAGTTTACTAAATTGGATGGATTTCGGAATAAATAAGTAGGTAAGAGGTGTTCTACCAACTACAGCATAGATAGGTGGTATATTTATCATTTAATATGAGACCAGTGACACTGATAATATCACTGGACGGCACCCATTTGTCGATGGAGTTATATTTGCGTAATAAAGATAAATAGCTTCGTTTATCAAAGTTTAGATATCCGGCCGCATATCAATACCTAAAATCAAAATACCTAATGATTTTACGAGGGGCGTTCAATATATTGTCGGTATTGATATCTTACAACCTCTTTTACAATTTCTTTTGTTACTGGCCACTAAGGTTCATTCGTTGACATTAAAAAATAGTTATTTGTTATACAAGGGGGCAAAGTTGTATTTTAACGCCGAGTGTGGAATTGAAAAACGAGCAAGTGAAAGGATTCTATAGTTGAACCACAAGCGAAGCGAGTGGTTCGAGAATAGAATCCTGAACTTGCGAGTTTTTTAACACACGAGAAGTAAAATACATTTGCACCCGAGTGTAACACAAAACTTTTCCTCTCACTATAGCGAGGAAACTATAACGCAAAAAATGTGTTTATCACTGCTTCCAGTAGTTCCATAGGTGGTAAATCATCTTTATTACTAGATTCACCTACTTTTATCAAATTTAAAGCAATTAATTTGACTTTATTCAAGGTCAAATCACTTTACCCACTAGTGGATAAAATGCGTTTTTACCCGCTGGTATTAAAGGACAAAACACGTGTTTCCGAGCTAGTGAGGGGAAAAAGTATAATTCGAACCGAGATTTTCTTTTGTTTTTCTGCAATTGCCAAACAAACACGCACACCATGAGCGAATTATCAATGTTGACGAAATTAGAACATCGATCTGTTATAAAATTCTTGACTAAACAGGGTAAAAATCAAAAAACCATAAAAGAGGAGATGGATTGTGTTTACCGTGAGTCTTCTCCTTCTTTATCTACTATTCAAAAGTGGTCAAGCGAATTCAAACGTGGAAGGGAGAGTATTGAAGATGACCCTAGGCCTGGTCGGCCTGTAGTCGCCACTTCACAAGAAAATATTGAGAAGGTGGAAAAACTTATATTGGAAGATGGGCGAATTAAGATAAAATCAATAGCTAAAGTAACCAATCTTTCTATTGGTACCATACATGATATTATCCATGACCATCTTAATATGTCAAAAGTAAGTGCAAGATGGGTTCCGCGAATGCTGACTCGGCTTCAAAAAGATATGCGTGCCGCTTGTTGTTCCGATTTTATTGACCTGTGCGGTGAAAATCCTGATGAAGTCTTGCAAAAGATTGTTACTGGAGATGAAACTTGGGTTCATCATTATGACCCAGAGAGTAAACAAGAGTCCATGCAGTGGCACATTAAGGGTTCAGCTCATCCCAAGAAGTTCAAGGTCATGCCTTCAGCTGGCAAGGTCATGGCCATAAATACCTAAACAAGTTACACCTACGCACGAATTACAGAAATTTAAAATACCTATTGGACTAAATACCTAATGTTTGAAATACCAAAAACTATGTCACCTAAATTTTATACACCAACATTTGAAATACTCTATGGTCAAAATACCTAAAATGATTAACCAGTCAAAATACCGAAGTAGTAGGGTAGGTTCCGCGAGCGTAAAAGAGGGTATATTGAAGTATTAATTTTAAGCATAGTATACGCATAATTTATCTAGGCATATTTTTGTTTTTTCGAATATATGTTATGCATAAAGGTTTTTTGTCGAATGGTTTTTATGCACAACATGGTTTAGTCGAAATTTATCACGCAGAATTTTTATCATAGCTAATACTACTATATTGATGTTGCAGGTCTAACCTAACCTAACCGACATTCGTGCATTCTTAACACAATATTGTATTTCTTGAGGTCGCAGTTCTAACCTAACCGACTCTCCTGACTGCATTTAGTATGGGTGGTTATTCTGATTTTAAGAAATATGCCAAATACAATTATGCAAATTCATAAAAAAACAATCGGCGTAAAAAGTATTATGCGAACTTATTTTTGGACAAAGTAATATTAGTATTATTTTAGATTAAGTGTGTCAAATAAGTTTTCTGCCAAATTAACATTCGTCAAAAATCGATTATGCGAAGTCTGTTATGCGAAAATCGTTCCGGACAATTAAAGGTATGCCAAATAGAGGGAACCCAATAGGTTTAAGTCCTATATTAGAGTAGGTTTAGGTTAGGTTAGAACTCCGCCCTTACACAACAACGAACGGCTTTTAAAGTAGGTTTAGGTTAGGTTAGAACTGTGACCACGCGCAAAAACAAACAGTTTACAGAATAGGTTTAGGTTAGGTTAGTACCGTGATCACACACAAAAACAAACAGTTTACAGAGTAGGTTTAGGTTAGGTTGGAACTGCGATCACACAGAAAAGAACGGCTTACAGAGTAGGTTTAGGTTAGGTTAGAACTGCGACCCTACACATCACCACACGACCTTTAAAATAGGTTTAGGTTAGGTTAGAAAAAAGTTAGGTTAGTTGTGACCAAACATAAAAACAAATAATTTACAAATTGTAAAATTTTTGAAAAATTAACAATTGAAATAGGTATACAAAATTGAAATAATATTATGCGTAATAAATTTTATTTAATTTAAAACAAAATGAATTGACAAAACACAAAACAAAATACCACGATATAAAGTATACTCGGAATAAGTTATCTACTAAGTAAAAGTCCACGGTTTAATTTGACTTGTATCGATCATTCTACGATATGAACTGTCGATGAAATGAAATTATTTGAAACGTTGTCTTTGAAATAATATTCGATTAATTGTGTGTCGACGATTCAAGGGTAAACCGGTTATTTAAGCCCCATTTATTAGACATTTCTGCTTTTCGGATTTAATCATTAGGTATTTCGATTTTAGGTATTTTGAACGTGGGTCTTGTAACGTTCGTTTTTTTAATTTTAGGTATTTTGAACGTAGGTCATTTAACGTTAGTTTTTTTATTTTAGACATTATAATATGCACCTTTTTAAACTTTAGGTATTTTGAATTTCGGTCGAAACACCATTATGTATTTTGATTTTAGGTATTTTGAACGTAGGTCATTTAACGTTAGGTTTTTTAACTTTAGACATTGTGATACGTACCCATATCAATGCACACGGAATAAGCTAAGCGCGCTGAAAATTTCACTCAACAGTCGCCGTTGACTATCTTATTGTACTCACGATTTTGAATTATAAATGTTATTTGGTACACAATAAGAGTGTTTTTCCAAGCGCATTACGAAAAGAAATACGGGATCGACAGTGTAAACATTCTGATCAGTTGAGATGAACGGTTTCCTCCAATAAATCATTTTTAAGTAGTATTTTATTTATGTCGTCCGAATGATGTAGGGACGTTTCCGAGCTGTCACTCACGCGCGAAATGGGACCCGACATCCCAATTATTAAAGAAAACAAAACATCACATAAACAAAGAATGGTCGACGCTATAAACGAACGGAATGACACAATAAAATTAAATAGATAGCCCATTAACCCATTATTATTAGTTTGAGCGGGTCCCAACTTGAGAAAAATTGTACATTAAGAAAAGAGGATCTTCGAAACGAGTGGCGATTAATTAACACGACATGGGTCTTTTTTCCGCACTAGTTCTCAATGTAGGTGGTACATTTTTTGTCACGTCAAACTTCAAGGGGCCATATGCACTGAAAAACGTCGTACGATACACATGCGAACTTCGCATTGCGAAGCTGAAATTTCCACACTTGTATCCTAATGTCACACTCTCACAGTGCGATTGCATGCAGGCGGAGCGGGAGTTATAGAAGAATCGTTCTCCTTAATACTTTGAATTTGCTAGTAGGTTAGTTAGGTACCCTATTTAACTATTTTTCATCTTTTTACATATTTTTTGTATCAAGTGTGATGATGAGCATTGTGTGAACTCGTGGCGTAAGAATATTGCAAACTCGAGTCTCTGTTATGTTTATGTCAAGCATACGGCTCACTTGATGGTAAACGGTAACTAGCGCATGACGCGTCGTTGCACCGATTTAAAGCAAATGCCGCAAACTAAAGTAAATGGGGGCTCTACCGTGAAATCCGAAATACTGGTATCTGGCTATCTATGACTTTTTTCTGTACCCACAATGTAGCCCTGTAAGGGACCATCCACACACAGGCGAAATTTAAATTATATTCGGGCGACGTGGCGCTGACGTCCGTTCCTCGTCTCAGGACATGCGTCGCCTGTCTGTGGATGGTCCCTAAGAAACTTGGTATTTGCAAGACAGTTGTCAATTTCCTTATCCAATGGCATCCCAAGCGATTAATCGTAAAAGGGTTAATCAACTTTTTCTTGCCTTTTACAATAATTGTCCTTATTTAGTTTTATACTATTGAGAGTTTTAACTTAAACGTGAATAAAAATCCTTATTTTACATGTCAGATTAGACTGAAATAAGAAATAGATACATTCTTAATTTAAAAAAAAGTGACCCAGTGGAAGCTATTATTTACATACATAAGTGAGGGGCAGCTATATCCACTGGGTCACTGCTGCACGTAATCAAGTTACAAAATAGGTATCAAATCCTTAAAAAATATGTTGCATTACGTAGTTCTCTATAAACATTAAATAAATGTCATATACAAAGAAAAAGTGACCAAGGCCTCCAAGTGTTCCGAGCTGGAATCGAACCAGCGTACTCCGTTAACCGGACGGATGCCTGTAAAACCACTCGGCCATCGGATCACGAAAGCAAGGGTCGAAATTTCCAAGTATATGACACAATTACCGAAGGCTTGGCGCCCCCCCGCCATCTCTGAGGTAGAACCGAAACTAGTTCGACCTCCTAACTGAATCAACACATGTGATTACGAGCTAGCGAAGAGAGATGGCGCTGCCGTGCAAATCTTAGAACAAATTAAATTATTCTCATTTGAAAATATTTTAATTTGTATTTTTTAAGTAGTAACACTACTATTATACTATAAACATTAAATAAATGTCATATACAAAGAAAAAGTGACCAAGGCCTCCAAGTGTTCCGAGCTGGAATCGAACCAGCGTACTCCGTTAACCGGACGGATGCCTGTAAATAATATAATAAGTATAAATTACACTAAATCGTAACGCAGAAGTTAGACGGAAGAATCTACAACTTATTCAAATGCCTCAGATCAGAATTTCGGCACTCAAAATATGTTAAAGAAGACGCCTTATGGAGCCTTGTGAGCTCTGTGTATGGAGTCTTGTGTTGGCGCTCCGTTGGTGGCTTCTTGAACTGCCAAACGATGTTATGTTAATATTGATGCCTACTTATTTTTAAAAGAATACATACTTAAAGAATGTTGCCATCCTAAAAAGGACTATTAATAGAAGTAAATTTGTTCCAATTGTATGTTTATTTCCCCTTTATCATTACAGATATACAAATATCTTATTCATTATTCAAAATGTGTAATGTAGTATATTAGCCACAGTCAAACTCATGTGATATATTGAATGAAATAAATTAGTAAGTACTAGAAGTCAATCAATTATACATTCTTAAAGTTTTTGTCATTTTCTTGCAAAAATCCAACTGAACATGTCATTCTTAGGTAAACACTACCACTTTGCTATTTATAACTCTACTGGCATTGAATATGGAATTAATTAGAAACAGTCCATAATATTGAAAATATGCAAAGTGATTCCTGGCTTGCATGAAACATCACATTATAATATCTATGAGAGAACCATTTAACCACTATTATAATTATAACTTTAAATAAACAAACCCAGAAACCAACCCAAATCCGATTCCATATTGAGCACAGCAGACAATTTAGGAACTACTGAATACTTCATAAATATTTGCACCTAACAATTTTAACTTGTCATTAAGTGTTAGCTGTTGAGTTAATAAGTCTGGAATGTTAGTGTTGCCCTTGCAGGTGTTTTTAGTGATCAGCTCATTGATTAGTGGTAAAATTTTAACAAAATGCAGTTCAACTTTATTTACATCTATGAATGGACTGGGATTAGTTCCCAGCCTTAGAGCTCCATTTGTGACTACATGGCCCTCTCCTACTTCCAAATGGTTCTTAGTAATTGGAGCTGATCTGGTTGCAAACAAGTTTGCCACTTCATCAATAACAGATGAGAAACTTCTTCCAATTGAGGACATAGCTATGGAAGTGACTTCATCACTTTCCAATACATCCATAGTTTCTTTAACTATTGCATCTAATTTTGCTTCATTAGTAGTAGCAGTATGTCCTACTAAATAGTGTACCATTTTTTTCACTGGATCTCCCTGTATTGTATCAGTACATAAAATAGTTTGTATGGACCAAAACATTTGTTCTACTTCTTGTAATGTTATTTTCTTTTTCAGTGAGACTGGTTCTACAACCCTTTTGACTGCTTGTTCAATTTGCTTTACAAAGTCTTCAATGCCTTGACTGACAAAATGATGACATAAAGATAAATATTTAGCTTGTAGATCACTGTCGATAAGAGGCTCCTGCTCGCATACAGAGTCTCTATACAGATATCCTCCAATAATATTGAGCTGAATTCTCAATGTCACTTGTAGTATGGTTAATGCATACACAATGACACAGATTCTAGTGAAAATCATTATTTTCATTTGTTCCCATAAAGCTAATTTGTTTTCCGGGTTCTCCTGCAATTCTTGAACAATTCTCTCTGTGTCTATGGAACTCAAGATATTATCTGTGACAATTTTAGACAATGATAGAATTGTCTGATTACAAGTTCGTTCAGTGCTCTCAAAATGCTGCTTTTTACGAGTCATCTCAAAAAACTTTTTTGCTTCTCTTTCTTGCCATTCTCTCAATTTTTTCTGTGCATAACTGGTCAACAAGTATAGACCACCAAATACTGCACCAGTTACAATAAACTTCCTCCTGTGTCTGTGTAAAAAGTTTCTTACGCTGGAAAACATATTTATTTCTGTTGCTTACAAACCACAAATAAATATTCAGTTGCTAGAACTCTAGTGGGGCGTCCGAACGGTATTTAGTGGTATTCATCAAACGTTTCGTAATGAATGTGGTTGCGTCAATGAAGCGCTCAACGCAGTTTATAATGCATACTTCCGTTTTAGAGTCCAAGCGCGTTGAGGGCCGCCCCATGCAGGAGTCCCAGCATGTGTCGGTAAGACCGTGAACCAACACCTGAAACATATATCAAAGGTATAATTTTGTTATGGCGGTTTAGCATTAAAGCACTTTCCTATAACTTATGTACAATAGAAACAATTTTAGACTTATATATGATATACAATTAGTATTATATGAGAGTCATATTAGCTCTAACAATGAAGAAAGAACAATAAGGAAATCATTTTTACATGACTAACCTGGAAACGTTGTTTTTGCGTTTCGGCGTTAATGAAATTTTCTATCTGCGGATCTATACTTTTGTTTTCTGTCATATCAATTGAAATGAGTAATTTTGAATGTTTTCTAACTATTTTTTTGATGTTTTCAAGCCAAAAGCATTAATAAAGACAACCACAAACCACATTCAGAGGTAAAATATCATTATCATAAATCAAAGATCAGAGGACTGTCAGTAAAATGTCAACAGACTACATCTTCTTATTAGGCTACTTTCACACGGTAAAGCCTTTAATATCCATACGTAAAGTTGTTGTTGTTGGCAAACAAACGATGTAAGAACGTTGACACGCACGGACCGTTCGTGTGTTAGTAATATTAGGGTTGAGCTCAGGCACGCCACAGTCTTAAAAATTCATAATCTTAGAAAAGTTTGTATGCAACTGACACTGACAGATTTGACAGATGTGTCAGTTTGAACTGACAGATTGCATACAAATCCAAATTCAGATTATGAATTTTTCAGACTGTCTGTTGCCGGCCTCAGGGTCCACGTTCATACCAAGTTCATTCACAAAAATTTACATGATACATAAAGTTGCAGCTGCAAATACATGTTCATCGCTAATGTTTCATTGGGTATGGGTTTAGCAAAGAATTAAGCTAGGAACATACTACGCGGACGTCCGTCGTAAATCGACCGCGACTGCGACCGATCAGTGTGCACGGAACAAAACATCCAGCGAGCCAGATTTCGATCGGACGTCCATGCGCTCAAGGCCACGTCCACGTCCGTCGACCGATAGTTTGCACGGTTATGTGTAATTTCATTGTCCAGATTCCCGTCCGCGGTCGATTTACGACGGACGTCCGCGTAGTATGTTCCTAGCTTAAATCGACCGCGACCGCGACCGATCAGTGTGCATGTGCACAGAACAAAACATCCAGCGAGCCAGATTTCGATCGGACGTCCATGCGCTCAAGGCCACGTCCACGTCCGTCGACCGATAGTTTGCACGGTGAAGCTAGGAACATACTACGCGGACGTCCGTCGTAAAACGACCGCGACCGCGACCTATCAGTGTGCACGGAACAAAACATCCAGAGAGCCAGATTTAGATCGGACGTCCGTGCGCTCAAGGCCACGTCCGCGTCCGTCGACCGATAGTTTGCACGGTTATGTGTATTTCCATTGTCCAGATTCCCGTCCGCGGTCGATTTACGACGGACGTCCGCGTAGTGTGTTCCTAGCTTTATGTGTATTTCCATTGTCCAGATTCCCGTCCGCGGTCGATTTACGACGGACGTCCGCGTAGTGTGTTCCTAGCTTTATGTGTAAATTCATTGTCCAGATTCCCGTCCGCGGTCGATTTAAGCTCGGAACACACTACGCGGACGTCCGTCGTAAAACGACCGCGACCGCGACCTATTAGTGTGCACGGAACAAAACATCCAGAGAGCCAGATTTCGATCGGACGTCCGTGCGCTCAAGGCCACGTCCGCGTCCGTCGACCGATAGTTTGCACGGTTATGTGTAATGTCATTGTCCAGATTCTCGTCCGCGGTCGATTCACGACGGACGTCCGCGTAGTGTGTTCCTAGCTTTACCGCGGACGTCCGCGTAGTATGTTCCTAGCTTTATGCATCACGCACGCAACAGAGCGCTTTGCATCGCATGGATCTATTTGGCCCTATCGACTAACCCCTCTTTGGTCGTATGAGGGTGTAAACTTAATTTAATAGGTTATTATTTTATTAGCATATAGCAACACTTAGATTTATGTCAAAGAAAACGTCAATGTCAATAGTGCCAAAACAAAAATAATTTGCCGATGACATGCGGTTTTTTAAGCTTCAAAATTTATAATTTTTCAATCAAATCTTAGTTTGTTTTTTAAATAAATCCTTCTGTGAAACAAAAATGGTTCAAAACAATCTTTGGAAGTTCTTCCATGCTGGTGATTTGAAGGGGTTTACATTGATAATTCCGAGTGTTGCAGTGGGAAATGTTGGGCAGCTTGCTTGTGACTTGCTAATTTCGTCTTTAAATATGAAGAAAATTGCATCTGTATACAGCCCTGCTCTTATCCCTGTTGCCGGGTATGATCCGTATGACTTGAAGTCAAGCAAACTTTCAAGCAGTTGTGAAGCATACAAGTGTGGAGAAAAACAATTGGTTATTCTACAGCTAAGAGCACCTCTCGTCTTTGAGTACGCTCAAAATTTCCTTGAAGATGTTGTGAACCAGTTCAAAGCAAAACAAATTAAGGATATTATAGTGCTCACCAGCAGTTTTGCTCATGAAAGGAAACATATAATGACATCTCCATTTAGATACTTAGCAAGTGAGTCTTCTCCATATGAAGAGTCCATGAAATCTTTGAATTGGTTGGTGCATGAATCATTGGAAGGGGGCATTAAAATATATGGAGGGGGCTTTGCAACTCAAATATTTCAAATTTGTAAAGAATATGACATGCCCTCTCTAATAATATATAAATACTGTTCGGAAGGAGATAATATTCCTGATGCCTATGAAATGATTCATTATTTAAATAGTCTTCTACAGTTGTACAGTGAAGGATCAAATTTGTTGTCAGAATTAATACAACCTGTGTCATGGAAACTTCTGTTTGGCCGACCACCACCTAGAGATATTTACTAATAAATTATACTTTTCCCAATGCATTGAAGTTGTATAATTTTTGCCCTATTTTTATAACACAAATATTCTTACGTAGTTACGTAGTTCATGCTTCATACATTGTTATACACATTATATTTAACTTTAGCCAATCAATTAAAAACATTGACATCATATCCATAGTAAAATTATAATTTTGGAACATTGATTTGCCAAGTACTCAACTCATTATGTGAATATGTATAATATGCTTTGTAGTCTTTTCTATTTTAATGGGGAATGACTGACAATAGCTATAATCAACATCCTCCTTGCGCTATCCCGGCATTTGCCGCGGCTCATGGGAGCCTGCGGTCCGCTGTGACAACTAATCCCAATAGTGACTATAGCTATAATATGCATATACAATAGCAAGATTTAATATGTTATAAGGGTGGTACACACTACACAAAAGTATACGAACGAGTTGCCACTTATTAACTTAGGGTTTCCCCAAACATATTGCATGTTCATAAGTTAACAAGCGATTTTTGGTCGGAAAGGTTTGGGGAGAACCTTATTAACACAATATCGTAATTCATGGGTGCCCCGCCAAGTTGCCAATCGTTTTGCGCTGTAGTGAACGAAACGCTAACATTTCTCTGCCGTATTAATATGAAAGAGTAATAGACAGAGATGGCCATTTCTTTCGCTATGGCGCAAACGATTGGAATCTTGGCTTCACCCTCTGTACCAACCGTGGAACAAATGTTTTTCACATCACCCATTGGGAAAGGGGACCTTTATTTCCTGTTAGGAGGGATCAAACTGGCACTTTTCTATTGAAGGACTTTATGTTACCTACATAAAATATTAACGCAACGAAAAAAATACGCACATATTCTATAATCGATTAGACTTTTTTTTTTACTGAGTACCTAGTACTACTTGTACATCGTCGATAATAAACTTTAATCCCTCATTACGCTTAGGATTATATTTTAGAATCAATCACTAGTCTCGCTATGCCTCAGGATTCAAATTATAGAAACCTTTGCTTCTTTCAGGATTTAATATATGCCCTGCCGTAAATACGTCATTTTGCTTTCTAACACAATCTACTATTCCCATTTGCGAGGAATAAACGTTCTGCGTAATAATTACGGACGGTGTTCATTTCACCCCATCACGGCTCCTTAATAAATAGTACATTATGTTACAAGTGCGGACAAGACTCGAGAGGAAACTGGAAACTTGTAGCGATTGTTAAAACACTACCTAACGTGTTTTATTTAACCCATTCATAAAGTTGCGTTTATTTTTGTGGTGGCGGCGTGCACAGGTATCGCTAGGAAGGACCCCGCGCGCGAAGGAGACGGGCGTCATGTGATGTGCCTATCTGTCGTCACTAGTCTCGCTATGCCTCAGGATTCAAATTATAGAAACCTTTGCTTCTTTCAGGATTTAATATATGCCCTGCCGTAAACACGTTTTGCTTTCTAACAGAATCTACTATTCCCATTTGCGAGGAATAAACGTTCTGCCTATAATAATTACGGACGGTGTACATTTCACCCCATCACGGCTCCTTAATAAATAGTACATTATGTTACAAGTGCGGACAAGACTCGAGAGGAAACTGGAAACTTGTAGCGATTGTTAAAACACTACATAACGTGTTTTATTTAACCCATTCATAAAGTTGCGTTTATTTTTGTGGTGGCGGCGTGCACAGGTATCGCGAGGAAGGACCCCGCGCGCGAAGGAGACGGGCGTCATACATGTGCATGTGCCTATCTGCCGTCATTAGTTTTCACCGTCGCCTTATACGATACCCACGGGATGAGATGGGGTGGTACTATTCTTTTCTGATGCCAACACCACACGGCACAGAGTTGCGAATTAACTCTTCGAACCTATACCTACTTATTGTACAAAGTTTTACAGTACCTCGGTGTTAGGTGCATTATGGGCAAAGCATATGGGTTAATATCATCAGCTCATCAACTACCTAGGTATTTATAATTCAAGCTAGTAAGCAGATTACATAACGAATACATACATACTATATATAGGTAGATACACTAATACATATTAAATATTTAACAATATGGATGGTCAGTCATTTTCCAAGGCGTAAATGTAAGCAGCTAATATAACAGTAAAATGTCAGCTATTTTTATATCCTGCTAAATATTTTTCAAGCTTACAGCGAGTGTGATAAGCGACACTGAACATTATTAGCGTGAGGATATAAAGTGTAGGTTGTACGTTAGCGGGGAATGCCCCACCCTTACGCTGATATTCACTTTCGGAGCACATGAGCCCGTTTCGACTAAGTCAACCAGTGTACGTGGGACTACGATTCCCATAACAACTGTGTGCTTTCAGAGATCATACTCATGCCTGTATCTAACCCAAGCTCTGTAAGAAATGATCAAAAGGACCATGTGCGCACTTAAGTGTTATAAATCGCCTGTTATCGCCTTTGAGCAATAACCACTTTATAGCACTATAAAGACAACCTAAAGTACAGTATATCGGAAACTGTAGGAGGAGGAAAATATTTTTTGTAAACATGGTTTGTGGTACGAAACTGTAACGTCGAGCGAAATCGTTGTTTTATGGCAGGAAAGTATTTTCTTACAACGACTGTAACTTTCGTATCTCCGCGATAAATATAAGCAGGGTACCTAGACATCGCCACAATCGGATACCCTTCGTAAGTGCGTTTTCACATTATCCGATCTGATATCGGATGTCGGACCGATATCCCATACATTACAGGCGCCATCTTGGATTTTTTCTATTGAAATCCTTCCGACATCCGATATCGGATCGGATAATGTGAAAACGCATTAATAGGCAGCGCTAGCTACGAAACGCTTAATGCGACAACAATTGTCACTTCGACTATGCAAAACAGTAAGTCACAAACCCATTTTAGTTTAAGTTTGATGGAATAAATATCATACTTTGAAAGATAATCAACATAGCAGAATTGATTTACCCGAGTTTGAAGTGAAGCGATACAAAAACGGTTTATGAAATAATTTTTAAGAAAAAAAAAACCGTCGCCTTTCGGGTTCTGGTGAAAGCTACTTGCGAATGTTGGATTATGTAGAAATGTGTAAGTATTTTTTAAAACTGCTTTTAATGCTTTAATTATTAGATGGAAACACAAATGAATATACGTATAACGTTAAGGTTTGAGGAGTTTCCTCAATTCCTCATGAATCCGATTATATTATAAGAAATCGAAGCTTGACAAACTTTGACTTCAAAACATATGCTTAACAAACATAACTAAATAAATGTCACTGTTCTGAACTTAAATGCATGCTTTTCTTACAAAAATACCAAAGTCACTATGAGTGTGCCGTTCAGGTTTGAGGAGTTTGGTTCTGGCCATCATCAGCAGTTCCACTGCACCAAATGTCACTGTTCTGGACGAAAGTGCATGCTGTTCTTATAAAAATACCAAAGTCACTATAAGTATGCCGTTCAGATTTGAGGAGTTCGGTTCTGACCATCATCAGAAATTCCACTGCACCAAATGTCACTGTTCTGGATGAAAGTGCATGCTGTTCTTATAAAAATGGCAAAGTCACTATAAGCGTGCCGTTCAGATTTGAGGAGTTTGGTTCTGGCCATCATCAGCAGTTCCACTGCACCAAATGTCACTGTTCTGAACGAAAGTGCATGATGTTCTTATAAAAATACCAAAGTCACTATAAGCGTGCCGTTCAGATTTGAGGAGTTCGGTTCTGACCATCATCAGAAATTCCACTGCACCAAATGTCACTGTTCTGGACGAAAGTGCATGCTGTTCTTATAAAAATGGCAAAGTCACTATAAGCGTGCCGTTCAGATTTGAGGAGTTTGGTTCTGGCCATCATCAGCAGTTCCACTGCACCAAATGTCACTGTTCTGGACGAAAGTGCATGCTGTTCTTATAAAAATACCAAAGTCACTATAAGCGTGCCGTTCAGATTTGAGGAGTTCGGTTCTGACCATCATCAGAAATTCCACTGCACCAAATGTCACTGTTCTGTACGAAAGTGCATGCTGTTCGTATAAAAATACCCAAGTCACTATAAGCGTGCCGTTCAGATTTGAAGAGTTCCGTTCTGGCCATCATCAGCAGTTCCACTGCACCAAATGTCACTGTTCCGTACCTAAATGCATGCTGTTCCTTTATTAACACAAAAATCACCATATGTATGCCTTTCAGATTTGAGGAGTTCCCTCGATTTCTCCAGGATCCCATCATCAGAACTGGGTTCTGAGAAAAATGGGACCAATCTGTATGTATATGTTATAATTATATCCCTAGGGTTATGACTATATAACGGCTTTATCTATCTTACTGCGACATATATATGTTATGGACCAAGTGATAAATCGGACATTATACATAATGCCCGGGCATTATGAATAATGCCCATTGTGAGTGGGCAGTTTGATAATAACTATTCAAATAATTAAATTGCCCGGGCATTATACATAATGCCCATCCTCTGTTGGGCAAAGTAATAATAACATATCGTACAGCTGAATTTTGCCCGGGCATTATACATAATGCCCATCCTATGTTGGGCAAAGTGATAATAACATATAGTATAGCTGAATTTTGCCCGGGCATTATGCATAATGCCCATCCTCTGTTGGGCAAAGTGATAATAACATATCGAATAGCTAAATTTTGCCTGGCTATCATACATAATTCCCATCCTCTGTTGGGCAAAATAATAATACCACACCGGATAGCTGAATTTTGCCCGGGCATTATACATAATGCCCATCCTCTTTTGGGCAAAGTAATAATAACACACCAAATAACTGAATTTTGCCCAAGAATAGACATTTTATAGACATTTCTTTTTATTTACGCGAAGAAAATTACACAGTATGAGCATCCATACTAATATTATAAATGGGAAAGTGTCATAACGCCAGCGGCCTGCTAAACGGATCACCGGAATCTGGCTACCGCGGTCTCACCTCTCGACAACCTTTCAGCCACTCTTCAAGTGTTGCTCTGTTGTCGCACCGTGTATGCGCCCCTTTTGCAGGGCCCACTCAATGAGTTGGCAAGTCACCTCCTGACTTTTACAAGAGACTTATTGTCACGACAGGTGTCCGATAGTCTCCTCCCATAGCCCTTTATCCAGTTCATCCAACTTAAAAAAACAATAACCCATAACTTTAGCTCCCATCGTAGCAGACTTTCGTGCCGATCTGTTCAAGAGACTGTACGCAGTTTCATATCAAACTACAAAGGACACAGCCGCGAATCGCCTGCAGTGCCGTAGGACCTCTCGATGTCAAGGATGGCTAAGATAGGACTTATAATCGATGATTTAGAGTTAAACGAAAAGTCCGACATAGGCCGCAGAGCAGAGCTCACCTCGAGCCTTAGTGAGACATATAGATGATGTCGGGGGAGGGCGAGAGCCATAAGGCAGAGCTACCGGTAAGTGCTATCATAAAAGTGTACGTTCACGAATGGCAAAGATGGTGAGACGCCTAGTTTGTTTCGTAGGTATGACCAAGTGTCTCTTTCTTGCTAGGAGAGGGATAAGATAGCACTTTAAACCAATTGTTAACAAACTTAGATGATGAACTAGCTCTGCAGAATGCCCCCACAAACATTGTGCCGCGGTAGGCGGGGCCGGGTTATAAAATCGTACCATTTGCAAATGGTGCTCAGTCGGCTTAGTCGGGTTCTGGTACTATCGAAGCAGAAAAAGAGGGGTTGACTTATTAGAAAAAGAGGGGTTGACTTATTACGGGCAGCCGCAGTATCATAATGCCCGGATATACATTCAATCAAAAAAAAAATTTTCAAAATCGGTCCAGGAACGACGGAGATATCGAGGAACAAACATAAAAAATAAAAAAATAAAAAAACATACAGACGACTTGATAACCGTCCTTCTTGAGATATGAGGCGACGGTTAAAAAATATTGAAGTAAGTACAGCGGTACTTAGGTACAGCGGGGTAAATCTCGACTGGGGGCAAATGTAAGTGGTCCATTTTTTCCATGTTTTATAATGTTTGCATTATTAAATATAGTGTCCATCGGTTGTATATGGTAGGCGTGTTCAGTGGATACACGTAGAACTCAACTTCATAGTGTAACTAATAATGGAAAAAATGGATTAGTTACAATTGCCCCACAGTCGAGATTTGCCCCGCTGTACCTTACATATTTTGTATTAAAATGACTTTTCAGTAGATACATATGGTGTTTATTTCCCGCACTAGTTCGCAAAGCAGCTCATTTCTTGGCAGGTCGAAACTTCAAACGGCACTGAAAAACGTCGTACAGATTTATCGCCACTCGTTTCGAATTGCCTCTTTTCCGCACTTGTATCGTAATATATTATTTCAGTACAGATGGTGCTTTTTTACGCACTACTTATTAGTGCTAGAAGTGGTTAATTTCTTTTCTTGTCAGGTCGAAACTTCGGAGGGACATCTGTACTGAAAAACGTCGTACGACATACGTTCGAAAAGTACTATTGTTAAATGTTGTGCTATTGTTGTATCGTAATGTACTATTGTTAAATAGCTGAAATTTTTTGAACGCAAAGAAATGTTTTCAGGCAACCTGATTGAGCGTGGTGCCCTCAAAACCCTGCCTTAATTGAATTTTACCCTTCAAAATTGCAAATTGTTTTAGGTCCACCTCCACGAAACAAAGGCATCATAAAAAGAACGTGTTTCGCGCAAATAAAATTGATAAAGCTAGACAAAACCGCCAGAGTCTGAACCGAAGACAATAAAGATATTGGGTTTCGGATCCGACTGTAGAGCGAGGCGGTTATTGTGTAGCGAAGTTGACGTCGACACGTTCGTAGCGCAAGGCGTAGCTTTTCGCGTAGCACTTGTAATTTGAAACAAGGGTTACGGTGGCACTTTATATATCTAGTTATCTACTAGGTATGTGTACATCAGATGAATAAGACGCTTTTATTATCTGTCAAAAATTAAATAGTGACTAAAATAGGGAGGATAGGGTTTGTACTATACTGTATAGGTGCAAACAACCTATTAACCGAATCGAATACCTATTAGAAATTCCAACCCAAATATGTATTAACAATAATTCAATACAGTTGAAATTGCTAGAGCATACGGTTCAGCCGGAGTTAATACCAAAGTATTTTATTTGGATGTTATACACCGTGTTTCACTTAACACTAAAAACCTGAAAACAGTTTGTTCAGAATCGAGAGTAGAATCGATTGAGCTATATCTTGATGGGGGTAATATTTTTATTTAAATTAGTATTATTAATTATTTTTTACGTGCCCATTCTATTGTACTCGTAATACAACATTGTGTATATCGCATTGCTAAGAGGTTGTTTACCTTTTTTCAGTATTTAGGGGTATTAATACTGGCTGGTTACTTGGACGATTTTTTTTTTCCGCTACTAGTTTGACGTTGTTTGTCAGTTTAATCTTAATGTTTATCATAAGTCATAACAAATTGAACTCGTACCTAATTACAACCTTGTCATTTTGAATATTGAGTTTATTTGCTTACTGCGATTACCTGTCCAATTTGAAGTTTACTGTGACAAAGCTTTAAAGTGTTTTACAGTGACATCTTAGCTGTCTATTGGTAAACCTTATGTCGTTGCAGTAACGTACACAAATAAATAGTGTTATGGTTTATGATGGTAGTTAGCAATTACTTTATTGAGTGTAGAGCTAAAAGTCAAGTAGAGCTGTACAGAAAATTAAAAATTCAATAAAAAAAAAGTAACGATCAGATTAAAAGATGAATACTCTAGATGAGTTTAAAAAAATAAAAATCAGTTGGGGTGTCTGAGGTTTTGAGTGATACCGGAAACACCGTGTATAAGTACAATTTCCATTTGTGTGAATGTGCTCGTAGTCCTAAAAATAACGAAATAAACAAAAAAGTGGGTCCGCTTCAATAAAGATAATCATTATTCCGGTACATGGCTAAAAGCTTCATTGGCATACAAAAGGGTCGCCTGTTTACGGATTCCCGACCGGGTAAAGTCATTTTTAAAACAAAAGGGCCAGTTAAAAATGTCCGCCTATCTCCGCGGGCGAGCAATCTCGCGTCGAATCAATTAAAGGAGCGCCCGGCTCGCTCACCCGCTCAGATACATCCAGCCGTTTTATTTATAAAGCTGCCGCTATGTTATTAATTTGCATCCAAGCGTGTTCTGAAATATTATGACTTATGTCAACAGTATTACAAGTCAAAGAGCAGGTAATCTTAGAAGCTTACGCGAATAGCAAAGTTTTCCCAAAGATAAATATTATACGGTATTGATTTTCTCACAGATACCTATTTATGTACATACTAGCTTTTGCCCACGGCTTCGCTCGCGTTAGAAAGAGACAAAAAGTAGTCTATGTCACTCTCCATCCCTTCAACTATCTCCACTTAAAAAATCGGGTCAATTCGTCGCTTCGTTTTGCCGTGAAAGACGGACAAACAAAGAGACACACACACTTTCCCATTTACAATATAAAACGCGAGGAAGCAAACTATCATATAAAAAAAAAATGAAAAATTACTCTAGGTTTATGCTTTCAGAAAAACTTCTATTGTGGTCAGAATGGTCAAAATTAAACCAACTAACGATGGATATCGTCTTTAACTTTCCATAGTTATAGGTAGGTACATGAATTATATGGCTCGCAAAGTAATTTTAATTTACGATTACTCCTGAAATATTTATATCATACATCAAGGAAAAAGCGATCACGGCCACCGGTAGCCGAGACGAAAATCGAACCCTTCTACTGACCTTATGCGGTTAACGTCCTTACCACTAGATTACCCGATGTATAGCCACCGACTGACAGCGACCTCCACCTGAAACTGTGAAAAATCTACTGTGATCCCTGCAATTACCGACCAATCGCCATTACCTCCATGCTCTGTAAAGTCATGGAAAGGGTACTTAACGGCAAGTTGCTGACTTACCTCGAGACAAACGATCTGCTCAGTGACCGTCAATATGGCTTTCGCCGGGGTCGGTCTACTGGAGATCTCCTAGCGTATGTCACGCACCGCTGTGGCGAAGCCATCGAGAGGAACGGTGAAGCGCTTGCTGTTTCACTGGACATCTCGAAGGCCTTTGACAGGGTTTGGCACGCAAGTCTCCTTAGCAAGCTTCCTGCATACGGCATCCCTGCTGACCTTTGCAGTTGGCTATCTGACCTGAGTGAACGGTCGATCAGAGTGGTCATTGATGGCTGCTCTTCGACCTCATGGCCATTGACGCCGGTGTTCCTCAGGGGTCTGTTCTCTCCGCAACCCTTTTCCTGCTTCACATAAACGACATGCGCAACCCAGCATTGTCGGCTTCTACTGACCTTATGCGGTTGAGCGAGCGAAACCCGTCGCGTTTCCCAGTACGACACTGGTAGTTTGCCACCCGATGTATAGCCACCGACTGACTAGCATCGACCTATTACCGACAGCCTAGAACCTGAAACTCAACTTTGGCACCTTCATTGAGTCTAAAAAATCGTTATTTCACACCTGGAAAAATCTATAACGATTTTGTATGTAGGTATAAGAATCAACGTGCCATATGTCAAACTTTTATAAACGTTTGAATGTCTATTTTGGGCCAACTACCTTCCATTTTAGTGCGTTTTCACATTATCCGATCCGATATCGGATGTCGGACCGATGTTCCATATATTACAGGCGCCATCTTGAATTTTTTCCATTGAAATCCTTCCGACATCCGATATCGGATCGGATAGTGTGAAAACGGACTTACGCTTACTACAACATCGCAGCGAAAATTTAACTTGCTAGGTAATTAGATCCAAATTTTACGATCACTACTGGCCGCAAAATGTACTAAAGCTGTACTAGGTATAAAGTACATAACAGAGAGTATACGTTTCAAGTTTAATATTTGATTTACGTTACAAAGCCCTCCCTGTAGTGGCACACGGAAATCAACATTAAATCTGATTAAACCATTGCACTCGATTTATCTCTCATTTGCGGTAAAAATTCGAAGTAATCCTATTTTCGAGCGAACTACCTATATTCTTAACTATCCCAGACACCATAATGCCATTAAATTTAATGGAGAGTTTTACTTTGCACGACGTGTTTTTTAGGCCAGCTATGGAGCGAGCATTCTTAATTGCGGTACGAATTAACATGTTCAAAGATTAGACATTAGCTAGCTTTTAAGTTTAGTCTTAGTTTCTTATATAATTATGTAAATATGTTCATGTAAATAAAGATTTTTAGGATTTCGATAGGGTCTATGTCCAGTGCATTTAGAAATTTAAGCACATTCTTCGAAACATTTCACATTTGTTAGGTTTTTTTTTAACTTTTAACGGCTATTTTGCCGTGTTTAAGAGTAATAGAATAAACTAGCGCAAAGCAAATTCGCTACACGTCAAGTATCGGGATGAGCGGGTTTCGAAAAGTAAGCAAACAAACAAACAAGCGACGCGACCCATTTATATAGGTTTTATCATTTAACGTTGAAAACGGTTCTATTGACCCCGGCCTACCCTATCCTACCCTGCTTATCTATTAATGCTGTTTAATAATATTTTTAGTTCAGATGGTGTTTTTTTTACGCACTAGTGCGAGAAGTGGTTCATTATATGCCACGTCGAAATTTCGGAGTGTCATCTGTACTGAAAAACGTCGTACGATACACGTGCGAAAAGGAAATTCGTAACTCGTGTCGATTTAAAACACTCCCTTCGGTCGTGTTTTAATTTATCGCCACTCGTTTTGTGCTTCCTTTTTTACGCACTTGTATCGTAATGTACTATTATAACCTACGAACCATGCCTCTCTTTACGCATTACAGATGAAAAATGTACGACAAGATGAGGAACATTAGAGCTGTCAGGCAAGCGTAGCGGTAGCGGCGCCACTGCGAATTCAACGCGTTCAATCTCATGAAAAATTAGAGCAATTTGTCAAGAAATCACTCGATAACCTCCTATAAAACTCTGTCGCAATTTCCACGACTCGCATATGTAGGACTGTAGGTAGGTATGTACTCCCGTAGAGCAATCCGGGTTTAGGGTGTAACCAATAAATAAACACAGCATCCAAGGGGAAATTTAGTTCTGATCGAGTTGTTTATATTGCACGCTTATAAGCAGTTTCCAGACTGGACAAATTGTACGCTATGATTAAATTTGCAAAATTATTTTGTGGTGTGAGCGAAAATTGTATTTCGTATTTCCCGCCTGGATAACCTATGGTATTAGGTATAATTGAAGTTTCATCTACATAATTGAAATATGTAGGTACGTATTTCCGAGTTATGGCTTCTTTACTCTTAACACGTTCACTGCTAGAAACCCACCAGGCAGGATCTGCGCCAGTTGTCTTCTTTATACACAGCTATATAGACGACAACCGTCATCATGTATAAACCACTCTGTTAATACAGAAACATATTATTTCATCCTTGGTTTTGCCAAAAGAGAAGAAGATTTGTTCATCAGTTTTGCTTGTGCGTTAAGAACAAAATTTATTGTGTCTAGTAAGAAATACATATCTCCAATACAGATAAAATAACATGCACGTCCTATACGCAATCGCGTAGGAAGAGATAGCGCAGTGTTCGTTCAGTGAGGATTTGGAATTTCGACATAAAGTAACAAGACTGCCTGCGGCGAAAAGCTTTTGCTCGTCTACCGGACCAATGTACTACTGGAACCCTCTGCCTAACCTTTGTTTCGCTCAACTTTTAATTGAATCGGTGAGCAGGTTTTGACGTTCTGTTTCAAAACATTCATCGATAAATTTTGTTTAGTAACTATATATCAAAGTCACTCCGAAAAGTTTGGCTGTTGACAACCATTGTTTCGGAAAATTGGTAAATTGAAACAAAACGGATTGGATGTTTTCTTCAGTATACATTGTTAACGAAATTGAATCGAACTTTATTTGCGAATAAAATCGAGATTTTATAAAATTGAATATATTGTGTCATAAACGTCAAGAAAAACTGTTCGATTCTGTTGCCCCAGTTTCATGTTTGTGACTGCTCTGTAGTTGTTCTTTTAGTAGGGTAATAAAACATCGTCCGGCTTTACGCGAATCCGTACGCAGGCGTCGCTGGAGCGGCGCGAGTAAAATGTTTATGAGAGCAATCGGTCCAATCGGCCCGCAGCCTCTCCCTTTATAGGAAACATTTCACTGTTATAGTTGACGTAGTGTAGGCGCTTTACAAAAGAGGACCAATAAGCTGATAGCTGATAGAGCAATATACCGTGAGATCGGATCGACGCTACAATGAAAATTTTTTCTTGGCTTATTTTTTTGTAATTATGAAATTACTTATGTAAATAATTTATGTGGTTACCATGAATAAACTATTGAATCTGAATCTGAAAACCCAAGTTTGTTTTTCGATTCAATCTTGACTTGTTGTCTATACTGTATACAATGATGATGTCAGATTTGAAAATATATAATTTGTCAGTACCTATTCACATATGAATATGTAAATGCGCAGGCGAGAAGCTAAATAATCTATATACATACATACAATCACGCCTGGATCCCATAGAGAGGTAGGCAGAGCACATGAAACTACTCAAGTCTCAATGCCACTCTCGGCAATTAAGGTGTTCAATAAAAACGAAATTGTGTCATTGCAGTGACAGGTTGCCAATTTAACCTATATCCCACAGTCGACTTCTACGACACCCACGGGAAGATAATACTACACTACACTAAACAATCTGGCAGGCAAGTATGGTCGCGCGATAAATGATAAAACATCTGGCTGGCACTATTTGTAAGTGCGATAGGGACGACCAGATGTTTTGAATTAAATATACTTAGTTCTGAAGTCAGTATGTAGTAATATAACTAATATAAGTACTACTACTTAAAACTTGTGAACAAGCACATTTGCATTGCCGTCAGGCGTAGGCGTGAAAAATAGTACATTTTGTGCAACGTGGGGCGGAAGTCGAAAATTGCTAGCGAGAGTAAGTTAAGAGCGCTATGACAAAAAATGGCGATATATTGTAAAATGCGCAATATTCAACGATAAAATTGTACACTTTACCCATACTAAAAGACAGTAAAAGTACTTGTTTCAGTTATAACGTCTTATTAACTGCCGGTTAATTAAAAAACATACGGAAGAAAAAGCTTATTCAATTAGTAATGATTTTTTTTCTGATGCTCGTTTAGGAAAAACCGCGTGAAGCACTGATTTCGGAGCTCTTATTATGTACAATTTGATAAGCTCACTCTCATAAATGCGGTAAATTTAAGCTCCTAATATCTTGTACTTTAGGCCCATTAAACAATATTTATCATTTAATCCTTTGAAATTGAGAAATTGAAAGTAAAACGAACTCAATTTTGTCTTGAAAATACATCGAAACAAGTGATCATTTCTTCGAAGATCTACATGTTATCGAAGTTATTTTAGTATATAAATAATCTGCACAATCTGCTTAAATTGCTGTTATCCATTTGTCGTTATAATATTTTATAATGATTTTTTGCCAATTTTTTGAAAACTAGCCTTCTTGTCGCTATTTTACCGGCGACGGACGCCTGCGATTTCAGTGCCGCGCCGGAGCTCGTGGAAGTGAGACGTATGTCGCTTCGCTCTCCGAGTTTTCATCGCGAACGTCGAGAATATTTATCGTTGTGTGGGTCGGACGCCTTGTTTATACACGGGTTATCCTCGCATTGTGTGTGTGTAAACAGCGACGAACGAATTCGATCCTAGATCCGTAAATATTTGCTTTTGTAATATTTTGTTATGTTTGAATGTTAATTAAAGTATTACAACGTTATGATGATAAATATGTGAAAATTACAATACGGTCAAGATGGTAAGACACATCAAGATGGTATTCGGGATCTGATGATGGAGCCAGAAGGTGGTCACCAGTACCGATGAACCATGGAACTAAACCACTTCGTGTTAAGGCTCATTGGAATCGTCTCAACAAGACCTTTGACAAGAGGTGGTACTCAGGGTCTGATGATGGAGACAGATGGTGGTCACCAGTACCAATGAACCATATTACTAAACCACACCGTGTTTAGGCTCATTGGGTTCGTCTCAACAAGACCTTTGACAAGAAGTGGTACTCAGGGTCTGATGATGGAGATAGATGGTGGTCACCAGTAGAGGTGTGCGCCGGTGGTAAATAAACTGCTCAAACTTGGTATTTGTATTTGCACTATTTGGATATATTTTTGGATTTTTTTATGCAATATTTGTTACAATTGCCCAATAAACTTTACTATGAATAAAATATTTGTTATTCAGCAGTCAGAAACATGAGGGACTTCAGTATAAAGTTCTTAATGGCATGCGAAAAACTGGGCATGCTGGGAGATCTGTGTGCGATTTTGCTCTGGCTTACGTCTTGACTATAACCTAATGGTTATAGCGCCTACGAAAATACCAGATCTGGAGAGCCAAGACCATCCCTGTTGGATTCAGATATTTTTCCATCTAGATAACTATCATGTATTATTCAAGATTTCAGGGCTCCTCGAAAAATACCTATGTGCCCATCGCGTCGGCAAACTGCTTATAGCCACTGTGTGTAGAACTATATTATGGAATGGGACGCGATGATTTTTGCGTCCTAGTTACTCATAGAGGTATACTACCCAGGTTGGCTTCACTTTGCGTGATCTTAATTTCGTTGCTGATCTGGTTTTGCAGGAATTGAAGCTTTTCATTATAATTATTATAATCCTTTATTTATTTTCATTATTATTATTAAATTCCAACCTTCATTTAATCGTAGGTATCTTGTTTTTTATGTAGCCTAATATGTGGCCCACTGCTGGGTAAAGGCCTGTCCTTTTTATCGCCACTCATTACAGTTTGCTGTTAGCTCCCGCCAGTCATTATAAAAATGCATCGAGGTCGTCCTTTTATCTCTTTTTTGGTCTTTCCCGGCCTGGCTGCGGTAGCACGGTAACCATTCGTTGCTACTTTGGACTACCGATCCGGGTATCTATCGCATTAACATATGGAAAATTAATCAGTGCTGACATTGCTGCACGACGCAAAAAACAAAACCAGTTTTCTGGATCAACTATCTGCATCCAACCCAAATTTGTATGCCGAGAGCTATATGCTGGACATCCGTTTCCACCATAGTTGTGTGTAAACCTCTTTTTTTTTTCTCGACACTCATCAATTGACTGCGCACAATGGAATTCCTATGGTTGTGCTGACGATGTGTGTTCCTCCCTTCCTCCGATTATTATTGGGGGTATTGTGGGCCTTACCGCGTCACGCCGACCAGCAGTGATCTATTGTGACGGCCCTTTGTGATTAAAAAACCTTACTCATGCATGTTGAATCCAGGAAGTTCCAGATTTTTTGGACTGTAAGGTCTTATACCTCATAGGGTTGCAGTTCTCCACCGATGCTAAGACCTCTTTACCAGCTTCCAACTAAAGGTCCTCATAAAGAAAGTGTACCTTGCAGATTCATGGTAATTTAGAAAATAAATTATTTAATGGAAGCCAACAATGATAAAAACATACTTTGAGCTATCAACGGATAATTATTAGGGTTATTAGTGTTTTTTCCTATCCCGTGTTCATTTACGTGTGTTATGGTTATGGTTATGGTTATGGTTATGGGCTCCGGTTTCCGCACTTAGCCTCAAAGATAGAGGCCATTGTGCGTGCTGTATTTGCCAGCTAGGGGTCCAGCCAGCCTAACTCCGCCCAGAAGCGCAGGATCCTCCTGGTGTCTCCACAGGCTTCTCGGAGTGACCTCGTCGTTTTGAGGATTTGAGCCCGTTGTGTGTTCACTCCCTCGCACTCCAGGATGACGTGGGCGACCGTTTCTTCGGCCGACAGGCATCCTCGGCATAGAGGGCTGTCGGTCTTACCTATAACATGTAAATGTTTGTTAAGTGGGCAGTGTCCAGTAATGTTGCCTACGATTATTCGTAGCGATGCTCTATTCAGAGTTAGTAGGCGCTTTGTTAAGCGCGCATCCGGGTGTGGCACTACTTCCCGGGAATGTCTACAGGTACTGGTGTTTGCCCATTGCTCAGCGTGTTGTGTTCTGGTTTTTTGACGCATCCATGACCTGAGTTGACCAAACGGTAAGGGAAGCATCGGGATTGGCCCAGTCGCTTTCTGGTCCGAACCTTTTCTGGCCAGCTCGTCTGCTGCGTCGTTCCCTAGAGAGCCGCTGTGCCCCTTTATCCATTGTAGCGTGACTAGGTTGTTTGACCCTATCACCTCCAATGCTCGGTGGCACTCTAGTATGAGCCCGGACTGAATGGTCTTGCTATCTAGGGCTCGCAGTACTGCAGCGCTGTCAGACACGATGCGTATCTCTTGGTTTGTGATACGCCGCTTAGCTACTGCGTTGGCAGCCTGTATAATGGCGAAGCATTCACATTGGTAGATGGAGCTATACTCGCCTAAGGCTGTTGAGATATGCGTGTTTATTTCGGGAGAATACACGCCCGCACCCGACCCTGTCTTGGTTTTAGAACCGTCGGTGTATATGCGTAGTTCGTGTATTCTCGACCAATCGTTTTCCTCCTCAACAAGTTGTATGTTGTATTTTCTGTTGAAGATGTATACTTTGGGTACCCTGTCGTTAGGAGCCATCATTAGTGGTTGGTATTCAATGGCGTTCCTAAGGATCATGGTGTGAGCCCCGTTCGATGCACCCCAGAGGTTGAGTGATTTAAGCCTCACCGCCGCGGAGGCCGCCTCTTGCTGTATGAATAGGTCCAAGGGCGGTAGTCCTAAAAGGACCTCCAGGGCCTCTGAGGGTGTAGTTCGCATGCAGCCCGTGGTAGCAATGCTTGCTAACCTTTGGAAACGCTGCAGTTTATTCCTCGCTGTGGTGAGTTTGGTTCTAGGCCACCAAACCACAGCGCCGTATGCAATAATAGGCCGTATCACTGCAGTATATAACCACATGGTAATTCTTGGGTGAAGGCCCCAGGTCTTACCCAGAAGTCTCTTGCACTGCCAGAATGTGATGCGGGCTTTATCTAGTTTATTCTCAAGATGTTTATTCCATAGCAGTTTGTCATCCAGTGTGATACCTAAATACTTTACCTCTCTGGTAAGTGCTAGTGTCACTCCCTGGAGCTTAGGTAACTGAAGGTTCCTTATACTACGCTTTTTCGTGAACAGTACTAATTCAGTTTTGGATGGATTTACGGATAGTCCCTGCTCCGAGCACCATTGTTCGACGATTTTGAGCGCGCCCTGCATTAGGTCGCATAGGACTGGCTCGAACTTCCCTCTAATGAGGATAGCTACATCGTCTGCATAGCCCACGGTATAATAGCCGGCCTCGTTGAGCGCTCTAATGAGGCTGTCTACCACGAGGTTCCACAAGAGTGGCGAGATTACCCCTCCTTGCGGGCAGCCTCTGGATACAATGGCTCTTGTGTTGCTATTCACGTTTACCTGCACTGCTCTGTTCCTTAGCATGCTGTCAATCCATGAGGATATGGTCTGGTCAGCGCCATGGTTTAGCAGTGCTTGGCTTATGCTGTTGAATTGCGTCTTGTCGAAAGCCCCTTCTACGTCGATGAAGGCTACAAGTGCTGATGATTTAGTTGATAGAGCATCTTCTATTGGTGATATCACACTATGTAGTGCAGATTCCGTTGATTTGCCTGAGGAATAGGCGTGTTGTTGGTGGTGAAGAGGACTACGCAACAGTGCCCCGTCTCTGAGATCGCGATCGCAGAGCCTTTCCATTGTTTTTAGTAGGAAGGATGTCAGGCTTATCGGCCTATATGCCTTTGGTTGCGTATAGTCGTTCTTACCTGGTTTGGGTATGAATACCACTTTTACTTCTCTCCATTTCACAGGGATGTAACCGTGAATTAGGCAGGCTCTGTAGATTACTATTAGGTGCGGCGCGATGATGTCCTTACCCCACTGGAGGAGTCCCGGAAAAATGCCGTCTAGCCCAGCTGCCTTGTATGGAGAGAAACTGTTTATTGCCCATAGTACCTTTTCCAGTGTTACGGCTCTAGTGGCAGTGTCCACGGCGGCTGCAGTTGGTTGTACTAACCTTTGCCTGTCCGCCCCTCCCCATGAAGTCTCCTCCGTGACGGAGCAATCGGGGAAGTGTGTGTCGAGTAACAGCTTGCAGGTCTCACTGTCGGTAGTCGTGTAGCTGTTATCAGTTTTCCTCAGGGAGCCTATATTTCTGGCGGGGTCGCTGGAGAGGATGTTTTTACCCTGGCAGCCTGAGAGTTGGTCTCGATGTTGGTGCAGAAGGCCCTCCAGCAATCGCGTTTCCGTTCTCGGATGCGGTTTTTGTACAGCGCTTGGGTCGCCTTGTATGCTTCCCAGTCTGTCGCCCTCCTAGTATTCTTTGCTCTATTGAACAGTTTGCGAAGTTTGCCTCGCAGTTTCTCGAGTTCAGGTCCCCACCAGCCTTTCCGGCTGCCGGCCTTAGTCGAGGGTGTTGTTAGTGGACAAGTGCTAGTAAACGTTTCCGTTAGTATCTCTGTTAGTTTATTTACGTGTGCCTCTATGTCAGCAGGTTCCGCGTAGCTTCCTGGGAGTACTGCGAGTTCCGGATTGCTAGACAATAACCTGTTGAACTTGACGCGGTCCGTACGTCTCGGGTTGCGCCAGGGTTCTGGTTTTGGAGTCTCAACGCTTAGTTTGTATCTTACCCATCTATGGTCGGAGCATGACAGGTCCTTTGACACATGCCAATCAGAAATCATTTGCGATGCTCTTTCCGTAGCGAGTGTGATGTCGATAATAGTTTGGAATCTGGAGGTCACGAACGTGGGTTCCGACCCCCTGTTCATGAGCTTAAGGTTGGTGGAAAATAGAAACTCTACTAGGTCCTCACCTCGTCTGTTGGAAGATTCGCTGCCCCACAGCCTGTGGTGCGCGTTCGCATCCGCCGAGACGATCAGCTCAAGCTTCTTGTTTTCGCAGTGTCGGATGAGGTTTGCCAGCTCGACCGTCGGTATGTCCGCGTCGCCCGGCAGGTAGGCAGACGCTATGATGATCTCTGGGCTGCTGGCGCAGTTACTCTGGAGCCTGACCGTAGTCAGGTCTCTGGAACAGAACTCATTCATTAAAACTGCGTTGATTTGTTTGGGGAGATATATGCAAGTGCGTGGATTGATTACGGTTGTGTCCAGAAGTAGCTTACCTCCGATGTTGTTTAGACCGCAGATTCTGCCCTTCCTTATCCACGGCTCCTGGATAAGGGCGACGGTCTCGTTGTTGACCTCCAGCATTCTTCGCAAGGTAGCCGTTGCGGCTTGTTTATGCTGGAGGTTGGTTTGTATGAAGTTAGTTAGGGGTGGAGGAGCCATCTTTGATGCTCATCTCCTCGTCCGATTCCAGCGGGGCGTCGTGGTCCATCAGCTGCGCGACATCCCTCTCAAGGTCGCTGTCATCAGCGTCCTCGCGCGGGGTTGTCAGCGGGCAGGCTGACGCCCCTCCCGCCCTCTCGCTTGCGCTGGAGGTTGGTTGGGGGACCGCAGGTTCGCCTGTCGAGCTCTGTCTCTCAACGGAGCTCGGTTCGCTAACCTCCGACACCGACGCGCCAGCTTCTGTATTAGGAGTGGTGCATTCTCTCTGCTTCGCAGCGGAGAGGGCACCGCTCACTACAGTAGCCGTCGCAGTCTCAGCAGGTGGCGGCGCATCAAGCAGCTTGCCATTGCTGTTAAAGAATCGGATGTAGGCGTTGCCCAGTTTATAGGCAAGCCTACGCTCCCTAGCTATTATTCCCGGAATCTGGTCTGCCGGGATGCCGAGAACCAGGAAGGCTCCAGACGTAGTCCCTTCATGGCGCTCGACATTGTAAAGCGACCAGCTGCTGACCTGATACCAAGGGTTCTGTCTACGTAGGAGGATCTGGATCGTCCTAACGTCTTCCGAACAGCTTGGTAGCAGTACAGCGGACTTCACCCGTCGGGGAATGTCAATCTGGCGCTTTACGACCAGTTTTGTGTCGGGAATTGGTGACACGCAGGTGGCTATGGTGTCCATGAGCCACTCTACGTCCCTTTTGCTCTCGCACTGTAGTTTTAGCACCCCTTCACTGTGGAAAGGCTTTCCACGGAAGGAGGGCCAGTGCGGAGCGTGTGGGCTGGAGCTCGGAGTGCCCACCAGATCTACGATGCTGGTCTCCAGAGTCAGCTTTAATTCCTCCACTTGTTCCGGTGTGAGGTCCTTGAAGGGTTCCGTCATCACTGCGACATACAGGTCGTTTAAGACTACAGTGTCAGCGTAGGAGACGGCCTTCCTTACCACACCCGAACCAGTGGAGGTTTTGGTTCGCTTCGGACAGCTCGTTTTTGGCGATAGTGTGTCGTCAGGGCGAGGACGTTTGGGTACTGGGCCCGTGCCAGTCTGCTTCTCTGGCGCCGCTTTTCCCTTCTTCCCTCTGCCCCCACGTTTGCGCCTCGCTTTCTCGGTCGCGTTGGATTTCTCCTTCGCGCCCGGTGCAGGACGTGCTCCTTTGTCAGCGCGCTGCGGTGCACCACCCTGGCTTCCGCCGGGGCGTTGCGGTTGCTTCGCGCTGACATCAGCAGCAGGGGCCTTTGTCGGCTGTCCTGCGACGGCTGGTTGCCGTCCGTCCCTATCCGAGGCTTGCTTGTTTGCGCGTAGGGCCGCACGTTTTTGTTTTTTGCGCATATCTGATGGTGTGCGCTTACGTTTCGAGACCTGCCACTCTTGCTCACCAGCCACATTAGTGGCGGGAGCGTTGGTCGTTGTGGCCTTGGGTTCAGGCGCTTCCGAGGAAGCTGCGACCGTTCCCTTGTTCGCGCAGGGCGCTTCCGTGGAAGCTGCGACCTGCTGCTGGTTTTTGGGGTTGGATCTGTGTTTGTCCATTTTTATATTTGTTTATATTTCACCTCCCGTGCTTCCCACCCTCCATGGAGCCCGCAACGTTGGGGATGTAACTTATAGTACACCAGGAATACCCGGAAGGTATAGATGTGTTGAGTTGGGTCTCATGCGCGACATCAGGTGCTGCAGACGAGTGGCTGAAGGAAACGATCCCATTTCCTCCAGTGGTTCCACCCGCCCTTGCTCCTTCAGCATGGCCGAGCCCCAGCGTCCTCCCAGAGGACGCCCCCCCCACATCTGGCCAGCGGACCGTACCACCTCGACCGTACGGGACGCGTGTCCACTGCCCTGCAGTGGCTAGCTGCAGGGTAACCGTTTTGTCTGAAATTCGGACCGAAAAGGGCGTATCGTCCTAAGGAGATAACTAACCCCGACCCCCTGTAGGTCTCAGCCCCCAGGACTCCTGCATCCCGACGTACGGCGTTCAACTGCGCAGGACATACGCAGGCAGGTGTGTATAGTCCGCTTATGCCACCTACTCCATAAGCGGAGCCGGGAGCCCGTGCAACGAAACTAGCAATCCAATCGAAATCAGATTACTAGCAACGTCGCAGGGAAAACTCCATAGTTTGTCATACCCCGCTTGGGCTTTTAGGTCCTTGCGGGTTATGACCTCGCCTCCATACTCGGCTACTGGTGGTCCGGGGTAGATGTGATTGTGCGACGCCCGACTGACCACCAGCATTACCAGGGTGTACGACCCGACCCACAGGTGAGACGGGTTCGTCCATGACCCGCGGCGGCAGTGCCATGGACGACGGGGACGTGGTATGGTAGACTTGTAGGAGTAGATGTTGTCAGCTCAGCATCGCACACCTGAACTAACGTACCTACCCCCACCTAACACCCCTTTAATTTAATTTACGTGTGTTATTTAACTCACTGTTTATATCAAAGTATACGTATGATTTTTATATAAGAAACACCTAAGTCCCCGCGTACTCGTACAAGTAGGTAAAAATTAAATTCGAGTTTTGAACTCTTATATGAAAGAAAGTTCCAAAATCAATATCGGAAAAAAATGGCCTCGGACTTACGAGGTTCCATTCAAGGTCAGGCCAAATTCACGCCGGAAACACGCCGCCACCGCCTATTTTTGACAAAAGCCGTTGCTGATCAATTTTTAATCGGCACACACCTCTACAGGATGAATAACATAGAACAAGCCAAAAATTAGGAATTATTTTCACGTCAATCTCACGCCGATTTCACGCCGGTGAAATGATCGGCGGCGTCGGCGTGGCAAAAATGACCGGCGGCGTACGCCACGCCGGTCGGCGCACACCTCTAGTCACCAGTACCAATGAACCGTGGAACTAAACCACTTCGTATGTAGGCTCATTGGAATCGTCTCAACAAGACCTTCGACAAGAGGTGGTACTCAGGGTCTGATGATTGGCCCATATGGTGGTCACCAGTACCAATGAAACATATGACTAAACTACATCGTGTTTAGGCTCATTCGGATCGTCTCAATAAGACCTTTGACAAGAGGTGGTACTGAGGGTCTGATGATGGAGCCAGATGGTTGTCACCGGTACCAATGAACCCATGTAACAGAATCACTTCGTGTTTTTTATGTTATTCACATAATCGAGTTGATTTTTTGGTGACCACCATCTCTCTCCACGCCACGAAGTGGTTTAGTCATATGGTTCATTGGTACTGGTGACCACCATCTGGCTCCATCATCAGACCCTGAGTACCACCTGTCAAAGGTCTTATTGAGACGATCCCATTGAGCCTAAACACGAAGTAGTTTAGTCATATGGTTCATTAGTACTGGTGACCACCATCTGGCTCCATCATCAGACCCTGAGTACCACCTCTTGTCAAAGGTCTTATTGAGATGATCCCATTGAGCCTAAACACGAAGTGGTTTAGTCATATGGTTCATTAGTACTGGTGACCACCATCTGGCTCCATCATCAGACCCTGAATACCACCTCTTGTCAAAGGTCTTATTGAGACGATCCCATTGAGCCTAAACACGAAGTGGTTTAGTCATATGGTTCATCGGTACTGGTGACCACCATCTGGCTCCATCATAAGACCCTGAGTACCACCTTGAAGTAATTAGAATTGTATTTACATTATTTTATCATCATATTAATATATACTTTACTCTAATATTTATAATATAACAAAAGCAAATATTTGGGATGGGATCTACTTAAGAGGGGGTAGAGCAGGGAGAATTTTCAGAATCTGTCAAATTACCCCATTACACACACAAACACGCTTCACTCACACTACCTCAATTTACTGTGAAAGGTCAGTGACCCTTAATTTTTTTCAAGAGTGTTATTTTGAGTTTGTAGTCAACTACTGACCTCCTTTGAGAAATTAAAACTGTAAAAAAGGTAGCATACAAAAAGACAGAGAAAAAATACGCATCATCTAGCTTTCCTTCTCTGTTCATGTCTCATGTGACTTAAATTTACCTAAATATGTAGATAACGTTCCTTACTCAATTGATTGTTTATCTAGGCAAAGTAATTTGAACTAAGGCAAAGTACTTTGCACTTCATTTTGCGTTACTTTTCTATACTTAGATTAAAAATCGTCAGCCTGCCTATCCCCGCAAACATTATTCAAAGTCGTGTGTGAAGGCCGATACCTCCAGGCAGACAATTATGGTCGCGTGATAAATGATAAAACATTCAGCCCTATCGCCCCCTATCGCACTATTTGTAAGTGCAATAGGGACGGCCCGATGTTTTATCATTTATCGCGCGACCATGATTGCCCTGCAGGTCTTCAGAGGCCTGTGCTGTGCATTACGTATATGCGGGTTGTATTAAGGACTAAGGTAATGGCGCCTATTAACGTGGTACTGAGGGAAGATTTCAAAAGATTCCAAAAAATTAAGGGTATCAAACACAGATGTCATATATACCATAGATCAAGCAAACGTATCTACTTAGCGTGTCAAATGAACTCAGTGAAATCCACTGAGTTGTCCGTCTTTACTCGCAGCTTGCAGCTTTCGGGCGTCAATTTTTGTAAGTTGAAGTCAACCAAAACATAAAAAATGCCTCGTTACGTGATATTCAATTGCAACAACACAAAAACTATGAACAATCAAGAGCCTGAGACATATTTAAAATTACAGACAAGAATCAACTTCAGTACAAAATTTGACACGCTCAGCCCCTATACAAATATATGAATTTGTTTCTTCTATCTAAATTAAGTTCTGTTGTATCAAAGCTCATTAACGACCACAAATATTTTTTTTATGGAAGAGTATTTATTGAACTATTAGTTTTGAAGAGTTTTTGGATCATTTTAGTTTATTATATGTATGTCATAAAATAATTATTGAAGCCAACATACCTAAATTTTCTATTACCGTGGTAATGAGCAGGCTGCGGTTCTATTAACGCAAATTGAGATTTCATTACCAATGGTATGAATGACAGTGTTTTTCTGCCATCGGTAAACAGAAACCCATCTCAAAATTCGGAGCTTAATACCGACGGTTGAATATACAAATTATGACAAATATATACACCTATACTATTCTCCTTTATGAATACCCAAAGAAGACTCAGTTTCACCTAAGAAATCTGTACTTACGGTACACTAAATATCATAATATTTTGATACAAGACTAAGTCGCTCGGTAATAGATGCTTACATAGGAACCTATTACCGACCGAAACAAATTTTGCATGGATCGGTAATAGATTCTTATATATTCTATTACCGAGGGTTATCTGATCGTACCATCGGTAATAGGCATAAATTGGAGTATTATAAAATCTAATTCCGACCAATAAAAACAATGTCATACAGATGTATTTTCATTACAAATCAAAATAAAATATTGCAACCTTATATTAAAACCAAGTTTACATAACTGGTAATAAAACATCATACTTTATCTCAATGTTTAAAAAATTTATAAACGAACGGTTTTCATAGAAACTACGAAATCAGTAATGAAGTTTCTGCTAAAAATTGAGGTTTTGTTGAATATACCGCGTAAATAGTTCTTTGATAGCGTGAATAGATCAAGATTGAAACAACTGTAAGAAATTATGTTACTGATCACATATACTTAAAATAAAGCATAAAGAACTAATATCACTACTTCAACTATTACTGTGGTATACCACAGTAATAGAATCTACTCACGAAATGGCGCCTTTCACCGCTGTCATTTAATTTCCACTTTAAACACATTTCCAGGCTAAACAATACTTAAAAAGTACTCAGAAGTCATGTAGAAAACTATAAACAATAACTTAAAATGCATAACTTTCACCTATTTGCCATAATTATTACGTAAACTACTAAATGAGATTGGAGTTCACTTAGGTTTAGCGTCACGCGTCAGTATGACACAACCTCTTCTTGCGGCCCCGTGGCAAAAACTGTCAAATAGCGAGCGCCTTCTTTCATTCACACTCTCTAGCGCCTATATGTGCGTTAGTCAACTAAACAGGCTTCCATTGTGTGAGTATTTTCTAGGAAATTGGACGGTTTGCCTATAAAATGCGTATTTGCAAATGCGGCGGTGATGAACGTCGATTTCGATACCCGCGTTGATAGCCGCCGTTACCTTTTCTTTATTATTTTTGGTCGTAAGGTTTTTTTTATCATTTAGTTTGATACAAAAATAAAGTATGTATATAAAATAAAAACCTAATGAATACCTAGAGTACAGCTAGCAGCAGTCAAGTCAGAGACACAAAGTAAGACAGGGAATATCGACGCATATCTTATCTTATCCAATACCGCCATCGCCATCTGCATCAGACTCTTGATCTTACCCAATTTCCGAGTCTCTTCTCTTAATTTCAGTTTCTTGAGTTGAAAATGTTGAAACTCATACTTAGTATTAAATAAAACACAAATACATATAAAAATCACAATATAATTTTAAATTATGGCTTAGGCCCTGTACCAGTTGCAGTCGCTACGTCTGTAAAGCCCCTTGTAGTTTCTTTTAAATGGCTAAATACCTAGATGTTAAGTCATGAACATCTGTGACGTGACTGAAAATTAAAAAACATCGCTCAGAGATAAGGTTCAAATTAGCATGGCAAAAAATACAACAGTGCAGTCAAAATACCATCCAAATACGAAAAAGCAAATATCAATGTCAATATCACTGCCGTATTTCAGGCAATAAGGGCTATTTTCTCAAATATGAAAAAATCTCAAAAGCAGGACTTTATAAAGACTTTCTAGGAAAATTATTTTGAACTTGATAGGTAGAACAATTTATAAAAGTTGTACAAAAAAAAATTCTGAGCTAAGTTTGTAACTATATATGAAAAGCAGTTTTATCTTAGATTGCATATTTTAGTATCGTAACGATTTTTCTTTCAAATAAAGAGAATTATTAGAATAGGTTCACGGTGTCTACCGTAAACAGGGGTTACATTGACCAATTTGGGGAATTTAAACTTCTCTAACTTCTACATTTAATGGGTACCTAGCTTCTACATTTCATGGGTATTTTTACCCATTAAATGTAAAGAAAGAAAAAAAATGGGACCATCAACTTTTTTAGTCTTTTCCTGCTAAAAATCTAGAAAGGTAACAAAATAATGTACGCAGAAAAAAAAACTATGAGATCAAACTTAAACTGACATTGGAGTTACTTTGATACCCTATGTTTTTTTAATGGTAATCGAATGTAATCCCTTGCAAAACTATTTTCTCTCAAGAAAAGATAAAAAAACGGTTTGCAAAGTCAAATATTACAACTCTTTAACGCTATTTTGGGGTTACTTTGATCAAAAATAAAAATTACCTACCATCTTCGAAACACCAACTTTATTTGCAATTGTTTCAATATTTATCACACAAAGAGATCAAATTATCAGCCTCAACAAGTACCGTGACATAATCAGACAATAATCAACTATGTGTCAGTATGGTCAATGTTACCCCATGCAAGTGATCAAAGACACTCCACAGAGTAAATCATTAGTAATAAATGCCTAGTTTGACTTTATGATACAAAACTCAATACTTACAATGGTATAGCTAAGCAGAAACACATTTAAGCAAGCTAATATTCACTGTGAACCTTTTACTTGTATACCCACTACGTTACTTTAGAAGTGATTTAAACATGAAAAATAGCAACAAACTATGCTTATATTTTGACACTACGTTATCCGCACTGCCCACGACCATACTTACTTGTTCACTGCGTCAGAGCACCATCTAACTATAAAGGTTGGTTTAAGGTTATCATATGTCTAGATTTCGATAAATTTATTTTATTAATACATAACCGACTACTCATAACATACTCGTATTAGTTCCTTATTTTTTGGTAAAATAAATATAATATGCTCGTGACAGGGGGCCGATTTTTGAGTCTCATTGTCACTAAAATACCGGTTGAAAACGGTGAATCGCCTATATTATTTTCAGTGACATGTTTCTGAATTCGAACGCCGTGAGACTCAAAAATCTGCCCCCAGGTCAGGTTTTGTTCGTTGTCCAATAGAGTCAACCCTAGCGCTTTTCCCCATTCACCCCAACGTTAGGGTGAGCGAAAATTACTAAATAAAACGACATATTCTCAAAGACAAACCGAAGTTCACACCGCTGGAAGATTTTTTTTGTAAAAAATTAGCATGGCACATATAAAAAAGTGCTATCGACGTTCAAAAGTCGGTTTTGGCCCTATTCACCACAAATTACGGTAGTTCATACCCGTTCCGACCCCATGAACCCAAAATCTTCAGAAAACGATGTACTAAGTAGCCCAAAGTGCCGCGCCGTCTCTAGGTGAATTGGATTACTAATTTATGCAAACTACTTAAGTCGCAATAGATGTCATTTCATTTAGTATTTTGGAGGTAACTAGTAAAGATAATTTAGTTTTAGAATTGTGCGAAAAAAGATTCTGATTTGGCCGGATTTTTTAAACGACTTCCAAAATTCAAAAGGTTATAAATGTATAGTTTTTTTTTAATATCAATACTGGTCCAATTTCAAACCCCACAAATATTAACGGCAAACTGATAATGACTTAAGTTTTTTTGAAATAAATTTGTGACATATGTGGGTAGTTTAGTAATTAGGCGCCGACTGATTGTGGTTAGGTTTATATTTTCGCTTCCTGCTAATAAATCTTGTATGGAACGGACGTGTTTTCTTTGGTGCCTCTTCATCAGCGCTGGTCTTCGGCTGGGAGCATACTTTACAAAATGAAATGCCAAAAAAAGTTTATCACTAAAAATTACTTACTTGAAAATAAAGCCATAACCGTTTTCATGCTTATGCATTGAAATAGATATCACGCACGAAAGTAAGAACGACAAGGCCCCCTGGTGGCTGAGCCGGGAATCGAACCCGCCATGTCTCTCGCTATACTGTAATCCTCTAAGTGCCACTTGCACCAACGAAGATGGAGGATTAACCTGAGGGTTAACCCACCATTTTACATGGAATTTGACAGTTGACAGCCCACTAACCCTGAGTTAAGTGGTTGGTGCAAATGGGCTTTAAAGATTCATATACGAGGTGGTCAAAAGGTGCCTATCAGAGATAACATACACTAGAGAAATTTCGTTGGGTACCACACGGCGGGCGGGTGGCCTAGTGGTAATGACGTTAGCTGCGTAAGCTGAAGACCCGGGTTCGATTCCCGGCTCGGCCACCAGTGGGCCTTGTCGTTTTTTCTTTCGTGTATAATATCTATTTCAATTTATGGATGTATGTATGTGAACACTTTACATATTGTACATAAGACAAGTTGGGACATATAAATACAGTATAGTTATGGTGTACAAAGGCGAACTTATCCCTATAAGGCGTCTCTTCCAACCTTTGAGCGAATTGAAAATTTATTATTTATATAAACTTGAAAAAGAACAAATCAAAAATTATTCAATAAAATTTCTTCCCTAGTTGTATAGTTTCATAGTTATGACTTTTATTTTAAAGTAATCCATTTATATTATAGCAACCATGGGTGAAACGTGGAGGTTGACAGAAGTGTAATTAACATTTCTAAATGTTAATTTCTTGTATCTAGTCTAACTACGAAGCAATACATTGACGTTTAAATTGCGTCCATAATTATACAGAGAGGTCATTCATAAAAACATCACTTTAGGTAAGTTATATATCTTTTATACAATTTGACAACCATTGACCACACATCCCAATTCACCCCTCTTCCGACCCTAATCACCCCTTCGTAAACCTATACACCCCCTTTGCGACCCGATTCCCCCATTCCTGATCCTATTCACCCCTCAGGCCGCGGATATTTATTCATCCCGTAAATGTTCCCCAACACAGTTGCATCGCTTTCTTCATGAAAACCATTATAAAAATTAAAATATCGTCACTACTTTTAAAAAAACTTGTATCTTCGTCTGTCAATGAAAAGAAAATTGTAGTAAGTATGTATGGAATGCATATAGACTTACTGCGTTTTAACTTTGAGGAGAAGCATGAGCTACGAGATTTTTTAAAAGTAGTGACGATATGTCTTATGATTTTCTGTTAAACATAAACTTAGGTGTAGTTATGTGATGTAATCTTGTTATATTGGTGAACAATAAAGAATATTTGTATTGTATTGTATACACTACATTCAAAAGGATAACGAACAAATTCTGAACAAAATTTCACACAAAATGAAGTTAAAATGAGTAAAGAATCCAATAAATTTGAATGCCAACTTTGACAGACATTTTCATGCCCCTAAATATATTATTTTCCTACTTTTTATTGCGGAAAATAGAAGGAATATGTGGAAAAATATAATAGCATTATATACCCCCGGAATCCTATTCACCCCAAATTACGGTATTTTCTAAATTGTCAATATGTAAAATGTCGGAAACTACGGAACCCTACACTGACCGTGGCCCGACGCGCCCGGTTTTTCTTCTCAATGAAATGCAGAGATAATAAAAAATTACACCTCCCAATTTATAATAAGTTTTTTTGCAAAAAAATCATTTTTGGCACAAGCTTTACCTTAGCCGACTGTACCTTTCTTTCAACAATCATCTATTGCTCTAAGAGATGTTTTTAAAAACCCCTTACTCAATGGGGATACGACGTTTCATAACAGAGTTCCTCTGACCACCTTTCTGCTCCATGATCAGATCACCTCCATGATATTATACCATAATAATGCATTGTCACGTGATTTACATATGTGTGCAAAATTTCAGCTCAATCGGAAACCGGAAAGTGGGCCAAATTTAGCTTCTACGTTTTAACCCAAACTAAGATACCAACAACTAACAAGGCAAGTTGAATAAAAGCTTGTAAATAGGCTTCTGATATCAGATTTGTAATAAGTTTACTTGTCATAGTTTAAGAACAGATGAGACAGACATATGCAGTGACAATCACTGACAATACTGCACGTGTTTCGTGAGATGTCAAATCACCTCATACAATTTACCGCTCTAAGGCAACTAAGGTAGGGTTTGTTATTGCACTTTAATTACATATTAATGATTTCTAGAATAAGAATAAGAATAAGAATCGTTTTATTTGCCAAAAACAGTATAGAATACAATATTAATAACTACTACAATACTATTATTTAAAATAAATTGCAGGCAACTATAACATAAAATAATACTAAAAACTAAAAGTAAAATTAAATAAATACCTGAGCGAGCAATGGCAAATGGGTTCCAGTTTCAGCATGTGCTAGGCTACCTGGTAGCCTGGCGCTGGTTTTCAAACTGGTCCCTGAGACTTGAGAGAGTGATCACTACAGAGGTATATGTAAGGCGAGAACAATATTTATAAAAAAACGTGATTCTGCGCTGTGTGTGTGTGAGTGTGTGTGTGTACACAGGTGTGTGTGTGTGTGTGTGTGTGTGCGTACTACTTTTGGTTGTTTTTAATTTTAATTTTAATTCTAGCCCGTAAGATATATATTTGCTTTAACAATGGATATATAATTATGCGAGTGAGAGTGTAATTTAGATTTTTATAAAAGGAAACAAATATTTTTAAGCGACCCGATCAGATATTTATACGGATAAGGACCCTCCCACATCTACCGTCTTGCGATCGTAGCGTCGGGCCAGGCCAACTGTATGGCTAAGCCGCGCCGACGCGACGCGGCGTCTTTTTCCATACAGTTGGCCCGACGCTACGCTCGCGTGACGCTAGAAAGAGAGACTATGTTTTTGCCGGTCAGGAAGCATCACAATTTTTTGCCGGGAATATGTCGTCATATACTTTATGGCCCCTATAGAGAATCGGATATGTTGTTACGGCCGTTCATAGTCATAATACTTATGCTGGTGACTGTTCCATGTACATCTGGTCTAGTTGAATGGAGAAGTGCCATTCAAAACGAGCGTTAACTTTCTAAACAACGATCAACTTACGGTTACTTACGTGTTCGTGGTATGCACAGAGTAATCTTTAATGAAATTGAAACATTTTTTTATATATAAATTTGAACCAGAAGCACACCATACGGAATATTGTATTTAATAAATAGGTACTTATATACCCGCCCGCATTTCCCTTTCTTCTATTCTAAGTAAGAATCGATTAATAAGTATCTAAATATGTAAAAATAAATTAAATTGTAATTGTTTACATACAACCTGTGAAGTTTGATTGACAAAATTTGACGTAGGTGCTGTCATATATATTTTTAAAATGACGTCCTGTGAATACCAGCGTAATGAAAATGTATTCCAATGAGTAAAAGAAAGCATGAAACTTTTTTCAATTTAACCGAACTAGAATGAAATCATTTATAGTCATTCGGTTGTGTTCGTTATTTTCTTTAATAATGTGATATATTTTTATTTATTTTTTATGTACAAGCCATGCACCTTTAAACTTTAAATGATATTGGATCTCCACCTGACATTATTGATTTACCCTATTTATTTTGAGCACAGTTTTACACTGGTATGGTTTTTCGTGTACGTACACTAATTTCTGTCAAAATATTTGTCAAATTTAATTGTCAACGCGGAGCGACCGGCGACACGTCTGCCTCCGATGAGCCGCTCACGGCGTCTAATCGAAAGGAGAATTCTGACAGCAATGGCGAATGTATGGAAATTTTACGATAGTTTAAATTTAAGGTAAAATTTCTTTGTTGCCTTTGAGAGGAAAAATATAAAAAACCTCAAAACTTGTAGTCCATTTATCTGGCTTTTAGAATCACTTAACCTTATAACTAAAGTATTGAATTTTTTTAACAAAGTTTACTAAACGGCGACATACGTTTTTCTCATTTTAGGTCAACTTTGTGTGGGTTTAGTTATTACACCGTTAATAATTGGAGATTGTGAATAGTCAAAAGTTGTAGACACACTCTTTAAGATAATAACTACATTTATTTTATTTCATTTAATTTAGAAATGTGAGCAGCATTTGTTAAACGCCGAGTGCACTTTTCGAGGATTTCGTACGACCCCCTCTTTAAATGTTTAAATAAATTTTAACATAATTAATATTATTTTGCGCTATATTCTAGTATTTTCGTACAAAATAATTTTTATTAGAAATCAAAAGTTTATATCGAGATAGTAGATTGTGGTTGTTATCAAAATTCCATAGGAAGGATCAAGATTGTTTTGTCCATTATTGTAGTGCGAGCGAGTGGAAAGACGTGCTAGAAAGGGTCGGCATATTGGGCTCGCGCGGCGGGTAAAATACCTAATTTCGCCCGACGCCGAAATGTTATAACGCTCTGCTCGAGGAGTATAATAATATTCTTACGCCCCGAGTTATACACATTTTTTTCATCACAATTTATTGCAATATGAAAAATAAGTAAATGGATAAAAACCTACGGTTAATTACAATTCCGAGTCATACGAGGTTCCATTTCAAGTATAGTCTACATTTTATCTGTGAGGTTTTATTAAACGGTCGAGGCTGACAACTCATCGTGCATCAAGAGGCTGAAATGTGTCCAACAGTCGTAAACTGAACAGATTTTGTACAAATTCCAAACTGAAATTTACTAATCGTAAAATTATCTTCAAGTAAAGTTTATTAGGATGTGGGACCGGGTATTAAAGAACATTTATGTATTAAAATATTAATTCTGCTATTTTTAAAGGTGATAAGTTTACCTTGTAGGTACTATACTACCAAATATGAACAGTACTTGATACTTAAAAGTTTATTAATATTTATAGATATTACAGTGCTTAACGCGATCGTACAAATTCGTAACACAGATCGAATAGCCTGCGCGCAGCCTTCCGGCGTCGAGTAGCGTAACCGACTGGCGAGGGCCAGCAAAGGGATGAAGGGAATGCCGGGCGCGCACGAGTTATCACGAGTGCGCCCGAAGTGTACCGAGCAGTTCAAATCGCGCGGCGCGGGAGCGAGGCGCGCAGGCAACAAATATTCAAACTTATTTAAAGGCTTACGTATATATCGTTACATACATATTTATTTGTTAGCAAAGACACATATTTATTTTAATCTAATGCGTGTTGCTACATCAGCCCCTTCGGAGACCTTTAGGTCGATAACAAATGACTAGGAAAACGTACAACACGTCCTGAGCGAGTCTTACGTTCAGCCTTGGCTGGCTGTGGTTGCGGCACGTGTGTGGCTGGTTGTGGTGGTGGCACGTGTGGCGCTGCGAGCTGCTGATCAGGAGTTGGACTATCAGGTTCATCTAACATGAAAGCAGGCTTCAACCGATCAATAGAGACATTGTTAGGCTTACCTTTGATAAGGATCTTGAAAAACTTGTCTCCTCTTTCGACCACCTGATAAGGCCCAGTGTACGTTGGTTGCAGGGGCTTTCGTACGGCATCGTTGCGAAGGAATACATGCGTTGACGTATTTAAATCCTTATGTACGAACACTTTGTGTGATCCATGGCGGGCCACTGGCGAAGGCTGTAATTTGCGCATGATAAGCTGCAAACGAGTGAGGAAGTTAGTGTAATCAGCTGGCGTATCTTGACCAGAGGATTCAAAGAAATCGCCTGGCAAGCGTAGTTGCTGACCGTACACGTATTCCGCAGTGGAAGCGGCCAAGTCCTCTTTCCATGCCGTTCTGATTCCTAACAGAACCAGAGGCAGGACTTCAACCCAATCCTCGCTCGTATGGCATTTTATGGCAGCCTTCATCTGTCTGTGGAAACGCTCCGCCATGCCATTTGCTGCCGGATGGTAGGCAGTCGTCTGAATGTGTTCAGCTCCGATGGACTTCGCTAAACTATTAAAAGTCTCAGAAATGAACTGCCTTCCCCGGTCAGTTGTTATACGCCTGGGACATCCGAATCGCGATACCCACCCGGAGAAGAACGCTTGAGTGACAGTTTCTGCCTTAATGTCGGAAACTGGTATCACTTCCGGCCATCTTGTAAAACGGTCCACTGCTGTCAGGCAATACTGGAAACCCTGTGAATACGGTAGTGGACCTACCAGGTCAATGTGGACGTGTGCAAAACGCTCTGTTTCAGTCGCGAATGACATTACAGGCGAGCGTACGTGCCTTGACACTTTACATCGCTGGCAGTGTTGACACGCTCTAGACCAAGTGTGACAATCTTTATTTACCCCAGGCCAAACATATCGCTCCGTAACAAGCTTCGTCGTAGCCCTGGCGCTGGGATGACTCAGTCCATGTATGGTCTCGAACGCTTGTCGACGGAACTCTGGAGTCAGGTACGGACGAGCCATTGGTCCAGACGTGTCACAGTAGACTGCAGCGTCACCAGACTGACCAGGAACGACTAACCTTTTAAGCTGCAACGACGATCCGGTCTTTAGCAACTGCTGGAACTCTGCATCGCGTTCCTGAGCAGCGGCTAACGCGTTGTAGTCAATGACTTTGCTGCTGATTGCATCGACAGGACGAGAGAGTGCGTCCGCGACTACGTTCTCCTCACCTGCTATGTGACGGATGTCGGTGGAAAACTGTGCGAGGAAATCCAGGTAACGAAACTGGCGAGGTGAGCACTTGTCTAAGGGTTTGCTGAAGGCGTACACGATAGGCTTGTGGTCTGTGTAAATTCTGAACGGCTTCAGCTCCAACATGTGCCGAAAGTACTTGACAGACTCGTAAATTGCGAGTAACTCGCGGTCGTACGGGCTGTACTTGCGCTGGGCCGGGTTCAGTTTACGTGAAAAGAAGCCTAATGGTTCCCACGTATTACCTACCAGCTGTTGCACCACACCACCGATCGCTATGTCCGAGGCGTCACTGACCAGAGCCAGAACCGCATTCGGACGTGGATGAACAAGAAGAGTAGCCTCACCTAGACTCGCTTTGCAAGCCTCGAAAGATGCATTGAGGTCAGCGTTCCACTCGATCTTAGCAGAGCTCTTGCAGTGATGACCAACCAACAAACCATTTAGCGGCGCCTGTTTCTGGGCTGCGTGTGGTATAAAGCGTCGATAAAAATTCAGCATGCCCAAGAAACGACGGAGTGATTTGATGTTGGTGGGACGGGGAAAGTCCATGACAGCTTTCACCTTCTCAGGTAAAGGTGACGTACCTGTGCTGGAGATACGATGGCCGAGGAATTTAACCTCAGGCTCCCCGAATACGCACTTTGCGGTGTTTATTAGAACGCCGTGCTCGCGTAGTCGCTCAAATACCTGCTTAAGGTGTTTCTCGTGCTCAGCGGCGCAAGAAGAGGCCACGAGAATGTCGTCTAAATATGGGAAACAGAATTCCAGGTCACCGAGGATCTCGTCGATGAATCGCTGGAATGTCTGAGCAGAATTGCGTAATCCGAACCCCATATACGCGAACTCAAACAACCCAAAGGGCGTCGTGATTGCTGTTTTAGCAATGTCATCTTTAAAAACTGGAATTTGATTGTAGGCACGAACCAAATCCAACGTGCTAAAAATTTGACAGCCCTGTAAGTTGTGCGAGAAATCAGCAAGATGCCTAACGGGATACCTGTCAGGTATGGTGCGCGCGTTTAATGCGCGATAGTCGCCACAAGGTCGCCAGCCGTTGTTCTTTTTCGGAACCATGTGAAGGGGCGACGACCAAGGGCTATCGGAGCGACGTACTATACCTGTTCGCACCATATCTTCGAACTCCTGCTTGGCTACTTTGAGCCGTTCTGCATCCAACCGTCTAGGGCGACAGTACACTGGTGGGCCAGGAGTGGTACGGATGTAGTGAACCGTATTGTGCTTCACTGCTCGCTCTGTCGGTTCACCCGCCGGCCTCGTGATTTCGGGAAACTGCTGCAGTAACGCATGGTACGCTGTTATACCTGAAATCGACTTAACACTGGCCACAGTACAAGAAGAGGCTGAGTAGGCCTGAGCAGTTAACATAGTACAATAATCTATCAGTCTTTTATGCCTTACGTCTATTAACAGGTTATAATAGCCTAGAAAATCTACACCTATAATTGGTTTCGTAACCTCAGCCAAAACAAAACGCCAGTGAAACGCACGGCGTAAACCGAAATCAAGTGTCAAACTAATAGTGCCATAAGTAGGTATAGGAGTACCATTTGCGGCAAACAATTGATATTTATCTTTCCTGCGTAATTGCGGATTTACAGACGTAAAAGGAAATACACATAGATCGGAACCACTATCTACTAAAAATGTCAATTTAGTATTTTTATCCATGATAAAAAGACGACCTGTAGTAACTGGGCAGTCACTAGTCGCCATTAGTGACCGCCACTGCCATTTCCCTCGGTCCAATTGCACGGCGCGCGACATTTGGTCGCCCGGGGTCCAAACCTATCATGGTACCAGCATCTGCCATCTTTCTCCGCGCGACTTCTTGAGCGAGAGCTGCGACGACCTCTGCCTCCGGATTGCGAACGCGATGTAGCGCGCCCACGGAAATTGCCAGTCGCCAAGGCGGCTACCTGCTGCACGAGGTCATCTATACGGCGGTTGAGACGTTCCTCCATCGTACTAGGTATAGACGACGGCGCGAGAACCAGAACAGCTGATCCCGAAGCCTCCGCGACGTGCGGTATGTGTATCACAATATCGTTCACTCGGTCGGCCAGCGCAGCAATCTTGTCCAAACCGGCATCTGACATCGTAGCAATGACGGTCTGCACGTGCGGCGGCAAACGTTTAGCCCATATGCTGCGCAGAAAATCGTCTGACAAGTCGGCACCGGCTAGGTCGCGAAGATGACGTAAAAACTGCGAGGGTTTGCGGTTTCCCAGTTCAGCTTGAGACACCAACTCTTCGATTCGCTTGTCCTTGGACACGGACAGACGGTAAACTAGCTCAGATTTCAACTTCTCGTACTTTTCCGTTGTCGGCGGTTTGGTAATTATGTCCTTGACTTCCGCGGCATATTTGTGTTCGAGGTTACTCACTACGTGGTAAAACTTGGTCGTGTCGGACACAATATTCGCCAAAACAAACTGGCCTTCTAACTGGGCAAACCACAAAGCTGGTTCCTCTGGCCAAAATGGCGGCACTTTGACGCCAACTGCACTAACGTTCGAATCCGTTGTCTTCGGCGTAGTAACAACAGGCGGAGTAGTTGTACTCGTAGTTGTCGTAGTCGTAGTGTCGGTTATAGTTATAGGCGGTCCCATAATGACGCTTTTCGTATTTAGTTATAGCAATTAGCAATCAATGTTCAATCGGCCACCTACACTATACACTGCACTGCACTCAGTTTTTAAACGTCGGAAAGTCACCAAATTGTAGGTACTATACTACCAAATATGAACAGTACTTGATACTTAAAAGTTTATTAATATTTATAGATATTACAGTGCTTAACGCGATCGTACAAATTCGTAACACAGATCGAATAGCCTGCGCGCAGCCTTCCGGCGTCGAGTAGCGTAACCGACTGGCGAGGGCCAGCAAAGGGATGAAGGGAATGCACCTAAATCCGAAACCTTGCGAACTAGTAGAATCCGTTGCACGACGCAATGACCTTGATCCAGTTGTGGGTTATTAGGAACTGAAATATTAAAGTGTGTGTGTGCAGATCATCAAAATAAGTCGCCTGAAAAAGTGACGTGAAAACATTATGAAAGTAAACAATAACTCCGGTGTTCGCTCGGTCGTTTAGTGAAAAGGTATGAAAACAATTAAGTAACAAGAAAACTTTCAATTAAATGTAATTTAATGCAATTAACGATTCACTTGCATTATAATATGGAATTATATTCGAGGTTAGATTAAAAATAATCACTAACACTTCAGAGGTTACGCATCTCCATAGTTTCTAACGTATTAAGCTGCAAGTAGATGGATGGATAAATGGAAAACGTAATGCAGTATAAATTCACAACACTGAGCCCTAGAATGGAGTTTAAAGTATAAAAACATACCGGTAAAATTCTGATGCCGGAACTGATGCACTAGTTTGCTATTTTACACATATTTCGTAGCCATATGGCCCTGCAATTTTAAGCTGTACTTCCCTTGTATTACACCACACAGTTTTAATCTCATTTGGTTTAGTATTCACTCACTTTTCGTAATAAATTCACTTTGTTTTGGAGACCCTGCGTGGGTTAGATGTGTTCTGTCACTTCTGACAGTTTGACGTTTATAAACTGGTTGGGGAAGATTTGAGTCACATAAATACCCGTTCAATGAAAGTTTTTTTTTCTTGTCGGAGAAAATCTGATTTCATTTTCATTAAGATAAATTAACATTATAACATGTAAAGTAATTCTAGGATATTGGTTTGCAATAAAATTTAGCTAATAGTTTGGTTTTGTTTTTCTTCTGCGGCGTTAGTCGTGTTCTCATTTGTCTATGATATGGTCATTAGCAAAGGTGACTATTTGCATTACGGGGTTGAAGATTCGTTTAATGTAAGTTAATTTCTTCTTTCCATACAAAAATACTTAGAATTTTAAAATGAGGGGTATGTTGTTATTTGTCTTAATTTTTGGTGAAAGTTTTCACAATCTAATATTTCCTTTTCTTTGGTGGATACGTGGCTAAGGTCTCGGGCCACCATTGAAATATTGTCATTGCCTGAAGTGAATCGTAGCTGACAGCATGTGAAATTTTGAGATAGTTAATATCCCAGGCAATCTATTCATTCCGGGGTATGTTTTAGTGTTCAAAGAGTGCTTTGTTTTCTTTATTGTGTGGTCTTCACGTATTAATTAATATTTTGTTCTTTTAGCCGAGCCCGTTAAACTCGATTAACCTAAAAATGTAAGCCGCCCTTACAAAGAAAAGTAAACAGCCAGTTTATTTCGGTGAGTTTTGGTAATAAAACAAGTGTTGCTCGGAGGTTATTCCTTCATGTTCTTTGTCCAGAACACCGTTTCTTATTATTTTGTATTACCTTTCCAGCCTTCAATCTTCCCATCGCTGCCACGTGAGAACGTGACGGTGACATCCAGAGGAAAATAAGGAAAACACCCAGCCTTTCTGGTAAGTGGTTTTATCTCTGTTACACCAAAAACCCCTAAAAGCAACCCCGCGATTAAAAATATAGAATTAATTAAAACAACAAGTTACCGATTTCCAAAATTATCTCACCTGGTTATTTTGTTTGTCCACCAGGGTGTTTTTATCCGGGTATATGTTCCACATACTATCCTGCTACTATCCTGGTATTATGTCCTGAACTGGAGTTAGCAGTTTGCTGCCAAAACTACTCGTGAGAGAAACCGCCCAAGTTTGTGAAACGGATTAATACCTAGGATATTTTACATTTATAACATAGCATTTTTAATTAAGGATATCCATCCAGGAATAAGACCAATATAATTTTGTGGAGCGATATAAATATATATATTTCCTGTAATAAAACTTAAATTAAATACTTCCACCTCCGTTAGACTGTACGATGGTGATAGAAAATAAGAACTTAGTGAAGGTTGTTCTTACAATAAATTAATTAAATTAGTTATAGTTGTTTCTTTCAATTGCGATCATTCGTTAGCTAAAAGAGTGAGGAAAGGGGCGCTCTAAAAACTTAAATTTGTTCTTTAGTACTTTCGTCAACAAGTTTCAATATAAATACCTACCTCATTCTTTGCTCCCAGGCGAACGATATCCCATGACCCTGCTCGAGTTCTTTAAATTAGCTGAGGCATAAATAAAACGGGTGTCCGAACTTATCCACATAGAAATAAAGTTATTATCCGAACTTACCCCAACCTATGTGCATAGGTGAAAGACACTGTTACATGTTTCTAGGGACCCCTCTGTGGTGCCGAACATTATAAGTGGCGTTCCCAACGTTGAGCCTTAGGGAGAATATCGCAATTGGAAAAAATAATAGAATTTATTACTTTAGTATTAGTGAAGGCGAATATCTGGCTGTACTTTAATTTAATATAAGTTGTATTATCTGCTGTATTGGCGAACATTTGTTGGCTATTTACAATTATTATTATTGACAAATTTAAGCTTAGAAACTTAAAATATTCTGTGTTACTTGTCATAAAACTTAAAAAAAAAATTTTTAAGCTTATAAACTTAAACAATTAGAAGTGTAACTCCTTATATATAGAGGTTGTATATCATACAAAATAATTTTGGAAATCTTTTCTTAATTCGGACATTTCGATAAAAGTATACCATACTTTAAAAACAAAATGGATTTCATAAAAGCAGGTTGCAAAATAACGCATTTACACAAAGATGAAATCACACACGAGTTGGCGATTCGTAGGCTTCCAGTAAATCCAGTTTCCAGAAGGACCAGTTTGTGTCAGGCGTTAAAAGAAACAGTCGAGCTTGCTCGAAAGGGTAGTTTGAAATTTCAAGACCTTGTCGTCAACGATCCAGTGGGAGAAATCAAGCTGTGTCAGGATAAGATTCAGGAAATTGAACGCGAAGTATCTGATGATATTTCGGCAGTCGCTAAGGATAGGTTACTTTCGCGTTGCAAGTACTTAATATGTCGTCTCTCTCGGTTGGATCAAAATCTTGAGGAAGTTCAGCTACTGAAAGGAACAGTATCTACTATTATGGAACAGTTGCTGGGAGATGACTCGTCGGCCTCTTCTGAATCTGGCGGAGAAGATCCTGCGTCTGCTGTAGGTGACCGAATTGTCCGAGAAGTGGTATACAAACCGGAAAAGACTTTTAATATAAATTCCTTGAACTTGAAATTCAAAGGCGATACTTGCGTTCGCTCTTTTTTGTCGCGGTTGGAGGAACTACGCGTTGCTCGTAGGATTTCCGAGAACCGAATTTATAGGGGTTTCCCCGAGATTCTTGAGGGACCGGCGTTGTCATGGTTTCGATCTCAGCGTACAGACTTGTTGTCCTATCGGGAGGTAGTATCCGCTTTAAGGGAAGAGTTTGATATTCCAGATTTGGATCATCTTCTTTTACAAGAGATTAGAAACCGGACACAGGCTAAGTCCGAGACTATCGTGTATTTTGTCTCCACGGTGCTGGGAATGTACGACCGTCTGAGCCGTCAGGTTCCTGAAGAGGATAAGCTGGACACGCTGATGCGTAATATTAGGCCGGAGTTTTCGAAGGATTTGGCTCTTCATGATGTCAGGTCCATTAAACAACTGAAAGACTTGTGTAGGAGGATTGAATTGGCTCAAGTTAAGGCAAAGCAGTTTCATGAACCGCTGTTATCAAAGAAATCGGGGTCGTCATCCCTAGGTACTGAGGAAAATAAGGGTGAGACTAGAAATAGGTTTGGTTCTGCTCGTACTTCTAACATGTCTAAGACTTTTGTCGCTGCTGTAGGGCAGACCTCTTCCGGAAGGAATGACCTTTTCTGTTTTCGTTGCGGGAAAACCAATCATCCTACTAGGGCGTGTAGATCTTCTAGGGAAACTGTGTGTTTTAAATGTGGTGCGAAGGGAGTTCGTACCCCTGAGTGCCCAAAATGTAACCCGGTTCCAAAAAACTGAATAACTTTGTCTCTTCTAAAAAGAAAACATCCCTCCTATCCACTCCTGTACAAGTAGAAGAGACAATTCATTTTAATCCTCCACAGGGTGATAATCGACTTTACTTGCCTTTGAAAGTATTTGACTTAACAGTGAGAGCGTTATTAGACTCAGGATCATCGGTTAGCCTTTTGGGTCGCGGTAGCCAGTCCATTTTCGAATCGGTAGGCATCCCAGTACAGGAACGCGACAAACCTCTTTCTTTGAGGGTGGCCGATGGCCATCCACTCTTAATTACTCATTACATGATGATACCTATAAACTTCAAAGGTGAATTAAAATTAATACATTTTGACATTCAACCGAATATTAAAAATCGGATGATTCTTGGCCTCAACTTTTGGCGTGCTTATGATTTAATTCCGGAAAAAATTAAAGATGTAGTAGAAACTTTTAATGATGGACGCGTCTCTTGCAGTGCTACTTTACCCAACGCGTCGGGATTAAATGATTATAACAATTTGACTCACGACCAAAAGAATCGTTTAGAAAAGGCTAAAAAATTGTATGAACAAATTGATACTGACAAGGTAGGATTGGGAAAAACCCACCTCATAGAACATGTTATAGACACGGGTAATGCACACCCGATTAAACAAAAATATTACCGTCTTAGTCCGGATAAGCTTGCGGCTTTGGAAAAGGAGGTAGACCGTATGCTTAAAGAAGGAATAGTAGAACCTTCTCACTCACCCTGGAATTCTCCTGTAGTAATGGTCGAGAAGCCCAATGGGGATATGAGACTCTGTCTAGATAGTAGAAAGGTTAACTCCGTTTCCAAGTCCGACGCCTACCCAGTACCCTATGTTCACTATATTCTCGATAATTTGCGTGATGCGAAATATCTCACTTCTCTTGATTTAAGTGCAGCGTATCATCAGATTCCGTTGAGTGAAAGCTCGAAAGAAAAGACTAGCTTTACAGTGCCCGGAAAGGGATTATTTCATTACAATAGAATGTGTTTTGGCCTTGTAGGTGCCTCAGCCACCATGCAAAGGTTAATGGATAACTTATTTACAGCGGAATTTGACAATAAAGTATTTTGTTACATAGATGATATAATTATATGTACATCCGATTTTGACGAACACATACGTTTAATAGAAGCTGTTTTTGAAAAACTCAAAGCAGCAAATCTTACCATTAATATGAAGAAATCTTTATTCTGTAGGTCTGAGCTAAAATACTTAGGATATCTGGTAGATAAATATGGCCTTCGTACGGATCCTTCTAAAGTAGATGTAATTGTAAATTTTCCCATACCCAAGGACTCAAAGAGTGTCAAAAGCTTCCTTGGTATGTGTGGTTGGTACCGAAGGTTTATAAATAATTTTGCTAAAGTCGCTCGACCTTTATCTCGATTAACGAGTAAAAAGTACCTTTTGTTTGGTCAGAGGAAGTTAATAACTCTTTTAATTTATTAAAATCTGCTCTTATCTCTGCACCTATACTAAAGTGCCCTGATTTCAACGAAAGTTTTTATATTCACTGTGACGCATCCTCGTATGCCATTGGTGCCGTCTTAACTCAACGGTATGACAACCTAGATCATCCAATTGCTTACTCCAGCCGTACTCTTAATAAACCAGAGACTAATTATTCGGCAACTGAACGCGAGTTGTTGGCCGTAATTTATGGTTTAGAGCAGTACCGAGCCTATGTAGAAGGTAGGAAATGTTATATCGTGACGGATCACGCTTCGTTGAAATGGTTTCATAATTTAAAAAATCCCTCTGGTCGTTTAAATAGATGGGCCTGTCGCTTAAGTCAGTTTAATTTCGAGATCATACACAGGAAAGGTAAAGAACATGTGATTCCGGACTGCCTTTCACGCATTCATGTGGATGCCATAGACGCATCTTCTATTCAGGACCCGTGGTACTTAGATTTATACAAAAAGGTCTCTGAAAAGCCTTCTTTATTTCCAAATTTTAAAATTGAAAATGACAAACTGTTTCGATACTCTAAAAATAAATATCGCCTTACCGCTCAATTCGAATGGAAGTTGGTATTACCCTACGAGCTGAGAAACGAAATACTAATCAAGTACCATGATGATCCTACGGCCGGTCATTTTGGAGTGGCTAAAACTCACTCTAAGATCGCCGAGCTATACTATTGGCCTACTCTATTTCAAGATGTTAAAGAATACGTCAGTACCTGTGAAATATGCAGGACTTATAAACCTATAAACTTAGCTCGTCCTGGTTTGATGGGTAACCCACGTCGGGTATCTGTTCCAGGCGAGGCCATTTCCTGCGATATATTAGGACCTTTTCCGCCTTCTTATTCGCGGAACCAATATCTATTTGTATGTACGGACTATTTTAGTAAATATGTTACGTTATTTCCTTTACGCACTATCACTGCGAAAGCAATAGTGAAGTGTTTAGAAAAAGGTATTTTCCTTGTACACGGGATTCCAAAGATTTTATTCTGTGACAATGGTGCTCAATTTACATCCAAGGATTTCAGAGATCTCATGACTAAATATGGGGTTCCCCATATTTTCTATAACCCTAGATACCATCCTCAGACGAACCAAACGGAGCGCGTAAACCGTGAGTTAGTCAGAACCATTGCCTCCTATGTGCGTTCTGATCACCGTAATTGGGATAAGAACGTCTCGGAGATTCAGTGCGCCCTTAATACTGCCAAGCACGAAGTTACGAGACACTCCCCGTATTTCCTCATGCATGGTCGTCAAATGATATTAGATGGTTCTATTTATAATCATGAGACCCCTATAGATCCTGATTCTGTAGAGTTAGATACCAGTGGTATTTTTTCGGATAAGTTGAAAGAGCTCCAGTCTGTATTTAATAAGGTGCGTCATTTGCAAACTGCTTCCCATGAACGTAATGCTCGATATTACAATATGAGGAAGCGACATGTAGTATTAGAAGAAGGTCAAATAGTATATAAAAAGTGTTTTCCTCTATCGAACGCATCTAAAAATTTTTCAGCTAAATTGGCACCTCGTTACGAAAAATGTGTTATACACAAAAAATTAAGTCCCTTAGTCTTTACTTTAAAATCCCTAGGAGGTAAACTTTTAGGTAACTTCCACATAAAGGATATTGTCCGTCCGGGTGAAGCAGAGCCTTCCCTAGATAGCTAACATTTGTGATTTGGGCCAAACTCCGTACATACGTATAATCTGTTTGTTAGGAATCTGTGGATCTCCTACTTTCTCTTGCAAACTAGGAATCTCTATATCTCCTGTTTGTATAGGCTTGGTTGCGCGCGAACCAACCTACCTCTCTAATAATTATGTCCTTATAAAGACGTAAATACTTAAAGAATATATACACATAAATATGAGTCTCACTCGTTAATATTTCTAAAAAGGTGAACTTTGCGAAGTCCACACTTCTAATAGAATATTTTACATAGAACCGTTACTTGGTAAGTCTAAGAGTTCTATCTCTTAGCCTGGTAGTATTCGAGATAGCTTGTTGTTAGGATAGTTCAGATCGAAAAGAATCGTCCAGCACAACCTAATCTTACCTTTTTAGGCATTGTAATAAAGGACATGAAATGTGCCTCCCTCTTTAATTTAAGAACCGTGGATCCACAATTATGTTACACGTAGGTTACATTAGTTAGTTCCATATTTAACGTAGTATCTCTCTCATAAGATATGATAGTTTCTTGCATGATAGAAGTAAATCCATTCCAGTAGTTATAGTTAATTTCCAAATCCCGTGGATTAGAAAGTCGTTCCTAAGGTAATAAAAAAAGAAATAGTTTGTAGTTCCGTACATGCCTGATCAGCCTCTGTACCAAACATATTTTGAATTAAGTTAAGTTTATTTAGTTTCTGTTGCTTCTTTAGACAGAATTTACGTTTATTTCATGTTCCTACTCATCCTACGAGTTCATTTTAGTTATCTTTAAATAAAATTAAGAGAACAAATCCCAATAATAGTATAACATAAAATTCTGTTTGAGTATCTATATCCTTACTAACCGCTAACACTCTCCAAATTTCTGCTTATTAACCGCTTTCAAATGCAATCAACTAATTCTCTTCGCTTATGCTCCTGCACCGTCATTCTATATTCAAATCCCTAATAACCGTTAACTCCTTTGATGCTACTTACTAATGCTTATATCGCCATTAATACTTCCGCTTTTGCTAAATAGTTCCCTGTTCTATCCCAGATACATAATTAAATTCATTCACCTACCAAAAAAAAAAAAAAAAAAAAATTTTTTAGTTTAAAATTTTTTTTTTAACCCAACCAAAGATGAACTGTAACACTTCAGAGGTTACGCATCTCCATAGTTTCTAACGTATTAAGCTGCAAGTAGATGGATGGATAAATGGAAAACGTAATGCAGTATAAATTCACAACACTGAGCCCTAGAATGGAGTTTAAAGTATAAAAACATACCGGTAAAATTCTGATGCCGGAACTGATGCACTAGTTTGCTATTTTACACATATTTCGTAGCCATATGGCCCTGCAATTTTAAGCTGTACTTCCCTTGTATTACACCACACAGTTTTAATCTCATTTGGTTTAGTATTCACTCACTTTTCGTAATAAATTCACTTTGTTTTGGAGACCCTGCGTGGGTTAGATGTGTTCTGTCACTTCTGACAGTTTGACGTTTATAAACTGGTTGGGGAAGATTTGAGTCACATAAATACCCGTTCAATGAAAGTTTTTTTTTCTTGTCGGAGAAAATCTGATTTCATTTTCATTAAGATAAATTAACATTATAACATGTAAAGTAATTCTAGGATATTGGTTTGCAATAAAATTTAGCTAATAGTTTGGTTTTGTTTTTCTTCTGCGGCGTTAGTCGTGTTCTCATTTGTCTATGATATGGTCATTAGCAAAGGTGACTATTTGCATTACGGGGTTGAAGATTCGTTTAATGTAAGTTAATTTCTTCTTTCCATACAAAAATACTTAGAATTTTAAAATGAGGGGTATGTTGTTATTTGTCTTAATTTTTGGTGAAAGTTTTCACAATCTAATATTTCCTTTTCTTTGGGTGGATACGTGGCTAAGGTCTCGGGCCACCATTGAAATATTGTCATTGCCTGAAGGGAATCGTAGCTGACAGCATGTGAAATTTTGAGATAGTTAATATCCCAGGCAATCTATTCATTCCGGGGTATGTTTTAGTGTTCAAAGAGTGCTTTGTTTTCTTTATTGTGTGGTCTTCACGTATTAATTAATATTTTGTTCTTTTAGCCGAGCCCGTTAAACTCGATTAACCTAAAAATGTAAGCCGCCCTTACAAAGAAAAGTAAACAGCCAGTTTATTTCGGTGAGTTTTGGTAATAAAACAAGTGTTGCTCGGAGGTTATTCCTTCATGTTCTTTGTCCAGAACACCGTTTCTTATTATTTTGTATTACCTTTCCAGCCTTCAATCTTCCCATCGCTGCCACGTGAGAACGTGACGGTGACATCCAGAGGAAAATAAGGAAAACACCCAGCCTTTCTGGTAAGTGGTTTTATCTCTGTTACACCAAAAACCCCTAAAAGCAACCCCGCGATTAAAAATATAGAATTAATTAAAACAACAAGTCACCGATTTCCAAAATTATCTCACCTGGTTATTTTGTTTGTCCACCAGGGTGTTTTTATCCGGGTATATGTTCCACATACTATCCTGCTACTATCCTGGTATTATGTCCTGAACTGGAGTTAGCAGTTTGCTGCCAAAACTACTCGTGAGAGAAACCGCCCAAGTCTGTGAAACGGATTAATACCTAGGATATTTTACATTTATAACATAGCATTTTTAATTAAGGATATCCATCCAGGAATAAGACCAATATAATTTTGTGGAGCGATATAAATATATATATTTCCTGTAATAAAACTTAAATTAAATACTTCCACCTCCGTTAGACTGTACGATGGTGATAGAAAATAAGAACTTAGTGAAGGTTGTTCTTACAATAAATTAATTAAATTAGTTATAGTTGTTTCTTTCAATTGCGATCATTCGTTAGCTAAAAGAGTGAGGAAAGGGGCGCTCTAAAAACTTAAATTTGTTCTTTAGTACTTTCGTCAACAAGTTTCAATATAAATACCTACCTCATTCTTTGCTCCCAGGCGAACGATATCCCATGACCCTGCTCGAGTTCTTTAAATTAGCTGAGGCATAAATAAAACGGGTGTCCGAACTTATCCACATAGAAATAAAGTTATTATCCGAACTTACCCCAACCTATGTGCATAGGTGAAAGACACTGTTACATGTTTCTAGGGACCCCTCTGTGGTGCCGAACATTATAATCTGGCCTAGATATTTCCATTGCTCACCGAGCACTGGACTCAGAAAGACCGGTAAAATTATGACTTCTGAGCTCATACTGGCTAAAAGGAGTAAGAGATTACTGTTGTAGTGGTCGATTAGACGGTGAGTGTCAGGTGAGGGTTGGTGGCGGGATCAGCGCGGCGCCGGGTCGGGACGGCCGCCGGCCGGGCGCTCGGCAGCGGCGCTCGCCGCTGGCGCACCGGCTCGCGGAAATTGCCAATTAATGTGTCCGGGCACCTGCCACGTCACGCCGCGCCCCGCTCGGACTTGCTCCGCGTCTTACGTCAGTTCACAATAAAGAGCCCTGATTTGTCCCGCCATACCCTTGTGCGAACCATCTCGTGTCGTGTGCGAAAAAGGCTTGTGTCATTCTAGCATATTCCTCGTATCGGTAACTGCATATTTGCATTAAAGCAATGAACGTGATTACAATTAGGCTGCATGACATGTGATACCTATATAATTATTATGTTTGAGTGAGGTTTAATCTCATCCAATTGTCCAGATAACATGCTGCAGATAGTGCAGCTAATTAGAGCAATGCAAGCCTGTTTCCATGTATAAGTGGCGATCAAAAATTATTCAATAATAATGACCTTCAATTACGAGTATGAATGTTCAAATGGCACATAGGTATTTAACAGAGATGTAACGGATGTGGTTTTAACGGAACCGGAAGCGGAAGCGGAAGTTTTGAATTTAGTTTAACGGAAGCAGAAGCGGAACCGGAACCAGAAGCGGAGCTTATAGATGTTAAAAACGAAATGAAAAAATACCACATAGGTATAACATAAACCAAAACTAATTAAATTACCTAGAACTTTTAGGTGTTTACTGTTCAGCCTGTAATCAGCCTTTAGGCCCACTTAGGTTTTAAAAACGAAAAGAAAAGTTACCTGATATTTTATCTTAAGTATATCATTCATTACAATCCAAAAATTTAAATCACCTTGAACTTTAAGATTGTTTGTTGTTTAGGTAATCACATAAGAATCCTTTTAAACCTTTATTATGCCGTAAAAGGTTTTAGAAACGACAAGAAAACTTACTCGTAGGTAGTATAATACAATCCAAAACTAACCATTAAAATTATATGTGTAATTGTTAGCACACAATTAAATTTTTAAATTAAATGGAGTGATTGTAAAAGAAGTTGTATTTAATAAACAAATTAGCAGCTTTATCTCCCGGCAGTTTGCTTCTAAGGGGTTCGTAGATAAGCCCTGCACCACTGAATAGTTCTTCACTCGCTACTAACTAGGTGGACAGGACAAATATTGGCGCGCAATGGAATGAAGCGATTGATGTTTAGTATCGCAGCACGTGGCAAGCGGAGAGATGAGCGAATGACAGGTATAGACCTGTTGGTCTTTGATGTACGCCGCTCATGTCCCACCGTCGCGCTAGGTTCCGACATCCGTTATAACTTCCGTTTGAAAAATAACAGAACCGGAACAGAAGCGGATGTGTAAAACAAAACGGAAGTTCCGTAGAAACGGAAGCAGAAGCAGAGCTCCGTTACATCCCTGGTATTTAACAATATAGGTCCGTGCGACTGCGATTGTCTATTGCGAATGATTTGCATATTAGCTGGTGAATCCCGATGAACTAATAAATCTAAATTATGACAATGATTATGCCGGCGGGGCCACTTTCATGTACATGCACAACGGGAACGTATCGCACGTTACACGCTCGCAACAAATTAACAGCAATAACCAGAACAATGCAGGCGAAATGAATAACCGGGAACAAAACACAAAGCACAATCATTACTCCGCATAAATGCCAGGTGAGTGAGCACGGCTCTTAAATAATAGAATTAAATGGTTTCGCTGGACAAGTTACATTTCCTTTTGGCATTATTTAGTTTTCTTATATATTGAGAGTCAGCCAGCATTACACTCGATACATTATTGATATTCGTCCGATGAGTCGTTAACAAAGCCTCCGTGGTACAGCGAGGGGCGATGCGCGAATCTGCGGGCTCAGTCCGCTACGAGCCGCGGCCGCGGAGCTACGACGTGCTACGCCGTAGAGGCCGCCGCGCGACACGTGCGTGAGAGCGGATTCGCGAATTATTTAATGAGCCAATAAAAATTCCGTGAAGGTGTAGAAACGTGCACAGTACGTAATTAGTGCATATAATTATGGTGTTTCATAAGTATTAACAATAACTCGCTTATTTAACACAGGTTTGGGATTTTAATGAGGTCGGCAATTTTAAACACTTTTTCGTAAATTAAAAAGAAGGTAATTGATTCATGTATAATATGTTAAATTAAATTGGAATTTTAATTATTTGGCATACCTTCTAATATTATGTACCTATATTTTGGCATCTTTTTATTCCTAGAAGATAGTGCGAAAATTAGGTGCCATTGATATGTATTATAAATTTAAAATACCTACATAACATATTATGAAAGGTTTAAGTTGTCTAAAATTGCTATATATATCATTAGTTGAACCTAATTATTTAAATTGGTTAGGTTTTTAGTATAACTATGAAAGAGGCATAAATTAATATGATTAAAAAATAAGGCCTTGTCGTTATATATAGGTAATACGAAGAGAAGTGAAAAAGGCAGGTGAAAATGCATACATCTAGTAAATTCTAGTATGTAAATAAGCGACTTGTTTCTAAATAAAATATTTCACGACCGGTCCGCCTAGTGCTAGTCTGCATAATTGCCTATTAAGCCGACGGGTTCTGGGTTCGATTTATGCTAAGGGCAATGGTGGGACAGATATTTAATTGTATATTTATAACACGCATCCATATACATTAATAATATATGTATATGCATACCTACAATTATATTTTATTAAGTATTTAGTCTTGGAAATTATTAAAGTAAAATATATTTAAGGTTAACTCGGTCCTTTTAGAGTGTGGTTATGCTCGCCAAAATTAATTTAAACACACAAAATACAGTGGTTCAAACAGCCAACCCTAAATATTCGTCAATAGACGAAGGTTCGCTGACAATCGGATACCTGAATAGTATTGTTGATACCCTCTTTACAAGTATCAATTAAATTAGAGGTTGTATAGCTACTAACAAGTATTTAATTTAATTTTTCATATTTTTAATGACAAAAATTCATTTCATTTCTGATTGAAACATCCTTTGCCTGAAGTATTGTACGGATTGTATTAATTTTTAAAACTAAATCCATTATTCACTTGGGAATAAAATAGTAAACGCAATGAGACCTTTAAACATCAAATGTGATGAAAAAAGTTTTATTTATTTTATATGGATTATTAAGTAATGTGGTTAGGTTGGAAATTAATTTGATCCATCATTCTTCACGTTTACTGACTTTATTAATCTCTGTACCAATATCTTAGGTTAAGACAAATACTAGTAATTAAGTACTTGTCCAGTTTATTTTTCCAAACAATATAATATGTAAAGCGTAATGCGCTTCACACGAGGAAATTGCACCTTTGCTAATGGATTGGTTGCCTTCCAGGGGCTCTATCACATTAACTACTAAACAAAAGAACAAGCATTTGTTTCACTTAGTCATTTAATCAAGTTTACAGGTTTAATTAAATAACGATAGTAGAAGTCTTATTCAATTAAGATGATATTAAAACAAACGATATTTTATTTACCCCGGATCAAGATTCAAGAATGACAAGATCCTACATGTGTTAGTCTTGCCCCAGTATTTGTCTTAGCCCACATTTTTACCAACTTAATCGTATTGTCATGCATTATCTAATACATTTTGTAGGTAATTGGAAAATAACTTTCATATAAGCATGACTAATAAACATGACTAAGCTTAATTTCTTAAGAGGGATAATATTTGAAGGTTCATAACGTTAGTCAGAGCCCGCGAGAGGTTAAATCGGCTTATGTTGTCCTAAAATGTGTCTTGCCGGCGTCCGTGTTTGCTATACTTGTAATATTTTTTTCCCCTCACTAGCCCGGAAACACGTGTTTTGTCATTTAATACCAGCGGGTAAAAACGCATTTTATCCACTAGTGGGTAAAGTAATTTGACCTTGAATAAAGTCAAATTAACTGCTTTAAAATTTTTTAAAATAAAATTGATAAAATTAGGTGAATCTAGTAATAACGATGATTTACCACCTGTGGAACTACTGGAAGTAGTGATAAACGCATTTTTTGCGTTGTAGTTTCCTCGCTATAGTGAGAGGAAAAGTTTTGTGTTACACTCGGGTGCAAATGTATTTTACTTCTCGTGTGTTAAAAAACTCGCAAGTTCAGGATTCTATTCTCGAACCACTCGCTTCGCTCGTGGTTCAACTATAGAATCCTTTCACTTGCTCGTTTTTCAATTCCACACTCGGCGTTAAAATACAACTTTGTCCCCTTGTATAACAAATAACTATTCTTAAGTCGTTAGTCGCTGACATAGTTATATAGTTTCAGATATTTTCCGAGTATTGCTCTTTCGTCTGCTAAATATCCTACAGTAACTACGTTATTATATGTATAAGATATGCATTTAAAATACTCAAGAAATATCACAATCTCTTAATGCTTACATCATTGAGGTCGAATGTAATATAATTATTTTATACCACCAAAATAAAAACACTCAAAAGAACGTTATTAATTTCTTTAAAATGTTTCAGAAATAATCTAAGTAAAAACGTTTTAAATACTTACTCAATACGGTTATTATAAAGGTATAAAGTAAACCCACCGGGAGCTCGGGAAATATCCTTTATTACGTTGTAATTTTCTGCAGTCTCGCCGGATGATGAACGTGGCCACGATAATATCTTATTGAAGGAAAATGGATCATTGTTTGCACCTGTAAAAAGAACACAATATTATTCACTCTTAGGGTTCGGTAACAGCCAGAGTTATAACACTGTCATAAAAAGTACCTGTTTAGTAAAGTTGTCCCCTACATAAATTACACAAATCGACCTATAGCCCCAAATTATGCATAGTTTGTATGGGTACTCGGCAACGATATACATTAGGTACTTAATAAATAAATAAATATTGGACACCTTACACAGATCAACCTAGCCCCAAACTAAGCAAAGCTTGTACTATGGGTGCTAACTGCTAAGCGACGATATACATACTTATATTCATAGAAAACATCCATGACTCAGGAACAAATATCTGTGCTCAACACACAAATAAATGCGCTTACCGGGATTCGAACCCAGGGCCGCGGCTTAGCAGGCAGAGTCACTATAGTCACTACCGACTGAGCCAGACCGGTCGTCAAGATATTTAGATAAAGACATAATTACTTATATACATATAAAAGAACCATGACTCAGGTCCTGCCTCGTAGCCGAATGGCATTTCTGCGATGCGAAACGCCGCAGAAATGTAGTCTGGCTCTGTCGCGCCAATACGCAAGATCGATAGAGATAGATAGCTACGAAAGAGATATTATCGAGAACGTTTCTGCATTCAGCTACGCACACTGATATTATTAAATATCTTAACATGCCCTTAACGGAGTCCAAACTCGGAACTTCGGCTTCTCAGGCAGGGTAACTACCAAGACCAACTAGACCGGTTGCCGTGGAAGATGAACCCATCCATAGGATAGGTTGTCTATATATGTACTAAATATATGTATGTTTGTCTGCCCTCCTTCCAATAACTGGACACTACTAATACATTCAATTATATTATATGTATACATATTACTTACACAATACCAAATACATATTGGTTCAAAAATTTACTTGAATTTTGAAATGTAATCAAAACAATGGTTTAGCACCTATACGAGTATGGTATCCAGTTATTGGAAAGTGGCTAGTACTAAAAGTACTTTAACTATTGTTCTTATTTAGCTAATACGCAAGACGTCTAAAGTGAACTATTAGATTGGTGCCAAGTGAACAACATAGTGGGGTCAATAATGTATGCCTCAATGTGTTTTATGAGTATCATCGCAATTCTCATGATTGACGTGAGAACTGGAGCTCTTCTACAGAAAGGTGAGTAATATTTTTTTCATAAAATACCTACCTACTTAAACATAGAGGGATTCTGTTTGTTTAACGGAAGTAAATAATTAATTCACCCTTTGGTGCTTAAGTAATACAATCAGTTATTTATTATCTAGAAAAGTAATGTAATGTGTTTGATATTGCAGGAAGGTAAACCTTAGAAAATGTATTTAATTTCTGTCTACTTAAATTACGTTCTTTCAAATAAACCGACAGGCTTTGGAAGATTCTCCCTTGAATATCAAAAGCATATTTATTTTCAAATTATTATTAAAATGTGCGAGTTAATCGAATCCATTGCTTAGGTTTGTGTGATATTTTGCATTTCCTTAAGTTAAGGAAAAAACCAACATTACGTTACCGAACCCGGGAAACGTAGGTATATCTAATAGGAGCTTAAGCAAAGTCTTCTTAGGCATCTCTTCATAGAACCCATATTAGTTTCGTTGGAGGGTCATAGCGATGAATAAATGGATTACACGTCCTTTAGGATTCTTTGTGGTTGTAAATGTTTAAAAACATCGCATTGCTTTGAGGGGTCTAAACGTTTTGATCAGTGTACTTGTGACAGATTAGGAGCTTTTAAGCAGATTATTCATATGCTATCCTTACTTTATTATTTCTATTTATTTTCGAAGATAATGATGTATTTTTTATGGTTGGTATGGTTCATATACAAAAATAACTCTTATAGATAATTTTCTTAGGTATCACTTACACTTCAAGGGTTAAATAGGGCGAGTATATGACAGGTACTTATTTGTAGGTTAGTAGAATTAGAAGTTACTCAATTACTTACTCATCTTGCTCATTAATTCCATACTTATAACTTTTCCCGAAAAATATGTTCTGACCTTATATAAGAATAATTATAGACCACCCGTATCTATGAGCAATTAAGGTCAGCGACGAGGTCCCGGGGGAAAATCAAACGGACACAATCAGAACCGGGAAAGGCGTGGGAGATAAATATCCGCCTTTAGATATCAGTAATCGGTAAATAAGCTCGATTGTACGATATATACTGGTAAGATGTGTAGCGTTGTGATATCATTCCAAAATTAGTTATCTTGTGAAGTAAAGTAAACGTAAGTAGGTACCTACATTTTGAAGTAACTGTATAGTGAGTTACTTTATTTAAAATAGGGGTTTTAATAATGTAGACGGTCTTGTGAATAAGACTTCAGTAGGTTCAGTAAGTACCTACCTATAATAATATTACGAGTAATGTGTGGTGTTGTGCCGACTGGCAGAATCGCCATGAAATATCCCGTTCCGCGTTATCCTGGCAGAGTCGCCATATAGTGTTGAGTGTGAAAGGAAACTACTGGGTCCGAGTTTAGACGTATACTGTATTAAATGACGAATATTATAGCCTAAACAAATAAGTCGAAAGACGAATAAATAATACTAGTTGCATAAACGTGCGTGGGTGAGGTGGAGTACGCACACTACAAATGTACTGCAATACTTGCACTAATCTAATGTAACTTGAAAAGGGAAACTAAAAATATTTATAAAAATCAATTCAAATCGAACATTTGAAGTGACTTCAAACTTTAGTAATATCGTTGGAGTTTTATTATTGCAAAAGTTGGAGATTTGAATTTCCCTAAGCGGCGACAAAATGTACCCGAATGTTATTCGCAAGAAATGTGATTTCTTACCGAGACCGAGACCCGCCGGGCCACCTCCGCAAACACACGTCACAAGTGTTTGACTCCCTTAATTGAAATGGGGTTGGGATATAAATCAAGAGGAGTTAGATTTGCATTAGTGTACATAATGCGTGATTGAATTCTGTTAAATTACTTACTATAATTAATACCGACGTTTCGAATCGTTCACCTACATGAGTTCGTGGTCAAAATTATGAAATTGAATCGAACTGTTTAATATCCGTTTCCATAGTTTTATTTCATGTCATGAGTTCATAATTGTCGCGCTAAACGAAAATAATATTACGGCAATTATTTAAAAATGAAATCACCCACTCGACTTTGTTGGTGTCTTGACTCTTGCCACTTGTGTATTATCACATGTTAGACACGAGTAGTAACAAAATAAATGTGGTGTAAGTGGGAATCCCCTGAAGTCGTAGTTTTTTCTTAGCGTCCCTTCTCTATCGATTTATAAACTTTGTATTTTTATAGTAAAATATTTAAACATTATATTTTTGGTTTCATGATCGCGAACTGTTGAATTAAATGTAGTCTGTTTTCAGTTGTCACACAATTCTTGCCAAATGATATTTGAAGTATTTTAAGAAAACCATTTTATAACATTTGTGAATGCTCATTCTGGTTTCACCTTTGTGATATAAGGTTTAGAAGGCGAGCTTTCCTTTTGTTGAGAGTTACTTTGAAGTTATGCTTTGATGCTGAGGTCGCTGAACAATGTCGAATTAACATAGGTAACGTACATCGGTTTTGTGATGAGATGAAGTTCAAACCGACTAACTTCAAGTTAAAAATATTGTAGGTATATCATTATCAACGGAGGCTTAACCTTATTAAAGTTGCTTTGTCATTACTGGGTACCTAGCCGAATGCACAAAAGCCCACGAAACACGCACTAAACGAAACGCGCGTAGATATCTATCTCTAATATCGCTCTTGCGTATTATGTGCGCGACAGAGCCAGACTACCTTTCGCGGCGTTTCGTTTTCGTTTCGCGTCGCAGAAATGCCATCCGGCTACGGCACCTGACGGCGGCGACGCCTACGACATATCCTCAATCATCACATGTCTCAATATAATACACCGTTAATAGTATTTAGCTACGAAATTCATATTCTGATAAAAATATTTAACCACCAATTCATTATGCTTAACTAAGATATGTATAAAGATAGGTACTTGTGTGTCGTTAAACTCGTTAATAACAGATCCGAACTAGTGAGTATTATATTCTCTGGATCCGAATCAATATTGATGATACACAACTGAACATAACATCCCTACGTAAATGAATAAACATCGGTCAAGCGAATATGCCCAGCAGCTTTGGATAAACAGTATAGCTACGTAATATGTATATGAACTTAGCAAACATATTTGAAATTTATATTCTTAAGGGTTTTTTTTTCATCCAGGATTTTTTGCACTTCGAAAGTTAAAACCCATAATATCACACGATGCCTTAAGATCTGTATACTTTGCCCATTTCCGCTCATTAATATCGTACGGAATAATAATATGGGGTAACTCGACAGATTCGAAGCGCGTCTTTATAATGCATAATTTTTAAGAAAAAAAACCGCCTTCCTTTGGGGTTCTGGTGATAAATACTTTCAAATGTTGGATTATGTTATCAATTCGTCTGCACATTTTTTAATGTTTGTTATTCGATATCTCCGTCATTTCTGAACCAATTTTGAAATTTGGATGATTCTAAAGTACTTACAGATGAGAATGATTATCAGAACGGAACTCTAACCAGGGGCGGCTCACTCTTCATCAGCAGTTCCACTGCACCAAATGTCACTGTTCTGGACGTAAGTGCATGCTGTTCTTATAAAAATACCAAAGTCACTATAAGTGTTCCGTTCAGATTTGAGGAGTTCCATTCTGACCATCATCAGGAGTTCCACTGCACCAAATGTCACTGTTCAGTACGTAAATGCATGCTGTTCCTTTAAAAACACAAAAATCATCATATGTATGCCTTTCAGATTTGAGGAGTTCCCTCGATTTCTCCAGGATCCCACCACCAGAACTGGGTTCTGAGAAAAATGGAACCAATCTGTATGCATATACATTCAATCAAAAAAAAATTTCAAAATCGGTCCAGTAACGACGGAGATATCGAGGAACAAACATTAAAAAATAAATAAAAAAATACAGACGAATTGAGAACCCCTTCCTTTGAGATTTGGAAGGCGGTTAAAAAGCGAGCGCTACGTACTTTGGCCGGAGTGAATACAAGACACTCATGCAGAGACATATTTGTGGAACAACGCATTATGACCCATTTTTCACAATACCTGTTTGAAGTTATAATGTTTGTTAGAAACAATATATCTGACTTTAAACGCGTTCATGTTTCGGGTATAAACATTCGTTCCACTGGACGGTTAAGAACAGTTCCCCGGCGCATGGCCTTAGCGCAAAAAAACCCTCGCGTCATAGGACCAACATATTATGAACGACTTCCAGCCACCGTAAGAAATGAACTGTGCGACCAAACATTAAAACGCCTATTGAGAGATTTTTTGTTGGATAGACCGTTTTATTCTGTTAATGAATATATGAATGGTTATTTTGACGATCCACTACAGGAGATAATATATTGAAATTAATACATTTTGAATACCATGTTCTAAATTAGGTTGTTATTATAAATCGATATATTATGTTATTGAATTTCTTGTAATTTGACTTATATTTGTGTAATTTGACGATCCGCTACAGGAGATAATACTTAAACATTAATTAGATATTGTTAAATCGTTTATTTTTAGAACTAGGTATTATGAAATTATTTATATTATTGTATTTGACGATCGTAATATGAATTCTTGTAGATTGACATGCAATTTATACAGTAATTTGTATTATGAAATAAATGAATCTGAATCTTTTCCCCCGAAGCTGGATCCGCCCTGATGGGCGCGACAGTATGTCGCATGTCATGTACTTGCCCTGCTAAAACGTGTCTAACTTTTCAGGATTGTCACAAAAAAAAATAACCTAGGTACCTATGTATAACCAAGTTCCAGCAAGAGGCCGCGCGCATGCCGTGCACTATTTACACGAACCGTTTCGACCCACTTTTGACCCCCTTTAGCTGTGCCTATTGCAAGTACAGAAGTAAAATTATACCTACATACGTAATCATTAGGCTTAGGACTTTTTATGGCATACCGTGGTTCTAAAATCCGTGGAGTCGACATATGAAAAATTTTCGAAGTCAAAGTCCAATAGTATGATGTCATATTAAATATATTTATACATAACTGTCACAATCACAACGTTACCTAGTTAATTTTAATCGAAGGTAGTTAATATTAACTAATAATGTTATTTATTAGTAAATTTTATCATAATCCTATATAATAATACCAAAAAATTACTAAAAAGAAATTTCAGAAATCGGTCAAGCGTGAGTTGGCTCAATCTAATACCGAATTTTTAATAAAAATATTTATGAACCAGTGATACAATGAGAAAATACGAAGAGGAGGGGCGGAGGGGAGATGAGGAGGGGGTAAAACATATTTTCATTAGAAATTTAAGAAATCGGTCAAGCGTGAGTTAGCTTAATCGAATATCGAATTTTTAATAAAAATATTTACGAACCAGTTATACAATGAGAATACGCGCGAATATGGGGGCGGGGTATAAAAAAAGTTTTGAGATCCCACCAAAAACATACCTGTTAAAAAGGGGGCCAAGTTCTTATCGGCAAATTATTCCCCTAAAAAAGGGTGGAAATCCAATCCAATGCCAAGTTTAGATGCAACTAAACATATGGCATATACTCTGTCAAACAAGTCTGTCAGTAAATAAGAACAAAGAAAACTATATGCATCCTTTTCTTTAGGGTGCTAGAGAAAAGGATACCTATAGTTTTCTTTGTTCTTTAGGGTGCTAGAGAAAAGGATACCTATAGTTTTCTTTGTTCTTATTTACTGACAGACTTGTTTGACAGAGTATAGTTGTGAAAATACGTAGGTAGGTACTTGGTTAAAAATATCTAAACTTATAATACTTCTAAATTTGAACTTCGCAGGTTTTCGTGCTGTACGGTACACTTGATTAATTGTATAACGTTTAGGAAGGCGTTATATGTGGAGGTAGAAAATAAAAAAGAAGATATATATTTACAAGTTTATTTACATATGAGAAGAGAAAATAGAAATAAAATTCAGAGGGACGTGGGAAAGTAACTGAGCTGAAGGTAGGAAATTCCGTGAAACAAGGCCTTAAGGTTTCACTTCCCTGAGCAGATGTTAGTTGATAGTAGGCCGGGGACGACGCGTCGAACGTAGGTTGTCTCGGGCTTGTCGGAAGAAGAAACAGCATGAAGAGGAAGAATAGTTGCAGGAAGATCTTGTAGAGCAGCGTTCCGGACTCGAGCGGCGAGTAGAGGGTAAGTGCCTCGAGTCCGGAGAGGAAGGATAGCAGCCTCGAACCCGGAGGAAGAGCCCTAAGAATATTTAGGCGTTAGGATAGTCACAATAGGTTTGTGACTACCACACCCGGCCCACCAAAGTCAGGAAGTGACCCATCAGTATCACTTTGGTGTTCACGGATGTAGTTAGTCAAACAGGAAGGTGTGGTAGAACAGATATAAAAGAAAGGAAGGGACACAGGATCTAAAGAACTTACAACTAGATTATATACAAAATTTACAACACTTACCCGAACCGGGGAAACGTATAGCACACAAACTATATATGTAATGTAGATAAAAGAACTTAGTGAAAAATATAGGTAGAAATTTACATAGGAAACGTAACAGATCTGGACTCAAGGCCCACCGGCGATATTCTGGCGTTTTCCAGAATCATCTCTAGAACGAATAAAAAATTTGAATTTTGAATCGTCAAATCGGCCAGCACCAATGCTAAAAATACGTATTAATTTGAAGTACGATATACATCCGCAAGGGTGGGTAAATTTAAAGTAAAAATCTGAAAAGTTTTTTGTGAATTAAAAAAAAGTATTCAAAATACAAACAAAAAGGTTGGAGTAAAAAGAAACCGTTACAATTTTATAGTTAAATTAACATATTTTTTTAATTCATTTAACCTGCCAAGTTCAAATTTCGAAGTATTATAAGTTTATATATTTTTAACCAAGTACTTACGTATTTTCACAACTATACTATATTTTAAGTTGCATCTAAAGTTGGCATTGGATTGGATTTCAACCCTTTTTTAGGGGAGCTATTAGCCGATAGGAACTTGGCCCCTTTTTTAACAGGTATGTTTTTGGCGGGATTTAATATTACCTACATTGAAAGGTGTATAAAAACATGATTTAAATAGCACAGCTAGAGATCCGATTATAAACGGTGATGCATAAATAAAGTTGTTTGTGCCGCTAAACTCACAACAGCCACTCATCACGACAACAGAAACTCGCGCGCTGCGGTCGACCTCCGCAAGTTCACATCAAGTTCTACCTCCGCTCGTGTGCTGCTGCTGCGTACCTAATGTACCTATTATCGTTCTTGTTACACTGCTACTGGTATATTCAAACTATCCAAAATTATACAAACTATACAGTAAGGTACTTAGTTTGGAATTGGAACTATAAATCCTTTACTTATATAAGGGATTCTTACACAATATGTGTTCTCTATGTAACCTAACTTCGGCGAACTTGTAATTTACCTCCCAGCGGCGGCGCCTGATATAGCGCATCGTAATTTTTATTTTTCTCACTTTTAATATAAACTCGAACTTCTGTATGTGTTGCTAACAAACATGGACACACAATTCAAGCGCAATTACACTTACAACACAAAAGTATGTAAGTAACTTGGAAACTGCGAAAACATAATGTCCGAAATAAATACATTTATCATACTCTAAGAACAAATTAAATTATTTTCATATAAAATATTTTAAGTTGTATTTTATGTAGTCACACTACTATTATACTTCATAAACATGAAATAAATGTCATTTACAAAGAAAAATTGACCAAGGCCTCCAAGTGTCCCGAGCTGGAATCGAACCAGCGTCCTCCGTTTACCGGACGGATACCTAAACCGCTTGGCCATCGGGTCACGAAGGCAAGGGTCGAAAATTCCATGTATATAGTTGACTACGGAACCCTAATAAATATATGCATACCAGTCAGACTTCAGAGTATAACATGACATTTGTATTTACGTCTCATAGGCTCGTACTGAGTCCTAATGTAGTACCAAGTACCTACCTATAACTATGTGTAAATATTGCTGAAAATAAACAACATTTCGTAAGTATTGCAACTAGGAGTGAACTAGGTATGCAGATTTATTCGTTTGTCGACATTGAGGATTGGCCACATTTACCGAATGTGCAGAATACCCGACCACGAAAGTGTATTGATGTAGCAATTTCAATTCGCTTGTGCATAATTAATTACTCGTGTAATATGATCGGTGTTAATTAAAATAGATTAAAACGATTTGTTACCTCGATAAAAAGTAGGTATTTTAGTATAGAATAGTCATGTCATAGTATAGGAGATTGTAGACCTTTAAATTTGAGAATGAATAATTAGGTACTTAATTTATATGTTTACTTTTCAAAGGTTGGTTTTGGATCAACTAGGTATAGTATGAACTTTTTGAGATGAACTTTTCACTTTTGCCGTAATCTGTTAAACAAAGGCCTTTGTTTCTATTATTCACGGTGGCTAGCTCCCGTTTCCACAGCACGTGCTAAAGTCTCAGTGTAGTTAAAAAGCAACTATCATGATAGCAATAAGGTTCAAATTTATTAATCATGTAGGCGTTCTGCCACAGATTTTATGTATTTTATTAATTTTAATGTTTTTATTGTTTTACATTTTACAGTTTTACTTTTTACAATTTTTATTCATCAATCAATTCAAATTAATTATTTATATCAAATCATTTTAATTTTATTTATTTACAATGAATTTAATTATGTCAAATGAATTTAATTTATATCCTAATTATTCAATTAACGATTATGTACAGTAATTTTAATTGTTGATTAGCATTTAATGATTTTTACCCTTTTATTCATTACTATGAAATAATTAAGCTGAACTATGTGAAAATAAAATATAAAATGTTAATGTCACATATTTTGTATGTTGAAGCGGACAAACGGGCCATTTTTTTCAAAGTTGTCCACCCCACTTTTTTTGTAACATGGGTATTTTTTACGCGATTATTACTCAGAATCGCGAGCTCTTTCGATTCTGATAGGAGAAAAAAAATGTCCCAAGATTTCCATACATTTTTTCGAACCTTCCATTCCGTTACCACCATACAAAATGTACGAAAAAATGGTAACGGAATAGGAAAAAAACCTTGGGACACTTTTTTTCTCCTATTAGAATAGAAAGAGCTCGCGATTCTAAGTGGAAACCACATAAAAATTTCCAAATCCAAAAAAAAAGTGGGGTGGACAACTTTGAAAAAAATGGCCCAAACAGATTCTTGTTATTAGTAGATAGTTTAGCGCACGGAGCGACTGCACACAGCTGATAACGCCGTGGCGTGACTAGGGTTGTAAAAAAACGGTTTTTTTTCTAGCTTGAAAAAAAAACATGAAAAAAAACCGTGAAAAAAAACAGGTTTTTTTTCTGGAGTATGTTTTTTTTCTAAAGTACGAAATCTCAAAATTTGCAAAGTAGTTAATACTTTTATACGGTTTTTTAGACTTAATGTTAACTATTAAACGAATTTAATCAAATAACTTTAATTTCTGGTCTTATAAAAGTAACATTTACGAAATCTGTAGTTTGTAGTTATCACTATTTACTGTTGGCAACACCACCGTCTCTCCATGCTACACGCCGCATCGGGGATTCCCCAATAAACGTTTGTATACTGAATTAAAATGTACGTTATTGTTATTGAAACACGTTACTACTCACGAAAAACCGTTATTGTCGTATTATTTGTTCATCTGAAAAAAAACCATATTTAGAAAAAAAACCAAGGTGCTCGGTTTTTTTTCATGTTTTTTTTCATAATTCTGAAGTTTTTTTTCATAATTCAGTTTTTTGAAAAAAAAAACAAGTGTTTTTTTTTTCAAAAAACATTTGTTTTTTTTTCTATTTACAACCCTAGGCGTGACCGGTTCCCGGCCGGCCGCCCTGCGCCCGCGCATGTTCCCCCGCGCGCCGCGCTCACCAGTCGATCTGCCTCTCTGACGCACAGCACGCGCTACCGCGCTGCAATCGCATTCCTTTGTGCACTCGCTCGCGCTTTATAGATTTTATTTAAGTGCTTTTGCTTTGCCTGTCTGCATTTCTCCTTCTGAAATTGTAAACTGTTCGCTTACGCATGTGTGTGCTCAAGAATAAAGCTACAAAACGTATCCTACTTGTTTGCTTTCTACGCCTGGAGCTATACCTACTGCAAGTAAGTGGAACCCGTGGGAGACATCACTACGCATCCCACAATCAGTTTGCAGTATGCAGGTAACTTTTTTTGAAGATGACAAAACGTGTTATCTCCGAAAGGGCTTTTTATGGATTTGAACCTTATTACTATCATGATAGTTGCTTTTTAACTACACTGAGACTATAGCACGTGCCGTTTAAACGGGAGCTAGCCGCCGTGAATAATAGAAACAAAGGCCTTTGTTTAACAGATTACGGCTAAAGCGAAAAGTTCATCTCAGAAAATTCATACTATACCTAGATGTAATTTTTAAATAGATGCCTACTGACAACACATTAATGTATGTGCATTATGTTTTGTCCCACAGATACGGGAGCAAGACAATGTTACCAGTGTCCGCACAACCAGAGCGCCTGCCAGTCGGAGCGGCGGCTGCAAGCGCCATGTCCCGCGCGCGGACTCCATTGCGCCACCGTCGCCAAGGCACCAGGTTAGGCAGATGTGTTAGAAAATAAAAAACAGAAAAAATACAAAACATTTTGTTAAGTGACCATCACGTTTTTGCTTTTAGTTACGTCCATCTTTTTACTGTTTTAAATATTTTACATTGCTATTTGTTCAAATTATTGAAAAACAAACATAAACTCATTTTGCACTCGATCTAAATATAAAACACACACATTCCAACCATTCATTTCTGTCACTGACTGAGTGAATAAGTGAATGAGTGAAATGATGCCTGCTACGCCGCGGTCCCGGGTTCGAATCCCGCTAAGGGCATTTATTAGTGTGATGGGATTATGCGACGTTTTTGCCAATGCCACTTCTTCCTATTCGCAGTTCTGGACAATCTGCATTCTACGCAATTAGTATTTCACCACATTCCCTATTGTGCACGGTTATTACTTGTGAACAGTGGCGATTCTTCCTGTTCGCAATTCTGCACATTCTGAATTGCACACAGTAGTTTTTGACCTCATGCGCTATTGTGTGCAGTCATTATTTGTGTACAATAGCGATTATTCCTGTTCGCAATTCTGCACAATCTAAGTTCCACACAACAGGTATTTCGCCTCATTCGCTACTGTTCACAGCCATGTACAGAATAGTTTCTTCCTATTCGCAATTCTACGCAATCCGAATTCGACGCAATAGGTATTTCACCTCATTCGTTATTGTGCACAGTCATTATTTGTATACAGTATAGTTTCTTCCTATTCGTAATTCTACGCAATTCGAATTCCACACAATAGGTATTTCGCCTCATGCGCTATTGTGCACAGTCATTATTTGTATACAGTATACTTTCTTCCTATTCGCAATTGTACGCAATCTGAATTCGACCCAATAGTATTTCACCTCATTCGATTTTATGCACAGGCATTACTTGTGTACAATCTCGTTTTGCATAATCTCAGCTTCCTCAATCCCCGCAAACACGCACACATAGAAACGCAGAAAGTGCCTTCCGCGGCGCACTACAGTAGGCAAAGCTCCAAATAGCATTATTAATATTAACTATACCGTTATACACATTCAGCAAAAATAATATTTAGGTGTCAGATAGCGTTGTTACAGGCACTGTATTCAATTTTGAGACCCAATTTCAAAATAAAATAAATCTAACCAGTCACCATATCAATATCTTGTAAACAAAATGTTAAAATCAAACCTTTGCTGACTATAGGTATAGGCCAATATTTACTAAATAATTACAGATGTAGTGCGAAAAGCGTTTCCTTCGTATTTTTCGTGAAATGTTCGTATTTGTCATGCTACAATTAATAGTTCACATTGTGACATTTGATGAAGTAGAACTACGAAACTCCTCAGCGACGTACTGCTCATGTAAGGAGATTTCTGCGTTTCTATGTGTGCGTGTTTGCGGGGATTGAGGAAGCTGAGATTGTGCAAAACGAGATTGTATACAAGTAATGCCTGTGCATAAAATCGAATGAGGTGAAATACTATTGAGTCGAATTCAGATTGTGTAGAATTGCGAATAGGAAGAAACTATACTGTACACAAATAATGACTGTACACAATAGCGCATGAGGCGAAATACCTATTGTGTGGAAATCGAATTGCGTAGAATTGAGAATAGGAAGAAACTATACTGTATACAAATAATGACTGTGCACAATAACGAATGAGGTGAAATACCTATTGCGTCGAATTCGGATTGCGTAGATTTGCGAATAGGAAGAAACTATTCTGTACACAAATAATGGCTGTGCACAGTAGCGAATGAGGCGAAATACCTGTTGTCTGGAACTTAGATTGTGCAGAATTGCGAACAGGAAGAATCGCTATTGTACACAAATAATGACTGCACATAATAGCGCATGAGGTCAAAAACTACTGTGTGCAATTCAGAATGTGCAGAAATACGAACAGGAAGAATCGCCACTGTTCACAAGTAATAACTGTGCACAATAGCGAATGAGGTGAAATACTAATTGCGTAGAATTCAGATTGTCCAGAACTGCGAATAGGAAGAAGTGACATTGGCAAGAACGTCGCATAATCCGTCTGAGTACCCACAACACAAGCCTTCTTGAGCTTACCGTGGGCCTCAGTCAATCTGTGTAAGAATGTCCTATAATATTTATTTATTTATTTAATGAGCGAGTCGCGTTGAGACAGAATGTTAAGCGCTGACAGAATGTTACGCGCTGAATGAGCGGCATTTCACGCAAAGTAACAATGACTGAGTGTCACGCGCTGTCAGTTGGAAGTCGCATTAGAGGCTTCACTTCAATAAAACAGAATAAGCATACTACACTCGCGATCAAAGAAACCGGGTCAGTACGAAAATCTGTAATATCTCCTAAAATAATCAAGCTAGGGACATGAATTAAACTGCATGTTGTAGATAATACTGAATTAAATAACATCAAATGGTGGAATCGTAATTCTTTTGTTTAATTAAATTACATAGGAAACAAAAAATCAACCAATTTTACGTGCAATAAATTACCAGTAGGTACTTCACATACAACACAAAAACTAAAAATTAATACTTCGTATTGCCTTCTCAGGCTCTTTTTACAGCTTCTAGATGATTCGGCATGCTGTTTATTAGTTCTTTATGCGTTTTTGCGGGATATTATCCAATTCTTCCACTAACGCCTGTTTCAGGTCTATAAGTGTAACTGGGCACGGTTTCAGCTCTTACATGCCTCTGAACCTCGTCCCATACATGCTCAATCGGATTTCAAGTCCAGGCTCCTCGAGGGCCAGCTCATAAAGCTGATGACCAACCTCCAAAAAATAATCTCTGACAATTTGTGCTGTGTGTGGCCCAGCGTTGTCATGCATAAACATAGAATTTTCACCCATATTAACTAAGTTTGGGTAGACATGCTCATTAAGATTCTCTTTCACATATCTTGCACTCTTAAATGTACTATTTTCAATTAAAATGAACTCCGTGCGACTCTCTGAAGAGATTCCAGCCCAAACCATAACTGACCACCGCCGAACGCCACTTTTTCCTCAAAACATGGCCGTCCACCAGGCCGTCTGTAAACTTTTCGCCGCTGTAAACTTTGCATAGAGCAAAAATCTGGATACATCAGAAAACAAAGTTCTTGCCCATTCTTCGTTACCCCAGTATCTGTGATCGCGGGCATAAAGTCGTCTTGCTGTTCGATGTATTCTTTCAAGTTTTGGGGCATTGGCCGGTCTATGTGGGGTCAAATTTGCTTCTTTGTGCTGCCGCCTGACAGTCCACTCGCTGATGCCATCCTTTTGGGTCTCTAAACGCTGATTTTTCACTTCAACTGCTGTGAGGTGCCGATTTCAGAGCCTGGTTTTAACAATAAATTGATCTTCTCTAGCTGTAGTACATTTTGTTTTGCTGGTTTCTGGTCTTCTAAAGTTCTGCCCAGTTTGTAGGTAACGTTGGAGGACTCGATCTACTGTAGAAAGTGACACACCTGTTCTTCTCGCTGCATATCTCTGACTTCTTCATTCTTCTAATATAGTGATGATACGAGTACATTCATCTCATGTTCACGGCGTGATAGACATTCAAGAATGACCACAAAATACAACAATGACAGCCTTTTATCATAATTCATTCACAGATTGAAAACAATTGTTTAAAAAGAAGCAGAATTAAAACGAACGCAATTCCAAATGAGTACCTAATTAACCTTTTGTTTCAATTAAACACTTTCCAGTTAGTATGTAGAACATTGAAGGTTGGATTTAGTAGAATATTAAATTCTCTTTAAAACAGAGTTAGTTTCATGCAGTTCCGACCAACGGTTTGCAAGATATTGAGGTTTTCGTCACTGACCCGGTTTCTTTGCCCGCGAGTGTATACATAGATACTCCATAAGAACAAATTGCTAAAAAGCAAGAAACAATCCTCTTGCAATGAATTTCGGACGATGTCGGTAAAACTCCCATTTTAAAGTAGGTACTTCATTGTTCTCAGATTTTATGTCTACACTGACCTGCGCCTCAAGTGCCGCTCGCCCGTGCACGCTGACCCAGACCCAGCAGACCCTCCTGCTTACTTGCACGTGCGCCGGCCACCGCTGCAACTCGCCCTTCACTGACCAACTAAGGAATAAGCTCCATAACTTTACTTTAACCATGAGAAACTTCAATAAGACGAGTCTTGATCTTACAGATAAGTTTTTACAATCTTTTGGCAACGTGTCCTGGAACAAATTGTATGAGACAATTACGGTAAAATCAGTCCAAGACAAGCGAAATAATACGACGACACCTGTTTATACAACAACTACATTGAAACCAAACCTGGATGGTAGTTTGAATGACATAAACGCTCCTAGGGCGGAAGCTTTGAAACACGAGGCTACAGAACCCTCGGACGACGAGGAAGATGAGAGCGAGGGCAGCGGCGCCTACGAGGACAGCCGGCTGCGACGGCCGGCCGCCGCGCCCGCGGCGCCCAGCTCCTACCTGCCCGCTAACGAAAATAACGCTCCACCTTTCTTTGCAAATTTTATATTAATCACGACAATTTTGTTAGTTATGCTGTAAAAGACGCAGTATTTAAAATATGCGTATATATTAAGGTATCATCACTTTCGTTGGTAAAGGGTAAAGGATAAAAATTGTGGTTAGAAAGACAATTATTTGAGTTAATTACGAAACCTGAAGGGGAACAAAACATTGTAGTTTAATGATCGAATGTGTACCTACTTAAGATTGAAAGGAATAAACGTTATGAATCAGTAAGATACAAGTCCCCAAGGAAAAATCGTTTTCATTCAGGAACCTAATAGGTACTTATGGCGAAAATAAAACAGAAATAGCTCGCGGTAAGTCATTAAAAGCATGTCAGATAAAGTCAGATTTATTTGAACATTAAACAACGTCTGTAAAAATGTGAGAGCTAAAAGCATTTTGCATCAAATACATTTTGCATCTCGGACGAAAAGGCGTCAGTTTGTCCGAGGCGGGGAATCGATAATATGAATGCACCAGATGCAAGTTGTAGTTAAAGCTCAATGTCTATAAGGCAAAGCGTAATATTGTACACGTTGAAAATATAGATAATATCCGAGCTTAAGAAGATGTAATTAATGACAATTAATAAGTTGAGAAATAATTACTCACCTGAAATTAGTATTACCTTTAGTGTTTAACTCTGAAAACATTTTATGGAATTGCCTGACTAATTAGGCTCAAAACGTGGCGTGTTCATAAACCCAATTAAGACTGGTCCTCATTCTCTGCCAAACGCTTTAGATCATAGTTTTAATATACCTACTTGTTTAGTAAAGTTAACAACTTTGCACGTTAATGTACATCATCACAGTGTCATGTAACTAAGTACCTACACTTCAGTTAGCTGCTGTATTAGTTATTGTATTTAATAGATGTCATGCAATGAGTTTCTCAATTATAATTATGTTAAAACTTTCTTTATGTAATAAATATTCGAAAATATAGAAATTGTATTCGGTCTTGTAAGCAGTATAAGTAAAACAGGTCAAGAACTGGTTAGGTGTGCCCTCGCGTTTCAGTTGGTTCGTCTTGGCGGGGGCGCTACCGTGCCCCCAGATTTTAACTTCACATATCCGATTGCATGTGAAAGTATATTAGAGCCACATCTAAAAATAATTTACTTATGACTAAATTCTTACCTACTAAACAAACCTACTACCGTTAAAGTCGTATATATGTAATTTGTCAAAAAGTCCAAAGAATACTTACTTGCGACGATTGCGGTTACAATATTTCTTTTTTTTAACTATCCATGTAGATTATCTATTAATTCGTGTCGTTACAACCTGAGCTTTTGTACCTCCAAATAAAATATAATTAAATTTAGGTAATACGTATTTTATTTTAAAAGTAAAATTGCGCATTTAGTGAATTAATTAGAGAGTAAGTTGAGTCGAACAACGTAGAAAATGTGAGGAAATGTTTGTAATTTCTACATCGAGATATAGGTATATTACAATCAAGTCTTCTAGTATCTTCGCTATTTATTGTTTTAGATTATTAGAGTCAATTAAATCACCTTTATACGATTTACCATCCATGGCATTGTTTTATCTTAATACTATGTTGTGATTCAGGAAATTTGCGATTAAAATTCATACTGAATAACATCCTTGTTAGTTATTGTGAATTTCCTTTTAGTTATAAATTAGCTAGGTACCTAAGTACTCGTATGTACTCAAGTCAATGATTTGCCCAAAATATTCTAATCTCGATCACACTTACTAGTGGAGCTCAAAAATGTCAGGCAAAGCTTTCTGAAATCGGTCTTGTATTATCATTTGTAAGTATGATCGTATAATCGGTGTTGCTAATACGCTTTTTAAACTGCGATGCTGACATTGTGGTTTGATACTTACCTACTCACAGATAGGTATAAACAAGTTTAAATACATTCGCAAAATATAAATACATATACATACATTATATGTATAAAAATTACACACTCATTTTGCTTATAATATAATTTAAAGTCTTAATCATTTCTAGCTACTTATAATAACAGTGTAAGTAGCTACCTACTTACTATGAGTTTAGATTACAATTACATTACTTACTCGATAGTGAAAAATAGTGAAAAATATATTTAGTAATCGTAAAATTATAAACATGTAAGATGGTATTAGGTATACCCGTAGTAGCGGACACCCGAACACGCTCGGGGCATTTCTTCCAGTAACGACCGCTTTATTGCTGTCGCCGCGATGGACTACCTATTTCCTGCCGCAATTTCCTACACTCTGCTCGTCTATCATCAATGTACCTAATGATGTAATGCATTAAACGTACTAATACCTACGTACGCAAACAAACACGTAAGTATATTACAGTTGAAAAGTTGGTAAGTAGTATTCTACTACTACATAAGTGCGTTTTCACATTATCCGATCCGATATCGGATGTCGGCCCAATATCCCATACATTACAGGCGCCATCTTGGATTTATTCTATTGAAATCCTTCCGACATCCGATATCGGATCGGATAATGTGAAAACGGACTTGTTCATCTCCTAAAGGAGGAAAAAGGTATTGAAACATTGAATTGAGAAAATTTCTCCCTACTAAAGAAGAGTTTGAGAAGTTTAGTGAGGAACATAAAATTTCACAATTATCATTACTATCATCAAATCATCATTCATCAGATTTCAAATATACCAATATACTATGTGCTCGTCCTAATTAAACCATCATTATACAGTTTGAACCATTAAAACTGAAACCAAAATTATTTAATGAAAAATTTCCTTTGATTTAGGTAAAAGTATAAATAAAACGAAGCTATATAAATACCTACAATAATTATACATATTACGAATTAGCTAGGTAGGTACTTATTATTAAAGACAGTATTGATATAATTGAAACAGATTCAGAACGTTTGTAAAATCAAGTAAGTAGGTATACAAAAGAACAGCTGAGCTGAGTAACTCAATTTCAAATTGGATTCGATATTTGCGTCCGCTCCGTTTCCACTCGCCGCCGATCACGTTTTTTCGGGTGAGTTTTATTTTGCAGCAAATTTCCTGGCGTCCTTAAATATCACTCCGGGTTAGAACATTAATACAACTGAATACTTACATTATACATGTATTTATGCACAACTTTGTCGGTCGGATGTTAACTTTTTCTATCAGAGTCAATATTTTTTCAATAGTTAAGGGGTTCGCCTATGATAAAAATTGCTTAGATCAATGATTTATTAAATATAATTACAGGAGCCTAAAAAACACAATGTATTGCGAAGTACCGTAGTACGTTTATCGTTTATTTCGTACGTACGTACAGTCAACCAATTGGGACCCTAGGCCACCATGTCAAAATGACAGTAAGAGATTTCTTACAATGTGATTTATAACGTCACTATGACATATGTAGTTCTACAGTGGTGTAGGGTTCCAATTGGTTGACGGTAGGTACGTACGGTGTTTTAAATTATATATTTTTATTAATTTTTGTCGACGAAAAGGGGCAACTGGCTCAAAGGAACTCATATAATTAATAATTATATTTGTCGTTTGAATTATCTGCTCCACTGGTTCGAATATGACCGGTTGTGAAGCAATTAAACCAAATATACCTACCGCACACAACAAAGGATTAATTCAGTACAAAAGATGGAGGTAAATGCACGGAAAGTAGTTATAGAAGACAGCAAATGCAATAAACTGAACTAATTATGATATTTAATGATCGAACTTTGTGCGCTTATACTCACGAATAAAAGAAAGGGTAGGGAATTTAAGGATATAATAAAAACCGGTCAAGTGCGAGTCGGACTCGCCCACCGAGGGTTCCGTACAAACTTTCAAACTCCCCAGTTAAAATAATCTCATGTTTTCACATAACTCTAACGACTTGACTAGAAGACAAAAGTCTCTCGGTAAATTCGCTAACTAATTTGCGCGACCGTAGTATGTTGGTTTTTCAGGGATTATTCTTTATAATGTTAACCGATTTAAACATTTTTTACTTTATTGGAAAGAAGATGATTTACGTAACATCTCGTATTAATTTGAAGTACAATATACATCCGTAAAGGTGGGTAAATTAAAAGTAAAAATCTGAAAAGTTTTTTGTGAATTAAAAAAAAAGTTTTCAAGATACAAACACGATTATAGTTTTCCTGTAATATTTAGCATAAAACCAATGTTTCCTAAAATTTTCATAATTTTTCGTTAGTAAACTTCGAAGATAAGGGGGGGGAACGGTATTTTTTTTTACATTTTTCTTCAAAATTCTTTTTTTTCCACAACAAAAAAATTATAAAAAATAGTTTATTTACGTTCAATTTGAGCTCTTTCTATCGATACCCCACTTGACCTAGTAACTTGAAATTTACAGTTTGCCCCCCTTTCATTTTGGCCATTTTCCACAATTAAAATTAATAAATTTAAAAAAATTATACCTTCTATTTGTAGAGGTTCACAATGTTCACAACTATTCCAAATTTCAAGTTGATTAGCATTAGTAGTTCTCGAGATATTTAGGAATGTGACAGACGGACAGACATACGGACAGAGTCGCACCATAAGGGTTCCTGTTGTACCTTTTTGATACGGAACCCTAAAAATATAAACAATTAAAGTACGAACTCCCATTTTATTTTAATGAGATTTTAACTTTTATCAACTATATTATGTTAGACAGGATAATGTTCTTCATAATTAGCCTAAATAACAGAATATTTGTACTTAACACGTTTTTTCAGACTTTATTTGTTTAAATTATCAGCTGGCAGGCAGCGCGGGAGCGGAGCTCGCGGCCCGCCGCCGGCCGTCGCCGTCGATCGCGGACAATACGATGGCAACTTGCTCCACCGCATCGCTGAGCCCTTTATCCTCCTTCGCGCTTCGCGGCTCCTTATTATTGGGATTCATATTTAGGGCAGTAGATAAAAGAAAGTTATTTCAAATCTTTTGGGGGATTTTTTATCAGAATTTATTATAAGTAGGTATGCTATGCTTGCATTCATCCTTTACCTATGACAAAAACGATTGATTATTGTTAAAACTGTACTCATCAACTGTAATTTTTTGTTAGGTTAGTACTTTTACGAGCTCAAATAACAAGCATAAACATTCAAACACATTATGTTTTAGTAGGCACCGAGCTACCCTAATACAAATTAATAATTTATGTAAAAAATAATGGCCTCGACCTCGAGGTCAAATAAGAATGCAAATCAATTAAATGATTAAACCCGAATTATTAAATCTTCGCAAGTAGTGATCTAGTGATGTCTGTACCTATGTTAGTTATGGAAACAGCTTGCGGGTTCTCACTGTATGTGTAGGTACTGGGGAGCAATAAAACCATTACAACTTGTAGAAAGGTTTCATACCCCTCGGCATCGGGAGCTTTACGCGATTGATCTTATATTATAATACCTTTGTAAACGGGCAAAAACTTTCATCTGGGTGTTATATTATAAAGATTCATATAAGTAGAAGGTACTAGTATGTAGGTACTACAAAGTCATTTAGAAGATCAAATAATCCGCGTTCATACTTGTTGGCTCGGTTTGCATTTTCAGGGATTAAATAGTACTTATTCTGAATCAACACGTGATTAATATTATTAGAATTACTTGTAATACCTGAAACTCACCTGGAGAGCAAAGTTTTCCCCGGTTTAATATAATAAAGATATAAGATAAAGTGGAATGGGTAGAATGGGTATAGGTAGCGAATCATTGATTTCAACGTGTGGGATGCGTAATAGCAATATTCCTATATCTATACATAATATTCATAATATTAGGTAATTAATAGTGACTACCTAACTTACCTACTCATAAACACAAAACAGAAACTACAAATAACAAGTATAGGTAGTAGGTACAATGTAATTTTATCTCGACTGGCTTAAATAATCTCGGATAATGGTAAATTTGGTATCAGTGCATTCAGTACCTATTGTATAGTTAATAGGCCTTGATATGTATAACAAAAAAAAAAAAAATGGGGGGTGTCATAATTTTGTAGCGGTTCATACAACACATATTCCCATCAAATTTCATCACTGTAGTACTTATAGTTTCCGAGGGGTGGTAAGAAATGTCATTTGTGGGGGTGGTAAGAAATGTCATTTGTTTTTTAAAATACTTAGGTATCAAACAATAGGTGTTACTTGTCAACAAACGTACTTATACATTGTGCGTTGGTACCTATATTTTATCGGGTTCCGGTTTGGCCGCTCCGCTCCTCAAAACTTAAGTGACAATTGAAAGCAAAGATTTTGCGATAGACGCCAATTTCCGAAATTCAGAGACGATGTTGATAAAAATCGGTATGACAGGTCCATTCTCCAAATTTTTAATATTAAGGTGTTAACAAATTATCTACTTACCTATATTTTAATTTAACTATATACTACCTACATAAACAATTGACTTTCAATAGAAATTAAGAAATATTTTCACCAATTTTTTTGCTTTTACCAAATGGATAAAATATTAAGTATAATACCGACCAAAAAAGTCACCATGTGCATTTATAATAGCGTTTCACATTACCTACCCGATCCGGTATCGGATATAGGAAGGGGTTATACTGATGACCATTTACTTTTCAGGTTAAAAGGCATTCGAAAAACCGGCCAAGAGCGTGTCGGGCCAGGCTCAGTGCAGGGTTCCGTAGTTTTCTGTATTTTTCTCAAAAACTATTGAACGTATCAAGTTCAAAACAATTTTCCTAGAAAGTCTTTAAAAAGTTCTAGCTTTGTGATTTTTTTCATATTTTTTAAAAATATGGTTCAAAAATTAGAGGGGGGGACACACTTTTTTTCCTTTAGGAGCGATTATTTCCGAAACTATGAATATTATCAAAAAACGATTTTAGTAAACCCTTATTCATTTTTTAATACCTATCCAACAATATGTCACACGTTGGGGTTGGAATAAAAAAAAAATCAGTCCCCACTTTAGATGTAGGGTAGGTAGGTAATGTTATATTAGGGTACCCCCTAATATAACATTTTTTTTCATTTTTTATTTTTGCACTTTGTCGGCGTGATTGATATACATATTTGTACCAAATTTCAGCTTTCTAGTGCTAACGGTTACTGAGATTATCCGCGGACGGACGGACGGACAGACAGACATGGCGAAACTATAAGGGTTCCTAGTTGACTACGGAACCCTAAAAATACAAAAACTATAATTAAGAAATCATATAAATTTACGTACTCATGCCTATAAAAAAAAATTAATTTACCCTTAGAAATGTGTGGTTAAAAAATTTCTGATGCCTCATATTACTAGTACACCGTGTATAACATCTCACTTATTTGTGACGTTATCTGGGTAAAGGGACCTTATTGTCGATGGCGCTTATGTCCCACGGCGTCGTATTTGTACTCGAACATCTCTCATAACGCCGTAAGCGCCATCGACAATAAGGTCCCTTTACCCAGATAATGTCACAATTTTGTTTACCTTAGGTATAGGTAATTTGAGCTCCGCTGAACTCTTACATATATTTTTTTTTGCCGTGTCTTTGTGTAATAATATCGTGATATTTTGGTAGGTGTAACTTTTCCAGCCCACAGTAGGTATTGATCTATACGCGTAGGCAATGTAAAGAGAACCTGCCTCGTTTCAGTTGTTAGCGATTCCGCCGCGCTGCTCGTGGTTGCAGGCAAATTGAAACCGAATACAATCAAATAAAACCACGGTGAGCTCTGTTGAACTAATAAAGTACTTTTTTCTACTCCAGCACTTAAATCTGTCAATTAGATTATTGTCAGCGGTATCCAAATTAAGTTCATTTGAGTAACGATGAGAAAGTCTATTTGTCTATAGGTTCATAGGATTACTGCTAGCAGTAATCATATGAATATAGGAGTTCTGTCAATTTTTTTTTAAAAGCATGTTAGCATTCATAATTTATTATTTAGATTTTAGTCATATTTAAAGATCCAAATATGTAATTTAAATTGCGGTATATTTTGATAAACAATGTCTGTGGTTTATCAAAATATACTAAATTAATAAGTAACGGAAGTTAGGATTTGACATCTCGTGCTGGCTCCCGACTGGTTCCGCTATCTTGGTTCGTGACTCGTGGGGAGGGCAAGATGGCGCCAACGGACTGACAGTTGTGAGGTAGAACGAGATAGATCAGGAATAAGTGCAAATCATGTAAATGAGATCATTACGTTTTGATGTAAATTCTTGTGCATTATCGGAGTGTTCGTGAATAAACGCCCTGCAGAATCATCGGATCGTTTTATTGAATTGTCTGGTTTACAAATCAGACGGTGGGATTAATCGAGGTTATCGTATAAACCTTGGTGAAAAAACTTACGCCCTTGAAGGTATGTAAAAATAGTGATCACTTACCATATTTTAATAACATTGATTAAAGCGATAGCCATAGAAATTGCTTATTATTCCATGATCATTATGAAAACAGTTTTGACAAAATTAACTAAGTTTTTTTTGTCTAGTAATTACATTTAGTTATTCTCAGTGAGTACGTTTGAAATATTTATGTTTACAATGTTTTCTACAAAAATTACGAACTTAAATTGTCTATATAAGAGTTGAAATTATAGTTAACTTTTCAAGTGGTATGTCAATTAAAGCGTAGTTAACGCTTATGTGTCGACATTTCTATAGACGTCGCTCGCCCGAAAGGATAAAATATATTGAACGCAGTTTTACATTTTTTTTAATAATAAGTTTTAAAGATTAACAGTAGGTCACAGTTTATTTGCAGTAAGTTTACAAAGCCTTATGAAATTAAATATGTTTAGTAGTTTTAAAAATCAATAAAATATAGTATTTATAGTAAGTGTTTAAACTTAAATGAAATATTCACATTAATTTACAGCTGTGAAAAAAAAATAACTTCACAATGTTGAAAATTATTTGAAAGTGTTAAATTATGTTATAGCGAACTTACAAAATATTTAAATTACGTAACAAAATGAGGAAAATGTCTCGATAGAATGCAAATTAAATTTCATTAACGTATGACAGGATTCATAACAGTTTACAACGATTGTACCTATCGAAGGTTGCTATCCTTCAGTGTTGTAAATTGCGAAAACAATGGTAGATAAAGTGTCGCCCGATTTTTAACCAATTTCAATTTCAATTTCAATCTCAAACCTTGTCTTATTGACAACGTGTAATATTTTGTCATAGCAGTAATTTCGACAGTTACTATGAAAATGCTTAACCGTTTATTATAAGACCATAAAGTTGCTATTGTTTATTATAGTATAGAGGCACCTTATTGCAAGTGATTATTTCGATGTTTACAAGCGATTTATAAGTTCTTAAACACTCAGTAAACTTTCAATCATGTGCATCTAAAGTATAATTGAAGAACATTCACTTTTGGTGACATTTTGCAGTTACAATCATGGCAAGTGGAAAAGAGACGAGCCCAGGACCCTCTCGTAGGCGGAAAAGAGATGAGTCCTATGAAGATGATGACATTGATGACAACCGTAGCCCAGAGCGCCAGAGACGTCGGCACTCCGGGCACCGCAGCAGCCGCAGTCGACATAGGAAGAGCAAGAAGGTGAGGCGGTCTAGGTCTCATCGGCGAAGGTCACGCAGTTCTTCACATCGTCGGCACCAGCGCAATAGGTTGCAATCACGTGAACGTAAATCTGTCACCCCAGCTAGAACACCCCAGCAGATGGCACCGGCAGTTGCTGATACGATTTCTTCAGAAACATCCAATTCATCTGTTAGTAATAAGGAAATGACAGATTTCGCCACACAATTTAAAGAACTCATTCAGACTATGAAAGCAGGAGGTAATAATGAAAGATTTCCGACTATGAATGTGATACCTGAATATGACCCTGCTAAACGGACGCAGACTATTAGTACATGGTTGTTGAAAGTTAATGAATGTGCGCAAATTTATAGCTGGACAGAACGACAAACTATCCATTACGCTTTACCTAAATTAGTTGGTCTTGCGCAACAATGGTATCAAGGATTACCGAGTCTCCTGTTTTCATGGTCTGAGTGGCAGGAGAAGCTGAAGTCAGCTTTTCCCAGTGATGAAAATTATGGGCGACTATTGACTGAAATGTTGGCCTGTAAAGCACGATTTGGTGAATCGCTAGAAGAATACTATTATAGGAAAATGATTTTGTTAAATCGATGCAATATATCGGGTAAAAATGCAATAGACTGTCTGTTATTTGGCATTGAGGACAGGTCTGTAAGAACAAGCGCTGAGGCTGCTCAATTCACAGAGCCTGATAAATTATTAGTATACTTACGAAATGTGAAAATTACGAAACCCAACGAAAAGACTAACGCAACTTTCCAGGCCGGCACTTCGGACAATAGGCGTCCTAGGTTTAATAGATCTGTGCCCAATAATAATGAATCTAAAAGCAATACTAAATGTTACAATTGTGGCGAAGAGGGTCACCCATATTTTAAATGTAAACTTCCAATCAAAAGATGCAACTCATGTAGTAAAGTCGGGCATATTGCCAGTGAATGTTCTGTGAAAAAAGATACCACTGAGAAAAAGACTGTTTTGCGCATATCACTTAAACAGGGAAATGATACCAAATACTTCAAACCCGCATTGGTTAATGGTAAGGATTTTGATTGTTACATAGACTTTGGCAGTGAATGTACTGTAATGAGGGAATCAGACGCTCGTAAATTGACAGATGAGTGGACTCTGATAGATTTACCAGTGCTTACAGGTTTCGGCGATGGGCTAGTTAACTGTATAGGAAAGTTTGATATCAATTTGAAAATTGACTCTGCTCAAGCGGGTTTAGAAACGCTGGTTGTTCCAGATCATCTCCTAAAAGTACCTTTGTTAGTAGGGCAGACATTTACCGAGCAGGAACACATCGTAGTTTATAAAACTAGCAAGACTCTTAAAATATCAACCAACACATTACAGATTAAAGAAAACGTGCCATTATATGTTCATAAGTCAGTCAATGTTAGGGGCTACACGATTGTAGAAGTGTTTACGAAACCGGTGTATAGTGGGGATTTGTTTATCGAGCCAAGTATGTGTTTACAGCCAAGAAAAGAATACGAGAGTATACAAAGTGTCATTAAAATGGTAGATGGCTGTGGTCAGGTCGTAATCAAAGGTTTAGTCGCGGAGGGTTTTAATTTAGAAAAAGACGTATTGCTAGTCCGTGCGATACCTTTGAAGGAAGCTCCTAAAACCACGGAAACATATAGTGTCAATAGAATCGAATGTAATACTAGTAGACAGGACAGAGATTGTTTGATTGATGAAACGATGGTAAATGTAGATGAGAATATAAATAAAGATGATCGGCTTAAATTGGTAAATCTGCTTAATGAATATAGAGATTGCTTCGCGTTTTCAATTAAAGAACTAGGCTGCGTCACCAATACGGAAATGAATATTAAATTAAATGATCCTACACCTGTGGTATATAGACCATATCGGTTACCACTTTCAGAGCGAGAAGTAGTGAGAGGTATAGTTCAAGAACTTGAAGAATCAGGTATCGTTCAGCAATCTTCTTCAGAATACGCATCACCGATTTTATTAGTTAAAAAGAAAACTGGCGATTACCGCCTTTGTGTGGATTTCAGAACTCTAAATAAACGCACAATCAAAGAACATTATCCTCTTCCGAGGATAGATGATCAGCTAGATAATCTTTCTGGACATAAATATTATACAACCTTGGACTTAGTATCAGGGTATTATCAGATCCCCATGGCGGAATCTTCAAGACATCTAACTGCTTTCATAACGCCAGACGGGCATTATGAATTCACAAGAATGCCCTTCGGGCTAGTTAATGCACCGTCCACTTTTCAAAGGGCAATTAATAACATCTTAGGTAATGCTAGATTCAAAGATGCTTTAGCATACATGGATGATGTGAATATTCCGGCGAAGACTGTTGAGGAAGGCCTTACTAAATTGAGAGAGATATTAGAACTGTTTCGAAATTCAGGGTTAACATTGAATCTTAAAAAGTGTCACTTTCTGATGCAGTCGATCAATTATCTCGGGTTCGAAATTAGTGAGAAAGGTATACGGCCTGGTGAGAGTAAGATTGAGGCGGTGGAAAAATTTCCTAGACCAACTGATCAGCACAAAGTACGACAATTCGTAGGACTGGCTAGTTTCTTTCGCCGGTTTGTCAAAGGGTTTTCATCAATTTCAAAACCTTTAACTCAATTGTTGAAGAAAGATGCCCGTTGGCTATGGGGAGAGGCTGAAGAAAACGCATTTATCACGTTGAAAAATGAGTTAGTTAAACGACCAATATTGTCGTTTTATGATCCAACATATGAAACGCAGGTTCACACAGACGCCTCTAAACATGGCATTGCGGGCATACTTCTTCAAAGACGAGATAAAAACTCCCCATTCACTGCAGTCGCGTACTTTAGTAGGCAAACTTCGCCGGAAGAAGCTAAATTCACTTCTTATGATTTAGAAACACTGGCCGTGGTATGCTCAGTACAGCGTTTTCGCGTGTATTTGTTAGGGATTTCCTTCACCATCGTCACAGATTGTAACTCACTTCGAGCCACTTTTGATAAGAAAGACATGTTACCGAGAGTAGCGCGTTGGTGGAGCATACTCCAAGAGTATGATTTTAGTATTGTGTATAAACCCGGACTAACTATGTCCCACGTCGACGCGTTAAGCCGTAACCCTCCAGAGCTAAAATCTACCCCTATTTTAAACATTCAAAGTATCAGTTCTAATTGGATAACTACGGTACAAAACAGCGACCCAGAACTTCAGAGAATAGTAAACATACTGAATGATCCAGAAAGCAATAATATTGTAGAAATCAAAAATAATTACTTGGTTAAGAGGGGGTTGTTATTTAGGAAGACTGAAGATGGGGATCGCTGGGTTGTACCAAAAGGCGTTAGATGGCAGGTATTGAAGGCTAGTCATGATGATATTGGCCATTTCGGTTTCGACAAGACGTACGACAAAATCAAGAGCAATTATTGGTTTGCTAAAATGAGAAGATTCATTAAAAAAATACGTTGATTCGTGCTTAGAGTGTGCGCACGCAAAGGTCCCAGCTGGAAAAAAGGCTGGTGAATTACATACAATTGAAAAGGTTGACCGGCCATTTCATACTATCCATATTGACCACTTGGGACCTTTCGTACGCAGCAAAAAGAAAAACGCTTATTTACTCCTAATAATAGATGCGTTCACAAAATATATCATGTTAATACCAGTGAAGAGCACGAAAGCTGTCCATTCGATTAGAGCTATTAAGCACTACTTTCACACGTTTGACGTACCGAAACGGCTGATATCGGATCGCGGAACTTCGTTTACGGCTAAAAGTTTTAGAAACTATTTACATTCTCGAGGGGTGAAACATATTCTCAACGCAACCGCAACACCACGTGCAAATGGGCAGGTGGAGAGGTATAATCGAACGGTGTTATCCTCTCTTACTGCTGCTACCCATGGCAAGTCGGAAGCGTCATGGGATGAATATGTTGATGAAGTCCAATGGGGCTTAAACAACACTCTAAACAAGGGCACGGGAAAAACACCCTCACAAGCACTTTTTGGTTTTAAGCTGACTGGAATGTCTGACTCGGTTTTACAATCGCACATTGAAAATGACGAGACTGAGGCTCTGGTTGATCTGGTTGACGATAGTAAGAGTACGGTAGTTGAGGATCAGTCAGTAGATAATATTCGTAATGACATTTCTGAACACATCCGGTTAAACCAAGAAAAACAAAAAGTCGTTTTTGATAAGCGCAGAAAACTACTCACTTTTCAGGTTGGGGACTTAGTAAGGTTGGAAAGAGATATACCGTCGAGTGGGCAAAGTAGAAAGCTGGTGCCTAAACTTCGGGGACCATATCGTGTTGTTAAAGTACTTGATAATGATAGGTACGTTGTTGAAGACACTCCACTTTCGCGAAAGGGTAATAAACCATTTAGTGGAATTTTCTCCGTTGATAAAATGCATCGGTGGATGGTATTTAATAGAAGTAATGACACTGATTCTAATAGCGAAAGTGATGAGTCGTAACTTTTGATTGGCAAGTAAGTAGGAGTAATGCAAATATTCTCGCATCAAAGCTGATGTAAATTCATGTACAAGCGTCATATTATGAATAAATAAGAATATGATTATGATGAGCTACAATGGATTATATTCAAGAATATTATGTTAAAATACCTTATCAAATATTGTGTAAAATGAATGATCTATAAAATGTCGGAGACATAAAGGTGCTCCAATATCAAATTAAGTTTAATTGAGGCAGTGTTGGAGACATGAAGGGGCTCCAGGCTGTAAGTAGTTATAGGCAGTGTTGGAGACATGAAGGGGCTCCAGGCTGTAATTAGATATTAATAGGCAGTGTTGGAGACATGAAGGGGCTCCAGGCTGTGAGTAGATGATATTAAGCAGTGTTGGAGACATGAAGGGGCTCCAGGCTGTGATTAGATGTTAATAAGCAGTGTTGGAGACATGAAGGGGCTCCAGGCTGTGAGTTATGTTGATAGGCTGTGTTGGAGACATGAAGGGGCTCCACACTGAAAGTCAATTGTATGAGTGTTGGAGACATGAAGAGGGCTCCAGATTGTGATTAGACTGATTAGATAACATGAGACAGTATTAGAGACGTAAAGGGATCTTTATACTGTAATGGTTTCGTAAGAAGAATTTTGTAAATCATTGGTTAAAATGATTGCACAAATGTCGTTTAATAATGTTACTAGTATTATAAACATAGTTAAAATATAGTTATTATGTGTGAAAATGAGGTATCATGAGCCAACTTATCTTATATTTCTTGTAAAATAAATACATATATTATATACTTATAACAAGAAATAAGTAAAACAAATGATTGTAATATAGTATTAAAGCGTAAGTGTAAACAATTAATCATAGTACTGGCATTTTATCGAGACGATAAAAAAAAGTCAGGAAAGGCCGACTGTTAGCATTCATAATTTATTATTTAGATTTTAGTCATATTTAAAGATCCAAATATGTAATTTAAATTGCGGTATATTTTGATAAACAATGTCTGTGGTTTATCAAAATATACTAAATTAATAAGTAACGGAAGTTAGGATTTGACATCTCGTGCTGGCTCCCGACTGGTTCCGCCATCTTGGTTCGTGACTCGTGGGGAGGGCAAGATGGCGCCAACGGACTGACAGTTGTGAGGTAGAACGAGATAGATCAGGAATAAGTGCAAATCATGTAAATGAGATCATTACGTTTTGATGTAAATTCTTGTGCATTATCGGAGTGTTCGTGAATAAACGCCCTGCAGAATCATCGGATCGTTTTATTGAATTGTCTGGTTTACAAGCACAACTTCCATTTATCAGGTATGTTTTCATTTACAGTAATAAGTAACTTTTAATAAATAATATAATATTTAGGTTCATAATTTAAATCAAGATGAAAAAATAAACTTAAATGCGTTTTACATATTAGATATTGCAAAACAAAGGTAAAAATCATAAGTTTATCCAATAATTTTACATTCGACATTTAAATATTCTTGAACGCAACCACATTTTTCGTAATTGAAAACCGGCTTATTTTCTATTTCTCTTGTCTATGGTATGTTTGACATTTGTAAACTTATCACGAAACTATTTGAACTATTTCGGTGGTGTGTAGTTTGTTTTAATTCGACGTTATTGTGCAAAAACATAAGTAATTATGAGTGATTCTGGTGAAAAATTCACTTCCGAAGAAATCAAGGCTATGGGCGCTCAAAGTGACTGACAATTTGTTACATGAAAAGTCAGATAAAGCGTACCAAAAATGTTATGACTTGTTTTGACATGGAAATTGCAAAAAAATGTTTCAACTTTCTCTGAAACGGCGTTGTTGGCATATTTTGAAGAATTGTGCAACAAGTTCTCGCCATCAACATTGTGGACAGAATACTCAATGCTACGACGATCCACACAAATATTCCCATTACATGAAGTAAGTAACTAACCCATTTTATTATTCTCGAATAGGTATGTATGTGGCTGTCGTAGAAAAAGTATAGTACTTATAAAATCGTAACATTATGAAGGCTATAAAAGTCTCGTACCTTACTTAGGCCACTCGGCAAGCCTTCGTGGCCTAACCGCGGTACTCAACTTTTATAGCCTTCATAACGTTACCGTTATATAATATACTATTACATCGGATTCACTTATATACGTTAAATCTTGTGTAGTGGATAACTTGATACTGATATGTACTTATATAAGCATTTTAATGCGTTTTTGTTTCAATTGCAATAACATCAAGTGCCCCAACTTTGCCAACCATGCCTTGCCTAACATGGTGTTGCTCGAAAATAGTAGTTCTCCTCAATATAGGTGAGAATAGTTATTTTTTAGGGATTTAGCAGGGTAGGCAAAGTTGGAGCCTTTGACGCGCGGTACCGTAGTAAGTAGGTACTTAGTTTTAGTTGGTAATCCAGCTCTAACGGTGACTTCGTCCACTGAAGTGTTTTAAAGTAAACCCCTGCCCTACCTTAGTTCTACCAAGGCTTTAGCCTTGTTCCGAGGTAAAATCATTTTAGGTGAAAACTATCTACCTATCCACAAAATGAGATACATAATTATCATTCACTAGTTCGGAAACACGTGTTTTGTCCTTTAATACCAGCGGGTAAAAACGCATTTTATCCACTAGTGGGTAAAGTAATTTGACCTTGAATAAAGTCAAATTAACTGCTTTAAAATTGACAAAAGTAGGTGAATCTAGTAATTAAGATGATTTACCACCTGTGGAACTACTGGAAGCAGTGATAAACGCATTTTTTTGCGTTGTAGTTTCCTCGCTGTAGTGAGGGGAAAAGTTTCGTGTTACACTCGGGTGCAAATGTATTTTACTTCTCGTGTTAAAAAACTCGCAAGTTCAGGATTCTATTCTCGAACCAACTATAGAATCCTTTCACTTGCTCGTTTTTCAATTCCACACTCGGCGTTAAAATACAACTTTGCCCCCTTGTATAACAAATAACTATTCTTCCATCATCTGTTCTAAACGTAAGTAACGAGTCGTGTGCGTAGCCGAATGCACAAACGCTCACGAAACGCTCACGATAATATTTCTTTCGTAGCTATCTGGCTATCTATCTCTATCGCTCTTGCGTATTGGGGCGACAGAGCCAGGTTACATTTCTACGGCGTTTCGGTGGCGTATCACGTAGCAGAAATGCCATTTGGCTGCGGGGCCTGTTCCACGTCATCCCATGTCCGAGCGTTCACAAATAAATAGAAGCAGATTCTAATTTAAGAGTTAATTGTTAGTAAAACAGCAGACTAGGCTACGTGCTTGGTCTTAATTAGTTTCTTGAACTGTAGCTACTTATACGTTAGTTGCTCGTTCGTATCGTTGCTTGTTAAAACTAACTTTAAGTAAGTGTACAAGGCAAGGAAGTATTGATTGCTTTGAGATAAATAATAAGGTAATAAGGCTTACGAAACTAACAATAACTAATTAGTAACAAAGATACAAACGCATGTTTCAATAAAAGTGAGTATAAAAAAATTAAGATATTATCGTAATCCGGTACATTATAATAAGGTTAACTAAGATGATCTTTTAAGTTTTTAACTTTGTCGGCGCACACCTAATTTACCGTTCATGTAGTACCGTCACTATTACGTAGTTTCAGAAGTAAGTAAAAAAGAAAAGTAACTAAGCTTTTTAAGTCATATCCAACTCCAAGAAACAGAGTGCAATTGAGCGACTAAAGGCCCAATCAATGAATAAAATATTATAGACCTTATTTGTGATTCGTCTCGCCCTCGTACCTATTTCTGTAAAATACGCAAGCCCCACTTCTACGGAGCAAGACGCTAGTAAATTGCACTCGATTTAAGCATACAATTCTGAGCTCTATACATTTCAATTAAGGTGTTAAATGGAGAAGTTCATTGACAAATCTCTCGATGGCTACCTATATAGTCTATAGATGTATAGATCCAGCGTGAACTCAAAGTTTTCTTTGTAAATTAAGTTTACGATCTTTTCTGATTAGGTTAGGTACGTGCACGTATACGTGCAAAATGTTGATGTGTGTAATTGGGATATTTGAAATTTGAGTGTAATTAGGTATCTACATGTTACATAAAATCATGAAATTAAGACTCAATTCTTTGTAAAGTTTGCGATCTTATCTGATTAGGTTAGGTACATGCACGTAACGTGCAAAATGTTGGTGTGTGTAATTGGGATATTTGAAATTTGAATGCACCTACATGTTACATAAAATCATGAAATTGACAACGTTTCACAATTTTCAATGTACCTAAATCGAAAACCATTTCGAGATGTACGCCTGTAGATCACAAAAATATATTTGTTACTATTTTTTTTCCTTGTTTTTAGTAAAAAAAGCTTAAAAATAGTTTAAACGGGAAGTGACGTTACATAGTTGAGTCAGAATATTCAGAGCTGCCACTATAACCAAAAAAATCTTCCGGTTGGGATGTCACTTGAGTTTGACTGTGACACTTATCATCGCTAGTAGTATGGAGATTAGAGGTAAGGAGCGAAAGCTTTAAGTTTCAGAAGTGCAGATAAAAAACCAGGTGGCACTGCAATTGCAGGTATTTACATAAGGGTTTGACACGTCATTTTCGACTGTTCTACTTTGACAGATTTCTCTCCTTATACTTCTACATTCTACAGCTCGTAGTTATCAATATTTGTTGACAGTGACACTTGACAGACAGACATCTCGGACTGTTTAAGCTGACTGTGAAAACTTTTTTTTTAGGAATGATTTTGTCGTTTTCTTAGGTGTATGAAACAACACATGTGACGTCATAAAGCTGTGTGTCTTGACGTTTGTAACTTACGCTCTTTCTGTTCGAAGTAGTAATAAAAAGGGATTTTCGCATTAAAATAGCAGTTTTTGGTAAAAATAAAAAAATACGTGTATCTTTAAATATTGAGTTCTTTCAAACCAAACAATAAAAAGTAGTAGTCGAAAATATGAAATGTTGTCAATTCATACGCATAAATACACTAAGCTGCGAAATTGCATGCAGAAATAATGAATGAATTCATTGGTAAATTCGCCATGTATACGTATGGTAAACCGTCCATAAATTAAGAACTACAACTGGCCGCTTATCCATCCAGCGACAGCGAACAATACTTACATCCCGTCCGTGCGTCCGAGAACTAACCCAGTGCCTAGTGCTACTACGACATACATAAACTCACGCTTGTATTCTCAAAAGGCGTCGGCAGATCACATGGAGCTGCTCAATTATCAATGCCAAAAAAAAGAAATCATTATACTGCAGTGACAGGTTAGATATCAGCCAATCGCCCACAACATAATTAAACGCATATCCCACAGTACATACTACATAGTTATACAATCAAGTTGAAATTATTTTATAAGCTAAAAGCGATATTACACTGTAAGAAAAGGTAAAAAGTTGATATCCATAAACTTAAAATAGTTAATTGTCGTCGCAAAACAGCCATTAACTTTTCTTAACTACTCGCGCTAACTGGGCACACTCATTTCTGAAAACCTTCATAAACTAATTTTAATATGACAATGTACGACATGTAGGTATGTGAGTCTTATGGATTTATTGCAATTTGATGCGAGTGTGTTGTATACTACAATTGAGAGTAATACCTATGTATATATATATAAGTAATCAATAAAGTAGATATTATTTTATTGAGAAGATAACATACTGTGATTTATAACTGCGTTACTGAAATTCAAATTCACCTTCGGATAAAATTCCGTTTTCAGGAGTAGGAAGATACCGTTCACAGTATTGCAGCTCATTTAAGTTTGACAATAATACTCAATGTTAATATCGGTCCCTGCGATAGCTGTACTGTTCAAGGGATGGAGCGAAAGCCATAAATATGCCAGGAGAACCACAAATAGCGGTGCAATGTGTGTCATGTGTAGTTACCTACTTGCAAATGTATATACGTATACCTAAATCGAACAGACGCAAGTTGCAAGTTATCCTGTAAGTGTAAACTATATGGAGAGGTACGTACCTAGCGTAAATATAAAGAAGTTAGGAGAAATAAACATGAATGTGTGCAAGCGCCTCGCAAGGAAACCACAGGCCACAACAGACAAGAAATATGGCATGCGACCTCGTGTACTTCGCCTAAGTTATAAGTAAGTACGTAACTCGGGGCACAGCTTAGCTTGAAGGTTTTTTGGCGTCCAGCCATAGAATAAACAGGCTTTGTGCCGTGATAAATTATTTCGCTGATGTTGCATGCATGAGTCAAATACACTAGTAAAAATAAGCAGCTTCAGGATTTTTCTTTGGTTCAGTATTATATTTAAAAGTATAGTATACCTACCTAATGGTTTTCTATACTAAGGTAAAATTAATGATTAAGTAAAAGAAAGGAATGTTCGATCATGCGAATTAGGTTTTAATTATTCAAGCAAAGCGAAAAATAGTATTGCTACGTGTGCCCCGTCTAAGCATGTAGCATAATTTTGAAATGTAAATATTCATTTATAAGTAGGTACCTATTCCTGTAATGGGAATGTAACATTCGTAGACATAAAACGTGATTTATCTATTTTATGACACCACGAGTAACAACCTCTCACCAGCATCTTGAAACATTCAACGCCTTTCCAGTTGTCGCACAAAAGCTGGGCTAAGCTTTAAAGTTGACTGACTGGGTCGCAGGCGGAGAAAAGCATTTCCAAGGGATTATACCGAATAGCGTGAATAGCGAGAAAGATTATATGCTCTGAACGTGCAGCATAACCAAAAAAAAAGTGTTACACAAGTGGCTATTCTTAAGCGAGACTTTACACAGCGTCGGGCAAGTTTAAACTACATTTTAGATGCGACAAGATGTTTCACCCTCGCCGCCACCGAGGTTCGGAAAGTTTTCGTTTCATATCATATGTACGTACCTACAACGACATGGTACGTAAGATATACTAGGGTAAAATTCGATTCTATAAACATAATATTCAATTCAGTTTCAAATATGAGTAGGTAATTGCGGTTAACTTACTTGATTGGCCACATTTTTAAATCCCTTTGAACACATAGCTAGACAACGCTCTTAGTTGACGATTAAGTTATAAGTAAAGAGAGTAAGAGGCTCAAGCACGCCTTTGGACCTACACAGAGCGATTTAGCTAGTATGCAGGCCTGCAGGGGCTTCCTCCTAATCATATATAGGTATTAGGTAAGTACCTAGAATTGGCTCACGAGACAACCGTCATGTATTAGGATGTATGTAAACTCAACGTTCATTGTTTCGATTGTCAGTGAACGGTCTTATAGCTATCAGTCTGGAACGACACCTAGAGAGAAACACTCGCTAGGTGGTTTAGTAGTAATAGTTTTAGATGTAAGAGTAGTAAACGGTAATCTTGGTATCAGCGCATATACTATAAGTAGTACATATGAGAAAGCGGGGTCACTTCACACTACGTAAATTTTGAGACATCTATAACCATCGAGCTGGAATAACAATATTATACCGTCCGCGGGTCATTCGATACGAGTGTGTGTCCTTAATTCGAAAAGATTGCTCTGCGATGCTGCTTGCTGGCGATACCCTAGGTCAGTTTTTTGCAAATTTATCAACCTAGGTATATGAAAGTATTGTAATGACCAGCACGGAAGCATGGTCGCGTCCCTACAAATAGTGCGATAGGGACGGCCTGCTATTTTATCGTCTATCGCACGACCATGCTTCCCGTGCAGAGATCGGACGGATTTGCGACATTCTTAGTGACTTACGTCATTTTAATGACTTTTAGTATGAGATGACGCACAAAAATCCGATCTCTGGTCAATGACTTATGTTTTTCGTATGAGTTTTTGTATTTCACTGTATAACCATTTATTACATTATTCTTGGCGCTAGGCCGGGAAAACGCTATATTGAAGAAGAGAATTGCATTCTAGGTGTATATCCATGGTTAATAACAATACCTACCATATATAACTTTATTATTTATCACTGGATAGTGCATTTCAGATGAAAATACCTCTAAATATTTTGTATAATTAATGCAATATATTCATCAAATTTATCTGGGTTACCTCTGTTATTATTTGAATTTATTACTGACTGTTGTGTGATTATAATTCTGTGGATAGTTTATAATAGATTATTCTTATAGACTAACCGCAGAAAACTAATTAACCCATCAAACGCTTTGTTCCAGACAAATCCAGATTTGTTTCAGACAATTGATTTAAATAAATAGTAAGTAACAAAGGTCATTAATTCAGTAGCAATTTTTTGAGAATTGAATTCCAGGGGTCTTGATGGTAATGAAGGTGTTGATGGTGTATTACATCAATCACTCTTAAAACATGAAGACTTTTTTTATACCATGTCGGTGGCAAACAGGTATACGACCCGCCTGATGGAAAGCGGTCACCGTAACCTATGGACGCCTGCAACTCAAGAGGTGTCCCTTGCGCGTTGCGGAAACTTGTATACTCCTTTTTTGAAGAACCCCATACTGTACATTCATACACCTTCAAGTCGAATCACTCTCAAGACTTGAAGGTGTATGAATCAGACTTGTGATAAAAACCGAGCATTTAATGAACATTCAAAGCAGTAAAACATCATCCTGTACGGAACTTGTAAGGGGGAACAAATATGATTCCCGGCACCGCATCATCCAATCAGCAGCTTAACCTGTAAACACATTACGTGTGATGTGTCGCATCCGCAGAAATCTGCCTCGAGGCGCCTCGCGACTCTCGCCTCGCGCCTCGGCGGCGATGGCGCCCCTCTGATTGCCTTTTTTATTGCCTCCCTCGCGTCTGCCCTTTGCTCCATTTATATCGTTCTCGATAATTTATAATCCACACGTAGGTTTGTTTTCTCGTAATAATTGCTATGTTTGCACACGTTTCCTCCGTAACTCCTGTTTTTCTTTGTTTGTTTGCGGTGATATCGTTATTTCAGCAAGCAGGTTGGTATATTCAGTGAATTTAATGATGATTTATTATTATTAGATACGTCAAAGTTTAAGAGAAAACTAACTGACGCCCAACGTTAAGATAAGTACATACTTTAAATATCAACTCTAAATACGATATGGATCGATAAAGTTATGTTTTTGTTTGAAGTAGGTAACGTCGCAGACCTTCAGTAACGCTCGCTTAAGACTAAGTAACTGCGCGATTTTAAGTTTAATACGATACTAACTTAAAGACAAATATTTGACGCAATTATCTTAACATCACCTTAAAGCACAAGTCGGTCTAAGTATCAGTCAAGTTAAATCGAATGGTGTCCTCTTCTTAAGTTAAAATGCTTCAGAACAAGAAACTTGTCCATTTAAAACCGAAAATATTTATTATTTATTTATTTATAAAGACAGATTCTACAAATTACAACTTTCATTTAACCATTTTAAGAAGTAAAGGGACGCAGCGTTTCTAATAAAATGTTTTTTGTTGAATCTATTCAATAAATTAAAAACAAACTTGCATAAGCACTTACGAGTATTTAATTTACCTATAGCTTCAAATGTCAAATCGTGATTTGTTGATATACAAAATCAGATCCATTGTAAAATTCTAAGTACCTACCTGCCTTACTCGTACCTAACTTCTTATTTCTAATAAAATATAAAATAAAAGTTCGGGAAATAAGTTTAGGATGTCAATAGTTCAGAAAGTTTACAAAAAGTACAAAAACCCAAACAAGGCCCTTATCAATCGTAAGTTACGATATTAACGGCCGAAATATTTCCAATTCGACGCGAAAACGGATCGACCCTTGGTCTGATATATCGTGAACATTTCCGAATACATTACCCTTTTTTGCGATCGCCCTTGTTCCCTCATCACGGTTGTGACAGACGAGGGATCGAAACAATCCCGCTGACTGCGCGCTCATTACGATCAAACGCCATGCCCAATACTACCTTGCAAACTGAACAACAAAGGTAGGTAACGAAAACATACTACACTTTTCATGTTGGACTCTGATTTGTCTACCTACCGCAAAATTTTTTTAAAAGAATAACTAATAGCAATAGGCAATTGACAACATTTCATATTTTCGACTACTACTTTTTATTGTTTGGTTTGAAAGAACTCAATATTTAAAGATACACGTATTTTTTTATTTTTACCAAAAACTGCTATTTTAATGCGAAAATCCCTTTTTATTACTACTTCGAACAGAAACAGCGTAAGTTACAAACGTCAAGACACAGCTTTATGACGTCACATGTGTTGTTTCAAACACCTAAGAAAACGACAAAATCATTCAAAAAAAAGTTTTAACAGTCAGCTTAAACAGTCCGAGATGTCTGACTGTCAAGTGTCACTGTCAACAAATATTGAATAACTATGAGCTATAGAATGTAGAAGTATAAGGAGAAAAATCTATCAAAGTAGGTACATAGAACAGTCAACGTGTCAAACCCTTATGTACCCGCAATTGCAGCGCCACCTGGTTTTATATCTGCACTTTTGAAACTTAAAGCTTTCGCTCCTTACCTCTAATCTCCATACTAGTAGCAATGATTAAGTGTCACAGTCAAATTCAAGTGACATCCCAACCGGAAGATTTTTTTGGTTATAGTGGCAGCTCTGAATAGTCTGACTTAACTATGTAACGTCACTTCCCCTTTAAACTATTTTTAAGATTTTTTTACTAAAAATAAGGAAAAAAAAATTAAAAAATATATTTTTGTGATCTACAGGCGTATATCTCGAAATGGTTTTCGATTTAGGGACATTGAAAATTTTGAAACGTTGTCAATTAATGGTTGTTGTAATTATGAAAGCTGAATAGGTACGACTGGTACGAGTAAGTATCAGTCATAGATAATTCTAGACCGAAATATACTTAGCATTATATATACTTAAATGTATGTAATAAAGTCCATATTAATCATTCATTGGGGTGATAAAAATCTATATGACCTAATCCTCAACATCCAAACTACAGAGCAAATCTTTAAAATGTCTAACGAAACTGTGTCTACGTAATTCGACTCTATTTATCTCGAAACATCACCTATAAATTGTATGTAAGTATAAATACCTTCTTCAGTATTACAAAATTGACAACCCAAAACAAGTAAAGTACGGCGGGACAAATCTCGACTGGGGGGCAATTTTAACTGATCCATTATTACACTATGATGTTGAGTTCTACATGTATCCACTGAACACGCCTACCATATATAACCGGTGGACACTCTATTTAATAATGCAAACATTGTAAAACATGGAAAAAATGGACCAGTTACATTTGCCCTTCATCCGAGATTTGCCCCGCTGTACCTTATCTAAATCAATAGCGAAAAGACCTGGACATGGCACAAGAGAAAACTCGACTTATAGAGTTTGCAAATGAAGAATCTAAGTAGGTATTAAATTTTAATGATTAATTTGCCATTTTTCCTCTGTCGGAGTCGCAATCACGTCACGCATATATAATGAACGATGTTATATAATACATGATTCAGAAGTAGTGAACAGAATAGCACTGCAAATATAGTAAATTATAAGCAACATTTTCGTATCAGATTCAATTAACGTAATTTTGACGTTTTTAATTATAAATACATTTTTAATTTATCTGTAAAATACCCTACTCTCGCTGCTCTTGAATCACCCTGTATAATAACTTTAGTTATGGGTTGAAAATGTATTTTTGGTTTATCGTCTTTCGCTGATGGATTTTCTCATTATACCTGATGGAATCTAAAATGAACAAGGCCATTGCATTGGGTGAAAGCGATGGACTAAATACATACTGGGCTACTTATGGGATAAAAAACCGGACGCCTGCCTAACAATACAGTCGGCGACCTATTATTACAAAACAATGTTTAGGTATACCGGTATATACCTACAAACAATCAAGCAAATAAATATTTTCTATGGGACGGTGTACCGTCATCCCTATATTTTTCAAATTTTAACATTGTAGCCTGTAACTGTAAGGTCACTTAAATATGTTTCCAAGTATTAGTTGATTTGATTCCCAGCCTTTCTGGAAACTGGTCGTTACACAGGTGAAAGACATAAATTTAGTAGGAAGAGTGATATTATTTTAGCCGTCTTCCGTTTCCGCGGTCGTTCATCTGGGCTCAGGTGAGCTGTCCTCCTCGTGCCGCAGTGCACTAATTCCGCAAAAAGCTCGGGTGAATAAGTGAAGGCGCCCGTAGTTCGACGTCCATTGAATCGTGAAATATCCTCCGCCACGGACGTCGATCTTATACGGACTTATACTGTTGTCCGTTGTCCTAAATTTAGTCCTCTAAATTGAGTTTCGATTATATACATAGCTAAATAATTAAGTTGCAGTACAGCGTCATTGGATAGGTACTCATGGTTTTGTCATGGAACCGACCCTACATACAGCAAATGTCACTGAAATGATAAGTCCTGAGTCTACGTCCATAGTAGTAGATTAGATACTATGGACGCAGATTAAGTTGTATTAAGCAAATATTACCCGCAACCTAAATATTTACCTCCAGTCTATTTCCTCCGAGAAGTCAACCATCTAAGAATCATAGTGATTATTACTTAATTTCTCAATAACTAGTCTCTGTGCATTTCGTTAGTCAATGTTAAATTCGTGCATTGAACCTACGCGGACGGGCGGACTGCCGGGTGGTCGGGTGGTCACGAGCGCCGTCGCCAGGTGGCCTGCCGACCGATTAATCTGTCGACAAACAATAACCCCCACCAATAATGTGTCGACGAGTTTAACTACCGACAAAACGCTTGCATCTACCTGTAAATCCTGTCTGTACCAAAGATTCCAGCCCAGATAATCCGGTAAAAAAGAAGGATTTAACAAAATGGTTGAAATGCTGACCGTATTTCATCTACATCGGCATTTCCATTTCACGATTATGATGGTGAAGAGTCCTTACATAAAATGTCTATGAATGTAAAAAATAAACAACTGCCTAATAAAAAAAATGATTCCCTGAAAACCAAATGCTTATAGGATTCCTACAGTAGTTGAGTATTATTGACGTTATATTATTTTATCTTTGCATGCCAAATTATTATAATTGACGATCATAATGTAAATTCATATAGGTTAACGTAGAATAATTTATACTGTAATTTACCCATTATGAAATAAATAAACTAAACTAAACTGTACCTACTTCCAGTGTAATTTTTCGTGTTAAGGTAAACGTCCCAATGGATGACACTGACCCAATGTATGACTATTTCACAGTTTATTTAAAAAAATAAGAAATCGGTTAACAGTATGAACAAGATACAGGACTTAATCGATCGTCAGCGTTATCTATGAATTTTGTTTAGAATTTGTGAATGATAAGTTTAGTAATTTTTAGGGTTCCGTAGTCAACTAGGAACCCTTATAGTTTCGCCATGTCTGTCTGTCCGTCCGTCCGTCCGTCCGTCCGTCCGCGGATAATCTCAGTAACCGTTAGCACTAGAAAGCTGAAATTTGGTACCAATATGTATATCAATCACGCCAACAAAGTGCAAAAATAAAAAATGGAAAAAAATGTTTTATTAGGATACCCCCCCACATGTAAAGTGGGGGCTGATATTTTTTTTAATTCCAACCCCAACGTGTGATATATTGTTGGATAGGTATTTAAAAATGAATAAGGGTTTACTAAGATCGTTTTTTGATAATATTAATATTTTCGGAAATAATCGCTCCTAAAGGAAAAAAAGTGCGTCCCCCCCCCCTCTAACTTTTGAACCATATGTTTAAAAAATATGAAAAAAATCACGAAAGTAGAACTTTATAAAGACTTTCTAGGAAAATTGTTTTGAACTTGATGGGTTTAGTAGTTTTTGAGAAAAATACGAAAAACTACGGAACCCTACACTGAGCGTGGCCCGACACGCTCTTGGCCGGTTTTTATTCTGTGGGGTAGTTTTTGCAAGGAGGTGCATCTAGCTGGTTGTGCGTCGTAATTTTTACTAAATCTGTTAAGAAACTGCTTTTGAAAAGTGGAAATAAAAACCAGGATTTTGAAGTTACTGGTAAAACATCATTATAAACTGTTAGATGATACATTAAACAATTGATTTAGTAAATTGAAAGTAGCTTATTTTCCTTACTTTAGTATTTTAAAGACATGTTATTCACTGGAACAAATTTTTAGATTTTACTAGTGTATGACACCCGCGTCATTCATTGGCACAAAATGTAATTTCACAAGTTTTTATTTTGACAATAAATTAAGGAAGTATAACATACGTATAATATACCCTGTAAAAATAAATGTTCTATCTATCACGTGAGTAGTGTCTGACATGGGTGTCATACACTGTTTTACTATGGATATAGAGTGAATGACAGGTACGTATTTACATGTCATTCATTAGGTCTAAAGTATAGTGTCATACACTGGTTACAGATATAGATAAATAAAAGTAAAAATGCCTCCAAACTCTAAAAATATAGTTTAGATGACGTATTAAAGGCATTAGACGAAGTATCGAGAGGGATAGCTGTTGCTACAGCAGCTAATAATTACGGAATTACCGTATCACACTGTCATACATTAGGACAGCCAATTTTTTTTTCCATAGTCATATATTGGGACATACGAGTTCTCGCGTGTTATCCATTGGTACAATTTCAGGTCTCAAGGGAAACTGAAATTATAAAGAAATGTTATTACTATTATACAATGTAATGTTTCACTGACATAAAGGAAGGATTGGTTCATAAATCTGCATACACCAGTAATCTGTATGGGTGACATAATAAGTAGTTTTCATAGAAAATGTCTCAAATCCCTCCTAATAGTGTCATTCATTGGGACGTTTACCTTACTGTTTTCTTACATGTTAAACGAGTAAACGGACTCGCACTTACCGGTATTCTACTTTTACTGTTATTTAGTCATTACCTACCTGACTAAGCCCAGCGAGCCTTATTTGCCTAACGGACTAAAATCTCGGTAGAGTAACCAGAGAGCCGTAATTTCCATTGCATAATGATGTTTCTGTGTCATAAATAACTCTGAGGTCGTTATGATTATATCTGTAGATGTCCAGAATAAAATTATGAGGTACTTGATGTGTCAAATTAGCACGGGCGCCATGGCGGCGAGCGGTTTCAGCCGTGTCTCCTTCTTATTAAGTTTGCCCTCTGTAATACATTAACCGCAGCCGGGCACGGACAAACACCCGCAATTTAAGGCCCCGCCTCGCGACCCTAGATGCCTCACTAATCCCGCATAACATAGTAGCTGAAGCATTTCAGAGATTTATTAACCAAACTCGGAGTGCCGAGATAATGAATGGCAACAAACAAGTATGCTTCGTAACAAGTTACCTAAGTTTAGGCCATGTAAACCCTTAAGTTATAAGTTTTAATAAATACTGCTGCCAAATACAAATGTAAGTACTTATTATTTCTAAGTGTTAATAAAATTATTGAGGTGGGTACTTCGCCCATTATTTAAGCTGTGGTATTAGGCATATACAAAATATCGAATATACGTAAGTACATCTATCTTCCTAACTTTTTTGGTCATGTAACTTGAAAGCAATTTAAAAAGTGACGTCATCATACCAAGCTATGGCAGGCAAGCATGCATGGTCGCGACTCGCGCGTTAAATGATAAAACATCAGGCCGTCCCTATCGAACTTATAAATAGTGCGATAGGGACGGCCTGATGTTTTATCATTTACCGCGCTAGTATGCTTGCCTGCCTGGTCGACTCCACAGTGCTTCCGTACATGTCCCTAGCTTTTAGCCCCGTATTGTTGCCCCTTTATGCTCCGGACGCCGAGGCGGACAGCCCACACGGACATGCGAGGACGCAAATACACTCGGGAAACAATAAAACGAAATAAACCAGCATTTCAGGAAACTGATGAAAGCGCTGAAATTTCAAACGTTGTTTATCCAATGTTTAATAATCATCTGTTTTGAAGCCAGCATAAATATATTGCTAGAGGCAGTATGTACGTTTTCACTGATGTTAATGTATGCATTAATATGTTTTATTTTTATTTTGTGTCGGTAAGTAATACGCGTACCTACTCATTTGATTCGAAACTCGTGTGTCGCCACTCGTTTCGACTTTCTCTTTTCCGCACTTCTTGTTTTGTATCGTTATGTACTATTTTGACACTGATAATATTCATATCATATCTTATCTTGAGCTAATATTTAACGTATGTCAATTCATTATCTTAAAGTTTCAATGGCTCAGTGTAAACTAAATATCCATTTCCACTCGAACTGAAGGAAGCTAGATCGTTACTGCGACATATATATCTCCTATTACTTAATCATATCATGTTACAGGATACATGTTAAATTCACCTATATCCAGTTCGTTTAACCCTGCATTCGAGTGTGAAGATGTACAGAACTTAACGATTTCCTGATATGAACCTATACAATCCCACGTTATGACAAGCACGTCGTAAAACTTCTATTTATTTTATCCTTCACATCGGTCTCTTCATTTATTTGTTGCCGGGAGACCTTTTTGAATAGGCAATGTCGCGTATAAATTTCTATCGCCCCTCTGGGACGCGGCAGTCCTGGAGCACCGTTAAAAGGTGCTACGAATTAATTTTACCTGACATCAAGGACGAGTACGCCGGAATACGTTAGCGCATAATGAAATGGCTCGGCGACTCGCCGGCAACTCTCGTGGCTGTGTCAAAGTATTACATGACTAGAACATATTCGCGACACTTAGAGAAGTAAATAAGCCATTAAGGTTAAAACACCTATTGAAGCAATATATTTTTACACGATGACTTGTACATATACTCATAGATTGATTAGATGATTCCGAATTTTAAAAATTGTATGTTTTAAAAACTTGGTATATTTTCCTAATCGCATACTCTACTTACATACTTAATATTTTAATGTATGAATAAAATGTAAAATCCTTCGACGATGAAGGGTGTTCTTTCCGTGCGAGTCACCCGGAGGTAATCTCGCCCGCGTCATTAATTCGCCAACTCCTCGCACCTCGCCCAGGTGCTAATGTCTGCGCCTAATTAAATTAAATCCCAACGGGTATTTCTTTCCTTTCTAAATGAATGAGCTCTAAATTAAGACAAGCCAATTCGGGCGACTTCAAGTTTCAAACGTTTTAACATTGTTTTAAGAGGAAGTAATGTATGTATGTATGTATAAGCTTTATTGTACATAAAAGAAACAAAAGAGACACAGTTACAGAGTCAGTAATATACAATGTAGGCGGACTTATCCCTTAATGGGATCTCTTCCAGTCAACCTTTGAGGAAATGAGTAGAAGCGAATTAACGATGAGTGACGAATTAAAAAATGTACAACCACTAAAAGAATTAAATGCAAATTTTGTATACACATGGTAACAAATATATACATATACAATTACATTAATACACCAATATATACATATATAATAATATAATAATAAATAAACAAATACTCATAAAATATATATTTATATAGGTACTTAGACCAAAAAGTATATGGATATTAATTCGAACCACAAAGCAAGACGACAATTAAAAAAAAATAGATAAAAATTAAAGAAAAAGAAAAAGAGAGAAAAGAAAAAAAAAACAATCCGATAAAAAAAAATTAAGTGTCGGAAAAAAAAATGATTAAAAATCGAAATAAGATGTCATATATTAAAGAAAAAATGACGGACACCACCAGTGGCGAAGGTCGGATTCGAACCGGCGTCTTTAGCAATCCGGGCTAACGCCATGAACCCCTAGGCCACCCCGTCACTGCCTCGAATCCGACCTTCGCCACTGGTGGTGACCGTATATTTTTCTTTAATATGACATCTTATTTCGATTTTTCGATTTTTAGGGTTCCGTAGTCAACTAGGAACCCTTATAGTTTCGCCATGTCTGTCTGTCCGTCCGTCCGTCCGTCCGTCCGTCCGTCCGTCCGTCCGTCCGTCCGCGGATAATCTCAGTAACCGTTAGCACTAGAAAGCTGAAATTTGGTACCAATATGTATATGAATCACGCCGACAAAGTGCAAAAATAAAAAATGGAAAAAAATGTTTTATTAGGGTACCCCCCCTACATGTAAAGTGGGGGCTGAATTTTTTTTTCATTCCAACCCTAACGTGTGATATATTGTTGGATAGGTATTTAAAAATTAATAAGTGTTTGCTAAGATCGTTTTTTGATAATTTTTATATTTTCGGAAATAATCGCTCCTAAAGGAAAAAAAAAGTGCGTCCCCCCCCCTCTAACTTTTGAACCATATGTTTAAAAAATATGAAAAAAATCACAAAAGTAGAACTTTATAAAGACTTTCTAGGAAAATTGTTTTGAACTTGATAGGTTCCGTAGTTTTTGAGAAAAATACGGAAAACTACGGAACCCTACACTGAGCGTGGCCCGACACGCTCTTGGCCGGTTTTTAATTTAACTATGTAGTGTGACTACTTAAAAAACACAAATCAAAGTATTTGTAAAAAATAATTTGATTTGTTTCCATAGTTGCGTAGGAAGTAATGATATCTATTTTTTTTTAATTCCTCATACTCAGAAAAAAAAAAAAGCTCTCATGAATACTCTGTATCTATTAAGTCGGCTGATAATAATACTCTATCTGCACTAAGATTGAAAATCCCTAGGATAGGTAGGTATCTAAAATAGATTTAAATTGTGTTTAACTAGACTAAACATAAATCAGACCCAGGATTAGTCAGGAGTAAGGCAGCGAGGCGAGGCGCGGAGCTGCGGTCATGTAAATATCTCAACGCTCATCTTACTTGCACCTACAACTCGGCAAGTAAGTTCAAAGCCGCAATTTTAAATTACCCAACATCCGTGCTCTCGCCAGCTTGAATAATTCAATTAGTCCCCGTGTATCTTCGCTCGCGTCAACTAAATCTAATCAAAACTCACATCAAAATCACTTTATACACTGTAAATATTCAAAGTAAACTACGTGAGGCGTGACTGAAGTAAGTTTTACTTGAAGCGAATTTACTAAGTCGCTGTCGTGAATAACGCTGAAATAAAATAAGTAAGTAAGTAGGAAGTCGACTCCCATCATTTAGATTTTAGGCTATGAGCAATTAAGCATATAATGATATAATCTCCGGCAATCCTCGAATGAATGTTTGCCTAAAGCGTCTAAGCTTCCCATATTTCAAGCTTTGTATTTACAGCCAGCAAAAGTGACAGCCTATCACTTTTATACATACATATATGTAAATGGAAATTTTCTAAAAGTAGTAAGATTTTCAGGCCCCGTAGCCGAATGGCATTTCTCCGACGCCAAACGAAAGCGATACGCCGCTGGCTCTGTCGCGCCAATACGCAAGCGCGATAGAGATAGATATCTACTAGCGCTTCGTTTCGTGAGCGTTTCGTGAGCGATTGTGCCATTCGGCTAGCCACCCTGATAGTTAAGTCGATTTAAGTATCAAATTCAACAAATTCAAAGATGTATAATTTCTTTTGACTTTTGACACTCATGAGGACCGGTCTGGCGCAGTCGGTAGTAACCCTGCCTGCTGCCCCGCGGTCCCGGGTTCGAATCCCGGTAAGGGCATTTATTTGTGTGATGAGCACAGATATTTGTTCCTGAGTCATGGATGTTTTCTACGTATATAAGTATTTATATATTATATATATCGATGTCTGAGTACCCACAACACAAGCCTTCTTGAGCTTACCGTGGGCCTCAGTCAATCTGTGTAAAAATGTCCTATAATATTTATCTATTTATTTAAATATTTAATATTTATTTATTTAAGTTTTTAGGACGAGTGGGAGCTGCCTTGACTTATCTTAGCCAGCCGACTAAAGTGAATGAATGGCAAGAGCTGCGTTCTCGAAAATAAATGTGGAAACATAAAGAATTTACTTGAGAGTTAAGCACATCTTACGTTTTAAATCACGCATGGATAATCAGATGAAACTCTACACTACATCATTTGTTTGATGCAGAAACCGACCTCATTTTCACTTTCTGATTTGAGATTTTTCCACCAATGAGTGTCGGTGCTAACGGGGTTTTTCAGACCATTAAAAAAATCTGCTTCATTAATTTCATTATAGAGTTCATGCAAATCGCATACAATATTTTAATACAACTACAGCTATGAATTGATTTTTAAGCTTATATTTAGGTAAGCATATGAAAAATTCGCTTTATCACGAAGGTAGAGTTGATATTGTTATGTCACAGTAAACTGACTGAAATCACAGAGTGGAATACCATTAGCAGTCCGCTCTTGAAGCCAATTTCCACATCGAGACAAACCAATCATTTGGATGCTCGTCTTTGAGCAATTTATTTAACAATGGAGCTGCTTAGCATTCATGTTATACAAAGCTGAAGTAATAATCACACGAAAGTAGGTAACTAAAATATACCTACAGTATAATTTTGTATTAATTTTTCTATCCCACTATTCACATTTTAAAACATCATTTTTAGGGATAGGAAAAATGGAAAAACGGAACCCTTATAGGATCACTTGTACGTCTGTATGTCCGTCTGTAACAGCCATTTTTTAGGAAACTAACTAAACCGATATGTAAATCTGTAGCCCAAAGACAGACATGCAAGTTAAATAAAAAAAATATAATAAAGACTAATCCAGGGTCCAAACTTCTTCCAGCTTGTGTTCTCGAGCGTGAGCTCATATATACTCGTACATTTAGCGCGACTTGAATTTATGGACTGCTAGAGGGCAAGTTGTGCTAAATCGCCAGATCAAATTTTATTTTAATCGGTTCAGCAGCTTACTTGTACCTGACGAGGTTACTGAAAGAAGGACAAAGCTTCATAAATTCGTATTCATTCATACGTCAAGTTTAATTGCACTACTTTATCCATGTATACTTCTTACATGGATAAAGTAGTGCAATTAAAAACAACCCGTTACATATCTTACTAATAAATACACCGGGTTAAGTTTGATTTTAATTAACGGTGATATAATTCTTCAAAAAATAAAACTTATTCACATCTCAGAACTTAAGTAGATTAACATCTCGATTTCACAACTTAAAGTCGTATTCCTTGACTGACAAAATACGTTTGGCTGAACACTTAATTTATGCTAAAATAGAAAGGAATCCCCCTTTCAATTTGGGAATTTTAGTTAAATATACTAGTGTTATTAACTAGATTTATCGAAAAAGAATTGTCCATTCAGAACAACTCAGTTAAAAGATATTGCAAAAAAAATCCTAAAAAGATCGAGGTTCCGATCTCGACTGTTTCCTCCTTCAAAACTTAATCAATCGTAACAAAATTTGAGAATCTGGATAACAATGAAATTATCTGTGTCGGACCGTTTAGTTTTTTTGGCTAATTGTTACCAATTTTGAATACCGCACCTCTTTTTGCGCCATAATCAATAAACCGTTTTTAGATTTTTTTGATAGGCTCTAGCGTCTTTAAAAATAAGAATATAAAAAAAATCAAAACGGTACAATACAGACAATCATAATAATAATCAGTGTTGAAAAAATCAGTGCACTATCTTCAAAAACCAGGCAGGAAATAGTCGAGAGCGTTTGTATGGAGAATTGACCCTTCTTGTATCGTCTTATAAGTAACGATACGGATTGTACTGGTTAAAATATAAGGCTATAACATTTTCGTAAATATAAATGATAAAGTAATTTAAGCGTCTAAAATGAGACGTCCAATATTATGAGGAGTTCCGTGGAAACTTTGTTATCTTCCCTTCAAACTGACGCCGTTACCAGCTCGTTACTGCCGACCCCAATTTTGTCAATTTAATAATCCTCACTTTTGAAGATTAAACTTCTTTTATCTTCGTTTTATTATACAGAATCTATTGTCTAATAATTTAAATGTTTACACACAGTCGAGTTCGTATACAGTAAATAAACATCTATTAGGCCCACTTGCACCCACACCTCTTAACTCAGGGTTAGTTGGCTGTCATCTGTCAAATTCCATATAAAATGGTGGGTTAACCCTCGGGTTAACCCTCCATTTTCGTTGGTGCAAGTGGCCCTTAGAAGTCAACGTTTGGTTGCAAATATATTTTTGACACTACGAAATTAACCAGTTTGTTATTTAACACTAAAAGAAGAACCTAAACTAAATATCTGTACAGTGCATATTTATTTATATGAATAAAATAACAGACATACCATTTACCTTCAAAAGTGATTTTTATAAAAATACTTTGACTTCATATTCATCATAATCATCATTTACCTAGACAACAAATCGTTGATATTATATCCAAGGACAAACGACCGAAACCCTCTACTCCAAAAATGCGAAATACGGAACCTAAAAGCCGTTAATAGTGTTCAAACGGACGACGCCATTACGCAGCAAAACCGGCCGGCCGAACAAAGAACAAGTTACGCCGCAACCTTAAGCACTGGTTTGACACCCTCAAACACCAAGCAGGATACCTCCAAGGCTTCAGGGAAGCCAGTGAGAACAGTGGCCAAAATCACAAAGGAAAAAATAGCGCTTCAAGCCAAACCTCAAGGACGACGACCCACTACGCAGGCACAAAATGTACCTAAACCTAATGCACCTAATTCAAGCCGCCCCGGCACCCCTGAGGTACAAAAAGGTACACCTATAACATCGATTGAGCCCACATACTCGCCTTTGACAGCCAGCGGTGATGACCAAATCGAGTTAAAGGAAAAAATGAGTCATGATAACACTAACAATGATAACCAACTACAACAAATCCGAGCCAGCGAGACCAGACATGACTCACAAAACAACAAACGAAATAGGACGCAGAAAATAATTCAAGGGACAGCCAAGGACACCACCCTAGCTGGAATCGACCAGACCAAGTACCTGCATGCATGCTACTTTAAGACGAATACTACAGAAGAGGACATTTGTTCATATTTGAAATCAATTAATAATGACCATAATTACACTGTGGAACTGATACCCTCCAAACGTGAAACATACAAATCGTATAAAATTGGAATACCTGCGCCGGTCTACGAGGCCTTCCAAGACCCTACAGTATGGCCAGTCAATATCTGCGTGTCTCCGTGGCGGCCCTTTTTGTTCAGACAAGAACGCAGGCCTGCAGAACCCTAGCCTGCCCTCGACTGGACCCCTAAAAACAAGGTCAACAACGGAAACGAAGCAATTCACTGTCATACACCAGAATATAAATAGACTAAAAAACAAAACTCAAAAACTAGAGTGTGAACTCCAGCTTAAGAAAAACATCGACGTGATATGCCTATCGGAACACTGGCTGAAGCAAGACGAGATCGAGAAGGTGACCATCATGAATTACCAACTCAGCGCCAGCTACTGCAGGCCCTCGCGTGACGGCGGCGGCGTCTCCATCTTTTTGGATTTGGAAATTTGTATGTGGTTTTCACTTAGAATCGCGTTAAGTTTTTAGGACGAGTGGGAGCTGCCTTGACTTATCTTAGCCAGCCGACTAAAGTGAATGAATGGCAAGAGCTGCGTTCTCGAAAATAAATGTGGAAACATAAAGAATTTACTTGAGAGTTAAGCACATCTTACGTTTTAAATCACGCATGGATAATCAGATGAAACTCTACACTACATCATTTGTTTGATGCAGAAACCGACCTCATTTTCACTTTCTGATTTGAGATTTTTCCACCAATGAGTGTCGGTGCTAACGGGGTTTTTCAGACCATTAAAAAAATCTGCTTCATTAATTTCATTATAGAGTTCATGCAAATCGCATACAATATTTTAATACAACTACAGCTATGAATTGATTTTTTAAGCTTATATTTAGGTAAGCATATGAAAAATTCGCTTTATCACGAAGGTAGAGTTGATATTGTTATGTCACAGTAAACTGACTGAAATCACAGAGTGGAATACCATTAGCAGTCCGCTCTTGAAGCCAATTTCCACATCGAGACAAACCAATCATTTGGATGCTCGTCTTTGAGCAATTTATTTAACAATGGAGCTGCTTAGCATTCATGTTATACAAAGCTGAAGTAATAATCACACGAAAGTAGGTAACTAAAATATACCTACAGTATAATTTTGTATTAATTTTTCTATCCCACTATTCACATTTTAAAACATCATTTTTAGGGATAGGAAAAATGGAAAAACGGAACCCTTATAGGATCACTTGTACGTCTGTATGTCCGTCTGTAACAGCCATTTTTTAGGAAACTAACTAAACCGATATGTAAATCTGTAGCCCAAAGACAGACATGCAAGTTAAATAAAAAAAATATAATAAAGACTAATCCAGGGTCCAAACTTCTTCCAGCTTGTGTTCTCGAGCGTGAGCTCATATATACTCGTACATTTAGCGCGACTTGAATTTATGGACTGCTAGAGGGCAAGTTGTGCTAAATCGCCAGATCAAATTTTATTTTAATCGGTTCAGCAGCTTACTTGTACCTGACGAGGTTACTGAAAGAAGGACAAAGCTTCATAAATTCGTATTCATTCATACGTCAAGTTTAATTGCACTACTTTATCCATGTATACTTCTTACATGGATAAAGTAGTGCAATTAAAAACAACCCGTTACATATCTTACTAATAAATACACCGGGTTAAGTTTGATTTTAATTAACGGTGATATAATTCTTCAAAAAATAAAACTTATTCACATCTCAGAACTTAAGTAGATTAACATCTCGATTTCACAACTTAAAGTCGTATTCCTTGACTGACAAAATACGTTTGGCTGAACACTTAATTTATGCTAAAATAGAAAGGAATCCCCCTTTCAATTTGGGAATTTTAGTTAAATATACTAGTGTTATTAACTAGATTTATCGAAAAAGAATTGTCCATTCAGAACAACTCAGTTAAAAGATATTGCAAAAAAAATCCTAAAAAGATCGAGGTTCCGATCTCGACTGTTTCCTCCTTCAAAACTTAATCAATCGTAACAAAATTTGAGAATCTGGATAACAATGAAATTATCTGTGTCGGACCGTTTAGTTTTTTTGGCTAATTGTTACCAATTTTGAATACCGCACCTCTTTTTGCGCCATAATCAATAAACCGTTTTTAGATTTTTTTGATAGGCTCTAGCGTCTTTAAAAATAAGAATATAAAAAAAATCAAAACGGTACAATACAGACAATCATAATAATAATCAGTGTTGAAAAAATCAGTGCACTATCTTCAAAAACCAGGCAGGAAATAGTCGAGAGCGTTTGTATGGAGAATTGACCCTTCTTGTATCGTCTTATAAGTAACGATACGGATTGTACTGGTTAAAATATAAGGCTATAACATTTTCGTAAATATAAATGATAAAGTAATTTAAGCGTCTAAAATGAGACGTCCAATATTATGAGGAGTTCCGTGGAAACTTTGTTATCTTCCCTTCAAACTGACGCCGTTACCAGCTCGTTACTGCCGACCCCAATTTTGTCAATTTAATAATCCTCACTTTTGAAGATTAAACTTCTTTTATCATATCATTAATTCAATGTAATTTTATCTTCCAAAATAAAATATGACATAATTGGGCTCTCCGAGATCCGCAGAACAGGCTACGAAATTCTAGAAGATAAAGAACATATACTTTGCTACTACGGAGAAACCAAAGGACTGCACGGCGTGGGCTTTCTACTAAAAAAACAATTTAAACCAAATATAGAAAGCTTTATCGCAATTTCAGAACGAGTGTGCATATTAAACTTGAAGTTTACTGATATAAACATCTCTATAGTACAAGTATATGCGCCTACGAGTACTTCAAGTGAAAATGACTCTGATGTTTTCTACGATCAACTACAACGCGCTTTCGAAAAATGCTACAAAAACGTAATCGTAATGGGTGATTTTAACGCTCGCATTGGACAAAAGCTGCCTGAAGAATGTAGAGTTCTGGGAGAATCTTGCTACGGCGCGCGGAACGATCGAGGCGAAAGACTTATACAATTTGCTCTTCAACATAACCTAACCATAATAAATAGCATATTTAAGAAAAAAGCTAAAAATATGTGGACATGGATATCACCTAAAAATAAGAAAAGCCAACTAGACTATATTATGTCCAATAGAAAAAATAACTTTACAAATATAGAGGTTATAAATAAACTCAATTTTCCCAGTGACCATCGCCTAGTAAAATGCACCTTCCAGATCGCACAGCCAAAAAAATGTAGAGCAAAATATAGCCTCCAAAATACAACTTTAAAAACTCTAGAAGATGAGGAACTATTTCAGAGAAAATTGACACGAAATTTGCAAAATAATAACCCATCATTTTGTCAACATGTAGAGTCATATTACTCTGCACTAAAAAAAGGAATTACAGATTCTATGGGTTCAAAAACCAAAACAAATGATAAACCTAAATCTGTAATTTCAGAAAATACAAGACTGCTCTTAAAAAGAAGATCAGAACTGCAACAAAAAAAGCCACGATCTAAAGAAGAGAAACGAGAACTAGGATACCTTTATAAAAATACACACAAAATGATCAAGAAAGAATACGAAGCCCATAGACAGAAAATCATTGAAAAACACTTAGCCACAACGGGAAGCCTGAAAAAAGCATACAAAGAGCTTAACCTAACAAAAAAATGGATATCTACTGTGAAAGACAATACGTCAGATAAAGAAACATACTCTAGAACGAAAATTATTGATATTGCAACAAACTTCTACAAACAATTATATTCCAGGCAAAAGGGCCCAGACCAGTGTATATTTGAAAGCACTGTAATCGCTATATCTCCGACCGAGCCACCGCAACTTCAGAGATTCACAGACGATGAGATTTATGAGAAAATTAAAACTTTAAAAAAAGGAAAAGTATAGGCCCGGACAGTATATCCAACGAAATAATCATAGCCGGAAGTAAGATATTATTACCCTATTTAACCGAGCTTTTTAACAAGATACTGGACTCTAGACGGATACCCAATGAATGGGCAAAATCTGATATCATTTTGTTATATAAAAAGGAGACCCTGGAAATATTACAAATTACAGACCCATAAGCTTACAACCATGTCTTTACAAGCTTTTTGCATCATGTCTGGAGCGACGCATATCAGAAATCACTGAAAAATACCAACCAATAGAACAGGCGGGATTCAGGAGATCTTTTTCCACTATGGACCACATACATGTACTGGATCAAATTATTGAAAAATATGTAGAGAAGCAGCATCCAATATACTTAGCATTCATTGACTACGCGAAAGCTTTTGACTCTATATCTCATACTAGTATATGGAAAGCTCTATACGAATGTAAATTACCGTCAGAAACAATCGAACTCATTCAAGATATCTATAGCAAGAGCGTGAGCCGGGTAAAACTAGACAAAACTGGTGAAGAAATACACATTCAAAGAGGCGTCAGACAGGGCGATCCGCTCTCTTCTACATTATTTATCACGGTTCTACAACACATTATGAAAAACCTAGATTGGTCAAAAAAAGGTATAAATATAAAAGGACATTTTTTAAGCAACTTACGTTTCGCTGACGACCTAGTACTTTTTTCAGAGACAGCGTCACAATTGGAAACAATGATAACTGAACTTAACTGTGTTAGCCGTAATATTGGCTTAGAACTAAATATTGAAAAAACAAAAATCATGTCGAACAAAGCTCATAGGCCCATATTCGTCGAAAACCGACAGTTAGAGTATGTGCAGCAATATATATACCTAGGAAAACAACTATCTCTATCAAAGTCTAGGCATTGCGACGAATTAGATAGACGCGTCTCAATGACGTGGAACAAATTCTGGAGCCACAAGGAGGTCCTGAAGTCAGACCTGCCTTTGAAACTAAAAAAGAAAGTTCTGGACTCATGTCTGCTTCCGTGCCTTTCCTACGCCAGCCAAACATGGATATTTAATTCATACACGAAAAGAAAAATTACAACCTGTCAAAGAGCCATGGAGCGAAGCATAATGAACCTAAAACTTAAAGACAAAATACGTCATACAACTATAAGAGAAAAGACCAGAGTTATCGACGCACTGTCACATTGTAAGAAATTGAAATGGAAGTGGGCGGGCCACGTGGCACGAATGAATGCTGAAAAATGGACAAGGAGAATCACTTCGTGGGCGGGCCCTCCCGGAAAAAGAAAGTCAGGACGCCCAATAGAAAGATGGACAGACGAAATAAAAAGAACCGCCAGTGACGACTGGATGTCAGTAGCCCAAGATAGGGAAAATTGGAGAAAAATGGAGGAGGCCTTTACTCGTCAAGAGGTCCTTAATAATACCAATACCTGAGACATTGTTAAGAAAATATTATTTTTTATTATTAGCTAGCTATACCTACAATTATTCATGTCTGCATGAGATATAACTAATTGATTTAATGTTTTATTTAATTTATTGATGTAACGATAGAGTGTTTAATGTTTTAATGATGACTAATGTATTTATAATCAAGTTTAAATTATTAAGGAATTGAATGGCTTAAATAAAAAAAAAAAAATATGTATATTTATGTGTATATCACATACACGGATCGTCTACTTGATCTTGGCTCGCTTAGGAGAAAATGTTCGCCAATTTATATCCCTTTATTATAGCAGCCTGAAAATATGGTAACATTAGAAACGACGCGCATTTATATTATATTCTGTAATTTGTTGGTCGTAATACTGCCGTTGTGAATAGCTCTTGTCGAGTTGAGGACAGCAGCTAAGCCGACAATTACGAGAGATGTCATGAAAGTTTCCGCGGTGTCGTTAACATTACAAATCGAAACGGTTATGAAAGTTGGGCCGCAGCCAGAACCACGAGACGTGCCACTTATAGGAACTTGCAGCGCTCACCAGGGCGCGAGATCAGAACAGTCAATACAAACGTTACCAGAATCTGGCACACAACACAACACACTACTTATTCAGGAACAAATATTAAATATTTTTTTACAGTTTTACTCGTCACCAATGTGTACCTATATGGTTGATACGAATTTAGGATGCCGATTCTAATTATATCATTTGTTATATAATGTTATACTCTTGATATCGCTTAAGATTATCGATAAGTTTGTGTTGTGAATGCGCGCGAAATGCACTGGGAATTTATATCTTACTTATATCTTAGACATCACTAGTAAGTACCCTTACACAGGTAACAATACTGTAAGTAATATAGCAAAATTATGTCATGAAAAAAAATACATAAAAAAAATTCTACATAGGTATGAGTTAAAAGGGTAAAGCGAGTCATCTGTAAAAAACCGGCCAAGTGCGAGTTGGACTCGCGATTTAGGGGTTCCGTACAGCAAAATAAAATGTACCTACCTACTTTCTTCGTTCAGTCATCACAGCTAACTTACAAAAGGTCTTAAGCGCCTGCACGTCCGAAGGCGCTTAAGGTCTTTGTGCAAAATTTACATGTCATTTTCAAAAGCGCTTACACAATTTTAAGAGGTTTGGTAACTCTTTGCAGCGGCAGTGCGTGAAATTCGTAATTTGACTTTTTTTCTTTTAAGTCCGACTTACGCAATGGCTGTAGATTTCTCATAGGTTTTCCTGTAATCTTCAGCTTGAAGGCTATCTCGTATATTTTTTTTCACCACGCCAACTGATAAAGATCAATTTTGCTATTCTAAAACGGATAGCAAAATTGTATTTTATCCAAAAGAGTGCAAAGTAATTTCACACAAATTTTAACTCGATTCCTTGAGCTGGATGGCTGGTAGAATTTACCTACAATTTTTTTTGAATAATAAATATTGAATAGGTAGATTGCTGGATTTGATTTAGTTTGATGTTTTATAGTCAGTATTTTGTTCGTGTTGGTTGGTGTGGTGAAAATATTTGTGTTTCACTCGGTGGCAAAGTTTGTTTAACCTACGTGCATTGAAACCCTCGCAACGCTACGCTCGCGGTTCAATATTGGAATCTTTCGCTTGTTCGGGTATCAATATTGGCATTGGCACGTGCGGTTAAACAACAACTTTGCCCCCTTGTAAAACAAATAACTATTGAAAATTTTACGCTAACTAGTTTCGGAGATAAGGATGGTAATTTTTTGCCTATTTTCTTAAATTACTTGACAAAAAATTATATAAGTATATTTTTTTTAATACTTATAAAAAGCTCTTTCATTTGTATGTATTAATACAATATAGTTCAAAAAACTAACCCCCAAAAGTGGCCCCTATGATTACATTTTCTTTCTTTTAATTAGGTACCTACATGTCCGTTTTTGGGTCACAGGTTTACATAAGTCTGCCAAATTTCAAGTTAATCGGTTCAGTAGTTTCGGAGAAAATCGGCTGTGACTTACCGAGAACTACATATAATAATCAGTGCATAATCTAACCGACCGTGCACAGCTTCACAGCAATTACAGACAAAGCAATATGCTCGGATTCATGAACGCGATCGCTGTGTATTAAAACCGTGTTTGTGTTGTCATTAAATGTTCAATGTGGTCTCATTTCATGTAAGCCTAGAGCTATTGACATATGTACGAATATATTCATATATTATTCTATAGCAAATGGAATTTTCTTTCAGGTATAGAAATTAATTATTTCCATTGAAATTTCATGAATAAGATCTATTCACAACTTTCACCAACACATATTCGTTAATAATTGAAAGGCTTCACATAAGGAACGACTGTAATAAAGCGTGCAGCGTTCTATACCTAAAGGGCCCTTACACTACACTATGTGTTCAATAAGGACCCTTAATGTGCTTGCCTGAAATATAAGGAACGCATGCAGGCATGGAACGCCCTAAACACTAGTACAAATCCTAGGGAAGAAATCAAATTAATTTATTAAATTTGTTTTTATAAAGTAGCCACACTACCATACGTGTTTTTTTAGGGTTCCGTAGTCAACTAGGAACCCTTATAGTTTCGCCATGTCTGTCTGTCTGTCCGTCCGTCCGTCCGTCCGTCCGCGGATAATCTCAGTAACCGTTAGCACTAGAAAGCTGAAATTTGGTACCAATATGTATATCAATCACGTCAACAAAGTGCAAAAATAAAAAATGGAAAAAAATGTTTTATTAGGGTACCCTCCCTACATGTAAAGTGGGGGCTGATATTTTTTTCATTCCAACCCCAACGTGTGATATATTGTTGGATAGGTATTAAAAAATGAATAAGGGTTTGCTAAGATTGTTTTTTGATAATATTAATATTTTCGGAAATAATCGCTCCTAAATGATAAAAAAGTGCGTCCCCCCCCCCCCCCCCTCTAACTTTTGAACCATATGTTTAAAAAATATGAAAAAAATCACAAAAGTAGAACTTTATAAATACTTTCTAGGAAAATTGTTTTGAACTTGATTGGTTCAGTAGTTTTTGAGAAAAATACGGAAAACTACGGAACCCTACACTGAGCGTGGCCCGACACGCTCTTGGCCGGTTTTTTAATTCCGTTGAGGGAACTAGTGTCTTAATTCTTAGATACTGTTATTGTGTTAAACATGACTATCAGATACTTGATGCTAACTTTCATGTTAATTTTGAAGGTTCTCGTTTATTATCTACGTGTACCTATAAAAATAGAAAAAAAATCTTTGAATTCAACAGAAATTATTAAAAAACACGATGTATAACTTTAACTAGATACGAGTTGTTTATTTTGGAGAGCGATTCGTGTTGTAATAAAGTAACGAAAAAAAAATTTTTCTGAAATTTTGGTGCCTTCCGGTGTAATTCCACGGTAGTTCCGCGTTTCATAAAAACACATTCCCGTCATAACCCCCAGGGATTTGTTTAGCAAACTCAATAATTCTTGCCTCCATTGTGCTAAAAGCAAACAAAGCCAAAAAGTCTATATTTTTGTATTTCTATTTTTGTATACCAAAGAATACAAGAAAATAAGGTTTCTAAAACATGCTATTATAATATTTATAATCCATCCATACTAAAGTGGGAAAGTGTGTACTGTCAGTACTGTGTCTGTGTGTTTGTCCGTCTTTCACTGCAAAACGAAGCGACGAATTGACGTGATTTTTAAGTGGAAATAGTTGGCTACTTTTTGTTTCTTTCTAACCCACTAAAACGAGGGCTGGAAGTTTTTGTATGGCGCATTCCGCAATTCTCGAATTTAACGCGAGCAAAGTCACGCGCAAAGGCTAGTAAGTGTATTATAAAGTTTTGTGATTACGTTTTCGTACTTTAGGCATCAATACATAACATAACCTATGTTCCATTCGCTAATGCGTGACTAAGTACGTTTTCTCATTATCCGATCCCATATCGGATGTAAAGAAGGATTTCAAAAGGCAAAAATCAAAGACGGCGGCCATAAATACATGGGATATCGGTCCTACATCGATACCGGATCGGACAATGTGAAAACGTACTAACTGACTTGACTATAGTAAATGTTATCACATATTTTTGGTTCTGTTTGCCCAATAACTTTATATTAGGTAGGTAAGTGTAGCTACGAATTACACACCTAATCACTTGCAAATTTAGTAGCTTTGCTGTCCTGTACCTAAGTCATCGGCATCTGCTACTCAGGGCTAATTATTCACAGCCGCTCCGCCAGCGAGACTCTGGTCGGGAAATTAAGTAGGGAGGGGGAGGGCCACAGTGGTCCGCCTTGCAACTGAGATTGCTCCGTTGTCGAGCAGTTTGCCGAGGTGAAAATATACCCCTTGTTGTTGTTGGTTTCTGAACGTTATTACAATTATTAATTTGCAAGCCACACTAACTAGGGGTAGGGTTATAGGAAGGTGTTTAACAACATACGCTGATGGTCTTGTATAAAACTAACTTAACTTCGGTTACCGCGATAGTCACTCATGAAATAAAACTATGGAAACGGATTAAATCGCGTATAATGATTTAAAATTCATCCCGACGTTTCGAACACTTTACAGCATTCGTGGTCAACGGGTGACTGAGGAAAAATTACAATGTTGACCACGAATGCTGTAAAGTGTTCGAAACGTCGGGATGAATTTTAAATTCATTCCCATATAACCATAATCGGTCGCCGTTCCTACGCAAATCCTCCTATTTTGTGTACACACAGGTCTTCGGGTCTCAATGCTTAGTCGCAGTACGGTCGACGTTTAGTCGCGGCGACCCAAATGGGGACGATTGGTAACAGGCACAAATGGTCACAGAAGTGACAGAAGTGTGCACTACGCGTGCACACATTGTTACCGTTTGGCGACTACTTTCCCAAAATCATTCGTTCATTTCATTCTTTTCAAATGGCGACTGTCAGAGACGTCAAAGTAAAAAAGAAATAAAATCATTTGACATTAAAATGTAATGGCGTAAGAATTTGTTAAAGATAAAATATTGTTTGCATTTGTAATATAATGTGGGCTAATTACCATGGCCAATTAAATTGCTCGAATGATTTCATAAAATAAGTCTAAATTTATCAACGCGCCATCAATTTACCTCAGTTTAACCAGTAATAATATTATTGACTACTCGGTGTTTGCGTGTTATGTATATTGATTGGTGAAGTTTTATTGCTCCGGTGCATATACTACACTGAAATAATAAAAATAATGCCTAGAAAACCAATAAAGTTGTTAAAATATGGATTAAGACGGTAATATTCCATGTAAAAAACAGTCGCCAAACGGTCACCAAACGGTCGACAAACGGTCGCAAAATGGTCGCAGCGTACACGCGTGACCGAAAGCAGTGAATATTTATTATATTTTCAAAATGGCTTCTTGTATTAATTTTTTCCAGGTATCCTCAAACTTTATAAACAATTAAATATGCCGTCGTACTCAGTTGCCCTCACAAAAGAAGATTAAAAAAAAATTGTAACGTGCGTACCGAGCTGCTGGGTTGTAAAGGATCGGGGATCATATTATTATGGTCTTCTATAGAGCAACTAGTATTTTGCGGCATTTCACAATTGACACTTGTTGAAGTAGTCGTCATTAATATTACTATCAACATTAATTTCAGCGATCTGTACTTCTTTTGTCAAGATTTTTGTATAGATAAGTGTCTACAAATTTGTAATGTTAAAGAGACATAAATAAAACGTAGTAGAGTAAATAATGTGTTTTTTTTTGTAACCCAAACAAAATACTTGTAGATACGAGTGCGGAAAAGAGGAAAATCGATACGAGTAGCGATAAATTAATACACGAACGAAGGGAGTGTTTTAAATCGACACGAGTTGTGGATGTCCTTTTCGCACGTGTATCGTACGACGATTTTCAGTACCTAAATCTAAGCTAAGAGTTTCGACCAGACAAGAAATGAATCATTGCTTGATTTGCTCGCACTACTGCGTTAAAAAAAGCAGCATCTGTACTGAAAAAAACTATCATTGCGCAACAGAAATTCTATTAATATCACAGTAAATACTCTATTTCATTTGATTCCTACTTTTATTGTGTAAAGCAACACTACACTTCATTTTTATCAATAAGAATTAAAAATTATATATTTAATACATTAAGTAACTATAAAGTGCTTATCTATTTGTATTATCATTCTGCACTTTTCTTAACTTTCCCACATTTCTATAAAATGTCGAAGAGTGCTTAAATGGTCGTCGTCGTTTATTATTATTTAATTCGCTCATATTTAAATGATTCAAAGCAACCAGTCCACAACTTCACAAGACAGTTTGAGAAACCTTCGTATTTCAGATTGTCATTTGCGGATACAGTGGTTTAGGAGCAGTTCGGTAATCAGACCTACACATGTGTGTACAAATTCTGTCAATGTCACTGTCAGAAACCGTTCTGACAGTGACAATGACAGCCACAAATTCGTCCACATGTTGTTACCGTTATGTGTGCAAACGTCGACTAATAAAGTGTCGTTAAAAGTCATTCTGACAGTGACATTGACAGCCACAAATTCGTACACATTTTGTTACCGTAACGAGTGCACACGACGACTACATTTTGTTATTGTATCAATAAGGTCGCATTGTTTGCACGACGTTACCACGCGTTATGTCACATTTGACAGTTAGTTACTGATTTGAAGATTTTGCGACTGAAATGGTTGTATGGGTTATACGCGATTTAATCCGTTTCCATAGTTTTAACTAACTTAAAAATATTCTCAGGAGCAATGCACCTACTATAAACATGGTTGCGATGACGATGACAATTAGTGACATTACACAGTACCTACACCGCGGCACAGTATAATAAAGATTGCTATCGTACAGTATGGCCACTCCCGCTCCCCGCTGAAAGCGCCGCCGCCCACCCCCTCTCGGTTACCTCTCGGTTACCACCTGTCAAAAACGCGAACAGTCAATCTGTCATATCTCACTCATACAAGCGTAGTACACGTTCACCTACACGAGCTTAGACTGTGTGCTAGGAACGCGCCCCTTTCATACATTTGATCGCTAGTGTCCGAGATGTGACCCCGTTATGAACTTTTGAAAGTAACTGTCAACGAGTGTTTAACGCGAGTGTGTTTGAATTACATTGAGGGGATTTTTTTTTTTATGAATAACATTTTATTTCAATTCTAAGAAGTTATCTAATTATATGTTTTGTCCTATTATTCGCAGTATTAATTCTCACACTGTATAAGAGTTAAGTAATATAAATATGACTGAAGTTGTTTTGAGTGTCTATGGAATAAAAATTCATAACGGTCTACCAACACCTTGATTACCCTTAGCGACGAGGCCATCAAATGGCTGTTTGGACTTAATTTTAACTTATGACTGTTTCTGTTTTTTGCCATACAACTAAATAAATACCTTATCGACCGCAGACGACAGGGATGTAAATATACGAATATGGTGTAACCATTTACTTACACTAATAAGATGAATAGGCTACTTGCCTCCTAGTCAAATCAGCTTCTTTTTAAGAACTGTCAAAACGAATTCGAACGACTTGTTAATATGAAATTTATATGAAATCGAATTGAGTGACGTCACGGTCAACTCAGTTACTTTATATATTTCTACCTGACTTATTAAATAGAAATTGGATGTAAAAATAACTTCTGTCCGTGTTTTTCTTATAATTATCTGATGCTTTATTTCGTGCATGGTATAAAATATTTTTTCTACTTGTCGACTGTAATCTGTCAATTAGGACACCACAGACTAAACTATAAGTGCTAACTTTTCAGTGTTGGATACTCTATGGCAGTTCCGACTCAATTATAATAAGCTCATTATAGTTGACTTTAGTTTACTGTAATAATTTCAAAAATATTACAGTTAACTACATGGGGGTACATGGAAGGAGCCTCCCCGAAAGACGCACTCGAAGCCTTACCACGATTTAACATAGCGTCTGGCGTACCCTGGGCAACGTTCGGTATTCATTTACCGAGCGGCTAATCCTTTCACCACGATGGTTCCACCAAATTATACATGCGATCAACGAAATACATGCGATCAACGGCACTTCTCAGAGCCAGCATTGACGGTCATCTCTATCAACATAGAGGGCTTTTCACAGGACAAAGCACTACTCCTCTCGGAATTGTGCCGCGAGACGCAATGCCATATCCTATGCGTCCAGGAAACCCATCGCGACTCAGGCCAAACTAGGCCGCAAATACCCGGACTGACTTTGGTAGCAGAAATACCACACCCGAAACATGGTAGCGCCATCTTTGCCAAACCAGAACTTGTGGTCTCTTCTTCTTCGGTATGTCAGAACACAATGGAAGTCATCACAGTAGATATCGGCTCGTGCACAATTACATCCGTGTACAAACCGCCCACTCAACCATTTCAGCCCTGGGCTCTCGGAGGCAAGACTAACTGCCAGGCCAAACTAGTTGTCGGTGACTTCAACAGCCATCATACCACATGGGGCTACCGTGAAACAAACTGCGACGGCGAGGCGGTTGAAGCGTGGGCTGAGGCAAACGGCCTCGTTCTTCTTCACAACCCCAAACTACCGGGATCGTTTAACAGCAGTCGCTGGCGACGTAGCTACAACCCATACAACCATTTCAGTCGCAAAATCTTCAAATCAGTAACTAACTGTCAAATGTGACATAACGCGTGGTAACGTCGTGCAAACAATGCGACCGTATTGATACAATAACAAAATGTAGTCGTCGTGTGCACTCGTTACGGTAACAAAATGTGTACGAACTTGTGGCTGTCAATGTCACTGTCAGAATGACTTTTAACGACACTTTATTAGTCGACGTTTGCACACATAACGGTAACAGCATGTGGACGAATTTGTGGCTGTCATTGTCACTGTCAGAACGGTTTCTGACAGCGACATTGACAGAATTTGTACACACATGTGTAGGTCTGATTACCGAACTGCTCCTAAACCACTGTATCCGCAAATGACAATCTGAAATACGAAGGTTTCTCAAACTGTCTTGTGAAGTTGTGGACTGGTTGCTTTGAATCATTTAAATATGAGCGAATTAAATAATAATAAACGACGACGACCATTTAAGCACTCTTCGACATTTTATAGAAATGTGGGAAAGTTAAGAAAAGTGCAGAATGATAATACAAATAGATAAGCACTTTATAGTTAATGTATTAAATATATAATTTTTAATTCTTATTGATAAAAATGAAGTGTAGTGTTGCGTTACACAATAAATGTAGGAATCAAATGATATAGAGTATTTACTGTGATATTAATAGAATTTCTGTTGCGCAATGATAGTTTTTTTTCAGTACAGATGCTGCTTTTTTTAACGCAGTAGTGCGAGCAAATCAAGCAATGATTAATTTCTTGTCTGGTCGAAACTCTTAGCTTAGATTTAGGTACTGAAAATCGTCGTACGATACACGTGCGAAAAGGACATTCACAACTCGTGTCGATTTAAAACACTCCCTTCGTTCGTGTATTAATTTATCGCTACTCGTATCGATTTTCCTCGTACTCGTATCTACAAGTATTTTGTTTGGGTTACAAAAAAAAACACATTATTTACTCTACTACGTTTTATTTATGTCTCTTTAACATTACAAATTTGTAGACACTTATCTATACAAAAATCTTGACAAAAGAAGTACAGATCGCTGAAATTAATGTTGATAGTAATATTAATGACGACTACTTCAACAAGTGTCAATTGTGAAATGCCGCAAAATACTAGTTGCTCTATAGAAGACCATAATAATATGATCCCCGATCCTTTACAACCCAGCAGCTCGGTACGCACGTTACAATTTTTTTTTAATCTTCTTTAGTGAGGGCAACTGAGTACGACGGCATATTTAATTGTTTATAAAGTTTGAGGATACCTGGAAAAAATTAATACAAGAAGCCATTTTGAAAATATAATAAATATTCACTGCTTTCGGTCACGTGTGTACGCTGCGACCATTTGGCGACCGTTTGTCGACCGTTTGGTGACCGTTTGGCGACTGTTTTTTACATGGAATATTACCGTCTTAATCTATATTTTAACAACTTTATTGGTTTTCTAGGCATTATTTTTATTATTTCAGTATAGTATATGCACCGGAGCACTAAAACTTCACCAATCAATATACATAACACGCAAACACCGAGTAGTCAATAATATTATTACTGGTTAAACTGAGGTAAATTGATGGCGCGTTGATAAATTTAGACTTATTTTATGAAATCACTCGAGCAATTTAATTGGCCATGGTAATTAGCCCACATTATATTACAAATGCAAACAATATTTTATCTTTAACAAATTCTTACGCCATTACATTTTAATGTCAAATGATTTTATTTCTTTTTTACTTTGACGTCTCTGACAGTCGCCATTTGAAAAGAATGAAATGAACGAATGATTTTGGGAAAGTAGTCGCCAAACGGTAACAATGTGTGCACGCGTAGTGCACACTTCTGTCACTTCTGTGACCATTTGTGCCTGTTACCAATCGTCCCCATTTGGGTCGCCGCGACTAAACGTCGACCGTACTGCGACTAAGCATTGAGACCCGAAGACCTGTGTGTACACAAAATAGGAGGATTTGCGTAGGAACGGCGACCGATTATGGTTATATGGGAATCCTGACCTCATCTTCGTTGGCGAAAGCATTAGCTCGCAGTGCTCCAAAACTGTCTGCACTCCAATCCCCAGAACGCAACACAGACCCATAATGTGCCGGATCCAAGCGGTTGTGAAGCCCATCAAAGTCCCGTTCCGACGGCGTTTTAATTTTGCGAAAGCCGATTGGCCTAAATACACTGCGAACATAGACAAAATGCTACGCCCTCTGCTACCCGTAGCCGCTAATTATGAGGAATTCGTCAGGATTGTACACTCCGTATCACGTCAATCGATACCCAGAGGTTACCGGTCAAGCTATATTCCAGGTCTCAACCCAACGACGTCAAAACTGCTGCAGTCCTATGAAGCCCTATACGCAAATGACCCTTTCTCTGCTGAAACCATAGAAAAAGGTGCAGAGTTAATGGTTGAACTGGCTAAGTCTCGCAGAGAAAAATGGGCAGAGATCGTTTGTAATATTGACCTGACACATAACAGCAAAAAAGCCTGGTCTACTCTCCACAAGCTCACTGGTGAACCGCCCCCGAGCACGCGCCCAGGCATGATCACGGCTAACCAGATTGCAAGTCAACTGTTACTCAATGGCAAGACACCTCACCGTACACCTAGACCCCGATTAACGGATCCGGTATTTCAGGAAAACACCAACCATAGCGTTAGCAGACCATTTACCGTCAGCGAACTCACAACTGCTATTAAAAACATGAAAACTGGAAAAGCGTCGGGCCTGGATGATCTCACAGTGGAACAACTCAAACATCTGGGACCTGTGGCGACGTCCTGGCTTCTGGCCCTCTTTAACGACAGTCTAGTGACACTCAACATACCCAAAGTGTGGTGTAAGTCAAAAATAGTCGCGCTGTTGAAGCCTGGAAAACTCCCTGACGACGCCAAAAGCTACCGCCCTATTTCCTTACTATGCCACACCTACCAGCTGTTCGAGCGCCTACTGCTTAACCGGCTGACACAAGTAGTAAATCCAATCCTCATCGATGAACAAGCGGGCTTTCGCCCTGGAAAGTCATGTACGAGCCAGACACTAAAACTGACGCAACACATCGAGGACGGTTTCGAGCTTGGAATGGTCACGGGCGTGGCGTTTGTCGATCTATCAGCAGCCTACGACACCGTGAACATTAAAACCTTACTCGCTAAAGTTGCAAACGTCACCCAAGACGGAGGCTTCGTTCGTGTACTCGGAGAGCTACTGCGGAACCGCTGTTTCCAGGTCCATCTAAACGCAGGAAAAAGCCGCTGGCGGTGCCAGAAGAACGGGCTTCCCCAAGGCAGCGTGCTAGCGCCAATCCTGTTCAACATATACACGAACGACCAGCCAAGCCCAGCAGGCACCCAACGTTTCCTCTACGCGGACGATCTAGCGCTAGCAGCTCAGAGTCGTTCCTTTGAGGATGTAGAAAAAACCTTAACCGTGGCATTAGAACAACTTGGCACTTACTACAGGGCTAACTGCCTCCGGCCCAACCCAAGTAAAACTCAGACTTGTGCGTTCCACCTGCGCAACCACCATGCAAATAGGCCTCTACACATCAAATGGGACGGAGCGACGCTTGAGCACTGCCCGCACCCGCGTTATCTGGGAATAACGCTGGACAGAGCGTCAACCTACAAGGCACACTGTACTAACACTCGCATGAAAGTTAGCGCGCGGAATAACTTGCTACGTAGGCTAACCTCAACAAGCTGGGGCGCATCTGCACATACTTTACGTACCACCGGCCTGGCTCTGTGCTTTTCTGCGGGCGAATTTGCATGTCCAGTCTGGCACCGATCCCCACATGCTAGCCTCGTTACCACCGCACTTAACGACACCTGCCGTGCCGTCACAGGCTGTCTCATTCCGACCCCGCTCAACAAGCTGTACCCGCTAGCTGGTGTGGTACCTCCCGATGTCCGTAGAGAGGTGTCCTGCGCCGTCGAAAAACACAAACAGGAGAACGACCAGCGCCACCCCTTATATGGATATATCCCGCCTGCTGCCCGTCTTAAAAGCCGCAGAAGCTTCATGCGGAACACCAGCCCCTTGCGGGGCGAGCCGTCTGATGCGCGCCGCTCGCTGTGGCAGACCCGCTGCCCTCCACCAGACGTATACGTGCAAGCCTCTGAGCAACTACCGCCTGGCCATAAAGAACCTTGGCCAACTTGGAAGTCCTTAAACAGGCTCAGGTCCCAAGTTGGTCGCTGTAAGCAAAACATGGCCAAATGGGGATTGCTCCGCAGCCCTTCGACCCAATGCACCTGCGACACAGCGCCGCAAACCATGGCGCACCTACTGGCTTGCCCCGCGTGCCCGCATCACTGCTCGGAGCTTGACCTGAGAGACGCTACACCCAGGGCTGTTAATGCTGCTGCCTATTGGGCATCTACTGTATAAGAAAGGAACCTCGACACGATAAGAAGAAGATTTCAAAAATAGAACTTCATACAATTTCTACACTAATTTGCGATACCTGGCAAATTTTCCTGCATCTGAAACACATTTTTTTTATCTGTCGCGTTATCGGCCAATCAGAGACGGTTATTACAAACAATTGGTTGCTAGGTAATTCGATGTTGATACAACTGTGAACGACTCTATTAACATTAATTTTAACTTGCATGAATGATGATATTTCCGTCCATTTATGATGAAGATGATGACTCGTAGAAAAAGTATTGTATACAATAGTGATATAATTAAGCTTTTCACTCTCGTACCGTACTATTAGGCCACTCAGCAAGCTTCGTGGCCTAAACATGGTACTCGACTGAAGAGCTTTGTATTATATCACGATTGTATAAAACTATTATTTTTACTACAGTCAAGTTCCCTATTGATAGTAGATTCTTATCTAAGGTATAACATGTTTCATTTTACCGGAGCTAAATACTCTATTTCGAACACGAGGAATAAGTAAATTACACGTGTGTTTAAAAATAACGTGACGAAGTATTAACAGTATTTTCTCGAGGGACCTTTTAATTAACAATTAAATTTAAGTGTCTCTCTTTATTTATGGAAATGGAATCAGAAAGAAATATCAGAATGGGAATAGTATATATTATTATAAGTTTTTTAAACCTTTTTTAACAACTCTAAGCTAGGTGCACTTTATAGGTAAGTGTGGTACGTAACTTGTGGGCGTAAATACTTTAAGACTTAATATAAATCTGTTGCCTATCTCCGTTTTACGAGTTTCATTTGTCAGTTACTATCCATACTAATATTATAAATGGGAAAGTGTGTGTGTCTGTCTATTTGTCCGTCTTTCACGGAAAAACGGAGCGACGAATTGACGTGATTTTTTAAGTGAAGATAGTTGAAGGGATGGAGAGTGACATAGGCTACTTTTTGTCTCTTTCTAACGCGAGCGAAGCCGCGGGCAAAAGCTAGTTTAGTATATTTAGATTTAGCAGCATTCTAGTATCTGAAGCAGCGCACAGCAGAAAAGTTAAAAGTGATTTAGGTAGCCAGAAATAAAGTTTCAGTAACCTAAACTTCAGAGAACAGTCTGTAACAGAACAAGCGTCTATGACGAGGAAATGGACTCGTTATTACATATAAAACTTACGGCGAATCAACTTTTCCTTGACCAACTATTTGGTGCATATTTTCTTTGGGATTTCATTGAATATTTTAACAAATAATATCTGTGATGTTTAATCACATGTATAGTCACATCTTCACTCATAAAATTCACTATTATTTGATGCAAAACAGGTTGGAAAAACGTATTTATCAACAAACTACGTTCACATGGACGGAATACTGACACTGACAGTTGTCAGCTGCGTAACGTTCCGATATTATGTCTGGATTTCATTTACAAGTCAAAGAAATAATAATGACTAATATTGGTTATTATGCTTCCTGAGTATATCATTCAATGTAACATTTAGTAACAGATAAAATATTTCATTGCGAAATTACTTACAAAATAAATAAGAATGTTCCACAAAATAATATTTACGTAAAAATATTTGCGAATCGCTCCACTATTGGACTACATAGGTATCAATATCAATAGCTCTGTCTCTCTCTAAAACACGTGTACTCGGCACGTGTTGATAAGCAAACATCCGTGTGTTAATCGTGAACTCTAATGCATAGGGCATAAGACTTAGTAAACAAAGCACACGATTGAGTAGCCATCTTGTCGGAAGTCCGATGTCAGAAGTCGGAAGTCGAATGTCAGAAGTCGGAAGTCCGATGTCAGAAGTCGGAAGTCGAATGTCAGAAGTCGGAAGTCGGATGTCAGAAGTCGGAAGTCGGATGTCAGAAGTCGGAAGTCGGATGTCAGAAGTCGGAAGTCGAATGTCAGAAGTCGGAAGTCGGATGTCGGAAGTCGGAAGTCGGAGATAGAATCTATAAAAGGGTCGGAGCGAGCCGACGCGCGTCATTCTTACAATATCCACAAGACTAACAGTGTCTCTGGCTTTCGTGTGTTATACTGGTGAGTGAAGTTGTTCTGCTATTATTTCTCTGTTTGTTTTTACTTGGAAATTATTCTAAGTGATTGTAAACTTTGAAATTGTGTCTCTGTTTGATTGTGCGGGGACAATATCGTCGTACAGTTGGACTTAGACCTGTGGTGGAATTGCTTTACCATCAGTTGTGGGGTTATTTTAGTGTTCTATTTATAGTGTAGTGTTACATTTAAATTGATGTGTATAGTGAAGTTTTCTGTGCTTTGTTTCATGAGTGCCGTTAAGCAATACAAAGACTGGGTCGATGTATGGCTGGTGCTTGGAGATAAGTCTGTGTTGGGTTTTGTAGGGAGTAATTCTTGCAAAACTAAGCTTAGATTATAGCACGTAAAGGAAACTTCACTCGTTTGTTTAGTTGGTCAGTAAAATTGAATTTAGTAATTTTCTATGGGGTTATTTTGTGAAAGTTATAAGCCAGATCATTGTTTGTGACAGACTGTTGTCCGGCTAGGCGCTTCTTCCCTTACGGTGTCAAATAAGAGGCGTTTAGGGGTCTTTTTGTTCCAAGTGGAGGGCTTGGGCGCTTTTATTTACTTACAAAAGCGTATTTTCTCACCGGTCTCAAAGAGTCCAACTGTTAGATGGAAGTGAGGACTTTCACGATTGACGAAAGGCATTAGGAGTAATCCTTGCTCACTGAAGTCGGCAGTATTTGAGGCTGGGGTCCTATATATATTTATATTTATTTACTCGGTGCTCTAGTCCATGCTGGCGTTGGTCGCTGGGGATTTCGGTTGTGATCGATCCACATCTAAGTAAAGTTGATCGCAGCTGGGTCTCTCATGTGGCTGGTGCTGGTGTGTCCTAGAATACTGGATATATACACGGATAGGGCGATCTACTCTCTGCTACCCTAGCCCGCGGGCAAGAGCAGAGGGGGGGATCAGAACTCAAGCCTATAGGTTGCCTATCTCAGCTTCGCTGGCTGAACTGTACAGTTCTAGTAGGGATACACTTGTACATATTCTGAACACAAGATCTATGGTAAGTGAGGGTCTGTGTTTCAGATATGTTAGAGTAGGAAAAACAATAGGATTAGGGTAGAGTCACACACTATTTCTATGAAAGTAGAGTTCTGTTATGATTGGTCTTAAATTATAATTGGTCAACGTGTATTGTGGAGAAATAATTTAACTACTACTACTTATATGGTTTAAATGGACTTTAAATGTGGTGTTTACTATCTTAAAATATGTGGTAAAACTGGTAATTTATAAAATCTCTTATTACTTAATTTATTTGAGTGAAATTAATAATTGTGGTAGCAATTTCTGATTTTTCGGTGTGGCTGCGGGACACTTAGTGTTGCTAACTGGTTTTTCAAGGTAAATTCTATCAAGTTGGTTAGGGAAACAAACTATTCTTTGGAATAAAAGGATTTGTTTGTTATAGGGCCCAGTGGCATGCGAGCGCCGTCCACTGATGGAAAGTCTGAAGCTTAGAAAAGTTTGACTTACTTATTTCTTATAAAAGTTAGCAACTGCTCGGTGTTTCGATAAAACATTAGAAAGATCGAGAAGTTATGGTCTATTAGCAGTATTGGGGAACGGGGGGGTTTAGCTAGGGACAAGAAACAAAACAAAAAGGGGTTAGTTTGTAGATAGATAGCCCTTCAGGCTTACTTGCTTAGGATGCCCGATAATGTGGTTTGATTGGGCCTAAGGATTCCAGACGGTATCGCAAGTTCTCACCCCAAACCGGAATCGAAAATAGAGCGTAGCCGATGTTTTCCAAAATATTTTTTAATATTTATTTCATGTATGTTTCACTCACTAACTTTTATTCTAAAATTTCTTCACCACGTCATTAATTTTCTCACATATAACTTTCTAGGCCTAAATCTGATAAAATACTCTTCTATATCACTATATTATTATGCTACAATAACCTTTATTCTTCTTTAAAATATAAATAAATAAAATTTTAAATATTAGTCAAAAATACAGCTGATACTCATTAAAGGATCTAGGTTATCGCGGTTCACATCGAAGGGTTCTATTTATTCACGCTAGACGATCACAAGGCCAAATTTAAGGGGTATATTTAAAGGGGGGTTAACTATACTGTGGATTAGTCAAGTAAGTAAGTAAATAAGTAAGGTGAGCGGAGATTTAGTTACAAGTCGCCAACTTTTGTTTCCCAGTTTCCGTATGACCCTTGTGTGTAGCTGTGACCGTTTTATAGGCCAGTGGGCAGAATTTATTGCTTCAAGTTGAATGCGACCGCGCCCGTCCGTCAGCGATGACAGATACGTCCCGCGGGTATCGCGGCCTATTGAGCCGTGCACATTTCAATGAACATGCAGTACCTACATTTGGTGAGTAGGTATATATGAACACGCATGCTTTGGGTGCATGGGTGCGCAAATTGTTTACAGAAAAGTAAAAAGCGAAAAATTCTAATACATTTCTGATTCAAATTTTATCAAAACAAGACAAATAGGAGTCAGAAGTAGGCATGACTATCAGTCACGATCTCAATTTCTATTTATGTTGTGTTGAGACAATTCTACTATCCCATTTTTAATAGGCTTTATCATTTAATATCGTTCAATATCATCATCTCAATAGATTTATGACATTTGAGATCATGAACAGAGATCGAAAGTTGGGCGTCATTTGTATGACGTTTCCGGAATATTGAACCTTATGTTGTTAGAATGACGCCCAGATGTCCGATCTCTGATCATGAATCAAGACCCCCAAAATTACCTAGTACCCAACGCTTTAAAATGTTAATTAAGGCCCCTCTACAGACAGGTAGTTAATAAAGCTGTAAAAAGCCTTAATCAAGCGCCATCCAAAGCGAGCAGATGTGGCGCAATTAAGACCCGTGCCGTCACAGGCTGTCTCATTCCGACCCCGCTCAACAAGCTGTACCCGCTAGCTGGTGTGGTACCTCCCGATGTCCGTAGAGAGGTGTCCTGCGCCGTCGAAAAACACAAACAGGAGAACGACCAGCGCCACCCCTTATATGGATATATCCCGCCTGCTGCCCGTCTTAAAAGCCGCAGAAGTTTCATGCGGAACACCAGCCCCTTGCGGGGCGAGCCGTCTGATGCGCGCCGCTCGCTGTGGCAGACCCGCTGCCCTCCACCAGACGTATACGTGCAAGCCTCTGAGCAACTACCGCCTGGCCATAAAGAACCTTGGCCAACTTGGAAGTCCTTAAACAGGCTCAGGTCCCAAGTTGGTCGCTGTAAGCAAAACATAGCCAAATGGGGATTGCTCCGCAGCCCTTCGACCCAATGCACCTGCGACACAGCGCCGCAAACCATGGCGCACCTACTGGCTTGCCCCGCGTGCCCGCATCACTGCTCGGAGCTCAACCTGAGAGACGCTACACCCAGGGCTGTTAATGCTGCTGCCTATTGGGCATCTACTGTATAAGAAAGGAACCTCGACACGATAAGAAGAAGATTTCAAAAATAGAACTTCATACAATTTCTACACTAATTTGCGATACCTGGCAAATTTTCCTGCATCTGAAACACATTTTTTTTATCTGTCGCGTTATCGGCCAATCAGAGACGGTTATTACAAACAATTGGTTGCTAGGTAATTCGATGTTGATACAACTGTGAACGACTCTATTAACATTAATTTTAACTTGCATGAATGATGATATTTCCGTCCATTTATGATGAAGATGATGACTCGTAGAAAAAGTATTGTATACAATAGTGATATAATTAAGCTTTTCACTCTCGTACCGTACTATTAGGCCACTCAGCAAGCTTCGTGGCCTAAACATGGTACTCGACTGAAGAGCTTTGTATTATATCACGATTGTATAAAACTATTATTTTTACTACAGTCAAGTTCCCTATTGATAGTAGATTCTTATCTAAGGTATAACATGTTTCATTTTACCGGAGCTAAATACTCTATTTCGAACACGAGGAATAAGTAAATTACACGTGTGTTTAAAAATAACGTGACGAAGTATTAACAGTATTTTCTCGAGGGACCTTTTAATTAACAATTAAATTTAAGTGTCTCTCTTTATTTATGGAAATGGAATCAGAAAGAAATATCAGAATGGGAATAGTATATATTATTATAAGTTTTTTAAACCTTTTTTAACAACTCTAAGCTAGGTGCACTTTATAGGTAAGTGTGGTACGTAACTTGTGGGCGTAAATACTTTAAGACTTAATATAAATCTGTTGCCTATCTCCGTTTTACGAGTTTCATTTGTCAGTTACTATCCATACTAATATTATAAATGGGAAAGTGTGTGTGTCTGTCTATTTGTCCGTCTTTCACGGAAAAACGGAGCGACGAATTGACGTGATTTTTTAAGTGAAGATAGTTGAAGGGATGGAGAGTGACATAGGCTACTTTTTGTCTCTTTCTAACGCAAGCGAAGCCGCGGGCAAAAGCTAGTTTAGTATATTTAGATTTAGCAGCATTCTAGTATCTGAAGCAGCGCACAGCAGAAAAGTTAAAAGTGATTTAGGTAGCCAGAAATAAAGTTTCAGTAACCTAAACTTCAGAGAACAGTCGCCAACTTTTGTTTCCCAGTTTCCGTATGACCCTTGTGTGTAGCTGTGACCGTTTTATAGGCCAGTGGGCAGAATTTATTGCTTCACGTTGAATGCGACCGCGCCCGTCCGTCAGCGATGACAGATACGTCCCGCGGGTATCGCGGCCTATTGAGCCGTGCACATTTCAATGAACATGCAGTACCTACATTTGGTGAGTAGGTATATATGAACACGCATGCTTTGGGTGCATGGGTGCGCAAATTGTTTACAGAAAAGTAAAAAGCGAAAAATTCTAATACATTTCTGATTCAAATTTTATCAAAACAAGACAAATAGGAGTCAGAAGTAGCCATGACTATCAGTCACGATCTCAATTTCTATTTATGTTGTGTTGAGACAATTCTACTATCCCATTTTTAATAGGCTTTATCATTTAATATCGTTCAATATCATCATCTCAATAGATTTATGACATTTGAGATCATGAACAGAGATCGAAAGTTGGGCGTCATTTGTATGACGTTTCCGGAATATTGAACCTTATGTTGTTAGAATGACGCCCAGATGTCCGATCTCTGATCATGAATCAAGACCCCCAAAATTACCTAGTACCCAACGCTTTAAAATGTTAATTAAGGCCCCTCTACAGACAGGTAGTTAATAAAGCTGTAGCCTTAATCAAGCGCCATCCAAAGCGAGCAGATGTGGCGCAATTAAGACCCCACAAAAACGGCCAATCGCGTATATATCCGAGCGCGAACAGCTTTAACCGGCTCGGCAGTCGTCTAAATGCTGACAAGCGTGGAATTATCGCCGATAGCTGGGCTTCTATTCCCTTTGCTTTCCTCAGATGAACCATTATAGGTACGGCTTCCGATTTGTACTAGTATCTACCTTTCATCGATACCGATTCTTTTGCTACGATGATTGTGGCTGGTTAGCGTTAGTAATAGCAGCCTTGCCCACAACGCGCGCCGTACTCTGTCGGATTAAACTGCCGGCCAGACCGACAACAGCCGCCGACCGAATAATCCGATATCTAAATGCATGGCCTGTCTGTAGCTGTAGCCCAAAGAGTAAGGATATTAGCCCAGAAAATAGTTGAAATGAAATCATAAAAGCAAGAAATACGAATAAACACAATTATTTATTACTTGTGGCTATTTCAGTTTAATTTATATCTCAAACCAACATACCTACTTTATTAAATAATTAGATTTGCTTCAAAAGTTTTAATTCAATCAACTTATTATAAACATATACATATTTTGGTATCGTTTCAGGCTTGTTTATACTTTTATTTCATTGCAACGATAAACGGTTCAAAATTTTTTTAGCCATCCTTTAAAAACCTTAGACTATCATTCATTTTCTGCCAAAGACGCGATTGTAATGAATGATGGTATTTCATCACTTACAGCTATTGCATTTCACGACGGCGTATCAACGAAGTGGCGCTGTCACGGTAGGATTAATTTAACTCTCGGTAAATTGAGTAGGTTTATTATTAAGCCGCCTGTTCATTGCAGATTTAATAATTTTGCAGCTCCGCCCCGCCGGAGCCATATTCGGCGAACTATGCGGCGCGGGGACTAGACTCTTAAGTATTCTACTTAAGCTGTGATGGGCTTATGGAATGGCTGGAATAATGTAGTAGTTAGATAGTTACCTACCTGATAAACTATAGAGATATAACATAAAGTTAGATCATTTGGGCATAAATATTTCGTGTAATAACGGTCAATAAGAGCATATAATAACGGTCTCAAACCATTCATATGTAGATTCCGCGTGAAGAAAACTTTTGTAATGTCTAATTTTGTGAATTCACTTCATTCAATTAGATATAAACCTAATTAAACTTCTATAGTTCATTAATTGAAATGCATAAATCTTACTGTCGATTTGTTGAATCAAATATAATACTCGTTACGTTCCAACGTAATCGTTGTTGGAGAGCATCTTGACTATTCTTGACGTTAATAAAAATGCAAGAGCGCGGTGCATCCGCCGCGCGCCGTCTGGAGCATGAGTGGCAAGGTCGCTCGGACGTCCTGCAGTCAGCGCCGCGCATCCTGCACTTAGGAGGTTGCATCCGAACGGATGCCCACGCTGACGCAACTCCCTTTGTCTTCGCGGGGCCATTCTTTTACTCTCGCACTTTACTGCTCTTGACACTTGTGTTGTGTACGTAGCGCAGCATTTCCGCGGAGTTAAAATGTTTTATATTAGGAGTATACAGTTGTATTGCATTGTCGACACATAAAACCTAGACCCTATTTTTACAGTGTTAATATTTGACTGATAAATACAAGGTTTGAAACTCGTTACAACAAAACAGAATTCACCAATTTATAAAATGATTATTCTATTTTCTACTCATTTTAAGTAACATATATTCAGCAATGGAAAACAGCTATCCAAATTGCTCGACTGCATAACACAAGCACACACGTAGTTTTCGCTAGCACTTCGATGTGACACCACTACATATTTCGTACGAGATACGTACCAACTTGACATGCCTGAACCGACGCGAAATGTTGGATGTCGGCTTCATATTAAATTAGGTACGTTTCATGTCGCTCTAAGTGACTTAAGTGAGTATACCGATTAAGGCGATTATAAATATCTAATACATTCGCAGTGATCACATTACGTCATCATAACTAATAAGTAGGTAGGTACATAATGTAATGTTTAATATCAATGTGACTCTGCAAAATATGTTACAAGTTACTCCAAAAATGTTCAAAACATATTTTCATGTTCTGGTGAATTAACGATGAAAAATAGAGACGACATGGAATGAAATTAATAAAGTACACTCCAGAGCCGTAAATCTTGTGAACATACATTTTCTTTGACTAATGGAAAGTCACCTCACGAATATATTATTTCTTTTCATATTCGTTTTTTAATTCTTTAGCGCGATGCGGAAGATAAATTCACTCCATTGCTTCGAAAAGATAGCAGGAAACTAAATCCTTTGTTCGTAATCGAGTCCGGATGAAAATATTTGCGACCCGAATCTGTGCCAAGCTTTGTGGTTCGTAGCATCAATCACGTCGCTTGTCGCAACCAATATCTCCTTAAAGTGTCATGTGTCACTTATCTACAACATGAAATTTAATGCCTCCGTTAAAATATTCAGTCACATAATGGAATGTAGGCCAGCAAGGCAGTCCCAGAATGTAATGTATCGTGCGAACAGATTTTTGCTAACGTTATTTACTTATACGGGTGAATGAAGTACACATACTCACAACTATCACAACATAAATGGCATTTAGAGAATGAAGTTGACGGATTCTTAACATACTTTTTCTACTCCAGCCACAGATCAATACAACAAGATGGCCCTTACAGGGCGACTCGCGGTCACCAAGCATACGACAAATCAGGTTTATAAAAGTTTGAACGCGTGCGACACCGATCAGTAGCGCCCAAGTATACGACCCGCTAACAGTGTCCGTGTCCGCTCGGGAAAAAATCTTAAATAATCAATTTTGGTTGCAAACAATGGTCTCTTACAGCATAAAGTGGTGTGGCAAGTCTTCTAACACTTCTACATGTAAAAAAGATGGAATAACATTCCACAGTTAAGTCAAATTAATTATTTTGTTGAATATTGTTTATTGTCCGCGGAGTTCATTTATACTGGTCAATATGGTTGTGCTGAGCGGCGCCGAGGCGCGTCCATCCCTCTTTACCGAGTTAACAATGTGATATGCTATCCCTTTCACGTAAACGACTAGGCATGGGGCCATGTTAGTTTATGTCTGTTGCGGGAACTTCGTACTGCCGTTCGTACCATGTGCTACCATTTTATGAAATATAAAAGAAAGCAGATTTGTAATAGTGAATAATTATCTAGAATCTGTAGAGTCTGTAGTGGTATTTAGTTCATTGATTAGTTTAGAATATTTAGTTGGTTATTTAACTTAGTAAACGTAAGTAAAAATGCACAGTTTAGTTATTAGTTACTAGAATGATTTTTATTGAGATGCTATCACAATTATCATCCTCCTTGCATTATCCCGGCATCGGCATTCGCCACGGCTCATGGGAGCCTGGGGTCCGCTTTGGAAACTACTACCAAGATTTGGCGTAGGCACTAGTTTTATGAAAGCGACTGCCATCTGACCTTTCAACCCGAAGGGTAACTAGGTATAATTTAATTATAATATTATAATTTGTTGCAAAACAAATTCACCACAGTACTGGTACCGGTACCATTGTCTATAATAGACATGTCCCATTCCCATCCCTACTGCTAATCATAAAGGCGCGCCATTATTTGAAACGACCAATGGCAGCACCGTGCGCGCCCGCCTCACCCCGCAAGGATTGGTGATTTGCGTCTCGAACAATATCGCTTGCATTTGGCTTCTAGTGGGGTGTTCTGTGACTCCAGCACTCAAATCTGCCAATTAGATTATTGTCAGCGGTATCCAAATTAAGTTCATTTGAGTAACGATAAGAAAGTCTATTTGTCTATAGGTTCATATGATTACTGCTCAGCAGTAATCATATGAATATAGGAGTTCTGTTAATTTTTTTTTAAAACACAACTTCCAATTTATCAGGTATGTTTTCATTTGTAACTTTTAATAAATAATATGATGTTAAGGTTCATAATTTAAATCAAGATGAAAAAATAAACTGAAATGCGTTTTACATATTAGATATTGCAAAACAAAGGTAAAAATCATAAGTTTATCAAATTATAATTTTACATTCGACATTTAAATATTCTTGAACGCAACGACATTTTTCGTAATTGAAAACCGGCTTATTTTCTATTTCTCTTGTCTATGGCATGTTTAACATTTGTAAACTTTTGACGAAACTTATTGAACTAGTATTTTAGTGTTGTGTAGTTTATTTTAATTCGACGTTATTGTGCAAAAACTTAAGTAATTAAAAGTGATTCTGGTGAACTATGTACTTCCGAAGAAATCAAGGCTATGGCGATCAAAGTGACTGACAATTCGTTACCTGAAAAGTCGGGTAAGGAGCACCAACAATGTTATGATTGTTTTGAAATGGAAATTGCAAAAAAATGTTTCAACTTTCTCTGAAACCGCGTTGTTGGCATATTTTGAAGAATTGTGCAACAAGTTCTCGCCATCAACATTGTGGACAGAATATAATAGTTAAGATCCACACAAATATTCCCATTCATTATATGAAGTAGGTAAGCAACCCATTTTATTATTCTCAAATAGGTATTTATTTGGCTGTCGTAGAAAAAGTATAGTATACAATCGTAACATTATGAAGGCTATAAAAGTCTCGTACCTTACTTAGGCTACTCGGCAAGCCTCGTGACCTAACCGCGGTACTCAACTTTTATAGCCTTCATAACGTTACCGTTATATAATATACTATTAGATGTGAGATTCTTATTGTACCTATTTAATCGTGGTTTAACTATGAGTATTGTAACACAGATATAATTTTACATACTTATTTCAACCAAGTAATCAAAGGACGACCGGTCTGGCGCAGTCGGTAGTGACCCTGCCTGCTACGCCGCGGTCCCGGGTTCGAATCCCGGTAAGGGCATTTATTTGTGTGATGAGCACAGATATTTGTTCCTGAGTCATGGATGTTTTCTATGTATATAAGTATTTATATATTATATGTATCGTTGTCTGAGTACCCACAACACAAGCCTTCTTGAGCTTACCGTGGGCCTCAGTCAATATCTGTGTAAGAATGTCCTATAATATTTATTTATTTATATTTATTTATTTAAAGAAGGAATGAAGATTTTTGATTCGATGTGATTCACTTGTCGATAAAAAAGTACAATAAATCAGCCGCGTTGATTTAAGTGGGGTAGTGGATCGAGCGTGTGGGGACCAAATGGAGCGGAATGTATTGCAATAATGGCATGTAGTTCACGGCCACTCCATTTTACGCGAGTGCATGGGGACAAAGGACGCATTAAACCGGGAATTTTGACTTGAAAAATTAAAGTTTCGCCAGATTTATTAAATTTGATTTATAATGTACTTAATGCTCCTTACCTAGACGGAAATAATTAGTTTGATAATAACAATCGAAGTCAACTCTAAATCTTTTCGAACAGATGGTGTATATGACTAGCAAAAAAAACATAAAAGTACATACAAAATAGGCAAACCTTTCAAACATTGTCTTTTTCATTTTGTCTAACGGTTTAGCTTTAACTCTTGCTAATCAAAGACTCCATACGGATTATCTTGGTCATCCTCATCCTAGACGAGAGTAAACATTCGTTACTAATGTTAATTTTTCATGGATGTTCTCATTCGCAGAATAAATATTTTATTTTATTTTTGTTGTTGGTTCATCTAATATCTCCCGGTTGATGAAGATTGTTGACGCGCCCTAATCCAAACTTTACCGCGGATTTGGGAGTGAGAGTTAACTCTCTTTACTCTTTAAATTTCTAGTTGTGACATTGACTTTCTCGTATCAGGCAACTTTATTTTTAATATTTTTGGTTGCTCTTTTGAAATAAGTAGGCACTTAAGAGTTTCTTATAAAAATATGCAAATAAAAAATCAAACAGAGCGAGCAATGTTCCAAGCCAACAATGTAAGTCCGAGATGATTGTGTCGGTCGTGTTATTTCCAGCCGAGGGGGGCATCTGGGTCAGTGCAAGCTGTACACTAAGTTCATGGTCGACGGTCGCGGGCGCGGGACGCAACACCGACTGCAGGTGGTGACACGAACACTGATAAATACTCTACTACGAGCTACGATTGCTAGCCTGGTTTGTTTCTTTGTATCTACAGTGATGAGCGTGTTGTTTAGCAACTTGGCAGTGTTATCACTTATCAAATTTCTTAAATATACACCAACGCAGTACACACTGATATGTGCCACAATACTGTATTTTAGTATTTTTGAAACGATAAAGTTTGTATGTGGTTTTGTGCATGGTTATCATCAGTTCATCTCATGTCGTGATACACTAATTAGTGGCAATTATTGGCATTGGTTTATTGATTTGATGGTTCATTTTCACCGACCATAGATGGAAGTTGTGTTTTCAAAGGGCGGGGGCGGATATTGCAAAGACAAGTATATCGTCTGCTACTAGACTGCTACCAGTCAATAAAGATTGATGAAATCGTTTGCTTTTTCCGACTGTAAAATTCTTATAAATTATGCTTCAAATTTAATAATTTAGAATGTTTTTATCAGCTGTGTCGTACGTAGATATTTATGATGTATGTTACATAAAGGCTAACTAACAAAGCTATGCAGCGATGCATTGCATTGACGGATAACAATTGCTTTGAAATTGCTTATGGTTCTACAATCTACAGTTGCAAATGTATTATTTCACACGCCGCCGACTGCGCACGGTACGAGTTTGCTCCCTTCATAAAAGCCAACTCCATTAAAATAATAAACTTTATCTGCCTGCGCAAAACAAGGTTCGTGACGATACTCGCTCCTCATAATATGCGGGTATGGGGGCTTATGAATATTATTGCTCGCAATTTGGAAGAGAGCTTCTCATTCGTACTACGCAATATATTTTAAAATTGAATAAGTGAATAACAACCTAACGATCGCTGTTATTTTTTTATATTAATGTAACAAAACAACTTAAATACATCGTATACTAGCAACCCGCCCGGCTTCGCACGGAGAGTAAAACATAAAAATTGTTATATGTACCTAATGGTTTTTTTGTAGACAGTCATAGATACAGAAGTAGCAATATAAAATACAGTACACCAGACATTGTTTTGTTAAATCTCAATAGGAATGCATGGGCAGCATATTAAGCTCTTAGAATAGGTACCTAATTGCAAATTGAAATTTGATAAATTGTATAAATAATTAAATATAGCCATCTCTTGATTAAGTGTATTTTATTTATGCAATCTGTTTTAAGGTTCAAATTAAAATGTATATATTATGTATATCATCAAAATTGGATATTGCAATATGTGGACTTTCTATGAAAAACTTGTAATGGGTGAATTTCTCAGCGTGATTTTTTTTGTGGCGGAGCTGATAATCATTGTGTGGGCTAATTCTTTCCGGGTTTTTATTTTTTTTATGAAAACCAATCCTAAAATACTACCTTCGGCAACATTGCAAATTGTTACTAAGTGTTATGTATATTTATTTAAAAATAATTTTCCATCGAAATTCTAATTTTGGTGTAGCGTCCAGAGCCTGTTTTTAGCGGATTATTGCTATGGTAAATCCAGTAAATCCGCAGCTATAAAGAAGACTTGCCATAACTTCATTCTTTATTACATTAAGTATATTTTAAGATGACATAAGTCAATATTATTATACAATTTGACACTTATAACTGAGCACCAAAAGTTGTCCGGGGGAAAGAACCAATTTTGGTGGTAAGTATTGAAATCATTTTTATGGTTAAACGAGACGCAGCAAGACGAACAAACGTGTCGTAACATGACCATTCAGGTTCGTTCCTGCATTTAGACATGACACAAGTGTCATACCTTGCTGGATTGGTCCGCCCCACACAAAAATATCTAATTTTGGTGGGTCGTAATACTTTTTCCACCAAAATTGCATAAATTTTGGTGGTAAACAAATTGAGGGCAGTAACGTTTTTGTTTCTATTTGAAAAGTATTTATTACATGTTAAAAGTTTATTATTTCAAGTAGAAAATAATAGAAAAATGAATAAAAGGCTTTATTTTTTATTTTATTTTTTATTTTTGTGGGTAGACCAATTTTGGTGGCGACCGTGTCATTGAAATCGTAATTTCTCTAAAATTACTTATTATAATGAAAGGTCATTGATACATAACATTGGTAATAATTAGTTATGTAACATCAGTACATAATTTCAACAAAAATTACAAAACTAAAAAAATCCACCAAAATTAGGCAAATTTCGAGTATGTTGAAATCCACCCTAATATTGGTGCCATCTGGAATAGGGTTAAAAAAGGGAGAGAAATCTGAGAAACAAATCCAACCCCGGTTTAAAAATATAAGTAGTGGTTACATTTATTCGAAGTCGTGACGTGAAAATCTATACAAATAGTGTCATCTATCGCGATTTCCGTAACACGGGACACCTTGGAGGTACGCTAAATGAAGATAGAACATCGCCCATTCGACCCTTATATAAATCTTGTTCAGCACCATATTTCCTAGTACTAAAGTACTTATACCTGAATGAGTTATTTCTACCGTTTTAGTTAATAAATCCTTAGTTTGAATTGGGATGAAGTTGATTTTAACTGTTTCAAGAACTTAGTCCGGCTTTTACTGTGGATACAGCTTGCCAAAAAGAATAAAAATGGAACAAAGTTTTTTTTAATCATAGTATTTTTTAATCATCACTTATTGTTCTCACACAAAAGTGTCTCAATAGTTACGCACATGCAAAACGGTTTACATCGACGGTGGCACCCTTATTATTTTCTACTCTTTTGCCAGGCTGTACCTACTTACTAGGTAGGTATGCAAATTATGCAATTAGCTAATATTTACTAGGTGACGATAAACATTCATTGATAACACCTAGAAGAATTCGTGCAAGTCTTGTTATACTTTCGGATTCCATTCCGGATTCGATTCGAATCCGAAACCATTGCTCTTTAGAGGCAGGAGAAATCCCTACCTATACATATTCGATGGGTAGTGGTATTGTGGCACAGAATGGTATTGGATTAAGAGCCCAGAATAATATAATATTAATTGTCTGCAAATATATGCCATACGCTTAAATAATAAGAGCCCAGAGCCGCCAGACCTTCCTCATTTTCTCAAGGATGAAACTTTGGGATAACGTAGAGTTCGTATCGATTTTTAATATCGGCATATTACCTAGTTCGGCCCGTCGGCCATTTTTTGCTATAAGGTTTTTTTTTAATACTGACTTTCCTTAAATTCTCAAGGCTAATTTATATATGCATCATCAAAATAATCTTTCTCTGATAGTTTAGCAATGAGAGCAACCATGTATTTGTACAGATAAGTAGGTACTTTTAAACGCGACTTTGCGAAATCAGGGGTGGCAGATATTATAGCGCTTTCTTTGAGGCGCGAAGAGGACTATTCATTTCGTTTGATCATTTGCGTAACTTATATGTAAGCGGCTTGTATAACAAAATAATTTTTAAGAAAAAAAACCGCCGCTTTTTGGTTATGGTAAAAAGTACTTGCGAATGTTGGATTATGTAGAAATGTGTAGATATTTTTTTAAACTGCTTTTAATGTAAATCTTTGATTATTTGATGGAAACACAAATGAATATATGTATACCGTTAAGGTTTGAAGAGTTTCCTCAATTCGTCATGAATCCGATATCCGATTATAAGAAATCGAGCTTGACAAAATTTGAAAACTCAATATGTAAGCATAACAAAGAGAACAAATCTCCTAACAAATAAATGTGACTGTTTTGAACTTAAATGCATGCTGTTTCTATAAAAATACGAAAGTCACTATAAGTGTGCCGTTTAGATTTGAGGAGTTCTGTTCTGATCATCATCAGAAGTTCCACTGCACCAAATGTCACTGTTCTGAACGTAAACGCAAGCTGTTCTTATAAAAATACCATAGTCATTATAAGCGTGCCGTTCAGATTTAAGGAGTTCCGTTCTGATCTTCATCGGCAGTTTCACTGCACTAAATGTCACTGTTCTGGACGTAAGTGCATGCTGTTCTTATAAAAATACCAAAGTCACTATAAGTGTGCTGTTCAGATTTGAAGAGTTCCGTTCTGACCATCATCAGCAGTTCCACTGCACCAAATGTCACTGTTACGGACGTAAGTGCATGTTGTTCTTATAAAAATACCAAGGTCACTATAAGTGTGCCGTTCAGATTTGAGGAGTTCCGCTCTGACCATCATCAGCAGTTCCACTGCACCAAATGTCACTGTTCCGGACGTAAGTGCATGCTGTTCTTATAAAAATACCAAAGTCACTGTAAGTGTGCCGTTCAGATTTGAGGAGTTCCGTTCTGATCTTCATCAGCAATTCCACTGCACCAAATGTCACTGTTCCGGACGTAAATGCATGCTGTTCCTTTAAAAACACAAAAATCACTGTATGTATGCCTTTCAGATTTGAGGAGTTCCTTCGATTTCTCCAGGATCCCACCATCAGAACTGGGTTCTGATAAAAATGGAACCAATCTGTATGCATATACATTCATTAAAAAAAAAACATTTTTAAAAATCGGTCCAGCAATGGCGGAGATATCGTGGAACAAACAAAAAAAATACAGACGAATTGAGAACGACCTTCCTTGAGATTTAAGGGCGGCGATTAAAAATAAGCTGAAAATGTAATGCGAGTGGGACTAGTGTTTATTCATGTTTTCAAAGAAATAGATTATACTTTTGTATAACCAGTTGAAAATAATAATATTCTAATACTACTAGTATCTCTAATACTCTGTATGGGGTGGTGCGACTAAGACTAAGTTTCTTGAGCTTGAGCGGGCTCAAAGAGCACTACTAAAAGTTATGTATCAAAAGCCGTTTAGATTCCCAACCAATGAACTCTATTTACTCTGTGATCTACTATCAGTGAGAAAATTATACGTCCTCCATCTAATTTTAAAAACCCATAAACAAACCACGTACATACCAGATCATTCATGCACACGTAGGAGAAAGACTAACATTATTAAGACACATACAGTGAAAAGCGTATTTGCTAGGAGACAACAACAGGCACAGTCTTGTAATATTTATAATGCAATAAACAAACACCTTGACATTTATTCCTGCACTACACATGAGTGTAAGCGTAAATTAACAGAATGGCTGAAAACAAAAACCTACAACGATATAGAAAAGTTAGTACAAAATCAGTATAAATGAAAAACATTACATACGTACAAATATACATAAAGACACACACACACACACACACACACACACACACACACACACACACACACACACACACACACACACACACACACACACACACACACACACACACACACACACACACACACATATATGCATGCCTTAAAAATTAAGTTATCTAATATCTATGCCACATTCTCATTATGAGAATGTGTAGTTATAGGTAACAAACTCAAAAATTTTTGTTTATTATTTGTATAAGGTTAAGTAGTATAATTTTGTGTTATTAATCTAAATTTACATACCTACTTATAAGATAAACAGTGTATACCGTGGAAGAGCGGTGCTCTCTTAGCACAAGTGTTTCCTCACTTAAAAAGAGGCACCAGCGCAGATACTTTGTAAAACATTTGTTGATACAGAATAAAACATTTTTATTTTTATTTTATTTTTTATTTTTAGTATCGATATCTTACGTGAATTTCCAACGATTCTGAATTTCGAACTCGGTGCGTTAAAAGCACATCTTGTATTTTCAAATACGTTCGCATTTGAAAACTTAAAAGTTTAAAAGCAATACAAGGGCCATGTACCAGTGCCAGCACACCACAGAACTAAATCAAGATAGAAGGAAAATGCTCGGCGATTAACAGCGAAACCGAGCGTGTAACGTTTTGTGTCGAGCCTATGACGTCACGAGTGTACTTTAGTGATGGGAACGTTGTCAACCCATTCGATCGATTGTGGAGGTTGCGTGCGGGATGCCCGCCGAAGTTAAAAATATCGGATGTTCATCTTCGTTGTGAAATGAAGTAAGTATATACCTGTATTCGTGTGATGACAAACAATTCACTAGTAGGTATATAATTTGCCTAAGGCCAGGAACAAAGATTTTAGTAGGTAGGTATTAATACTAGTTAATATTTCGTAATATTTTTAAGAAAATCGACCATGTACTCACAGGATAATCCTCATGTTATTTGTTACAACTTTTAGTAATATATAAATATAATTAACCATTAACACATTTTTAGAGTTATTTTTATTCATAATAAATATAGAGCGTATTATGTTTGTATTTGTTTTTCTGCCGACCACAAATTCAACGTTAATACCGTAACTGTAACCTATTTTAAAGTTAAATTTACTTTTCACTCGTACTTTATATGTATAGTTTCATAACAATATAAAAACATAATTATAATTTCCACTGCTTCGCAAAATCGATTTAAATCGAATAAGGAAATCGCAGCATACATGACGATATAGTTCCGTGGTGCACCACTATTCTTAAGTTCGACGTGAGTTCGACGGACAAAATAACAAATCTACCTTCACTTTGTCTCGACAGTTTGAATAGCCTATTTTTATATCGCTTGTTTTAAACGCACGCCAAGTCGGACTCGTCAAATTAAAGCCGCAATGGAAAACTAGTTTGACGGCCGTACGTCACCTAATGTTTTGATGATAAAAATAGGAAAATCGTGTTTTTTATTTAATAAAAAATATTTTAGGATAAATGGTACTTACCGATGATAGGAAACACTTTGTTTAACACCCTTGCTTTTATTGGTGGTGTTTGAACAGTTAAATATCGAATACCGACCCATTTTGTATTTTTCACTGTATGTCACTCGCGGGCAGCGGTCGGGAGCAGACTGACTTGCGCGGCGAACAATGTTGCTCGCTATTTAACTTTTCCGCACGCGAAGTAGATACACTTTTTCCTTCTATCTTGATTTAGTTCTGTGCAGCACACAGTCCAATATCATCGCCGCATTCCTCTCTCAGATTTTAACCCCTTGCTGTCTACTCACTCATGCGAAAAATAATACGGTTTGGCTTTCAGTTACATTAACCGAGATGAGACTGCTAAGGTTTTTAAAAAGTTTGTAAGCACTGCTCGCTTATCAAGTGCAATTACTCTGCAGCGTGGCAGTATTTTTGTTCGCTCCAGAGTTCAGAGTGTCATTAGCGATTCGACGCGAGGGCGCCGCATTGCAGGTCGCAGGCCAATGCGCCGATGACCTAAAACTGAGGCCGGATTCTGGTTAACCCTAGATTTAAATTGGGACATATTTTCTCAATAATGAGAATTCATTGATACTGCATAACGCGAGTGAATACTAACAAGAGCAATGTTGCATAATGCGGCGCAACGGGACGGGCGCTGTTGCAAATTACTATGTGAGAATTATCACTGAGGTTAAAGCCCGTAAAGCTTTATTTTGAGTAATAAGTAAGTACTATATTTATTATACAGGCTGATGACTACATCAGATAAATGCCTACATAAACATCGTATAATTTTATACATATATGGTACATACAATATTACGCAGTTAACTTTGAGGACTCAAATATTAGTGACATTGTGATAATAATTATTAACTATGTCACCAGTTACAAAATGCAACATCGAATTGGTCCCTAGTAGCAACGTTAGAGCCTCGTCCACACAATGTCGGCACCGGCAGACAATAAGGCAGGGCTCCTTCAACGCAAGAAGGCTCCACTCCATCAAATCACGGCGCCGTAGCCTCCATAGTTCTTAGTGCGCCGAAAGACCAACTCCTGTTCATTATTTTCATTTATCAATATCAAAACGATAACAATTTGCCACCGTTCGCACATTTCGCTCTTACTAGCGCCAGGGAGACGTACGGGAGATTATAACAAAGATATGAGTTAGAACTGGCCTCCATGTCTGAAGCCTCATTTACATACAATTCAAGTATTTGCATACAATATTGGATATATTGCAAACTCCAAACTACATACAATCTATTGAGATGATCAGTTATACCCAGTCAAATATCTAAGCTCTAACGTGCAACGCTCCTAAGGTTTGTCTAAGTAAATTCTCCGGCCATCTTAGAAACATAGTCAAAGCCCGAATAAATGGAGCTTTCGGCCTTTGGCTAATGAATTTTCGTCAACCTAGGCGAGAAACCGGGCTCTTGACTCGACTGAGCTCCTATTTCTACTCAGTTGCCTTCCGGATAGGTATCTGAAGAAACCTGACGAATCTAGATATATAGTCTATCTACACCCTGTTTTTATTGAATTCCTTTAACTTTAAGGGAAGATTCATTAGTTCAAATACAATCAATTTCTCTAAGAAACTAGCCTCGTAACTCTTACGGTTATCGAATTATTCAAAAAATAAATTTAACTAATTTTTTTTTCGTATGTAACAAAAAGTGATATTCAGGGTGGTTCCTGATGATGAACCTAACTGCATGTCGAATTTAACGGAAATCAAAAAAAACACGGTGTATAAAGCTACATTTATGGGGTTAAGGTAACTACTGTCAAAGCTTTACTCAGGAACTTTACGATCGAGTGGATTTTCCAAGTAAATTTAGATCGACCTTTGAACGACGACTGAGCAAAGAAAGCCCGAAACTTTGCCGATACAGATTATTTTATGTCAATCATCGTTTGACTGAAAAGTTGAACTTCTAGCTATTCGAGTAAAATATTTTCAATTGGATTCTGCATTTACAATATCTAAATTGGAATTTATTTAGGAGTACCAAAGTACCTACTCAATGCTTTGGTACCAAGAAAACTAGCCGTTCTGGTAAAGAATATGCATATCGACCGTTGACGACTTTCAGAAGCGCGATGTAAGAAGGTAAATCGCATGCAAGTTCTTGAGGTGTTCAACTGGGGCTTTAGATTCGATTAATAATAAAATATATTATACTTTGCTATTAATTAAACATATTTGGTTTAGGGAAACCACGTGAACAGGAACTAGGTATACATCATTATTTAACCTAGACACCCACTGACAAGAATATCCCCCATGTCAAAGTATATCCATACTAATATTATAAATAGGAAAGTGTGTGTGTCTGTTTGTTTGTCCGTCTTTCACAGCAAAACGAAGCCACGAATTGAAGTGGATTTTTCATGTGTGAAATAATTGAATGGATGGAGAGTGACATAGGCTTTTTTGTCTCTTTCTGACCCCCCCCCCCCCCCCACTTCCCTAAAATGGAAGGTGGCAGTTTGTATGGAGTATTCCGCAACTGTTGAATTTAACGCGAGCGAAGCCGCGGGTATAAAATATTGATAATTATATTTTCAGCCAGAATTACATTTTCACGTCCTTATTATAATTACTTATCTTTTGTATTTACGAGTATATGCCATTTCCTATAAACGATTAAATTTTTCACCTCATTAAGATCGCTTCTGGTCCATTACTTTAGATGAAAAGATAATGAGCCACGGAGCGGGGAATTGGAGAACGTAATCTGATTCAATTCAATTGCTTCATCTCAACGTACGTGGGAGACATTTAATTAGTACTTATTCTTACTAAGACATATTAGTTGTATTTTGTTAGATGTCAAATTAACTAAGATGTACGAAAGTAGAATAAAATATAATTATTTTTAAGATATATTTTATACTAGCTTTTGCCCGCGGCTTCGCTCGCGTTAGAAAGAGACAAATAGTAGCCTATGTCACTCTCCATCCCTTCAACTATCTCCACTTAAAAATTCACGACAATTCGGCGCTCAGTTTTGCCGTGAAGGACGGACAAACAAACAGACACACACACACACTTTCCCATTTATAATATTATAAGTAATAAGTATAAGTATATAAGTATAAGTATGGATGTATGTAGTATGTACAGTGTTTTTGTAAGTATACCTGTGAGCAAAATGTTCTTAGAAGACTGTCATTTAGAAAACGAGTGCAATGTAATATATCGTAACACCCCGGACACTGGCGATCAAATATATGAAAGAGGCGCGTTCCTAGCACACAGTCTAAGCTCGTGTAGGTGAACGCGTACTATGCTTGTATGAGTGAAATATGACAGGTCGACTGTTCGTGTTTTTGACAGGCGGTAACTGTGAGGTAACCGAGAGGGGGTGGACGGCACTTTCAGCGGGGAGCGGGAGTGGCCATACTGTACGATAGTACTCTTTATTATACTGTGATATCGTTGTATTTCTCATTACTAGTAAGTACCTATTTAAGTTACCTACTAGGTAGTGCTAAACTATAATAAATATATTACCAGTAACAGTAACCAGTAACGTTTCAACTTCAGAATTTAACAGCAAATGCTTTGAAAAGCTTTTGTGCAATTTGGTCATACGAAACTCATACTAGTTACACATAATCGCGTGCATTCGCTAGCAACTTCGCATAATAGGAACCTATCAGGAGTTCCTGCAATACTAGACCGGTAACAAAATCTCTAGGCGATAGATATTTGCCATCAAATTCCCAACCAGATGTTAGTTTGGCTCCCGTCGATTCTCGCAGATAATGGCGTCTCATCTCATCCTTCCCCGCCTGGATACTCGCCCGGGAGAACTCAGCTTTCGCTATCTAGTATCTACCATCGGAGTTAAACAGGTCGTTATTATTCTAACGTAAATCTCGTTGGGTATCCGATCGTAGTGGATAAGGCAACTTTGAAGTTAAAATAGCTTGTCAGTACCTTGATTGTAGGTACTCGATACTGTGCCGAATACAGGTGTTTCTTATTGCTTGCCACAATATTTGAAAACCCATCTTTAAATTTATATTACGTGTAAGACAACATTTCCTACTCTCAAATTAAGACCGGTGACTGAAAATTATTGTGAAAATTGCCAAATCATAACAGCTAGGTTAGTAGGTAGTATGAATATGTATTTGAAATGAATTTTACCACTTGAGACCCTAATCGCATTTATTTTTATTTTTATGGGCGCTGCTATGATAAGATTGATAAAAGTTAAAGAGATTAGATTGTAGCAATTTTTTTACAAAACATGAACTATTTCGTCTAATCCACCGTTATCTATTTAGGTACTAATGCTAGAAAAACTTTCAGTGCCAGCGCGTGCTACGCGCTACGAGAGAGGCCGATAACGGGAGAAAACGCGTATATTTATATTATAAACGAAACGCCTTTGAACAGAGAACCCGACTGTCGAGTCACTGACACTGAATGTGATAATGTAACAGTGGGCCTAAAATGCACGCAAATAACCTAATTCGAATACTTAACCTTAACGTTCTTGTAGGAAATCAAGGTACAGGCCCCGTAGCCGAATGGCATTTCTCCGACGCCAAACGAAAGCGATACGCCGCTGGCTCTGTCGCGCCAATACGCAAGCGCGATAGAGATAGATATCTACTAGCGCTTCGTTTCGTGAGCGTTTCGTGAGCGATTGTGCCATTCGGCTAGCCACCCTGGTCATATGTATAGTTTGCTACTGTAATAATACTGCACGGTGCACGCACACTGTATGCTAATATAATACATCTCCAATATCTCCATAATTGTTTATTCAAGTCTATACAAAGTCAAAATACGTTATTATTAGAGACTACACGAGTAAACACTAAACACATATGAGGATTGCCCGAAAAAATGTTAAAATGAGTTCTACATATACATAACGAGCATTTTGGGTTGAATGTAAAGTAGCTTATACCTATATGTATAAAGAAATATTGGTATTAGCCAGCTTACGAAAGAACATTTAGTATGATTGACTCGGAATTCAATTACCTCTTATTAATTAAAACATTTACACAAAAAGATATGGAAAAAATAAGAACTTGCCAAAGAGGAATGGAGCGCAGTATGCTTAACATCAAGAGGATACAAAAAATCAATCACATAAAGATAAGACAGTACACAAAAAGCATAGATGCTCTCAGCTACGCCAAAAAACTTAAATGGAGGTGGGCGGGCCATATAGCTCGTATCCAAGATAGACGCTGGACACTAAGGCTAACGTCATGGAAGGGCCCCCAAGGAAAAAGAGGTAGCGGGAGACCCACTACGAGATGGCAACACGACATCACCAAAACTGCCGGGCCAAATTGGATACAAGTGGCCAAGGATAGAGATACATGGAAGGCTTTGGAGGAGGCCTTCACCTGTGAAAACGGGGTTCTTGAATAATTTAATAGTAACTTACATTAATACAAATTAGCAGATAAGAAAACTTGTAAAAAATTCAAGAAATAAAAGGCTTTTTATTTTTATTATTTATAATTAAAACATGAGTTAACAGTTAAGGCACTCTATCCATTAGGTAATTATATTACTTATTTCTCGATTTTAATATCCAAAATTAGTACTTATATAACAAATCGTCACTACTTTGAAAAAATCTCGTATCTCACGCTGCTCCTCAAAGTTAAAACGCAGTAAGTCTATATATGCATTCCATACATACCTACTTACTACAATTTTCTTTTCATTAACAGACGAAGATACAAGTTTTTTTTAAAGTAGTGACGAAATATTTATTGTTCAACTTCAAAACACAATTCTCATTTCGAAACATTAAATGAAAGCATCTACATACCTAGTTATATGTACAATTGTACATCTTGGATATAAGAAACCCGAAATCAAATATGAAAGCGCGGAGCTTATGTTCAAAGAAAAAGTATGAAACATAATTTGCTAAACAGAAGTTTAACCGTACCTAATTGAAAGATTCTTATTCGTTCATCATTATTTGACCTACTTTTCACAGAAATCCTCCAGTACAATCCAAGAACACGAAAATATAAAATCATAAAATTCCCAGACTGAATCAAAAATTGCTTCATCCGTTACGTAGACTGATTGTGGTGTCCGTTGATAGTGACGTAATCAATGAGACATTTGGTGGGACGTGTGGCATCAATCAATAACTGATCAACTATTTATACGCCCCCATATAGAGGCTATTATCCGTACAAATATCCGTTATACGGTCCGACAGAAGTAATGACCCCGGTCGTTATGAAGCCTAAATTCGTAGGACTACGCCGTTACTAACAACCTACACCTAGGTATCGCTAGGAGCTATGACTCAGAACTTGTACTTACTCAGTCGACTTTACTATACAATATAGGAATTAACTTAATAGATGAACTTAAGTATGTATGCATTGCGTAATAATAGTTATTTGTTATACAAGGGGGCAAAGTTGTATTTTAACGCCGAGTGTGGAATTGAAAAACGAGCAAGTGAAAGGTTTCTATAGTTGAACCACGAGCGAAGCGAGTGGTTCGAAAATAGAATCCTGAACTTGCGAGTTTTTTAACACACGAGAAGTAAAATACATTTGCACCCGAGTGTAACACAAAACTTTTCCCCTCACTATAGCGAGGAAACTACAACGCAAAAAATGCGTTTATCACTGCTTCCAGTAGTTCCACATGTGGTAAATCATCTTTATTACTAGATTCACCTACTTTTATCAATTTTAAAGCAGTTAATTTGACTTTATTCAAGGTCAAATTACTTTACCCACTAGTGGATAAAATGCGTTTTTACCCGCTGGTATTAAAGGACAAAACACGTGTTTCCGAGCTAGTGAGGGGAAAAATATATTTTTTACGAACTTTCAATACATTCAGAAGTTTCAAATGTATTTCTGTTTTCTTATGTTCGAGATAGGCACTCGTATGTATTTAACTATTTAGGTAGGTACGAGTTTGAATACTGTTTAACATTCCCTGGATAATGGTATTAATGGTCTAATATATGTTAAGTGTACCGTACACGAGTAAGTGGGTACCATAATTTTAAAACTAATCCAAAATGTAACCTAATAGGACCAAATAAGAATATGAATCCACCATGATTTATGTTGGTACCTAATAATATTTTTTTCGATCCTGACCCTTTCTCCTGGCGTCAGATGTTAAAATATATTCATATATATATTACTATGCTTAAACCTATTTGTAATCTCAGCAACATCTAGGTAATGAATACATTACAGCTGGATGGCAGGTATCCCGATAACTCCAGGGTACTCGAGCGCCTTCATTTGCCCTGCGATTTGGGAGAATGTAACATTACAAAGGCGGGATCCATTATTTGCATGGAAGACTCCTCAGCTAAAGACTTAGAACAAAATTAGCATTTGAAACGTAGTATTTTATCCTAAAAATTAGTTTTGTGCCTATCTTGGAAAAACGAAGTCCTTTAAAAATATATTTATTAATATGATAGATAGATAGATAGATAGATAAAAGCTTTATTTTAATATATTTTATTTATTAAATGCAGTCAACAAGTAAAGAGCGTCTAGACATTCTCGAGCTATTACGACAAGGTTCCAAACTGTTCGCAAATTGCTAAGCTCTACTGCGCTAGTTGACCAACGGCTGCAAAAATAGACGACCAAGGAACAAGAGGAGGTCGAAGTTGGAAATAGGATTTTTCATCACATTTGCTGTTTAAAGGTATCATTGCGTCTACGTGTACTGAAGCATAATGTACTATTTTATTCCCAAGGGAATAATGGATTTAGTTTTAAAAATTAATACAATCCGTACAATACTTCAGGCAAAGGATGTTTCAATCTGCCAAGGATTTTTATTGCACAACCAAAATTTTACTATTAAGCTATAAAATATATTATACCGTATATAAAATGCATTTTATTTATGTTTTACAATTATTTCAGTGTGTTTTGCATTTGTTTCGTAAAATTTAACTTAGATAAATTGTTATAATTTACAATCTGACAATATGCTCTCTACTCGCGCTTGACCGCGGGCGTACGCGAGGCACCCACCGTTGCCTAGCAACGGAGAGTACAACAGACCAAAATATTTAAAGGAATGGAAAATGACCTACAATTTTTGTTAAATTTTATGATTTATATGCTTTTTTGAACGTTGCATTTAATGTATATGCAGTATTTTTGTGTTTGTTTTCGTTCAAAAAGTGTTTGTTATCAAAAACAATGGATTTAATCTGAATAATCTGCATGATGTAGATCAAGATACACTACTGGTCGCAACGCCGCCGGTTTTGCCTTATGACTGTTTCCTCTGTATTTTTCTCTCAAATGTGATGAAAAACATTGTGTGTAACTCGGGGAGTATGAATATTACTAACTCGAGTCTTTAAATCGCTCCGGCAAGCCGTCGCGATTTAACTTACTCTCGTTAGTAATATTCAACTTCCTCCCCTTGTTGCACAATGTACTATTACTGCACGCCGTAGGCATCTACAGATCTTAACGGAAGCTTGGTCGATCAGGTTTATATACCTACTGGAGTTAGGCCCACTTGCGCCAACCACTTAACTCAGGGTAGTGGGCTGTTAACTGTCAAATTCCATACAAAATGGTGGGTTAACTCTCCATTTCCGTTGGTGCAAGTGGCCCTTAATGGCATTGATACGTGATTGGTTAAGATGTTACGTTAAATGGTTTGTAAGACAGTCATTTGACGTAAGTACTAACTAGTACATGAATATATTTAATGTAAATGTATATTTTAGACTTATATTGACCGGGATATAGAGGGTGATTAGTTGATTACCTTTTTGATTTTTGTCGAGCTCCTGATAGTTCGACGCTGCATGCATCATGTCATGATCACGGAAAACTGAAGAATGCGGGTAGAAGGTAATCACGGTCTATATCGCAGTATTCCCAGTCAATATAAGTCTAATGAAAATAACCGTGAATGAATCATTCAAAACTCTCAATGTATATTTTATCGATTTAATATTGCCATTACATCATAATATATAAACCCAGCCTTCAGATATTTATCGTGAGTGAAAGGCCCAACAAATGGATATTTATGAATAACGTTTGTCATCATCATCAAGTGTAATTTGTTATGTCAACTGTCTGCGGGCGACGCGACGGCCACTACGGCTACGTCACGGCGGCTACGCGCGGCTACGCGCGGCCTGGGTATGCAGTCGCGCGGAGACGTCGTCAGCGTGCGCGACACTGTTATATATCGCTTTTTTAGTGCCCGAGGTACGTACAAACATTGCGAGAACAGGAACCTATATTGGATATTCGGCAACGGTAAAATTTTAGATCGTATTTTTATATTGTTTAACAGTAAGTGATTTTGTTTTCGTCAACATAATTTTATACGGCTCCGTTGGGACTTACTTTTTTCATCTTCGAATCCAACTTGAATCGGGCGTAAATAAAAAAAAATACAAAATCAGACATATTTTAATACCTAGATTTTTTAATTTTTTTTTTTACTAAATTAGTAATCCGCAATATAATTTTCGAATGCGAGCATCCAAACCGCAAATCAATTAAGCTCAGAATAAATATGATTTGAAACCTCAACGGCGTCCGGGGTATTTTTGCGGGCTTCTAATTCGGTTTTGTTTTTGTATGTAGTGGCGCTGGAATTGCGGAGGCCGTAAATAATAAAGTTTGGCTCAGATGGCGCGGCTGTGGACGGGGCTGCTGCTCCACGCTGCTTACATTTTGCTAAGTGGTGAGTTTATACACTTTCTAATTGGTATTTCGAAGATTAAAACGGTCACTTCGTGGCCACTTACAGATTTAAGCATAGAATTTATATACTTGAACAGAAATATTCAGAACTTTATCATCCTATCTATAAGTTTTTTATTACAATAATATTAATCGCTTAAGGCCGTTTTCACATTATCCGATCCGATATCGGGTGTCGGACCGACATCCTACACCCGATAAACGCTTCCGATAGTGTCGGATGTCGGTCCGATAAAACGCATTGTTCCAAATCAATGAAGTATGATGTTGTATCAAAAAATATTTTTAAAAAGTTTTATATTTAATCATTATAAGCACTATATTTCAAATATTTTATTGTAAAATTAAAATAACGAGCATAAAACTACTCAAGTGTGTGCAGGTAAAATAAATAATTTTACATTTAACTATATCTACTAAAACATGAAAAAATTAGTATCCGCAATTCGGACCGATGAATTACAATCTTTTTTTTTCAACAGAAATTCATCATTAACAGCTGTTTAATAGACGCCATTTTTGTCACGCACACTACTACAAACGTATACCTACATTATATACGCAAACATACAAATATTATCGGCCGACAGCTGGCGGGGGGTCCGGCATGCCAAAAATGTCGGAAGCGTCCTGCCGATATCGGCAGTTCGATGGTGCTTCGGACAAAAACTGTTGTAGGAAAGTGCCATCTGCATTAAATCCGCAATTTTTGCGTTTTATATCGTTTTTTAGTAATAATGATCTATCAAATACATAAATAAAAACCTGGGAGCGCATAAATCTTACATTTTACATCCTTCCTACATCCGATATCGGATCGGATAATGTGAAAACGGCCTAAGGCGTATCATTTTAAATCATTCTTTTTAACGAATATATGTACTTATATTTCTTTTCGGCCTTAATTCGAAACAAGCGATTTAAGCACTTTTGTCCAGTTGATGAGTTCGAGATTTTTTTTAACATCATAAGCACTTGGCATCTTTTATTTCAAAGCAATCACCAAAAGCTAAAATGGTTTAAAGATATTGCTTAAAATTGAGTTTAATACAGTCAACTACAAAGAGATGTATCCATTTTTTCACCTTATTGCATTGTAGGTAATAAGGTAAAAAAGTGTATACATCTCTTTGTAGTCGACTGTACATATGCAGCTTGATGCGTATAGTACCTATGCATATAATGATTATAAAGTTAGTTTAATTAATAAACAACTACTACGTACATTTGGCTAATCCAAGGTCGATGGTTTTTATTTTTCATCCTAATGATTTTTAGGCCGTAAAGAAAACCGTAGATGAAAATATTATGGAACGTTCCATATGACATACAAATAATCGTGATATCAAAATTTGACGACTAACTTCGAAGATAACAGCTACTTTTTAATAAAATTGTCATTAATGAACTTTAAATCGACATTTTCATAAACATAAATAAAAGGTGACTTTTTTAATTCGTCAGCAGTGACACGTACAAGATCCTATGCTATACTACGCGAATTTTATCTTTAAGAGCCCTCCCTAACTTTTTGATTAATTACGATTCTTCGTCGCAGGACTCAGAAACTTCACAGTCTGCGACTTTAAATGTCAATTTTAATAAAAAATATTTTTGATGCCAGTCAATCCCATTTTTGCCGCAACGTCAAAAGTTTCTCAGAGACTAACTTAGATGGAATACTTGTAATTGTAATATATAAAATACGTAAAACGTATTTTATATATTTTTCATTTGGGTGAATCAACTTTTTCTTGCTTTTTGCAAGAATTACCCTTACTTATTATTAGGTCTACTTTTGTGATTTTTAACCTTACCATCGTGAATAAAGATCCTTATTTCACGTATACCAATTACGGAAAAATTTAAAAACGATTCATTTTTAATTAAAACAATATGTGACCCAGTGGAAGAGACACTTTTTTCATACAAAAGTGAGGGACAGCTATGTCCACTGGGTCACTGCTCGAAACAAAGTTATAAAATAGGAAATCCTATAATTACATGTTGTATTGCGTAGCTATTATATTTGTCTTTAATATAATAATTATACATTAATTAGACTAAATCCCAATTAAATTTTCTGACCACATGTAGTCGAAGTATGCGAAATTTTCCTGGCAAAGAAAAGTTTATTCACCCATTTATCATATGTTGTGTGCTATAAAGAACTTCTATTACAGCGACACACTTGTCCCTAACTCCCTTAACCCCCGTCTTTAAGACTCATTGAATTTAAACTTAGTCCGTTTCCACATTATCCGCTCCGATATCGGATGTCGGAAGGATTTCAATGGAAAATCCAAGATGGCACCTGTAATGTATGGGATATCGGTCCGACATCCGATATCGGATCGGATAATGTGAAAACGCACTTAGACTAACTAAGTCTGTTTAAAAATCGAAATAAGATGACATATATTAAAGAAAAAATGACGGACACCACCAGTGGCGAAGGCCGGATTCGAACCGATGATCATGATGGGGACTAGGGGTTCATGGCGTTAGCCCGGATTGCTAAAGACGCCGGTTCGAATCCGGCCTTCGCCACTGGTGGTGTCCGTCATTTTTTTTAAATATATGTCATCTTATTTCGATTTTTAATTTATGTATAGTAGTGTGAAGTGTGACTACTTAAAAACACAAATGAAAATATTTATTAGAATAATTGGATTTGTTCCCATAGTTGCGTAAGTCTGTTTAGTCAAAATAATTGTAATATACGTTTGCGGACTGCCCTTTCTCTTTCTTCTATAATGTTAAACGATTATGGAAACTTTAGCTGTTCACGATATGTCATCCATTCATAATGCTAACAGCGTCTGACGACTCTGACGTAAATCAAATGTTTAATAAATGTGCACTGAAGCCACAGTACTTCCTTTAGAAAAGCCCACACGCCACGTGCGAGAATATCACCTATTTACTACTGATACAATTCATATAACAAAGCAAGGCGGCATTACAAAATCATGTCGACCTTCACCGCACGTGTCCCGCCTCCCAGCGAAAGTGTCCGCTCTGTTAAAAACTTGTGAATTTTAAATTAAGTTTGGAGCTGTATTCGCAGCCTGTCAATGTCAAGTTATAATGATATGAATAACTAGAACGGCATTGAAGTTTACAATTTTCTTCGATTTACATTGTGACAGTTACTTTTATGCAAATTATAGTGTTTGACATACAGTAGGTTCTGGATCGATTGAGCACTTGCATATTTAACACCGAGTAAATTATTACAATAATAATTTAGTAAAAGTACTTAAAATTGTTCATAGTGACTTTAGCCGTACAAAAAGTTTTTGGTGGTAAAACTTTAAAACATTCAATAAGTCTGAAATGAAAAAAATCCTAAAAAATGGATTTGTATTTTTGAACAATCAAGTTATCCTTTACCAGTTGGTGTGGTGAAAAAATGTAGACCCGGGTAACGTATTCTAACAATCATAATTTTGATAATCATCTACATATTATTATTGAGTTTTTATCAAATATTGTCTTAGTGCGATGTGGCTGACTGTGTTATTTTAAAGTTTTAAACTACATTACACCTTCAAAGCTTTATTATAACCTTTAAACATGTTAGGTTCAACGGATCTATTTTCAGGCGACCTTTAGTGGTCCGTCCGGCTCATTACCATGCTGTTTTATTTAGTAAGTATAACAAATAATAGTTATTTGTTTTACAAGGGGGCAAAGTAGTTGTTTAACCGCACGTGCCAATATTGATACCTGAGCAAGAGAAAGATTCCAATATTGATTCCGCTTCAAAAAGTGGAATCTTGAGCGTTGCGAGGGTATCAAGGCGCGAAGGTTAAACAAACTTTGCCACCGAGTGAAACACAAAATTTTTCACCACAACAACACGAACAAAATACTGACTATAAAACATCAAAATAAATCAAATCCGTCAATTTATTCAATATTTATGATTCAAAATCATCATTTATAGATTAGTATGAAATTACTTTGCCCCCTTGTGGATAAAATGCCATTTTGCTATCTGTTTTCGAATAGCAAAGTAAGCCTTTAACAGTTGGTGTGGTGAAAAAGTATATTTATGTAGGTATACTTACCTAACTTCTTAATCATCCTAATCTTATCTTTACGTAACTAAGTGTAAACTTACTATTAAATAAGTATTAAAATAATTGCAGACGAACTCATCATCCAATAAGTAGTTACAATTATAACTACATATAACATAATATACGCTACATGCTCATTTCCTCTTGCTACCGGCTACGCTCGTAGCGCGTAGCACGCACTGGCACTTAGGGCGGGTTGCATCAAACCCTCTGTCACCGTTAAAGCGTTCGTTAAATTTTATTGTATGGGAAGTTCCATACCCATAGACGTCTGCTGCGTGACGATGATGTGTCTGTCAAATTTGGTTGATGCAACTGGCCCTTAATGTACTAAAATGAGAAATTAGTTTGTACGGGAAGGTGAAAGTTTACTACGGATTCAAGCGACGGAAATAGAATAAAGTAAATTATGATTTAAGCCCAAGCTCTTCCCGTATCTGTTATTCATAACACAGCACGGTAGGTGTTCGAGAATGTATGGTAATGTTTTTTTCCACACGCGAAAGTGCCAGCAGGCGGAAGTTCTATGTAAATTATAAACCTGCTTAAAGCGTCACAAGTAGGCAAGACAGGTTGCCATTCATAAAACAAAACAAAGTTAACAGAAGAGCGATCCTAGTTGGAAATATTAGATTTATTGTCATTCTGAAGCATTTTTGTAATAGAGACGTCATAGTATTACGTGGAAGGGAAATCTGCTATTAGGGTCCCTTGGTTTTCCTAAAACAAAATTATGTCGTAGCGTAGTTACACGAACACACAACTCACCTTACCACGAGTCTGATACTGACTATAAACTACTAGATACTATCATCTTTGGTACTTTGATACACCTCATTTTTTCTTAATAATAATAAATATTGGGGACACCTTACACAGACCAACTTAGCCCCAAACTAAGCAAAGCTTGTACTATGGGTGCTAAGCGACGATATACATACTTAAATAGATAAATACATACTTATATACATAGAAAACATCCATGACTCAGGAACAAATATCTGTGCTCATCACACAAATAAATGCCCTTACCGGGATTCGAACCCGGGACCGCGGCTTAGCAGGCAGGGTCACTACCGACTGAGCCAGATCGGTCGTCAAATTCGCACACACATTCGCACTTGTCTTCCAGTACAAGCGAAACCGAGAAATATAGATAAGCTACTACATACTACTTAACATATAGGTTAGATACGCAAGGCGTAGTAAGACGATCAATTGCAATTCAACGTTGTTTTCTATAGCTTTTCTCTCTCTGATCTAATAATCAGTTTTCCATGGTTGAAATGAACTTTTTAGTATTTTTAATGATTATTTATATTTTTAGGGTTCCGTACTAAAAAGGTACAACAGGAACCCTTATGGTGCGACTCTGTCCGTCTGTCACATTCCTAAATATCTCGAGAACTACTAATGCTATCAACTTGAAATTTGGAATAGTTGTGAACATTGTGAACCTCTACAAATAGAAGGTATAATTTTTTTAAATTTATTAATTTTAATTGTAGAAAATGGCCAAAATGAAAGGGGGGCAAACTGTAAATTTCAAGTTACTAGGTCAAGTGGGGTATCGTTAGAAAGATCTTAAATTGAACGTAAATAAACTATTTTTTAAAAATTTTTTGTTGTGGAACAAAAAAGAATTTTGAAGGAAAATGTAAAAAAAAATACCGTTCCCCCCCCCCCCTTATCTCCGATGTTTACCAACGAAAAATTATGAAAATTTTAGGAAACATTGGTTTTATGCTAAATATTACAGGAAAAATATAATCGTGTTTGTATCTTGAAAACTTTTTTTTTAATTCACAAAAAACTTTTCACATTTTTACTTTTAATTTACCCACCTTTGCGGATGTATATAGTACTTCAAATTAATACGAGATGTTACGTAAATCATTTTCTTTCCAATAAAGTAAAAATTGTTTAAATCGGATAACATTATAAAGAATAATCCCTGAAAAACCAACATACTATGGTCGCGCAAATTAGTTAGCGAATTCACCGAGAGATGGCGCTATACACAATAATGCTCATTAGTACCTATACTTTTGTCTTCTAGTCAAGTCGTTAGAGTTATGTGAAAACATGAGATTATTTTAACTGGGGAGTTTGAAAGTTTGTACGGAACCCGCGGTGGGCGAGTCCAACTCGCACTTGACCGGTTTTTTTATAATACTTATACGTACCTACTACTTACAATACGTACTAATGTCATTCAATTAATGATGCTATCAAGGGTACATATTGGGTCAAAGGCATAATTAACGAATATGGGCTTTAGAACGCAATCAAAAGTTGTACATGTATGACTAATCGCTTGGAAGTGGTTTCGAATGTTTAATTTATGTATTAAAGTAAAATATAACTTTTGTATAAGTACCCATTCGTTTAGGAATTAATGTAATGGCGTACCGAAGGTAAAATGACAGCTAGCTTTGTATATATGCTAGATAAATACATAAACGAAATTAAATTGATAACATCATGTTCGGATCACTTCGATAAAAGTAACGTGAAAAATTATTGGTTAATGATTCCAGTAATTCCAGTCAGCGCGCGATCGACAATTATCATTTGAATGTTGATCGTAAATAGAAATTTCATTATGGTTTTACCGAATTTGGGCATTTTTTAGGGTTCCGTAGTCAACTAGGAACCCTTATAGTTTCGCCATGTCTGTCTGTCCGTCCGTCCGTCCGTCCGTCCGTCCGTCCGTCCGTCCGTCCGTCCGTCCGCGGATAATCTCAGTAACCATAAGCACTAGAAAGCTGAAATTTGGTACCAATATGTATATCAATCACGCCAACAAAGTGCAAAAATAAAAAATGGAAAAAATGTTTCATTAGGGTACCCCCCCTACATGTAAAGTGGGGGCTGATATTTTTTTTCATTCCAACCCCAACGTGTGATATATTGTTGGATAGGTATTTAAAAATGAATAAGGGTTTACTAAGATCGATTTTTGATAATATTTATATATTCGGAAATAATCGCTCCTAAAGGAAAAAAAAGTGCGTCTCCCCCCCTCTAACTTTTGAACCATATGTTTAAAAAATATGAAAAAAAATCACAAAAGTAGAACTTTATAAAGACTTTCTAGGAAAATTGTTTTGAACTTGATAGGTTCAGTAGTTTTTGAGAAAAATACGAAAAACTACGGAACCCTACACTGAGCGTGGCCCGACACGCTCTTGGCCGGTTTTTTAAATCTATACTTAAATGTATTCATATATGTACTCACATTGTCTCACTCGCACTCCGGAGCGACGTGCGGGTGGCCGCGTGCACACGAAGCTATCAACGCTGCGGCCGGCTGCAGCTGAATAAGTGATGGCGTGTTGACCGCTGCTCATTGCTGAATAACTAACGAACGTCCTCGGACGCCAGGGGACCAAAATATTCCTAAAAATATGCAACTTCACAATGTTTGTAGGTAGTATTTACATCTACAATGTCTAGTTAAATATGGACATTGTGCTAGTTATCGTCCAGATACGAAGTCTTAGTAGGTAAATAATGTATTAGGTATGTTTGTAATAGCAATGGCGTACATATTGGTTAAACAATAAGGATTGCTATAAGTGCGGCAAAGAATAAATTCGAAATGACATCAAATGGACGGAAACTAACCCTGGACGGATACTAGCACCACACTAACCCAACTGATTAACTGGAGTATGATTTTACTACAACTAAAATGTAATTATGTGCCTTTATCTTTATGTAGGTCTAATAAGGCCTAAGTAGTTACCCTTCGGGTTGGAAGGTCAGATGGCAGTCGCTTTCGTAAAACTAGTGCCTACGCCAAATCTTGGGATTAATTGTCAAAGCGGAACCCAGGCTCCATGAGCCGTGGCCCGTGGTTAATGGCAGGATAACGCAAGGAGTATGATGATCTAACTATAGGCATGCATATAGGTACATTAGGTACTAGTACTACGCTTATATTTTCTATAAAATGAGAATAAAACTTAGGCACTCACTCAGTATGCTTTATTCTTCGTAGGTAGGGAAATAAGCAGTCCCGAAAAATGACAGTCGTAAATAAAACGTAGCTTCCTCTATCTGTAACAAATACAGAAACATAAATGTTGCTCCCAAGTCCCAAGCTACTATGTCACATGCACTTCGTGTAAAGAAAATATTTTTATGCGCAAATTAAAAGCAACGAGCTTCATCTTTCTCTTTAGTAGGTAGGTAATATCAACTAAGTGCTTTGAGTTTTTATTCGCCATTATGTTTCAGTGCTGCTGAACAAAGGCAATTTCTTTTATAAAAAGTCAGCAAGATAGAACTGTAGTTCCTGTGTGGAGTGATTCATTGTAAAATGCGTGGCTGGCGGAAGCTGGCGTGTAACACATAAACTACGTTCCGGCTGCTAACCGAATAAAATAGAACTTAAATAAAGATTATTTTAAGAATAAAGTAGGTCTTCAATAAACTTAAACGAAAGAAAATAAAGGAGCCCAATTCTAGTTTAACGTTTTAGATACAGCTGTTCAATGTTTTGACAATACCGTTACGATCGTCATGATGATTGATTAATTGCATCTCACAAACAACTTTCAATTAATTTCGCATGCAATGAACAGCATAAGCTGATATATTTCAGCTAAATCCTAAAACCAAACTAAATCGAAATTTCGCTATCATCTGCTTCTCTAACACTCGAATACGCAAGAGCGGCATTTTCACTTATCGCGGTAAGCTTCAGGCTACAGATAACATGAGCTACTTACTACTACTGCTACTACAAAAGTAAGCTTAAGTGCGTTTTCACATTATCCGATCCGATATCGGATGTCGGACCGATATCCCATACATTACAGGCGCCATCTTGGATTTTTTCTATCGAAATCCTTCCGACATCCGATATCGGATCGGATAATGTGAAGACGGTCTAATACGGGTAAGTGCGTCATAACATTTCCCGTGTCTGGACTAAATGGGAATTAGCCGGTTTAAACAATTATCAGTGTTTATTGAGAGTTCAATACGTTTACCGCTAATCGTGAGTATGAACAAAAGTATGAACTTGCAAAAACCACCAGTGACAATGAGTAAAAAGGCAAAATGTGAAGGCCAGAGACACTTGCTCTTATGACCAGAGATCGGACGGATTTGCGACATTCTTAGTGACTTACGTCATTTTAATGACTTTTAGCACACCTCGGACACTGGCGATCAAATATATGAAAGAGGCGCGTTCCTAGCACACATTCTAAGCTCGTGTAGGTGAACGCGCACCGTGCTTGCATGAGTGAGATATGATAGGTCGACTGATCGCGATTTTGACAGGCGGTAACTGTGAGGTAACCGAGCGGGGGTGGGCGGCACTTTCAGCGGGGAGTGGGAGTGGCCATACTGTACGATAGTACTCTTTATTATATATACTGTGCTTTTAGTATAAGATGACGCACAAAAATCCGATCTCTGTTTATGACACACTTATCCATATTGACTTTATTATATACTTTTAAAGTCTGTAAGTACAGTAAGTAGGTATCAAATTCTCGGTAAGGAGGACTTACATAGATAACAAGAGAACGTACGACACTAAGGATATACATAATCAGCGCATTTGACCATAAGCTTTCTTATTTTGTATCGAAATTCGCTACGTGTGGTTACTTATTTACGTTTGGCGGCTTTAGAATTCAACAACAACAATCAACATTATGCCCTAGTAACTCCAAGGCCTTCCTCGCTTATGTTGGCACGAGCCAGCTAGGCTCTCGTCACAGTATAAGGAATATTCAGTAGTTAATCTCCGGCAGGTAGATGCGGGCGGTCTCTACTGCGCAAGGTCACGCAGGGTTGAACAAAATTACTATAAAGTTAATCAATCAACTTCGTATAAAGTAAGTTGTTGTTATCTAATAGGTAGTATTAGGTAACTGTAAGTATTAGTATAACAATACCACACCAGTCAATATTGAATACACAAAAAAATATTATTCATATATTAGTCTCATAAGCGCAATACTAGATTGTGTAACGAGGGAGCAAAATGAGATATTCACGGGGACGGCTTTTCACATCACGTATGTAGTAATTTATATGTTATACTTAGATATTATTTAAAACAAAAACGCACTTTCTACTACGTACCATTCAAGTAGGTTCGTGTTTTTTTCTTAAATACTGACGAAATAGTATTTACATAAAATGTCTGAATAGATGGTTCTACAATATTTAAGTAGGTACCAAACTTCCGAGATAAGATAGATCGCATCATCTACCTAAATAAAAAACAAGTATATGGTTGCAAAGTAATTAATGTCGTTACAGGTAAATCCTTATTGATTTTAATGCATCACTATATCTCACTTTTACCTAACGCTGCAAAAATTTAAGTATAAAAACAACTTACTTTTCTGGAAGTCTAGGAATTGTGAAGAATGTTATATCCGGATTTTTAGAACTGTTCTCCATACATCCATAAACACTACAGTAACGAAATGACCTCGGCACTGACGTCATTTTCACACACACATCAAAACAGCGCGCAAACGCGGCCCCGACTGTCCAGCCCAATAATTACCAGTTTCGCATGTTTTCGCTGCATGCGAGGGTACTTTTTCGACACACCGCGCGGCGTGAAGTTTGTAAGAAGAGTTATTACTGGTTTATACTGTGCTCTCGTCTTTTTGTTCCGCCGCCGATTGATTTGACTTGCAAACAACAACGAGCATTTTTTTCTTCATTTTTCCCTCTCAAATGATGCTTCAAGCTTTCTAGTGAACGACAGGTGAGAATTTTATTACAACCTTACATTTACCTTCAGTCTACGGGGATGAAACTTAGCACGATTACCTACTTGTACTTGGCCTCAACTCTATCCATAATTAAATTAAGCTAGGCATTGTTTCTACGTTCTATGAATTTTATTTTCCCTTGTATGTTTTATTCCCCTTGTATGTATAACCAATTACTTAGGTATGGGTACACATATGTAAGTGTATATTCTCATGTTACCAAGAGTGGCACTGAAACTTGTGTAGTGTCATCTGCTCTGCCTACCCCTTTATGGGATAATCAGGCGCCGCGTGATTGTATGTATGTAGGTATTAAATGCTCAATTAAGTTTTTAAGTATTAATCAGCAGTTATCAAAAAGTTTGTAACATAGCCACGTCAGCAAATTTTAATTGATCCTATTTTGTTACCATCATTTAGTTATATAAGTTAACTTTAGTAAGATATTATATATACAGGATAATTGTTATAATTAAGAAACTATAGTAACTAGAGAACCTTAATGACGAAATAAAACTTACTAAAATCTCAATTCATCAAAAAATCTTGGTAACAAAATAGGAATAAAAAAAAAAACAAATTTAACTTTTTCCTTAATTTTTGTACAAACTTTTTGGGAACTGCTGTAATCAATAATAAGGTAAATTTTAATTAATTTAGGTTGTTTAGATTCATCAGATTTTTTTTATATTAATTTTAATTTTTAACTTTTATTGTATGATTAACAGTCTAAAAAGATTGCATTGTTTTTTCCTACTAGGTAGGTTCACTCATTCATTAAATTAATACATTCATAAAACTTTACTCAAAGGCAAAACTTTTTAAAGCGCCCGGCCTTAATTTTTCCTTGTTTATTTTTTTCGGAAGCAGCGGCACTGATAAAATGGACTATGAGGAAAAACACCACTAAAATCGTCATGAAATAAATCTTCATTAAATAATGAAAATAAAGTCGCTTAACTTCTTAGTCGGAAAAGTCAAGTAACTACCAGAGAAATGTATTAAAAAAACCTTGTTTAAGGTTAGTTAGCCGCGCGGCATCGTCCTCAGGCCAGTCGTTTATTTCGTGTCTTAACAAATATTCCTAAGAGGTTAGAGAAGCTATTCGAATTTGAAAAAGCCACACAATACACCTCATACAAATGTAGTGGGAATAGTTATTTGTTATACAAGGGGGCAAAGTTGTATTTTAACGCCGAGTGTGGAATTGAGAAACGAGCAAGTGAAAGGATTCTATAGTTGAACCACGAGCGAAGCGAGTGGTTCGAGAATAGAATCCTGAACTTGCGAGTTTTTTAACACACGAGAAGTAAAATAAATTTGCACCCGAGTGTAACACAAAACTTTTCCCCTCACTATAGCGAGGAAACTACAACGCAAAAATGCGTTTGTCACTGCTTCCAGTAGTTCCACAGGTGGTAAATCATCTTTATTACTAGATTCACTTACTTTTATCAATTTTAAAGCAGTTAATTTGACTTTATTCAAGGTCAAATTACTTTACCCACTAGTGGATAAAATGCGTTTTTACCCGCTGGTATTAAATGACAAAACACGTGTTTCCGAGCTAGTGAGGGGAAAAAGATTTTCCTTCGTAGGTATTTTTACGGAAACGTACGAACGTGTTATGCTATTTCAGTCAGTCTCAGTAGGTACAAGACGTGCTGACACCGTCTGAACTAACATCACACTAACATGACAAATACGAACGTTTCCGGAAAAATACGAAGGAAAAGTTCTTCGCACTACATATGTAGGTGCCTGATCTTCATTGAAAAACCCTAAAGTTTGACCGATTGTTGTTACCTTCAGAGGCATCACCGGAGACCCGTTGCTACTGGTGCGGGCCGCTGGCGGAGCAGGTGCACCGCAGCCGCCGCTCGGCGCCCTGCGGCGCCTCCGACCACGTCACCGTGTGCGAGCTCGGCTACAACTACTGTGCCATCGTCGCTACTTCGCCACGTTAGTATCTCACTTACCTACTTCAAAAATACCTGGAGAAAAGCGAAAATTATCGTGACGCAGGCCCGTTTTGTAGACAGGGCTGGATCTAGGGTTTGATCTGGGCTGGGCTAGAGCGGATAGAACGACCGCTCCAGGCTCCAAGTGGTAGGTGAGGCGCCAAAAAGCAAAATGTAAAAAAATAATCTTTTGACTTTATTCTAGGTCAAATTACTTTACCCACTAGTGGATAAAATGCGATTTTACCCGCTGGTATTAAAGGACAAAACACGTGTTTCCGAGCTAGTGAGGGGAAAATAACTATTAAACAGTGGCTGCAAAATTATATCTCGCTCTACCCTGAATGCTCGGGCCGGCACTGCTTGTAGACTTCATATAGCCGAGCTTTGGGAAGAATTACTTTGAAGTTGACGAGAAACAAAAAGATTAGGTAGTAAAGGAAGAACATTCAGTCATAAGAACTCTAGCCTCTCTTGATGATAAATCGTAGTTAGGCCAAAGAGTCTTTGGTGGTGGTTTATTATACATTAAACTGCATGTAAAAACATTCAAATAAGGTTACGTCGAATCGAACTGACTACTGCGTCACAAAACTTGTAACTATTTTCGGGTGTGCTAAGTAGGATTACTAAATCCATTGGCGATTATTCATTCATACTCGTATGACAGCTTAAGTCGCAGTTGTTGAATAAATAATACAGCAAACTACCTACTTCTTTCTCCTCCAATGCTCATAACTAATTCACAAATCGGTACAAAACCAACAACCTAAACGAGGGCTTTCTATAACAGGAGAACTAAATTGTAGACATGTAGGAAGATACCATAATATAGGTTTTACCTCTTCCATGGCAACAGTGGGAAGTAAGAAAAGGCTACTGAACTGAACTACATATTATAGGTAGGATATGGTTAATGTGAAAAAACTACCTACCCACCCAACCCAATAGATGTAACTACACCCATACCTTACTACCTACTTTTTCGGTTTACTGTAATGAGGAGGCACACTCAAAGATTATAACAGATGGCGCCACCCTATTAGTCCATTGACAGACAAAGAATTTCATACGTGAGAGCGAGATTTTTTTCTCTCTCACACACATATGAATGACAGTGACATGCCTAGACGCTTGCACAGGCGCCGCCCGGCGGGATAAAATGTCAGTGTGCCTCCTCATTAATATAAGTAGTAAGCACTAATATTCAAAGAGTTTTTTTGAAACTCTGTAACTAAGTAAATACTTACTCTGCATTTTGTAAGTGGTACAGTACGATTAAATCAGTTAACAATTCGGCTTTTACCCTTCGGCTTCGGCTCTTATCGGGATCGCATAAGTGCGAGCAAGAAACCCCGAATTGTTAACTGATGTTAATCGTACTGTATATGCCTATTAATAAAGTGTCGCATTACATTTCAGCTCGAGTAGAGTCGCGATACTGCGTCAAGGTATACCAGGATGAGTGCTACCCGGTGTACTGCAACTCGACCAAAACGTGGAAGATGACCTGCCCGTGCCGCGGCGACCTCTGCAACGGACCCAACGCCGAGAGAGAGAACGAGGCCTTCGCTCTTCTCCCCAAACTAGTAGCCAAGACACACAATGCTCGAATCAAAAAAAGGACACCCAATGCGTCACCACATCTGATAAAGCACGAAAGGAAAAACCGAATCATCAGTAACGATGACGCAGAAATTCACAATATGTCTAATCTTAGTTCAAAAGAGATGAATAACACTCAGGATAATAAGCTTATCGTTAATGAAAATGATTCAAACATTGATGGTAATCCGAATAAGCAATCCGGAAATATGCAGTCAGATCAACCAGTCAATATAATAGTCGAACATCATAGCGAAGATAATACTCAAAGTACTGCTGCTAACGTAGACAGTATGCAGACATCTACTACTGTTAATAATCAACTTATCGAAATTGAAATACATGTCAGTGACCCAACAGAAAAACCGAACGCACTGAAAGGAAACGAATGCACAGACTCGCCAACTACGGCGGAATCCAACGAAACAGACAAAAATACTGAACTTGTAAAAGTTGAAGAATCATCTATGGCTACCACAGCTAAAAGTACATTAGAGACTGAGGGTGCTATGAAAACCACAGGAAATATAAATGCTGTTGAAAACGAAACGATCAAATCAACAGATACTGTTCAACAGACTGTAATGGAAACAAAACACACTGACAAACCCCATGATGAACCACCAGCAGGCACTACAGAAATTATGCCAAAAGATCAACCTATGAATTCTATTGATCAAATGCAAAATGATGCTCCAATTTTAACCTCGTCGGACACCGTTCATGTAAAGACTACAGAATTAAGTAAAGTGGATCAAATGCCAACTAAGGATACTATGAAAGCAAGTAGCGGCATTCCTACAGCAGAAGCTCTCCAACAAAACGGGAGCCCTCCTGTGTCCACGGCTCCTGTCGTAGTTACAGAAAAACCCACTGACGCTCCAACTACCGAAGGCACAACAGCCCCCACTGTGTTGACCACTAAGGAGCCAGTAACATTACAGACAACTACACCAGCGCCTCGTCGTAAAAACAGCTCAGTACGGATAACATTCAGTCACACACTAATAGCTCTAATTTATTTAGTATATTTGTCAATGTAAGATTATTTTTAAACTCGCATAATTCACACTTATCCGTATCATACTAAGTAAACCAATGCATTATTGATCTCTATTCTAACAAATGGTACTTTATTGTGGATTTTAACACATTAGTGTTCATCATTGTGATATTAGTATAGTTTACATTACAGTCAAGTTATAGCTATAAACTAATTGGCAATGCTATTTCAATAATGCTGAAATAAAATGCACTTTACTTACATTAGTATTTTTATTCAAACTTAATCAAACGTGAAGTCATAATTGGGAGGTATGCGTTCTCTGCTTGACTTAGGTTCCAAGCTCTTGGATCCCTGAGCATAGGCTTCTCGGATATCCGATTCGAATGGTTTGTGATTCTTGGCTTTTTTAGGCACAGGCCCATAGTAATCATACGTTGGAGGCGGAGCTATCTGCGCATGACTAGAATCATGACTTCGTTTCTCCGTGTCATTCTGCCGTTCTTCAACTTCATCGTCACTTATTTCATTTTGTATAGGAGTTGGTTCACTGGTTTTTACAAAGTTTTTATACTTCACGTTATGTTTAGGTATAGATTTTTTGCTCGTAAAATATAAACCTTTTTGTTCAGGTTCGAAATCGCTAATAACAGGAGGTGGTGAATCATTTCTTACGGGTCTCACATCTGACCACGTGGGTGGCGGAGGAGTTTTAACTTTGGGCCTTTCACCTGACCGTGAATTTCTGGAAGGTGGGGACCCGTCAGAAGATACCATGTTACCTTTATCATCGAAGAAATAATTTGACCTGTCTCGACTAGAGCCTTGTACCGGAGCGAACTCGTCTATCCTTTTCGCTCTCTGTTGCTCAACATACTCTTCTTGCGTCATTTCTCTGAATTTCTTTAGTTTTCCTTCGACACCGTCTTTACCGATGTCCCATTCTCGAACGTACGCCTCTCGCAACTTTTGTCTCTCTCGCTCTTGTTCTTCTTTAAGCTTCTTCTCTTTTTCCTTGGCGGCGGCTTCGGCTTCATCCTTTTGTTGCGTCAGAAATTCTAAGAGATGTGTCGTGAAGTCTTTTTCGTCTTCTGTAAGTAAATAAAAAGACTAATAAAGTCACTTATAAGTAATTAAATTACAGAGGAAGCGTCGAATGCCACAGTGGGTAAGTGAGCACATCGCTTCAGCTTCTATGTCCGAATATGCAAGATGCATCTAAAATCGAATTCACTATCGCCACCTCTACAAATAACTACCTCAGACACCTACATCAGACTGCAAAAATATATAAACATATATCGCCTTGACAATAGAGGCGTGTTCAGATAATTGTGACCACCTTGACCGGTCCGATATATCTGATACAGTCGCCGTACAGCTACACATATCGCGATAGAATTACTTCGTCTTCCGCCTACGCCCACACACACTGAAACACTGAAATGCCGCAGAGCAGAGCACTCAAATGCGCTCGATGTGCGCAAATTACCGACAGCGAGTAGAATGGTCTGAGGTTTCGGGAAAAGTGTCGAAGTATTCGCGAATATTTGGCTACGCACATCGCTATTAGCAGGGGGAAATTAGCTAAAATTACGGCATAATTAATGGAAGGTTTTTTTAAATTGAAATATGTACGTTATAGACCGAAGTTATTTTTCATCAACCCTCCCCACTCCTCCCTCCTCTGCGTCACCCCTCTACCCTCCCTTAAAGTGCCGAAAATGCGGTTTTTCTCGATTTCTGACAAAACTGTTGAAGATACAGAAAAAGCGCGTAGGAACGAAGTAATCCTTAATAAATTTACTACAAATCATTCATTAACACTTTGGTTCTAGCACTTATAGTTTACGCGTGATCCGTCACGAAAGTTGGTCCTTTGCTGCAATCTTCTTTAGTGAATGTTAAGTTTTCGCCCAAAATGCATACGAAATCGTCGAAATTTGTTTGATATAACTAAAATATTGTAACTCATGACTAAAATAAAATTAAGGGGGAAAAATCACTACCATGGGTGGAATTTCCAATATGTCTTGGAATTCCAGTAACTATTTAAGACGTAATATTTTCACGGTAGTAGTCGCTAGGAGTACCATTGATCTATATAGTGTATCTATGACTGGGGATGAGCTTTTGGTAGCTGTTGGTAGAGCCCTGGAGTATCAATCCAGTAGCCGTGAGTTCAAGTCCCACCCATGGTAGTGATTTTTCCCCCTGAAATTCATTTTCAGTTTATAATATTTTAGTAATATCAAACAGATTTCGTAAGCAATTTGGGAGAAAACTTAACATTCACTAAAGAAAATTGCAGAAAAGGACCAACTTTCGTGATGGATCACGCGAAACCTATAAGTGCTAGAACCAAAGTGTCAATGAACGATTTGTAGTAAATTTATCAAGGATTACTTTTTTCCTACACGCTTTTTCTGTATCTACAACGGTTTTGTCAGAAATCGCGAAAAACCGCATTTTCGGCTATTTAAGGGGGGGAAGAGGGGTGACGCAGAGGGGGGAGGGATGGGGAGGGTTGATGAAAAATAACTTCGGCCTGTAATGTACATATGCCAATCAAAAAAAATCTTCCATTAATTATGCCAACATTTTCATACATAACTTTCCAGAAGCAACGGACTATATAATGCGAATATTCGCGCGATACGAACCTTTGATGGGTTCCTCGGGCGGCAGGCCGGCGCGGGCGCGCTGGCGGGCGCGCGCGGCGGCGACGCGTGCGGCGAGCAGCCGGTCGCGGCGCGCGCGGCGGCGCTCGGCCTCCTGCTGCGCCGCCAGCGTCTCCGCGCGCGAGCGCGCCAGCTCCTCCATCTGCTTGCGCCGCTCCGCCTCGTCCGTGCTGAACGAGAAGTAGCCCACGCCGTGGATGCGGGCCTCTGTAACACATTTATTAGATAACATCACCTCAGAAGACATTATTTCGGGTCAAAGTTGTATCTCTAGAACTTTATCGTAGTGGTGAGATTGTGGTCAAATGGTTTACCTGTTCCCCATAAAAAAATAAAAAAAAAAAAATGACAACATCCAAAGAATACGAACCATCAAACAGCAAATCTTGGTAATGTATGTCCTTGTCTTTAGCGAGTAGTTCTCGTTCTTTTTGGTCCCATTTTTCACGCAACGACTGCAAATAGTCATTTGTTTTTTGCATCAACAGAGATTTCTCAACTTGAGGAGCCTCCTGCAAAAAAGAATATACTAGGTTAGTTCTCATTAAATCCTTATTTGCCTTTAAGGCATTAGGTATGGGTAGAATATATTTCATCTGCCTCAGGCTTCATTCATATTTTACTGTTTCAAGTAAGCACTTACATTCTGTGAAGCTCCATCCTTTGTGCCCTCCTGCTCCCTGGCCATGGCGCGCATGAGTTCCTGGTCACGCTTGACGAACAGCTCGAGGTCCGACTTGAGGCACTTGCGGGTTCGGCCCAGGCAGTCCGTGAACTCTGTCCTGTGAACATAGATATGCAATTATGCATGCAGTATTCATTTGTGTCATTCATTTTTTTTTTGTTTTCTTTTCCAATTTCAGCTTTTATTTTTAATTTCACTTTTCAGTACTAGTAAATAGTGTGGATTGGTCATTTGTTTCTTATACATATTATGGTGTCGTAGGCAATTCGTCCTCTATCCTCAAACCACCTAGACACATGGTGCGAGTCGGCAGCATGCGCATGTGGCATACCAAAGCAGACAATCCGCCATATGGTGCTGGCTGGAATGCCCTAACACCAAATTCAATGGCAGCTTTGAAGAGCTCAAAAGCTTAAATGGGAAAGCGTGGATTATTTTAAGACTTCTAGGTTTAATTTTTAATTGTATAATGCAGTGACATGTAAATATAATGCCATACGATAAATAATAATACCTAGACACATATGAAAAGGTTTTCAATTTAAATCAAATTTACATCGTTTTTCTGCATAAACAAAGTTACATTTGTCTTAGCAGCAGGGTTAGCACATGATTGCCTCGAGAGTATGTCGCCGCGAGATAGACTACCCGTCCTTATGTCTTTAATACAGTCAGAAGAAGACGTGTGATCTATCTCGCGGCGACATACTCTCGCGGCCATCATGTGCTAGGCCTACAGGTCTTGATTGGTTGCCTAGAGATTAAAGTTATAAAACTGACTATAGAGTAAATAGGCTTACTCCAAAAGCTTTCCGAGTAAAGATAGTAACTTACCATTCATTGTCATCATCTTCAACACTCTGATACACATCATTATCTGGTGGCGGACTCTGCTCTTGTTCCGATTCCTGCTGCTTTTTGGACTGGAAGTCCACCAGAAATCTACCACTCAACTCTGAATTGCCAGAACTGTCTGCCAGGTGGTTATACAACTCCGCCTTTTTTTCTAATGCCTGTCTGAAAATATGTAACTTAATTAGTGACAATAAATAAGCCCTTTGCTGTTGTTAATTCTGAAATGTTAAGGGGTTTCTTTTAGTAATCAGTGGTAGAGAGATAAAAAAGTATAAGTTTAATCCATACCAAAAACTATATGTACACAAATTGATAGATATAATTTACCTTAAAATAATTTATTAAAGGTTTATGCTAGTACTAAATGTCTGCCTGTTCAAGTTAATCCCAAAATCACCTCTTTGATTTCCCTACTATTGTTTATGCAATAATAATAAATATATATCATAGTCAGGAACCCTTTCAGCCATCTGCAGCAGTGGATGTTAATGAATAAGCAAACAATTTATATGTCATTTCTCCATCATATTTTCAGGTCACTATTTTTTTTTATTTGTAGTGTTGTATGGGAGTTAAGAGGTAGACTCGAGAAGATGATGGGTTACTATTTCATTATTTGAAAACCAATCCGGCCTAGTTGGTACCTAGCAGTGGCGGGGCGTGAAAATTTTCGATGGTAAAGCCGGAGGGGTTTTTGGCATCTGTTTTGTATGGACTTCTACAGATACTAGAGAATTTTAGGGAACCCGTTGGGAATCGAGTTGTATCGACGCTCCGCCACTGGTACCTAGTAACCCTCATAAAACTGTCCAGGTTATTAAAAATCACCTGTACTTTGACTTCAAAATGAACATATGAGATTACAAAATTAGAGGAATTAACATTTAACATACTTAGCTTTTCTACATGCTTCAAGTTCTTCAGAGTCATTTGCTTTAAGATTGTCCTTAAGGGTCCTTCTCTCCTGGCCTTTATCATTTTTGCTGCTAGTCTTGGCAACTGGAGGTTTATAGTGTTCAACTCTATGCTGAGGCAAATGCTTTCTTTCATGTACCTCTTCTTGTTTCTTTAATAATTCTGCTTTCAAACTCAATAACTAAAACAATAAGGTAATTATAGTATGACTAAGCAATGATAATGGATATTATTACTGCCAATATATTTTGAACTGTTGTATTTAACCCGTGCGAGTTATGCTAACATGAACCATGTTTCAGTGCACGAATATATAAGATTATGTGGATAGAAACTAGCACAATGATTCAAGGTATAATATTACTTCGTAAAGAAGGCACTACAATTGTGGCAGCTACTTGTGACAACCACTTGCCTTGCACAATACGATTTGATAGCAAACAATAAAGTTTGATCAGAATTATATGAACGGAAACGATCCTATCTATTCTTTACTTGAAACTTTTCTTTTATAATTAATACACAAATTCTAATCCACTCACCGATGACTTATTAAAAGATATCTTTTTAGATCCCTTGTCATTCATGATTAACCAACAGATTTTTACATTTAATATAGATATATAATATAGATAATTTTAAGTATTTTCTAGTATTTTGTAACCACGCAAAATCGCAAATAGAAACTATAACTAATCACATATGTGACAATGTGACATTTGTGACAGTGACACTCTAAAGCGCCCTTCACACTCGCGATACGGTCGTGTCATTTGGTGTCGTGGTCACGGAAGTATAACTAAAGCATGGAAGCCATGCTAAAATAAGAGCTCGGTGACATGTATCTTACTCACACCACACTATTACCTTTTAATATGAGCGAATGAGACAATATTCCACAACTTCTTTCGTTTTCTCGAAGGTTGTCCCTAAATGCTGATGTCAAAACGGACCTGGGGTCCATTTATAATACGGCAAAATTAAATATACGTTTGTCATTTCACACTCGGTCTCCATCTTTGACAACTGTACATAGTCGTATTATATTGGTTCGAGTTTTTAGCGCGACTTCAATGGTCGTCTTGACGATATTTATTTAACGATTTCTGATAGATCGTGGAAAAAATAGCTCAGTGTATATTTGTGATAGTTCCAAGTTTCATTTCTGACAATCTGACAGTTCAAACTGACAGTTCAAACTGACACTGACAAGACACTGACAGATCTGAACTGTCAGATTGCATACAAGTTTTTTTTAAGATTATGAATTTTTAAGACTGTCTGTGGGGAGCCTATGGCTTGTGTGATCAAGTGTTGCAAATCACATTCAGGAAGAAAAGAAAACACGCAAGAGGTTATATCATTTCATCGGTAAGTTTCTTGAGTTTTTGATAATATTTATTGATACGACCTGGCAGAAATATAAATGTACATATTAGTAGTTTATACAATTCAAACCTTATTCAATTCTGTATAGATTTTTGCATATTTTTTGGAAGTTTTCTCAAACTCGGAAAGGTTATGTTTTTTAGCATAGTGATGTGATGTGTTTTATCGACCTTGCAATAATAACCTATCAATATTCATACCTTAAAAACGCCATCAATGATTATTGTTCTTTGTTATGATTCTCTTGTTATTTAGCTATTTTACAAATTCAACTTTATATATTTCTTAGATTTCCGAAGAAGAAGACCGGAAACACGAAGTTCAAGGTGCGATGCTCGCGGTTCCTTTACTCCCAAGACTCCACCAAAAAGAAGGCCAAGAAGCTGAAATGAAGCAGGCCCCCAGATGTCTCCCCAGGTGTCTACCTTTGACAATTGTACATAATCGTATTATATTAGATCAAATATCTCGGCGGTCGTCTGGCCGATTTTTAATTTAATTGTGTTTATTTATTCCTGATAGATAGTTGATGATTCTGCTAAATTCTTATTTGTGAGTGTTCAAGTTCCTTGTGTGATTATGGCTTGTGTGATTAAGGACTGTAATTCACGTACATGGAGAAAAGAAAACTCCCAAGAACCTGCTGTGTTTCATTAGTGAATTTCGATCAGTTATTGATACTATTATTTGTAGGATCTAAACAAAGCATAAAATACGATCTTTTCATAGTTTATATAATAACTACTACCATGTTAAATTCTGTTCTGAAGTTTCTCCAAACTGTTTTTAGGTTATGTTTTTGTACTAGTGATGTGTCATTTTTATCGACGTCCCGACATTAACTCTATTGACATTCTTGCATTGAAAAGGACATAAAAATGATTAATGATGATCAGGTATCACAGACTGGGTAAATGGTAATGTAACATTTCTAGTGAATTAAACTTATAGTATTTTTTAGTTTTCCAGAAATTCTCAAACATTATTAAAAATAAACTAAAAATAGGTGAAACTATTTAAATAATAAATTTTGGTACCTACACTGCCGTTTTGTTTTATTTTCTATTTGATAGAGAAAATATTATTGAGGTAAGTATAAGTAGATTCTTGAGTGGTGGACTAGAAATTAATAGAGGGATGCTACACGAATTAAATTACTTAGGTCTTTGCGTAAGGAGAAGAGAAGAATGTATTTATTTGTTTTATACTCGTATCTCCCATCTTCTATTTTTTTACAAACTATTTAGGCCGATATTACACTGTCATAGAAATATAGTCATAGACAACATGCCGTCGTTTTTATTCACGTTACAGAAGAAGGGAGGCATACAGACCTATGATCAGAGATATAGGTATGATAATGTAATATTAGGACTTGGTAAGAGTAGAGAAGTGACCGTTTATGTAGGTAAGTTAATACGTGCAGCTCGGTGCCAAAGTTGGCAACAGGCACACTAGCGCTCCTAGCGGCATGAGTTGATCAAAATAGTTTAGTTTCATACAGCATAAAATTAAAAAAAATTACAAATTCTTATTTTTTTGTTTTATTCCGTCTAAAAATGTTAAAGTAGATCAAGTAATAGCATTTTCTATTTTAATTTACTCAAATAAAAGTCTGAACAACTACTTTGATCAACTCGAACCGCTAGATGGCGCTAGTAAAATTGTTGCCGCTCAATTGTATGGGAAACGTCAGAAGCTGCACGCTGCACGTATTAAGCTAGGATAGTATATAGTATTTGCTTAAGGCCGGTGCGTTCGGCGTACAACATTTATATAGTCTTCTTGAACACTCGCTCGAGTAGGAACTTTGCATTTGTGGCAACCTTCGCTCGCGTCTCAACCAATTGCTAATTTCATGGTCATCTGACAACCATCTCACTGGCCGTGACGACAAAAATTTTTACACAATAGCTACCACCAACAAAGAATCTTTTGTGTATAGAACAAACTGGTAGTAAATTGCTGAAAATATATTTCATTAGAAGTTTTATAAACAATATACGCCCTTAGAAACATTATTAATTTGTGATAAAGTGTGATTGGTGCGTGAAATCGTAATGTCAACTCCTGCCAGAAGACGCCTGATGAGGGATTTTAAACGGTTTGTATAGCTTATCTTTCCACTAATTTAATATTTTTTGACCTACATTAGGTTTTAAATGTCTTGGTAAAGTTGTTTCCGTAAAGTTCTCAAAGAGGTAGTGCTGAATCATCAAATTACATCACTGTCGTTTTCATCGATTTCTATTCCGTTCTACATATTCAATTCGTCTATAATCGAATCTGGTCAAGTTCTTAGTGTCTTTGTTAAGGGCGACCAGTAGTCATTGACTCTAAAAGTAGAGTAGGCAACGTCACACGACTCTATTACGTCGTTTGTTACTACAATATCTAGGTTATCCAAATGGATTCTACTACCCATAAACTCATTAGAAGGAAAAGACTAAGTCTGTGGTTGGCGTCCACAGAAACTAGTATGTAAATTGAAATTTATTTTACAATTCTCTTAAATAATCATCTTGACTAACATTGTCTTCAAATAAATCCTTCCTGTTTCTTATTAGATTATGCACTTCAATGATATATATAATATGTAGTACTTCAAAACTTTAAATTACTAAAATACTGTGAAAGTTGTAATGTATAGGTAGTAATTTTTTTTCATATACTTATTTAATTATTCCATTAAGATAACTTGAATTATAGTATAAAAATTAAGTTTTATATATTTTTGTAAGATAGATAATTTATTTTGTTTTTTTTATTTTTCCAGTCTTCAAGAAGACCCACCTACAGGTGTGTCAGGTGCTCCAACTGATAACAATATAATGATCTGGAATGCTGTGATATTTGGCCCCCATGACACTCCATTTGAAGATGGCACATTCAAACTGACTATTGAATTTACAGAGGAGTATCCCAATAAACCTCCCACAGTTCGGTTTGTGTCCAAAATGTTTCATCCAAATGTTTATGCTGATGGTGGAATTTGTTTAGACATCTTGCAAAACAGATGGAGCCCAACATATGATGTATCTGCTATCCTAACCTCTATACAGGTGAGTGCTTTTAACACCTTTCATACAAACTTCATGTAAATGGTTTCCTTACAATCCTTATTATCTATGTATTTTTATAATGAATTTCTGCCACCATTCGGAACATTATTTACTACCTAGGAATTAAATAGGTTTCTTGCATGTTTATCTAATTCATTTAAAACCTTTAATAATATACCTAAATTAAATCATCTAAAAAAATTTAGTCATAAAACAAAGTAATTATTTCAATGTACTATGTTCAATGTGGTATGTTCTAGCTATGTGCCACATAAAAATATTTTGTGCACAATACAAAGTTCAGGAACATTTAAAGAGGGTTTTAGACTAGATTATTAGCTATTTTCTTTCAATATGCATATACTTTTATACCACTTTAGTCTTTCAAATTGGTTAAAGACTACTTGATATAGATAGCTAAATTTTTTATGAATTATGCATACATGGTGTCAAAAAATACTAATATAAGGTCAGGTGGGGTAAGGGAAACATACTTCATTTTTTATATTTTATATCAAGCTCTAATCACTTTATTTAATGTCGTATATTCATCTTGACCGACACAAAGTATGCTTCTTTAAGTCTGCTTTCTAGGGTTAAATGAATTTTTAAACTAGCTTTAATGCATGTAGCTGAAAATTGATAAAATGTTTAGGGTGGTCCTGCCGTTTCCCTTTCCCGAGTTTTGGGGTAAGGGAAACACTTCTCTAAAATCTCAAAGTATTGGCGCTAGTGCGGATTATACCGGAAATGTAAATTAAAAAAAATATCATCAATCAAATGGAGACTTTGGTTCTTTGACATATAGTTTAAAATAGAAAATATTTACGTAAATTGAAATTCGGGGTAAGGGGAACATATGGGCTTGAGACAGGGGTTGTTAACTAAAAAATATAATTATTTTTAACGATTTTTTTTACAAGTTTTGTTCGAAAATTCGATTTTCGGAATTGCAAATTTCAAAACGATTTTTAATTATTAGTAATTATTTGTATTTAAAATACTGAAGCTTGGATCAATACAAAATTTCTGTACTTATATAATATGTGTCTCTGAAAATGTTCATGACCCCTGAAATCGGGAAAAGGAAACATATGTTCCACTTACCCGGCTATGGTAGTTCCCGTTACCCCGGTATGTCATTTGTAGGTTGTGTTATTAATCACGTTAAATTTTCATATTTATAGTATAGTTTTCTCAAATTCAAATACATAACATGAACATTCAACATATAAAGTAATATTTACAGATATCAAAAGTCTTCGGACATAACTTTTTGCTACACAAATCACTACATAAATAATACTCGTCCAACTCGTGGTCTTGTAGCACGACAACTGATTTTTTGTTTTTGTCAAGGACGCACACTCCTTACACCTAGCGCTATTTTTGTTTTTGTTTTGGAACTAAATCCTAGGTAGTACCTTACCGACCTACAAATGACCCAGCTATAGTCTATGAATTCAGAGTTACCGATCAGTGTTTCCCTTCCCCCATAGTCCCCCTTACCCCACCTGACCTTATCAATTTTATTTTCACAAAAAAAGAATTAATTAAAGGGTTAAGAATTTCACCATCCCCTTTCTTCCCATGGGTGTCGTAGAAGGCGACTATAGGATATCGGTTAAATTGTGGCGTAGGCGAGAGGCTGGCAACCTGTCACTGCAATTCAGTTTCGTTTTCTTTCAACCCCTTATTTGCCAAGAGTGGCACTGAAGCTTTAGTAATTTCATGTGTTCTGCCTACCCCTTTATGGGATACAGGCATGATTGTATGTATGTATGTATGTGTTATTTTCACAAAATTGAACTAAACTAAAAAGAATATTTTTTTGTTTTCAGTCATTACTAAGTGATCCAAACCCAAATTCACCAGCGAACTCAATGGCAGCGCAACTATACAAAGAAAATCGGAGGGAGTATGAAAAACGAGTCAAAGCATGTGTAGAACAATCTTTTATTGATTAGCAGGGTACGGGCAGGACCACAGGGGCTCGGCATCCGCGCCGGCGTCGCCGGCCGTACCTCCGCGTTCATTCATTCATTGGGACAACCACATAAATTAATAGTAATTAATCAACAACACCATTTCAATATACCAATAAGATTTTTAGTACCTAATAATAAGAAGTTAAAATTGAAGCCAATCATATTTTTTTATCATATAGCAAGTGTTGATGCATTATTCTTATAGACAATATGGAGCACTGTCATGTATTCAGTTATGTACTTACTGTCATTAGTATGTACACAAAGTCATTTATGACATGTTTATAACCAAAATTTCCTTTCTAATGATGTTATAAAATCAATCACAACCCTTAAAGAGCGTAAGAAAAGCTGTATGTTAACTTCATCTGGCTGCCCTACTAATAACTAATTACTTATGCTAATTTTTAGATGCATTGTGCATGACATCAAATTAATATATATTTAAACTAACAATTTTGAGTTTGTTATATACATACATAATTAGAAAGATTAATCACTATAGGTATAATAAACTGTTTGCCTGTAGTAACTTGACTAGTTACCAACAGATTTCTTACAAATGCCTGCTAAAATTCAACTTTTATTAAAATTATTTGATTACAAAAAAAATCAACAATGTTAGAATGAGAATCATAGACGATAAAATGCACTTTGCTAAATTTTGTATTGATAAAATATGTATGTTAATCTTAAGAAGTGTCTGGGTAGTCTCTAATGTGTCTGGCTGGTAACGCAATAATTAACTTAAAATATAATCGTATTATACAAGAAGTTTTCAAGATTCTCATGAAGTCATCATGATTATTGTGAAGCGCCTTACTATCACAGTGTTTACCTTGAAAGAGTACAAGTGATACTTTAACCCCTACGTTTTTATATACAATATGCAGCTATACATAGTTTTCGGGATTCTGCACAAAATATGCTTGAGTCTCATTCTAGTTTATATTATATACCTCTAACAGCAGTGTCCCAATGGATAAAAAGTGAAATACTGTAGTGTTTTCTTGTTTTCTAATAAAGCTAAAAGTTTGAAATGAAATGTCAACGGTTCCAAGGACGTTTTACGTATGTGTAATATTTGTCTTCTAGTAAAATATTATTTTCGGTTTTCATAAGCGTTTTTTTTTCTATTTTTCCTTCACCTACTAGGTACCTACAGTAGGTAGGTACATTTCAATTCTCATATGTAAGATACTGCCGGCTTCCCCGTCTAACTATGCGGCTTGCTGGCGAAAGCCAATACATTATTTTTTCTACTCCCGTTTTGTTATTCGTCATTTACAGTGTCGTGCATAGATCGTTAAAACCCTACATAAAAGATGCCCGCCCCCGCCCGGCGCCCCGCGCACCCTCGCATACGATATAGCTCTTAAAGCATTGTGAGGATGCCTTTAAGGGATATAGCGTGGGTGCGCGGGGCGCCGGGGGCTGGCGGCGGCGCGGGGGAGTGCGAGCGACAAGGTGAGGCAGGAACAGAGGGGAGGCCGACGCGTCAAAATACAGGAAATAGTGTGAATTTCACGAAATTTATTCTAGAAAACTATTAACCCTTTACGACCGAGAAAATTATTTTCTAAAATCTCATAAAAAATGCATGTGAACAGTTTTCAATGGTCGTCAAATACTCGTAAAAAATAATATAAAAAATTTTATTGCCTTTAATCAATAAAAAAATCGCATGCAGGAAAGTGACGTTCAGGACCTATATGTAAATGCACAAAAGTGCAAATTCGGAAGGACACGTAAAAAGTGACTAAATATCTTATTTTAGATAATAAAACTTTTTTTTATAATCATCTATTATTCGTTTTTACATAATACAACGATTAAAAAACTATAAAAAAAAACAATTGACGAAAAAAATCTCATTCCAACTATCACTTACTTCGTATGTAAATCTTTCAAACATTTCTTTTTGCGTGTAATGCAAAGGTACACGTTGTTGAAACGTTGATGCAACGTGTATTAGTTCGACTGGATCAGGATTCCAATGGGGAATGCAGGTTTTAGGGGATTTCATATCGTCAAATTTAGGCAAATGATTAATAACTATCAAATATGATAGATGCAAGGTGCTGGCGAGCTCTGACTCTTTCTGGGCCTCACAGGTGTTTTACCATGTGAAACGTCATTCGAACATGCTTCTCTATTCATTACGCCGTTTTCTTGGTGCTTTAATGAGCATTGCAAAGATTTCCAAGCGGAAATCTAGTAAAAGTACTTTGCGTCTAGGGAGGCCCATGGCGTCGCAAACAATTTTGTACGTATGCCCTCCATGCATTCACCAAAGCTAAATTATTATCATTGCGTCTCAGAAACAATTGACGGATCGTGTATTTTTAAATCAGTTAAAGTATTTGAAGACGAAGGTTCAAAAAACAGCTGGTCAACCTCCAAACTTTCGTTGTCACGCCATTCAAAAAGGTACTAAGTTAATTCTTCAAGGCCCTCATCAAAATTTTCAGTATCTGATATTAAATTTCACCATTGCACAAAATTTCAAGGATTTGTTCATCACTTAATGGACGCCCTATAGAATATAAATATTGAATTACAAACCGAAATTTGTAATAAACCGCGAAAATATTTGATTATTTGTTCGAAATTCATTTTACGCCCAAAGGCCGAATACACATAAACGTGCAGATATTTATGGCAAACGGATTACGGGCTACGACCGAACCTACAAATTCGTGCACTTCTTTTTTACGATCTTATTAATAACACGAAATCACTTAATTTTAGTCTTAATTCATAATTAATAAAACCACTAGCTCTTTAACAGTAAAAATCATGCATTAAATAAAAGGTTTGTCACCAAAAATATACGAAATTATGAACTTACGTGGGTCACTACTCTCACCAAAATACCGCGCCATCTTCAAACATGTCCTGCGACCGACTGACCCGGCCAACCTAAGGTATTTACTATTATTACGTGTTGCTAGTGTCTGCAGATTCGATCGGTATAGGTTTGAGCCCGAAAATACAATTTACTTTCTGTCAAGATTTTTTTTAAATAATTTGCAGGATTATATCAAACCGGTCGGAAAGGGTTAAAAAGTAAGTGCATGGTCGTAGAAAAAGTATTGTATGCAACGGTGTTTAACTGAGTCAAAAAATACTCGTGGCGTCTTTATTAACAATTTTCGGCTTCGCCTCAAATTGTTACTCGCGCCACTCGTCTTTTTTGACCTCACTTAAACGCCAGTTGCATAAAATACTATTATTGCAAAGTACAACACTAACACTACCTGCCATTACGGCTCTACCCTACCACAGTATAATAAAGAGTACTATCGTCACACCTCGGACACTGGCGATCAAATATATGAAAGAAGGGCGTTCCTAGCACACCGTCTAAGCTCGTGTATGTCAAACGAAACTATGCTTGTACTATGATCCCTTCTCCAATCAATTGAATTCTGGCTACGATCGTGCGGACACCTAGATCAGACCGCCGCCGTACATGTAAAACCTGCCGGAAGCCTCTCGACAGGCCTACGTCACTCGCTCGCGGTCGCGCGTTAAGTACCTACACGCTAGCCGTTCATTCGAATGAACAAGTGGCCGAGGGGCGCCACGCGCCCGCCTGTGTAGTGTCACACCTCGGACACTGGCGATCAAATATATTGAAAGAGGCGCGTTTCTAGCACACAGTCTAAGCTCGTGTTGGTGAACGCGTACTATGCTTGTATGAGTGAAATATGACAGGTCGACTGTTCGTGTTTTTGACAGGCGGTAACCGAGAGGGGGTGGGCGGCACTTTCAGCGGGGAGCGGGAGTGGCCATACTGTACGATAGTACTCTTTATTATACTGTGGTAGACTGGTAGTGTAGTGGCGTGGCACGTACCTACTATTCTTCTGAGTTTTACGTAGTAACCTATTAGTTAAATAAAGTGTAGGTATTTGTCGTTTTACGGGCAAGTGAAGGATCTGTATTATCTGATTCTGCTCAAGCTTACGTACAGCACTAAATATTGTGGGATATCTTACACAGATCAACCTACTTAAACAGCAAAGCTTGTACTATGGGTGCTAGGCGACGATATACATACTTATATAGATATATACATAGAAAATATCCATGACTCAGGAACAAATATCTGTGTTCATCACACAAATAAATGCCCTTACCGGTATTCGAACCCGGGACCGCGGCTTAGCAGGCAGGGTCACTTCACTACCAACAGTACCAACTACGCCAGACCGGTCGCCAAAGCACTGATTCAAGAATGTCGTAACTAGGTTTGCTACGTACGTACGTTACGTAGGTTTGCTTTGCAGCTCTTGTATAACTAAATATTAGCCAGATTGGGGATGTTCGATGGGTAGAAGTAGTACGGGGTACCTACCTGCACCTACTGAGAAACAGTTCCGCAGAAGAACGAGGGTGACGTGTCTGGGTTCAGATGCTCCCATACCCACGCCACATTTTATAATACAGAGCAGACACCCTTGAAACATATGGGAGCAGCTAAGAATTGGAAAGATTCTGTATTATTCCCGGGCCCGGCAGTAGGTACTGTTTCTAGATAGGTGAGTGTTTCGGGAGTTACACTAGTACAGGTAACAAAAATACATATTTTAGTAGTAAGTATATTTCTAATCCTATTGTTTTTAAAGCCGGTAATAGAGTTTTGAAGTTTTCAATTAGGTACGACTAAAACAGACCCAGGGGGTGGCCCTGTTGAGCGCCGACTTGTAACTCAATGAGCTTAAGGCTCAAAAGAACAACTAGAATTTTAGGAGGTTACGAGGTATCTTCAAAAGCATAGCTGGGCATTAACTCGTTAATTAACGAAGTTAATATTTCGATTAACGGATTAACTTTTAAGTTAACTTTAAAAAATGTTAACGGACTCGTTAACTTCCGTTAAATTTCTCCGAGTCCGTTAATCCAGCAGGGCAGGCGCCATCTGCGCTGCGATAAACACGTTCTGGACGCTACTATAAAATCCCGAAGTACGGGAAATCCTAAGATTTACCGGTGTCGATCACTAAAAGCCCGAAATATTATTACCTAAAGAAGTATTGTTCACGTGGGTTCGCTTTTACCAACATTGATTCGGTGAATCCCAAGTTTTACCATGGCGACTGTTCTAGTGATAAATCAGCGAATTCGAGCCCAATTTATGACCACATTCACTTCCTTAGCCTCTACCGCCCCAGTCCCAAGTGTCCCAACACCACCCGCATCACGCTTCCGACTGCATGCTGTGAACTTGCAGCTCTCCAGACACAGCTCTTGGATCATGCAGCCTAGATTAACTTTAACTTACGTTAAATTTGTCGAAATGTATCGCTTTAACGATTAACGAAGTTAACTTTTTTTAGTAACGGTGCCCAGCTATGTTCAAAAGCATAGCCTTCAGGAAAAAATGCATATTCTGATGGACAGGATCTAGACAGAGTTACTATTACTACTTCATGCAAGTCCCTGGATCGGAACTTTTGAGCTTTAGCGGCACGCACATTGTAGAATTTATTTTATAATATATGCATAGATATTAATTGTACATATATATTTATCACAATATTAGGGCTATACAACGTGTTTCCGGTATCACTCAAAACCTCAGACACCCCAACTGATTTTTATTTTTTTAAACTCATCTAGAGTATTCATCTTTTAATCTGATCGTTACTTTTTTTTCAATTGAATTTTTAATTTTCTGTACAGCTCTACTTGACTTTTAGCTCTACACTCAATAAAATAATTGCTAACTACCATCACACCTCGGACACTGGCGATCAAATATATGAAAGAGGCGCGATCCTAGCACACATTCTAAGATCGTGTAGGTGAACGAGTACTATGCTTGTATGAGTGAAATATGACAGGCCGACTGTTCGCGTTTTTGACAGGCGGTAACTGTGAGGTAACCGAGAGGGGGTGGGCGGCACTTTCAGCGGGGAGCGGGAGTGGCCATACTGTACGATAGTACTCTTTATTATACTGTGCTACCATCATAAACCATAAGACTATTTATTTGTGTACGTTACTGCAACGACATAAGGTTTACCAATAGACAGCTAAGATGTCACTGTAATAGTTATTTGTTATACAAGGGGGCAAAGTTGTATTTTAATGCCGAGTGTGGAATTGAAAAACGGCAAGTGAAAGGATTCTATAATTGAACCACGAGCGAAGCGAGTGGTTCGAAAATAGAATCCTGAACTTGCGAGTTTTTAACACACGAGAAGTAATAGTTATTTGCTATACAAGGGGGCAAAGTTGTATTTTAACGCCGAGTGTGGAATTGAAAAACGAGCAAGTGAAAGGATTCTATAGTTGAACCACGAGCGAAGCGAGTGGTTCGAAAATAGAATCCTGAACTTGCGAGTTTTTTAACACACGAGAAGTAAAATACATTTGCACCCGAGTGTAACACAAAACTTTTCCCCTCACTATAGCGAGGAAACTACAACGCAAAAAATGCGTTTATCACTGCTTCCAGTAGTTCCACATGTGGTAAATCATCTTTATTACTAGATTCACCTACTTTTATCAATTTTAAAGCAGTTAATTTGACTTTATTCAAGGTCAAATTACTTTACCCACTAGTGGATAAAATGCGTTTTTACCCGCTGGTATTAAAGGACAAAACACGTGTTTCCGAGCTAGTGAGGGGAAAAATACATTTGCACCCGAGTGTAACACAAAAATTTTCCCACTACAACGAAAAAAATGCGTTTATCACTGCTTCCAGTAGTTCCACAGGTGGTAAATCATCTTTATTACTAGATTCACCTACTTTTATCAATTTTAAAGCAGTTAATTTGACTTTATTCAAGGTCAAATCACTTTACCCACTAGTGGATAAACATTAAGATTAAACTGATAAACAACGTCAAACTAGTAGCGGAAAAAATAATCGTCCAAGTAACCAGCCAGTATTAACCCCTAAATACTGAAAAAGGTAAACAACCTCTAGCAATGCGATATACACAATGTTGTATTACGAGTACAATAGAATGGGCACCTAAAAAATAACTAATAATACTAATTTAAATAAAAATATTACCCCCATCAAGATATAGCTCAATCGATTCTACTCTCGATTCTGAACAAACTGTTTTCAGGTTTTTAGTGTTAAGTGAAACACGGTGGTTTCATTTCATTCATTTCATTTTTATTCAGTAACAATATACATTGTATTCGAATGTCTATAATATAATCCTTAATTAACAATACACTATTTTACAATAAATATAATTATATTACTTACTACTAAATTACATTAAACAAGCTACTATTCATCAAAATTTGGTTTTAACTATGTCATAACATTATTATATTTATACAATTATTGAGATCATTTAAATAAATAACAAACAATGATTTATTGAATATTAGGAAATTTAGTTACTCATCTTTATCATTAATGAAGTCTATCACAGAATAGTAACACTTTTTTATAAGAAACTCTTTCAGTCTTGCATTGAAAACGTGATTATTGGTAATAGTTTTATATTCCACTGGCAGTCTATTAAACAAGAGAACGCTCTGATAACATGCTGCATGTTTCACGATGTTTAGTCTTGGCACTATCCTATTCGACACATCCTTCCTTCTAGTTAACAATCTAGCATTCTGCTCATTCTGGCTTTCATAATGTAGTATATGTTTAATAAAGTCCGTTAGAAGAACGAGTATATACAAACAAGGCACTGTCAAAACCTTTAATCGCAAAAAGTGTTCCCTACATGATTGATACTGAGGAATGCGCACTATGGTTCTAATTGCCCTTTTCTGCATCTTAAACATTTCATCCACGTTATATTTGTAGCTATTTCCCCAGAGTTTTATGCTGTAACGCAATTTGGATTCGACTAAACTATGATAGACCATTTTAAGGTGTTTAGACTGGACTTCATCGCGTAGACTGCGGAGGGCATAGCAAGCAGAGCTTATAGAGTTTCGCAGTGCCTCTATCTCATGCTTCCAGTTTAGTTGGGAGTCTATCTGGATGCCTAAGAATTTGACACTATCTGTCTGTTCTATTTTTATTCCGTTAATACTAACATCCAATACATCAGCCTTATTTGCAGTCGCCGATAGGAGCATAACATTGGTTTTGCTTGTATTTAGCTTTAGTTGGTTTACCCCAAACCACTTACTAAAGGCTCGTAAGGCTGCGCTAACATTACTGTTTAGTTGCACCATGTTGTTGGCCGATATAACGGCATTTGTGTCGTCGGCAAATACAACTAGCTTGGTATTGGGAACAACGTTGCTTATATAGAAAATAAGATCGTTCAGGAATATAATGAAGAATAAAGGACCCAAAATGGATCCTTGGGGCACTCCTCGTGTCACAGTTACTAGTCTGGACTTGACAACCTTCTCAGTACCCCTTGAACCGATCTGAGTTCAATAAACTGTTTCCTGTTTCTCAAGTAGGACTCAAACAGTTTTAGGACCTTGTTTCGGACTCCATAATATTCCAGCTTATTTAAAAGAATCGTATGATCGACCGTGTCGAAAGCAGCGCTCAAGTCAAGGAATAAGCCTGCCACCTTGTTTCTATTATTGATTTCGATCACTGTATCATGAATTAACGTATCAATGGCTTCGCTAGTACCCACGGATTTTTGATAGCCAAATTGTCTACTATTTAATACTTTGTGTAAATTTAGGTGCCTCTGTAGTCGCACTTTCATCAACTTTTCAAAAATCTTTGATATGGTGGGTAGCAAGGAAATGGGCCTATAATTATTCGGGTCACTTTTAACCCCTTTTTGTATATGGGTAACACCTTTGCTAATTTTAACTGATCTGGGAACACACTTTGTTCATAACATTCGTTAAAGAAGTTTGCGAAAGGCACAGCTAGCAGGTCTATATTTTCTTTAATTACCGTGATAGGTATTTCGTCATGGCCCACCGAAGATTTAGGTGCCATTTCTTTTACTAGCCTTGAAACTTCTAGCGGGGTGACACTTTCGTACTCCATGCATTTTTCAATTTTAACTGCATTTTTCTGAAGTAGTTCCGTAGCTGAACTATAGTTTATCGACACGTTATCCTTACTATGGTCGAATATTTTTGAGAAAACGGCTGCCTGATCTTGTGGATTAGTAATTATTCTATCCAATTTAAGTGGTACGCATTCTTTTGATTTTACTTGTGTTTTATTTCTGTGTCTGTTGACTACTTTCCAGATTTCTCTACTTGAGTCACCTGCCCTATTTATTTGAAGCTGTACTGCATTCCTTTTCGCATTTCGTATAACTCTCTTATAGAATGTAAGATACTTATTTCTATAATTTACGATCGATGAGTCACAGTTTTCCTTATCTATCGTATTCAAGAATCGCTTCATTTTACTCGAGATTCGTATACCCTTAGAAATCCAGACTGCTTTAGGATCTTGTTCTTTTACCAGCTTTTTTTCTTTTTGAAGCAGGATTTATAGCCATCCACAAATTTCTTAAGAAACGTATTGATTCCCATGTCGTTCCAGTTTTGTTCCAGAATCATTTGCCTAAAGGCCGCTTTGTTTTTGCTGTTTAGCACACGTCGCACTACGGAAATCTTAGGTTTATCTGTTTCCCTTTTCCTAGATTCTAATCTTGTATCACAGAATATACCTGCATGCCCATCAGCTAATTCATTGTGATCAATTTCCATATCTATTATACTCTCAGGGGATAAATTAGATAACACATTGTCAATGCAAGACTCTGAAAAGTTCCTTTTGAAAGTTACATCACTGACAAGTGGTTTAAAATTAAAACAATTCAAAAGTGAAACAAAATCTATTGCTTTTTTGTCACCTTTCAACAAATTTATGTTAAAATCGCCACATATGATGCATTTTTTATTAAAGTAGTGTTCTAACATTTTTTCCAGTTTTTCCATAAATATATCCAGGTTCGTGTCGTTCGGACAGCGATAGCAACAAATAATATAAGCATCTGTTTCACAGTCTCTGACCCCGCACACTTCGAAACATTCAGACTTATAAAGCGATTTACAAAATAACAACTCTTCTGTTTTCCTATCTTTACATGCAAGGATCATGCTTCCACCCCTTTTTTGTTGGTTCGTACATTATGAGTAGCTAAATTGTAGAGTGACATGTTAAAAAGTGGTGCCGTAGTCTTATTTAAGAAATGTTCAGTAATACATAGATAATGGACTTTATTTTTTCTATTACTTAAGTATATTTCCAACTCATCTTTTTTGTTGCTAATTCCACACATATTTTGATGGAAAATGTTTAGGTTGGTGGAGCTTGAGTTAGTATTAGTTACATTTTTACTAGGATCTGCCGCGTCTTGTTCATTGGTCACGAAAAAACTCTCCATCTAGTTGATTTACGTGTGTCGAATCAGAAATATACCCGTCTGTAATAGAGTTAATAGCGACAGAATTTAGCAATGTCATTAAACTATTATATATACATATATATCCTTTTTTGTTCAGATTACCAAGTTTAGAGAACACATCGTTACTTTGCGAGAGTTTTAATGTTAAGTCTAATATGTTACAGGATTTATTTTGAGTATTGTTTTTGTGTAATAAGTTATTGAAAATCTCTACACGCTTATTATGTATGTTAGCATAGCAACTTATTTTAGATGTCGCCGTACACATATCACTATGTTAGTATGTTGCACGAGTGTAAGCTGAGCCTGTATAAATTTGATCAAAGTGTTGTAATCGATACTTGTCCTAAAGTCTTTATCACCGATGTATATGATACAAAAGTCATTATGCGTGAAATCTTGTAGTTTATTCTGTAGGCCATAAAATAGCTCCTTTGTACCTGCGCCCGGTGTTAGATAGAGGCACGTGTTGCTGCTGTCAAACGCCCGCCTTACAAGTCGTAACATGTAGTTAGAATAGTTACTGATGAGGCATAATTTGGATTGTTTAAGTGATGGCTTCACTTCTTCTGGTGAGATTATTTGACGTGTCTCGCCCAGTGCTTTGTTAACTGCATATGTCTTTTCATATATCTCTTCATTTGATCGCCTTAAAGCTTGTGCCAGGGAATCAAATCTAGCGTTAAGATCATACATTTGGTTCTTGTATATATTGAGTTCTTTTTCTAAGTTTTCTACTAGGTATTCCAAGCTCTTAAGTTGGTCGGCCAAATCTGCTGGTTCAGAGGTGCTGTTTCTGTTTTCCCTGCCATCTGGTGAAGTAGACACCGACGTGTAAGTATGTAGGTATAAATAGTGCAAAGAAAGGAACTATCCAAGACCCCTGTTTCAATACTGACAAGCCAACCTCGCTTTTACGAGTTAGCCTGACCTGATGTGTATGGGCCAATTATTGCTTACATGTACGAGTAAGTTGGTGCTTCGTAGACTACCAAACTGGGACTAGGTTACCCACGATCAATTTCTTAGCCAATTCTGAGGTATCTGCACTACATACTGCAATTTCCTTTCCACTTGAGAGTTGACCAGTGTAACAAGATCCCTCCAAGCGCATACTGCGAACCGTTTGCCTCTGCTGAGTGACAGGATCACAGGAACATATTAGGTCATTAATTATATAATAAAATAACACGCTGTATTCATAAATATGTAATTATAAAAAAGATAATTAAATTACAAAATCAATACACAGTTATTGAATTCATTACTACCTAAGTAAATACCTATACATAGATATTTTATCTTCAAACTAAAATAAGTGCATTCTTGGGGAAAATATGACAGTTAGTTTGGTACATTTTATTAAGAATGTTCACCAGTAAACATCCATTTATTACAAATAACACCATACTACTAAAGTCCCCGTATATTATCACATACATAGTTTATAACTATTTTGAAAGAAATCAAGATATTGACATCATCTTGTCTTCAGGTCCTCTTTTAATTTATAATGTATTAACTCCATACATACCATGGCATCTTCGGCACTGTCATGTCCATCTACAGAATTCTGGATAATTTTTTTCAGATATTCAGAAGACAAGTTTCTCAGCGCTCTTTTAAATGGTGGGCCCATTTTATGAGGAAACAAAACACTTGTATCAATAACAGTGTCATGGATAAGCTTTAAAGCTTTGAAATCTGATTCTAAACTATGACCTATAAGTATAGTTTTACTACTAAACATAGTAAGCAATGTTGCCTGGACTTCCAGTAGAGTAGTTTTGACTTCAGCCATCTGTTCTTCAGTTATTCCAGAATATCTTGTATTATAATCTATTATGGGATGAAGTGGCTTCACAAGTGTTTCATAAACAACTTTGCAAGCTGAGTTAATCACTGTGACCCTTGTTAAATCTAAACCTTGTGTTGTGTAACACATTTCACAATCTAATGAATACACACCATAATCATCTGATGTTGATTCTGGTGGTAGAGTTCTCACATAGCCCTTAAGATTGTCATAGTCAAGGTACTCGTAGACGTGGCTAGGAGCAACACAGCAACCATCTGACATTCCATCTTGGCTGCAGCACTGATAACGAGCTTCACCGCGGACTCTATATTTATTATTAGGATGGTAAATGCATTCTTCTTTAACAACTGCAAAACCTCTTTTATCTATCATAAACTCTTGTTTACATCTACAGCACATCCTTATATTTCCCACAGGTGGTTTTTGTTTATTTTGTGCATAAATTATAGCTGCACCTTTCTTTCCATTTGGATGAAGCCTAGGAAAACCATTACTTTGTAATTGTTCTTCAGTTAGCACCCATTTTTTTACATTGTTATATAGTTTTGCTCCATTAAATTCCTTTGAATCTATTGTTTTTTTATTCTTATTTTCTATACTCCATGATTGATTACCAGATTGCCCCGATATGCCCTGTGGTAACTTCTGTAATGAATTACAGTCTGTCCCTGATTTTTTTACTCCTTTGCATTCTTGCAATTCTTTTTTGAGCCGACTAATTGTGAGCACAGCAGAGTTCTTGTATATTTGTACAGTGGAACATTTTTTACTAGTTGCTAACTCTTCATGCTGAGCTCTAGCATAAGCATCTACTGCAGAGAGATATATATTTAAACACTGATCAATCATCATATTTAAGTATGTAGATCTTATATTAGCAGGTATTTTTGAGGCTAGAGGTTCAAGTACTCCAGGTCTATCAATAAATTTTTCATTAGGCATATGGGCTACTCTTTGCACACCTTTTTTGACAGTTTGAATTGTAGTGGAGCTGGTTGAAGGCTGTTGCTTAGCTGCCGTTTGGCTAGGTGGTAAAACTTTTTTTGCATTCATCATAGTTGATGCATAAGGTACATGTGCAATGCGTATCTTGGTGCTTGTGTTTGAACTGTTTCGAGTAAAATCTACTTTAGAGATGTTCTGTTCATTACAAGATGGCTGTAAATTGCTTTTTGCAGCATGATATTCTTTAATTTTGGCCAACCTTTCTGCCATAGCTTGAGCTGCATTTAATTTAAAATCAGGTTTTGCAGGAAGCTTAGGCACTATTTTAACGTTTTTATCAAGTGTCCGAGATATTCTCTTTTTAGTAGGCACATATTCATCCTCACATTCATTTTGCACTTTGTTTTCAAAGTCTTCATAAATAGTAGGTTTTTTGGTAGGTTCATATTCTTCAAATATTTTTTTACATTCTAATGCTATTGCTTCTTCATCTGACTCTGAAAGATATGTCTCTTCATCATTGTTATCAAAGTCAATGTTATCATTTGAAATGACATTGTGTTCATCATCAGAACACCCATTGATAGTATTATTAACCTGTTTTTCTTTTGATATCTTAGAACTGCTATTAGATTTATGTTCTTTATTCTTTCTTTCTGAATTACTGCTTTTAGAGCTGCTAGATTTCCTTGAATCTTTGTCAGAACTTTTTGAATGCTTTTCTGAATGCCTTGAGCTATCACTGCTTCTGGAAGTAGAATGTTTCTTATCTTTTTTTTCATCTTTGTATTTTTGTCTGTCCTTATCTTTGCTAGAACTTTTGTGACTTGATGTTCTACTAGAGCTACTTGACTTACTGTCATGTTTATGTTTCTCATGAGTAGTTGACTTGTCCTTTACACTCTTGCTTTTTTCCCGTGATGACTTTTTTTTATCATATTTAGTAGGTGATTTATTATCTTTTTTGCAAGCATCATCATTGTTATTTTCTTTATGTTCCTTTGCAGACTTTTTCTTACTAGTATCATCTGCTAGTATTTTCTTTTTAACATCATCTGTTGGTTTTTCTTCATTTAATATTTGATCCAAAATATCAAATTCTGGTTCTAAATCATCTAAACCCTTTAAGTCGTTAATTAATTTGGGTTTCTTAGTTTCTGGCTCATCTTCATCACTGGAAAAACATGGTGCCAAAGACCGAGGTGTGGGCTGGTAGGTAACTGATGGAATATCTGGTTTGGAAGCTACTTTGGTAGGTTTATATTCCAGTATGGTTTTCTTCTTAGAAACATTTTTATCTGATGGAATGTAGTTTAATTTACTTGAATTTTGATTTTCCACAGGTGAATACTGAGGCAGTTCAGGTTCCACACCAGGTGTATACTTCTCTGTTGACTCTGTAGTGCCCTTAGGTGTATACTGATCTAATTGTATACTATCAGTAGAGCCTGGTGTATACTTAAGTGGAGGGGGTATGAATACAAATGGTTTTGATGTATTATCAATATCAAAAGATCTTTTGATTGGTAAACTTGCAGGTTTTCTTGGTGTATAAGGGACTGGGATATGCCTTTTCTTCTGGTCATTGACATCATCGACAGTTTCTAGGTCTACATTAATTTTGTTTAGCTCTGCGATTGGAGTCGGATTATATGTAGCTTTAGGAACTGATGCTGCTTTGCTTTGGTCTGTTATATTCTCTGCGACACCTGATTGCTGCAAAGTCGTTGAAGGCGAGGTATCAGTCTGCTGAAGAACCTTTTGTACCGCCGCCGACACAAGTTTCTGCAGAATCGCTCCACTTTCGATCCCGTCATTCGACGTGCCTTGCAATTCTTTTTTAACATGACGAAAATGACAATAAGGTCGCTCGCATAAACCACTATCATAAAATGGACAGTTGATTCCTTTAAAATAGCCTGTCGATGGTAGCATTATTTAATAAATACTCAAATAGTAGGAATAAAACACATAAAATCAAGACCACCAAAAATTAGAGCCCCTACAATTCACACGAAACACTGCATCTGAATTTGACATTTCTTTGACCACAGATAAAGAATATGAAAATGAACCTACATTAAACGGGCGGTTTTAAAACGGTCTCAAATATTAACAAAGGTCTTTCTACAAGTAGCAATCTTTGGTAGCAATCCAAAGCTATTGTTCTGAACGAACGAGAAAATTAAGCTAGGAACACACTACGCGGACGTCCGTCGTGAATCGACCGCGGACGGGAATCTGGACAATGGAAATACACATAACCGTACAAACTATCGGTCGACGGACGCGGACGTGGCCTTGAGCGCACGGACGTCCGATCGAAATCTGGCTCTCTGGATGTTTTGTTCCGTGCACACTGATAGGTCGCGGTCGCGGTCATTTTACGACGGACGTCCGCGTAGTATGTTCCTAGCTTTATATCTTATGTGTAATTTTAAGCTAGGAACATACTACGCGGACGTCCGTCGTAAATCGACCGCGACCGCGACCGATCAGTGTGCACGGAACAAAACATCCAGCGAGCCAGATTTCGATCGGACGTCCGTGCGCTCAAGGCCACGTCCGCGTCCGTCGACCGATAGTTTGCACGGTTATGTGTATTTCCATTGTCCAGATTCCCGTCCGCGGTCGATTTACGACGGACGTCCGCGTAGTATATTCCTAGCATCAGGGCCCGCGCACACGGATGCAACAGTTGCACGGCGACATTTTTTGTCTCTGTCGTCACTCCTTAGACGCACGACAGAGACAAAAAATGTCGCCGTGCAAAAGTTTTGATGAACTGGTTAGAATTTTACAACCCGGCATCGTTTTTTCTCAATATTGTCGGAATATTTCCTCTACTTCTTCAATTAAACGACAGATATCAATGTCGTCTTCAACAATCTGCATTTAAAATTATATTTTTTTCGACTAATAACATACGTTCGCCCAGGCCAGGCCAGTGATAACTGTCAAAATAACAACCGACTGGCGACTATTTTGTCGCCGTGTGCGCACTTGCATTGAAACCAATAGGGAAGGAGACAGTTGCGTCGCAGGCCTGTCGCCGAACCCTGCGACAAAAAAGTTGCGCCGCAACGTGTGCGCACTTTCATACTAGCCCATAGACCGAGCGACGGAGACAAAAAAGTTGCGTCGCCCGTCTGTGGGGGGCCTTATGGAAAAACGTTGCCAAGTCCCTCATAACCACACCGCACCAAGGTCATCCATATACTATCTTGTAAGTGGAAGCGAAAAATATATTATTTCTTGCTCTCACTTACTTGTTACTAGTTTACGTGAAAAAAATTCAAGGTCGCGGTACGGAGCGGTCGTTTGTTACTTACTTTTTTCTACTCCCGTGTTGTTATTCGTCATTTACAGTGTCGTGCATAGATCGTTAAAACCCTACATAAAAGATGCCCGCCCCCGTCCGGCGCCCCGCGCACCCACGCATACGATATAGCTCTTAAAGTATTGTTAGGAAGCTTTTAAGGGATATAGCGCGGGGCGCCGGGGCCTGGCGGCGGCGGCGGCGCGGGGGAGTGCGAGCGACAGGGTGAGGCAGGAACAGAGGGGAGGCCGACAAGGCAAAATACAGGAAATAGTGCGAATTTCACGAAAGTTATTCTAGAAAACTATTAAAAAGTAAGTGCATGGTCGTAGAAAAAGTATTGTATGCAACGGTGTTTAAGGCTCCCCACAGACAGTCTTAAAAATTCATAATCTTAAAAAAAACTTGTATGCAATCTGACAGTTCAAACTGACACTGACAAGACACTGACAGATCTGAACTGTCAGATTGCATACAAGTTTTTTTTAAGATGATGAATTTTTAAGACTGTCTGTGAGGAGCCTAACTGAGTCAAAAAATACTCTCGTGGCGTCTTAATAACAATTTTCGGCTTCGCCTCAAATTGTTACCCACGCCACGCGTCTTTTTTGACCTCCTTTAAACGCCTGTTGCATAAAATACTATAAACGACTAATAAAAAAATTGGTTGTCTGTAAAGTCGATTTACGGACGGTAGTTTAACGTGATAACGTCAAACATTACAGTAGTATAGACAGGGGCGGTCAGAGTATAGCAAAAGGGGCCCGATTCTGGGACTTTTTTCACGTTTTTTTATTTATTTATTAAATACACAAAAGTGAACAGTATTTCACCAAAGCACTTATGTGGTAATATAATTATGTACATGTGTATGAGGTGCAGTCCTTTTTTTAGACATTTAAATTTGTGCCAGGCGATCGACAGCACTATACATGTTGTGGTGCAAAAGATTTTCAATATTAAGCTCGACGATAGACAGTTCCGGCAGGCGACTTTACCGATCCGTTACGGCGGTCTGGGTTTAAGGAGCGTTTCTTGTGTTGCGTTGCCTGCTTTTCTGTCATCCGTCAATGGTACGCTATCCCTCGTTGGAAAGATACTCTCTCCGTCAATACCTGACTTTGAGGTGGCGTACCTGTCGGATGCGGTAAATGCTTGGCGTGTGGCGTGCCCTAACGTGGAGTTGCCTTCCGAGTTACACGTTCAGAGGGCGTGGGATGAACCTCTCTGTCTCCAGGTCCAAGTGTCTCTGCTTAACTCTGCCACCTCTAGGGAGGAGAAAGCCCGTCTCCTGGCTACTTCCGAAAAGGAGTCAGGGTATTGGCTTCAGGCGTATCCCTCCAGCAACTGCGCTACACTTTTGGATAACAACTCCCTACGTTTGGCGGTCGGCCTCCGCTTAGGAGCTGAGTTGGTTGTTCCTCACCGCTGTCCTTGCGGAGTTGAGGTTGACAGTCGGGGGTATCACGGTCTTTCGTGCCGGAAGAGTGCCGGTCGGTTTTCGCGCCACGCCAGCCTTAATGATGTTATTCGCCGGGCTCTGGTCAGCGTTGGCGTGCCGTCCGTTTTGGAGCCACCCGGTCTCGTGCGTGATGACGGGAAGAGACCCGACGGAATGACCCTTATTCCCTGGCGAATGGGACGGCCGCTCATTTGGGATGCAACCTGCGTGGATACCTTGGCGCCGTCCCATTTGGCCTCTACTCCTTTAAGGCCGGGCGGGGCAGCGGCAACGGCTGAAGCACTGAAGCGCCGCAAATATGCTGGTCTTTTAAGTAACCACGTATTTGCGGCGTTTGCAGTGGAAACTTTAGGGCCTTGGTGTCAGGATGCGCGAAATATCTTCAAGGAATTAAAGAAAAGGCTCCTTGACACCACCAGGGATCCTAGGGCTGGTTCCTGGGACAGAGGATTGGCATTGCCATCCAGCGGGGAAATGTGGCCAGCATTATGGGCACTCTTCCGCAGGGATCGGATTTGGGGGATTTTATTTTGTAGTTTAGTTTATAAGGGAAATTTTAGATATTAGGACTGATTTGTGTGTGTTTGTGTTTAATTTAAGGTGTATTTGTTTTATAATCTGTGTTTTATGAATAAATGGGTTGTACATGTTAAATTGACATAAATAAAAGCAAACACACTTAAAAGTTAAACTATGGTTATTACATTAATCACCTAAGGAGTGTAGAGTCTATGAACCTTAAGAGTTTTCTGTAAAACACACCAACACTATCAGCAAATATGTCAATATCGTCTGTCTCCAACATGGTGCGGTTAAGAGCAGCTCGGGCTCGAGCGGTGCGCCGGCCGCCGCGAACAGGCGCCGCCGCCGCCGCGCCGGCACCGCGCCCGGCATGCCAACCACCACATTCGCTCTTGGCACTTGCAGCCCCATTCTCTCAAGCACGGATGCGTCATCTACTCTATGGTGAAACAGTTGGCGGTAATGCATAATATGCAGCAGTTTCCGTCTGGTTTCTAGAGTTTGAAGACCAACCATTCCTGTTACGAATAGAGATGGATACATATATGGATAATATCCGTACAGTCGTTTGTAAATGTGCCTACAGAACTTCCTCTGCACTCTTTCTAGCATAGTGTTTTGTTCTTATTAGAAAGAATGCATTAAAATAAGCATCTTTTATAAATTAAAGTTTTTTTTAAAACCTACTAATTTAGGAGTTAGAGTGGTGCAAAGTTGCAAAATTTTCCCGTAGCATTACTAAGGCGCCTGAGACTGAAAGCGATATCGACGGAGCCCCGCTTATTACAGAAACTGCACAGAATAGGAGCCTTCGGCCGTTTGAAGATACCTAACGAACCTAACCTATACCTATATAAAAGTCGTCATTTTGTATCCTAGACCGTTTGCGAGACACGCGTTAATTTTATTAAAGTGCTAGTGCCATTTACTAATCTTAGAACCCTAATATCTCAGTAAATATTAATGGAGAAGAAAAAGTTTATATAACAAAACATCCTTATTTAAACGTGTTCTATATGATTTATCAATATTAACATAGGTTATATTGGTAAAAAAAATCATCGTAAATTTTTTAAGTCTCTGGCGCCTTAGTAAATACTATGGGAAAATTCGCAACTTCGTACTGCTCTAACTCCTAAATAAGTAGGTTTTTCAAACAACTTCATTCTATAAAAGATGCTTATTTTAATGCAATCTTTCATGTTTTTAAATTACAAACACTCAAAAATAATAAACACGGGCGCGCCATCTGTCGCAGCTGTGGTGCTTTACTCAGGCCACACGCTACAACCATACCGAGCGCATCGATCAGCCGCTTAGTTCCTACGCGCGCCAATAGATGGCGCTTAAGCTATATTGGGAAACGGGACAATGACGTCATCTTTTTCGTGCATGCTGCCCGTAGTAACGAGTTATTAGACGTTATCACGTCAAAAATGTCGGCGCACCATCCAATGGAAAGTTTGAATTTCGCTCCTCTTTCTACTGACAAGATGAGTGTGTTTCATTTCAGTGTATTTTTTTTTCATTAGAACATTCTCCTGTCTGGACTGACCTTTACAATCTTTACACACACATATATAATGAAGTCCTAATAAAATTGTATCTTTATTATGTAGCATATCATAATTATCATATAGTAATACCGCAAAAAAGAATACTTTTTATTCATGATGATACTACCACATTGAGACATGCATATTACTTATTTGAACAGTTCAAAACAATCAAGAAGTTCATAAAATAATGTCATGGTCAGCCCCTCTCATATTTCAAAATACGTTGTTTCACAAGAACTTGAGTGTGATGAAGGTAGCAGTCGCGTATATTTCGCAGCAAGAAGTCTCACTTTTGCCATGGTTTTATAGAAAAAAATGGAGTTGTTCAACAAAATTTTACACCTAATTCCGCTTTCTTTTCGGGAACTGTCAAAACTTTTGACAGATGTGTTAGATAAAATTGTCAGCTTTTTCGAATACGGTTATCCTGACTTCGGAGTGTAAAATATTACTGGTAAAATGGTTGAAGAAGTTGTGCAAGATTATGCAGCTTACTTTAAGCTGGATCTTACAAGTGGATTCCAAACAGTTCAGGATGTAATAGACAATATGTTGACACGCCTCGAAGAGTTAACCAGTGTTTTACACATGATCAAGATGAAGAACAGCGAGTGCGCATCTGCTCTAACGGAGGATATTAGTAAATACCGCAGCGATATAACTATACTTTCTAAGAAAATTAACACCGTCAGTGATATTATTCTGCAGCTAACCAGCAATGTTGACTTGATAGAAAAACAAGTGCAAAAAGCAGAGTCAGATTTTAATGTACATAGTGACAATAAAATTAAAAGTTTTCTGAAGCCTTTCTTGATGAGAAGCAAGGAATCTGTTTCAGCAGCCCCACAGGCTATTACTCCTCCACAGAAAGTAGAACTTCCAAGTGTTATTGATAATTTTGAACAAATTAAAATGTGATATATTATTCCAGGGTTATAATATAAAATAAAATGAAACATTTTATGAATTAAATGTAATGTAATGCCTTAATGAACTATTTTAAACATTAAAAAGAAGTATCACAAAAATAAGTTTCCATTAACAATTTTATTGAGTTCCTGTAGATCCAAATCCTCCATCAGCTCGCTTTGTCTCTGACAAGCTCCCAACTTCAACAAGATCTGGATAGTAAATTTTTTCACAAATCAACTGTGCAATTCGATCACCTTTAGCCACCTTAAAATCTTGGTCGGAGTGATTAAAGAGCACTACTCCAACATTTCCTCTATAATCTTCATCTATCACACCAGCTAAAAAAGAAAAGACAATAATTTATTTTCTTTTGTGATATTGGATGTAATAGTACATTATGATACAAGTGTGAAAAAAAGGAAGTTCGAAATGAGTGGTGGAGTGGCTTATATCTACACAAGTTACGAATTTTTTCGCGCATGTGTATCGTACGACGTTTTTCAGTACAGGCGCCCCTCCGAAGTTTCAACCTGACAAGAAATGAACCACTTCTCCCACTAGTGTGTAACCGCACCATCTATACTGAAATAGTACATTACGATACAAGTGCGTAAAAAAGGAAGTTCGAAACGAGTGGCGATAAATTAAAACACGACCGGAGGGAGTGTTTTAAATCGACACGAGTTACGAATTTCCTTTTCGCACGTGTATCGTACGACGTTTTTCAGTACAGATGAGCCTCCGAAGTTTCGACCTGGCATATAATATACCACTTCTCGCACTAGTGCGTAAAAAAAACACCATCTGTACTGAAAATAATATTTTCCCCTCACTAGCTCGGAAACACGTGTTTTGTCCTTTAATACCAGCGGGTAAAAACGCATTTTATCCACTAGTGGGTAAAGTAATTTGACCTTGAATAAAGTCAAATTAACTGCTTTAAAATTGATAAAAGTAGGTGAATCTCGTAATAAAGATGATTTACCACCTGTGGAACTACTGGAAGCAGTGATAAACGCATTTTTTGCGTTGTAGTTTCCTCGCTATAGTGAGGGGAAAAGTTTTGTGTTACACTCGGGTGCAAATGTATTTTACTTCTCGTGTGTTAAAAAACTCGCAAGTTCAGGATTCTATTCTCGAACCACTCGCTTCGCTCGTGGTTCAACTATAGAATCCTTTCACTTGCTCGTTTTTCAATTCCACACTCGGCGTTAAAATACAACTTTGCCCCCTTGTATAACAAATAACTAATCCTTAAAGTTTATTGTTACATTACTTGTGGCATATAAATGCCACTTGCACTGATTTCAATTCAATGTACTGATTTCACTTGAGCATGGCACAGCACATAGTAGTACAGCAGTGAGGTGTTCCACGTCTGTTTGTTTGAACAAACAAACAAATAGACAGTAGGCGACATGTTTTATAAAGTGTAGTGATACTAGTGATAGTTGTTGATGTATTTACATGAACATGATACATATATTTTACTTGTATTTCAACAAATCAGTAGCCATTCTTTGACCAACCCAGAGGGAAAATGGTCTTATTAGGATAATATTACTAATATATAAACAACATATTATAATTATCTTTACAAAGTTCAGAATGTGTCACACCTCACCACTCAATACTAGGGGTTGGTCTGGTGTCTGTATATTTGTGATAAACTCACAGCTACTCAACAGATTTTCAGCAGTTTTGACACTGAGTGACAAGGTTAATTTGTTTAAATATGATATTTGATAATTAACTGTTAATTGAAAATACTGATTTATCAACACATTATACATATAATATAGTGATATGCTCTTTGAATGGTCTCCAAAAAAATGTGCAATGGTAGGTATTTAAAAAATTACTATATGCATTTTTGCTTTACCGTGTGAAGTCAGGGTAAATAGCTAGTAATACAATCTGTTTTGATTGATTTTTGTTAACTTCAAGAGAAGGTTCAAATAGAATTAATTTCTCTAAATTAAATAGTTTTTGTAACTTAACTTCAAACTTGGGTAAGTCTATTCTGCTTTAGGGTTGAATAAAAAAAACATATGATCTGAAAGATAATCAACATTATGAGAATGGATTTAGCCATTTGTAAAGTTAAGCGACACAATTATTGAGTTAGTAAAATATTTAATAACTGAACAAGTGAATCTGAATCACAAGCTTTACTACTTCCTAATGTGATTTATTTTGACATGTGCTGTCAGTACTTGATTAATATTCATGTTTTCTTAAGGTTCTCTCACACTTATCTATACATTTATTAAGTACTAGCTTTTGCCTGTGGCTTCGCTCGCGTTAGAAAGAGACAAAAAGTAGCCTATGTCACTCTCCATCTCTTGAACTATCTCCACCTAAAAAATTAAGTCAATTTGTCTCTCTGTTTTGCCGTGAAAGATGGAAAATCACACAGACACACACACTTTCCCATTTATAATATTAGTATGGATGAAACAAAAAAACTATATTTATTCTACCAATTAGCTTCTATTAATCAGGAGCATCCTGTCGAATGTAACAGGAATAATAAAAAAAAACATGGTGAAAATTCTCTGTAATGGCATGGTAGCTCCTAAGCTAAACTATTGTATGGATAAATAAAATTGATCATACTTTGTTATTAACTCTTTTCTTATACACTTCTTTTTTGTCATCATTTTCTTCACTGACATGATAGTTTTCATCTTTGATGACTAAATTTTTCAACCCATATGATAAGAATAAGGGTCCCCCCACATCTAGCGTCTCGCGAGCGTAGCGTCGGGCCAACTGTATGGGCAGTCTTTTTCCATACAGTTGGCCCGACACTATGTTCGCGAGACACTAGATGTGGGGGGACCCTAACACTCAATTTAGATCAATAGAAAAAATAACAAGAAAAAGAAAAACAACAAATATAATCAAAGACAATGTGATAAAGCTTGACCAGAAATATAATTATGACTATGCTCCATGTTGTAGAATACCATTAGATTTCATACTATTGAACTGTCACTGCGCATGCCTCATAATAACAGCACCTTCTTGACAATAGTCATATGACTGACTGATTTGACTGTTCAAGCTTTAAATGATAACCTAACCACCAAATTAAAATTTTGAAAAAACCCTCGACTGCGACATAGTATACTGATTTTCATGAAACATGGCTAAGACCACTCCCGACTAACTCAGCTTTCAGACAAAATAAACTAAATCTAAATTTGTTCATCCGTTCGGGAGCTACGATGCCACAGACAAACACACACACAGACAGACACGTCAAACTTATAACGCCCCATCGTTTTTGCGTCGGGGGTTAAAAATTGGAGAAAAACAGAATGGGAATTTCCCAATCCAGAAGAAAATACCTTTGTAATATATCATCACAAGAACTCTTTAATCAGTTACCAATGCAAAGGAAAATAACATACCTCCAACGTCAATGAAGTTTTTAACTGCCAAGCCAGAGCGAGGAGCCACTCTGCCATAGCACCCCGAGGGCAACTCTATTTGCAAATCGGTCTTCACCACTTCTTTACCACGAGCGGGAACCGTGTAATCATAAGCACTGTAACAGAAAATTACATGAAAATATTAATTTGGATACTGGTCACGAGGAAAAAGAGTACAGGATAATGATGAATAAGACCTATCAAAGTTGTAACAAGTGTAAGTACCTCTTCAGATCGAAACCAGCCGCCTTCTCGGAACCATGTACAGGAGCAAAAGCATGTTCACTTAGGCGTGTGAATTTTAAGATAGGCTGTGTCTCAGCAGGCATTTTTAGTATTCTGATAAATCTCCAAAACTACCACAGATTCACTTGCAACTATAAGGCAAGTTGAAGATATGAACTTAATATACGGAGTAAATCAAGTAATTAAATTAAATTAAATTGAACAGCAAAGCAGAAACCAAATACCGATAACGAGTAGTCTTAGTAAATGAACTAAACCGAACGAAACAAAGCAAAGAAAGACGATAAATTGGCGGCAAAACTGGCAGAGGCAAGGCAAGATAAGGCAAATTCAGTGTCACTGTCACCCAACTGTCAGTACTGTCACCCTAACCGCCAATTTTTTTTTTTTTTTTTTCTTTGTCCTTCTGGACAGGCTAGGACCATAGGCCATACCGCCTAACCGCCAAGTCAGAACAGAAATCATATCAAAACTATTTGAGACCCAAATAAAACCACACTTTGCAAACAATTTTAATGCAAATAAATGGTGTGCGCATAGATAAGCTAGGAACACACTACGCGGACGTCCGTCGTGAATCGACCGCGGACGGGAATCTGGACAATGGAAATACACATAAAGCTAGGAACACACTACGCGGACGTCCGTCGTGAATCGACCGCGGACGGGAATCTGGACAATGACATTACACATAACCGTGCAAACTATCGGTCGACGGACGCGGACGTGGCCTTGAGCGCACGGACGTCCGATCGAAATCTGGCTCTCTGGATGTTTTGTTCCGTGCACACTGATAGGTCGCGGTCGCGGTCGTTTTACGACGGACGTCCGCGTAGTATGTTCCTAGCTTAACCGTGCAAACTATCGGTCGACGGAAGTGGACGTGGCCTTGAGCGCATGGACGTCCGATCGAAATCTGGCTCGCTGGATGTTTTGTTCCGTGCACACTGATAGGTCGCGGTCGCGGTCGTTTTACGACGGACGTCCGCGTAGTATGTTCCTAGCTTAAAGGCGACCAGTTGTACGAGGTGCCACTAGTTCACCGCCAGGGCATAAATTTTTTGCCCCTTCAAAGAGGGCTGAAAACTCCTCTTCAGCTCTGATTTTTTGTAAAGTGGTTTTAATCGTATTAGCATAATTGCAGGATTCGACTAAAACGACATTGACTTTCTGTAGCGCTTTGCTTAGATTTGATGTATACGAAAAAACTTTCCTTAAAATATAACCACAAAATTAAAATTTTGAAAAAACCCCCGACCGCGACATTGTATACAGATTTTCATGAAACATGGCTAAGAACACTCCCGACTAACTCAGCTTTCAAACAAAAAAAAACTAAATCGAAATCGGTTCATCCGTTCGGGAGCTACGATGCCACAGACAGACACAGACAGACAGACACACAGACAGACAAACAGACAGACAGACAAACAGACAGACAGACACGTCAAACTTATAACACCCGTCGTTTTTGCGTCGGGGGTTAAAAATGACGAGCGATATGATAAATTGGCTGTTTTCTATGGACAATTTTAGTTGGCAAGCTTGAGTGGTTACCTCTCGGTTTCCAGGCCGGCAATTATGGTCTCGCGATAAATGATAAAACATCTGGCCGTCCCTATCGCACTTACTAATAGTGCGATAGGGACGGCCTGATATTTTATAGTCTATCGCGCGACCATGCTACCCGTGCAGAGTTACCGTTTTGAATTGCTTCAAGTGTGTCCACAATGATAGGAAACATTTCGGCAAATCTTTCGACTGCCGAATGTTTTTCTGTCCAGGCCCCGTAGCCGAATGGCATTTCTCCGACGCCAAACGAAAGCGATACGCCGCTGGCTCTGTCGCGCCAATACGCAAGCGCGATAGAGATAGATATCTACTAGCGCTTCGTTTCGTGAGCGTTTCGTGAGCGATTGTGCCATTCGGCTAGCCACGTGTCTCACACAAAGAAATCAGGGAAGAATGAGACGCGCCAATTTCTTCGGCAGCTTTTTTCTAAAGGTGATCTCGAATGGGCGATAGCCGAAAGAAATTGATCACGCTTTTTATTGGAGAAAAATTGTACCTATAGATAAAAAAAATTACGTACATGGGTACGTGTACCTACGTTTCATTTCATGGAAATTTCGATAGTAATTAGTACCTAACTTTGTAATTATGAAATTAAGCTACGGCAACCGCCGATAGGGCAGCCGCAAACACCGACCGATGTGTTCATATTCCAGTCCTAAGGGGGGGGTTTGAACCCCCTGACCCCCCCCCCTTATATACGTCCTTGAAGGCCGCTGTACACATGGAGCCAGTACACATGGGGCCAGTACACACGGTTGGGCCAACCCTTGGACTTATCTCCGAAACGAAATAAATAATGGTAATTTTTTGCATAAAAATTTTATAAAATACTTATAAAAAGCTCTTTCATTTGATATGTAACACAATATAGTTAAAAAAACTTTGATTTTAATTTTCACTTTTACCCCCCAAAAGTGGCCCCTATAATTACATTTTCTTTATTTTAATTACATGTTCGTCTTTGGGTCTCAGGTTTACATAAGTCTGCCAAATTTCAAGTTAATCGGTTGAGTAGTTTCGGAGAAAATCGGCTGTGACAGACGGACAGACAGACGCACGAGTGCTCCTATAAGGTTTCCGTTTTTCCTTTTTGAGGTACGGAAGTACGGAACCCTAATAATCATTTCCTATTTAATTTAATTTATTTAATTCAGACATCAAATGGTCCAAAAATGTGTTAGTTAAGTCGCTTATTATCTATGTTAGTAACAAAATCGAACAAGTAATCCATACTAATATTATAAATGGGAAAGTGTGTGTGTCTGTTTGTTTGTCCGTCTTTCACGGCAAAACGGAGCGACGGATTGACGTAATTTTTTAAATGAAGATAGTTGAAGGGATGGATAGTGACATAGGCTACTTTTGTCTCTTTCTAACACGAGCGAAGCCGCAGGCAAAAGCTAGCATTTAATCATTAAAAGTGACTTCGTCCTCTGACTCATTGCCCATAACAGCGGACAATCTAGCTTATTTGCTATCATGTTTAGAATGCTGCTGCTACTGCCGCGCACTCTGTCAAGCAGTGAGGCAGTTTTCTTGCGCCACACAGCATCGAAGCCATCTCTGCGCGCCTCTGCAAACATGGTCGACGCGCTGCAGAAACGCGGCAGTCTCAACAACATCCTAAACGCATTATTGTATTGGATTCAATTAAAGGAAAAATGGAAAAATTCACACCTCCGGTAGAACTCGAAACTGCCACCTCTGGCTTTGCCGGAGCCATCTCGCTCCCAACTGCGACACGGAGGCCTGCTGGATGTGTGCGAATTTATTGAATAAACGCCACGATGGCGTAGGTATAGGTACGCCATGGAGGAGGAGGATGGAGGTGTACATTTTTCAATTTTTCCTTTAATATAAAAATATGTAAATTCGCTCGCAGACGTTTCTGTATGATAATAACCTAATCACATAATTTTTAAGAAAAAAAAACCGCCGCCTTTGGGGTTCTGGTGATTCTGGTGAAAGCTACTTGCCAATGTCGGATTATGTAGAAATGTGTAGGTATTTTTAAAGCTGCCTTTGATGCTTTAATTATTTGATGGCAACACAATATACGTATACCGTTAAGGTTTTAGGAGTTTCCTCAATTCCTCATGAATCCGATTATAAGAAATCGAAGGTTGACAAAATTTGACTTGAGAACTCAATATGCTTAACAAACATAACAAATCTAATAGCAAATAAATGTCACTGTTCTGAACTTAAATGCATGCTGTTCTTATAAAAAAATCCAAAGTCACTATAAGTGTGCCGTTCAGATTTAAAGAGTTCCGTTCTGATCTTCATCAGCAGTTCCACTGCACCAAATGTCACTGTTCTAGACGTAAAAGTGCATGCTGTTCTTATAAAAATACCAAAGTCACTATAAATGTGCCGTTCAGATTTGAGGAGTTCGGTTCTGACCATCATCAGCAGTTCCACTGCACCAAATGTCACTGTTCTGAACGTTAACGCAAGCTGTTCTTATAAAAATACCAAAGTCATTATAAGCGTGCCGTTCAGATTTAAGGAGTTCCGTTCTGATCTTCATCAGCAGTTCCACTGCACCAAATGTCACTGTTCTGGACGTAAGTGCATGCTGTTCTTATAAAAATACCAAAGTCACTATAAGTGTGTCGTTCAGATTTGAGGAGTTCCGTTCTGATCTTCATCAGCAGTTCCACTGCATCAAATGTCACTGTTCTGGACGTAAGTGCATGCTGTTCTTATAAAAATGCCAAAGTCACAATAAGTGTGCCGTTCAGATTTGAGGAGTTCCGTTCTGACCATCATCAGCAGTTCCACTGCACCAAGTGTCACTGTTCCGTACGTAAATGCATGCGGTTCCTTTAAAAACACAAAAATCATCATATGTATGCCTTTCAGATTTGAGGAGTTCCCTGGATTTCTGCAGGAATCCATCATCAAAACTGGGTTCTGATAAAAATGGGACCACTCTGTATGCATATTATACATTCAATCAAAAAAATTTTTTTTTAAATCGGTCCAGTAACGACGGAGATATCGTGGAACAAACATAAAAAAAATAAAAATAAAAAAAAAAAAAAAACATACAGACGAATTGAAAACCCCCTTCCTTGAGAGATTTGAGGCGGCGGTTAAAAATTAAAAAAAACCCCGACATAGTGGACCGATTTTCATGAAATATGCCTAATAAGAAGACTCCCGAGAACTAATTCAGCTCTCAAACAAAAAAACTAAATCTAAATCGGTTCATCCGTTCGGGAGCTACGACGCACACACGAACAGACAGAAAGACAGACAGACACGTCAAACTTATTAGCCTACTACGTCGTTTTAGCGTAGTGGAAGATGGAACAAATTTCCTACTAAGATTATTTTTAGAAACTAGTCGGAAGATGGAGCGTATTAGGCCGTTTTCACATTATCCGATCCGATATCGGATGTCGGAAGGATTTCAATGGAAAAAATTCAAGATGGCGCCTGTAATGTATGGGATATCGGTCCGACATCCGATATCGGATCGGATAATATGAAAACGCACTTAGGTACATCACATCACATTTTCGACGCCGACATTTAGTGATAGGTACCTACTACCTAAATACATTGATGCATAAATAACAATGAAGAAACAAAGATGACGCGATCTAATAAAAAATATACCTATAGGTAGCCGACGGTCCTTTTTGACGACCGGTCTGGCTCAGTCGGTAGTGACCCTGCCTGCTAAGCCGCGGTCCTGGGTTCGAATCCCGGTAAGGGCATTTATTTGTGTGATGAGCACAGATATTTGTTCCTGAGTCATGGATGTTTTATATGTATATAAGTATGTATTTATCTATTTAAGTATTGTATATCGTCGCTTAGCACCCATAGTACAAGCTTTGCTTAGTTTGGGGCTAAGTTGATCTGTGTAAGGTGTCCCCAATATTTATATTTATTTATATTTATTTATTTTCCCCTCACTAGCTCGGAAACACGTGTTTTGTCCTTTAATACCAGCGGGTAAAAACGCATTTTATCCACTAGTGGGTAAAGTATTTTGACCTTGAATAAAGTCAAATTAACTGCTTTAAAATTGATAAAGGTAGGTGAATCTAGTAATAAAGATGATTTACCACCTGTGGAACTACTGGAAGCAGTGATAAACGCATTTTTTGCGTTGTAGTTTCCTCGCTATAGTGAGGGGAAAAGTTTTGTGTTACACTCGGGTGCAAATGTATTTTACGTCTCGTGTGTTAAAAAACTCGCAAGTTCAGGATTCTATTTTCGAACCACTCGCTTCGCTCGTGGTTCAACTATAGAATCCTTTCATTGCTCGTTTTTCCAATTCCACACTCGGCGTTAAAATACAACGACGGACGCCCCCTTGTATAACAAATAACTATTAGTGTTCCGTAGTCAACTAGGAACCCTTTATAGTTTCGCCATGTCTGTCTGTCCGTCCGTCCGTCCGTCCGTTCGCGGATAATCTCAGTAACCGTTAGCACTAGAAAGCTGAAATTTGGTACCAATATGTATATCAATCACGCCAACAAAGTGCAAAAATAAAAAATGGAAAAAAATGTTTTATTAGGGTACCCCCCCTACATGTAAAGTGGGGGCTGATATTTTTTTTCATTCCAACCCCAACGTGTGATATATTGTTGGATAGGTATTAAAAAATTAATAAGGGTTTACTAAGACCGTTTTTTGATAATATTAATATTTTCGTAAATAATCGCTCCTAAAGGAAAAAAAGTGCGTCCGTCCCCCCTCTAACTTTTGAACCATATGTTTGAAAAATATGAAAAAAATCACAAAAGTAGAACTTTATAAAGACTTTCTAGGAAAATTGTTTTGAACTTGATAGGTTTAGTAGTTTTTGAGAAAAATACGGAAAACTACGGAACCCTACACTGAGCGTGGCTCGACACCTCTTGGCCGGTTTTTTGCTTCTAATCCACATCCATCGACCCAAACAGTACAAAAAACATCTACCTGCTACATTGAGGATCTCAGATTTAGGCTTTAAAAGGATAGTCAACGACCGCTATACGGAGATTATCCTCGTTCTTTAGTTAGTCACTCCAAGAAAAATGTCCACAGACGGTCCCCGCGTCGATCAATATTTCGTTAAGAGGTACACGGAAGTTTGCATCATAATTCGATACCGCTCAAATTTGAATCATAAGGATGACCGACGCCACGATTCGTGCACTATACGATCGCGAGCTCGCTAACTTAAAAAAAAAAAAAGCTCCAACGAATACAGGAGAGTTTGGTGGATTACTGCAGTGATTCATTCGGGTGAGCCCCCAGAAGGGGAGATTTTTATATTTACATCGTGTCCCTCGCGGCATGCGCGCCGCCACTCCGCCAGTCGCGCTACTACAGTTTCACACACGAACACCAGTGCAATAAAACTCATGTAAATATTACTCCTACTACAAGATTCTGTAAAGTGTTACTTTTAAAATATTGTTGTGTCAACTGTAGTGATGTGAGTGTAATCTGTTATAAAAAGTTGTTGTGGTTTAAAAGTGAAACTATTCAAAACAGTGATTGTATGCTTCTTTAGCTTCGATCCAAGGAAATGCCGCCCGTTCCCTCTCAATGTATTTCAGGAAGCGTTTCAGCAAGGAACTTTTCGTTCCCATAACTCACGCTAGAGGTCAGTAAAGAATAAATAAACTACCTAAACTGTGAAAAAGTAATATAATATAGCCTTCTTAATTAGATATTTGTTAGAGTTTGCGTGGCGTGAACTGGGTTCAAGCACCGCCGAACATTATTACCATCCCTTCTCCGCCCTTACGCATGATCGACCGGTAGAGTTTTGGGGTTCACTGTGCGAGCCGTATTAACTATGTATACCTAGGTATGGATGATTATAAAGCTACGCACCCTAAAATACAACTCTATCTACATATATATAGTTGTTAAAAAAGGGTGCGCGGTTGCGTGGGTATTTTTATGTGTACTATAATAACTAAAAATTAAGTAGTAGGTAGGTACATAAATTAAAATATTATACTTTGCAGGTAAATATATTCTCTTATTCACTTTGATGGCAAAGAAAATAAGACAAATGTTTTATTTTATTTCTGCATTTAAGGATACATATGTATTTTAGTCACCTGCAATAATATATTACTCTTTCAAGGCTGCAAAAATATGTGGACATTGTGGACAGACAGGCGGACAGTCGCAACATAAAGGCTCCTTAACTATCGTTTTTGTATGGAACCCTAAGACTAAACAGGCGACACAAATGCAACGTAAGGTGCATTAGGGTAATTCCGAATGACAAAAATGCTCTTGTAATTCCGAAAGGGAATCTTGATATGATGGAAATAATGGTGATTTTTATGCGACTTTCGTAATTAGACGACTTTCGGAATTACCCTAATGCACCTTATACCAGAGTTCTTTCTATACTGTCCTTATATGTTAATTGATATTATAGTTTTGTTACCTACCTTGTCTTACCACATTTAAATCTCATATATTCAGTAGGTATAATAATTGTATGATATTTACGGTGGTCCAACACTGCTAACTATATTCAAAATAATGTTGTTTTACATGTGCGACAGAGACCAAACCAAACATAACAAAGTAATAATAATAAAACAATACCTACTACTTTCTTCTCCCTGTTAACCGATGTTATTTTAATGTTAAACTTACCTATATAAAGCGACCAGTGTTCTACAAAAAGAAACATGCATTCTGCCGCTGTATTCGATTCATTCTTATAGTTTAGGGTTAACATTAATATGACGATGTCATTCGTTAATTGCAATTAGATAGGTACCCAAAACGGCCAAAACTGTAGATTATTAATCTTATATATATATATATATATTAGTTTATTTAAGGTTTACCAACAATTATTTACACATGCTTTACAAAGACTCAGATGCATAATATTCTAGAAAAGTGTAATTTTAATCACTTACGGTAAACTCCACATGCAATAATGTAATTTACTAACTACACCGTGGGTAGGTAATATTATTAAGTATATCATATATAATGCAAATCAACAAATGCGAAACAGACATTAAATATCACTTGAAACCTTCTATCCGACTAGCCTAGCCTGTTGTAAATGTTGTAATATTAGAGAATTAAAATAAGCGATCGAAATTCGAATAGAAACCTAACCCGGAGGAGTTGAATAACTACAAAATGAAATCATACTATTAACGTACATTGTACCTACATATCTTTAACCGACTGCCTTATATCGTAATTCAATCGAGCGAATCAAAATCGTGAATGCCTGCTCCGTCGCGCAGATTATAATTATATAGATCATAACGTTTTTATTGATACAGAAATGAGCAAGGCGTCTATACAGCATTGAATAGCGAGCGACATGTTTGTTTTCATACCGGTCCGAATTAACGTCGCGATTGGTTCAAAATCCATAACTGGCCTCCGTGAGCCAGGTGTCGTTCACACCGCGGCCTCGCGCGCGCCTCGTCTCGTTAATCACTCGTGCTTGCTATTGTTAACGCACGGTGTACAGCCATCTTTGTCAAATTATGGACGATTTCGATTGATTTCAATAACTAATTGTGCTAGTGCTATTTAAATGAAAGAAAACACGGTTTTAGTGATATTGACGCTTTGTGTTAGAACATGAAGGGACATTCTCTTTTGTTTTACTACTAACATCACTGCGTTGAATGGAAGCGTTACGACTTACGGCGTTAACGACCATTAAAATGATGGATGATGTCGTCTTTTGCAAAAAGAGTGTAAAATGATCGTTATAGTAAATAATGTGAAGGGTGCATTTAGTGTTTATGTTTGGGCGGGCATGTGATGAGAACTGCGTCGTTATTTTGTTGTACACATTGCATAAATGAGTGGAATGGCGTTGCGGAGCGCGCGGACCGGAGCATGCGCGCCAGTTGCCTCGCAATCTCTGGGAGCGCATTGAGTGTCCTTCGTTTACGTGTTAAGCAAAATGGGAAGGTCGAGATTCCCTGGCAAACCCCTCAAATTCCAGAACAGAAAACGTGTTAGTGTATTATCGGGTGCTGTTTACCATGAAAATGCTCCGGAGAGCCAACCGCTCAATCGCGGCGGGACCGCCAATGTTTTCTCTGGGGATAAAGAGGTAAAATCTACTTTAGTCTGATTGACATTATTTTTGACGAATGCGTTATATAAATGTATGTGTAGCATACGCGGAAATGATTAATGTTTACGTAATAACTACTAGCATAAACGACTGGGCATTATAGTAATAAGCGTCAAATACGACAACGTACCTACTTTGACATTTCAATATTCCATTTTCATATCAACACAAAATTTACTCTTAATAACCCTCCAGGCCCAATGAACAAACAAAAGATAGATTTTAAACATTTAAGTATATAGATTACAAGTCTTATTAAGATATGATGTTTATTGTTTATGTTTGTTGTAGAATTCAAAGTGAATGTAATTAGTGTTTATATTATAGTATATGCTTGCATATAAAACTTATTTTCCCAATAACACCAATGAGTATTACTCACCAATTATCATTGTATATAAAGTAAAAATAATCAATGTAGAAACATTGATATGAGTTTGACATTAGTTAGGTTAGAAAGTTATAAAGTTAAATCAATCAATTTTACAAGAGATATAACAATGTTAACAAAACTGTAACTAGCTATATTTTTGTTATTGCTTTAAAATTACAAATTTGACATTTTTACTAAATGCTCGGTTTGAAGTGTGACCTGCTGTGTTTTTGTTTTAACCTCAGTTTCAATGTATTACAAGTAATAAATAGAGAGCAGATCTCAGGTAGCGATTTTTAATATGAATATGCTAGTACAATTTTTAAAATACATGTCATGTGGTTTATAATAAGGTCTTACAATCTATTATTATTACATCGCACACCGCAAACTTCACTGAATAATTAGATTAAATTAATGTTATTTTTGCAACAAACTACAGAAAAAATAAGGAGACATATTTTATTCTAAATAAAGGAGTTTGTATACAGGAAAAAAATATTTTCATTTTTCTATTCTTTGAGTCGTAATAGAAGTGTGAAAATGAGATGGGAAAATGAATTCAGAAAGGTAGCTGGAGCCTTGTGGAGAAGACAAGCTCTAGACAGAGAAACATGAAGAAATATGGGAGAGGCCTATGCCAAAGGCAACCAGACAAAACGTCTGCGAAGGCTAGCAGTAAGTAAGTAAGTAAGAAGTGTGCAATGCGCAGACGAAAGTAGAAAAATATAATAAATTTTGCGAGCCATATCCATATTAATATTTAAATCGCTACCTGCAATCCACTCTAGTAATAAAATTTACTAGGTCCATACAGTACAACAAAATACAATGCAATATTATCTCTTTATTGCTACCTACCTATAGTTACCTCCATGATCACATAAATTCATTATAAATGGAATGCAATCTCTTTAAAATTTGACAAGGAAAGTTTCTCTTTTGTAATACCATTAATTATTTAACTTTGAGGTTAGTTCCTTAGCTGGCATTCATCATTTTGATAATTGATATTTAAAAACTCTTCATGATATCAAATACAAATTTGATGCTGATGTTTACACCTAGAGTTAAGTGGTAACAATTTGGACCCTACATTTACCTTTGTATACATACATATAGGTAATTCCACGGAGGTTGAAGTGAATGATAACACACACAGCTAAATGAAGATTAGTACTCATTGCAAAAAAATGAATGAATGAAATGAGTGAGTGAATGTAAAAAAACGATTAATATATTTTTGAAAAACATTATTATTTATTGATATACTGATCACTAATGGTATTAAAAGCAGTAAAAAATAATGAACAAATCCTTTTATAAACCACCGTCACTTGGCATATCTTCATCTGATTCGTTAGGATTGATTATAAGGTTTTGGTTTTCAGTTAAATCATCTATCATAGGTTCCCTTTCCCTATATCTTTCTTTCTTCGTTTTCTTGGGTTTTTCTAAAAATATTACTGTGAAACGTTTCTTTATCAAGTGCTGCTATTTCTTCGTTTAATTTTCTCATGACGCTATTAAATGTGAACTCAGTATTACTAGCTGGAAGTCGCGGTGGCACGAATAAAATTTTGCTAAGGACAAACGATATTATTTTATTAAATTAAATTATCCGGTGAACTTTATAGCTCATATGAAATTTCACTTCCAAATAAGTATTCAGCTATCGATATATTTTATATCGGAAGGATGTCCCTATGTTAATTGACGTTATTGCTACTGCGACTTCTATGTCTGCTAATTAGTAATGAAAAAATAGGTAAACACTATTTTAACAGCTACGATGATAAAATAAGGCCATTTATTACTAATCTTTGATTTCTACGATTTACATTACAATCATAATCTGACAATTAATTAATCACATACGAGATATTTTATTTTCTGTTTTGTTTGAAAATTGTTCTATAGACGTAATTGTTAACAAAATAGTAAATATAAACTTTTTGGTCTTTCTTGCAATTCATTGTTGAATCTGCAGTCGGTACACGGTAAGAACACTAATTTCAAAATTTCGTTGTCATTACATGACAGTGTTATAGTGTGCGTGGCCTCAACTGAGTTGAAACTACCTATACCATCACGCCTGTATCCCATAACTACCCCTTTATGGGATACAGGCGTGATTGCAGAACACATGAATCTACTAAAGTCTCAGTCAGTCAGTGAGTCTCTTGGCAATTAAGGGGTTGAAAGAAAACGAAAATTGTGACATTGCAGTGACAGGTTGCCAGCCTCTCGCCTACGCCACAATTTAACCCAAATCCCAGAGCCTTATACAAAAAATGAACAAAAATGTGTCACAGGACCTATAATAAAACGGCTTAAATATGGTTACTATGCCTTTTAAAAAAAAATCCTATGAATACAATATAGATTTTACACAGGTATTGGATGCCAACTTAAAAATAGTAGTTTCAAAATATTGATATTTAATTATTAATTATGGGTAATATATTTACATATACAATAATAAAATAAAGGTATACCTACCTTTTGCCAGAGTTACAACTGCAACCCAAGACAGCAACCAAATCATGATCAAGGGACTGGTGATGATATGCAATAATAATGTTATGGGCAAGGCAATATAAAATATGTTGGTACTGAGTTACATTTTTTCCATTTGTGCATTAGAAGAAATTTTAACATACCTTGCATTGATTGCAATTTGCAATCCATATTGTCAAAACAATATAGGGTTGCAGTGGTAGTTTTTATTAATTGCTCGAGTTTTCATAAAAAAAAATGTTATAATAGTTATAACAATTTAGTAGTTTTATGTATATGTATTTTGATAATGGATCAGTGAGGACAGCTTCCAGAGCCTGTGGTGCTACATGAAAACAGTCTTAAATAAGACCTTCCCTCTATTTGAAAATAATGAAGATTGGCTTTTACAGATTAAAAAAAAAAACAAAAGCTGCGACTAAAATATCATTTTTGATAAATGTGTTTTTATGCTAATTGGTCCTATCCTGGGTCAAAATCTTATCTGGGATTGAAAGAAAACATTTCCTCCTTAAAAAAGCCACAAATTGAGGAAAACTTTTAAATAACACAAATTAAAGGAAACTTTTTCCATTCATGGAGAAACTATGATGTTATTCAGAATTTTAAAATTTTAGTACTTATGTTGTAATTGTAAATTATTAATTTCAAAGTAAAATTACAATTTTATAGGGTTTTACTTGGCCAGTTTTTATGTACATTCTAATATACTAGATTAGTTTGTTGGTAGCCAAACTGGTTGCAAAATTTTGTGTCCTTATACCATCTGGAAGTGGGTTAGTATGGTTTAGTTGATGACAGATGAGTCAATCATTATGGATGGCTATAAGTGTAAAAAAAAACGATTTTTAGCTGTTTGTGCTTAATAACCAATTAAGCTGTATTTATGTACGGGATTCAAGTTAGTCTTAAGGGGCTTAATAATAAACAAAATTTATTTATTTATTTAAACTTTTTTGCACAAATTATCAGTAAAAAGTACAAATGGCGGACTTAACGCCTTAAGGCATTCTCTACCAGTCAACCATTGGGCAAAACAGAGATATTTAGTTTGGTGCACAAGATTATAAAGCCAGTATGAGATTGTAATGATTAAATACAAGTTGATACCTACTATTATAAAATAAACGTACACAAATACAATAAATAAACCTACATACATATTAGTATAATATATACAAATAAAATACACATATACATAAATAAATAAGTGTACCTAGTGCGAGACATCAAATAGAATTTCATATGTTAAAAGACCAGAAACAGAGAAAGTTTTGTGTAACACAGAGATCACAATGGGTTCAAAATTAAATTGTTTGTGTTCACATACACACTCTCTTTTGGACTTGGCATGATCTGCTCCCAAACCTTCCAAGTGTCTACATAGTATACTGTAAGCATACAGAAATTGATTAGTTGAATACTCAATTAAGTATTTTTTTAGGAAGAAGAAAAGAAAGAAAACAGCAATGATAATGAAACTAGTGGATCTAGTGAAAATTTAGTGGACATCTCTGCAGCAAACAACAATAACTCAGACCTTGCATCTAGTGATTCAAAATCTCCTGTTCGCACTCGCTCACAAAACAAAATGGAGCCAGTTAAGGGAGAAAAACCAAAACCAATTAAGAAAACTGTGACTTTTGGTACAGTTGAGAGTTGTGAAGATATCTTCTTGCCCTTAAAAAAGATTCCTCTGAAACATCATGCACCTCTTGTGCCTATTATCAAAAAGAAGTCATCACTGAAACAAACAGAATATTCCACTTTTAACAGTATTCTTAAACCAGCAAAATTAACAGATTTGAGTTCAAAATCATCTGATAATTATGAAGGGTACTTAAGGAAAAACTTGAATCCTTTGTCAAAGCCCATGAACAAGTTCTCACAATTCAGTGACAGCCGATGTATATCTCCACCACCTCGTAACCTTTCTCCAGTTGACAAGGAGAGTGGTAGCTCATCAAAGTTTGTCCTGCCTGTCAGAAGTGCTCATTCATCTCGAGTAATCAAACCAAATAAGAGATTTATAGAGGGTGAAGAGCCAACCACAGCAACAGTTACTGTGGGTTCAGCAAAGGTGCTTAAGAAGCCTAAACTCAAGAGGCTTCTATTTGACAACCTACATAGAGATGATAATACATTAGAAGATGAAGCTACTGATGCTACAAATGATACTGAAAGACATAGGGACAAACAATTTTTAACACCATCCAACTTATTTAAAGACAAAACAACAAACTCATTTTCTGGTCTCAGCGGTAATACAAGAAAGCCGAATGTCAAGCTTAATTTATTCTCTAATAAGGACAAAGAAACAGAATATTCACAAGATGAAAATTCTAATGTAGAGGGAGTAGAAAAAGGCATAGCCTCTGAACAAAGTAAACCAAGTAAAGAGGAGAGAGCTGGGCATGCAATGCGTAAACTTATGGACATATCAGATGCAAGTAGTTCTACTAGCACTAGTAGTGGTTCTGAATCTGAAGAAAGCTGGGAAAGTGACAGCTTGGAGGGTAGTGGTGAGGAGGAAGAAAAACCACCACCTAGCCCAGAAAGAGAGAAGTCGTCTGCTAGTCAACTGCTGAGTGGCAAAGTAATAATAAGGGAAGCCAGATTACAATTAAATACCCCTGCTCAAGCAACTACTGGGTTAGATGGTCCTTTTTCAGCACCAATATCAACATGTAAGTATGTCAAAAATTAAACAGTACTTCCACTTTACAGTACGATTTATAATATAATCACTTTGTTTTTTAACCGACTTCAAAAAAAGGAGGAGGTTCTCAATTCGACTGAATTTTTTTTTTTTGTATGTATGTTACTCGATATCTCCGAGAATCATGGACCGATTTTCAAATTTTTTTTTTCAATCGGTCAGGTATAACCCCGAGGTGGTCCCATTGGCACCAAGTCGGGGTCTGATGATGGGATCTTGGAGAAATCGAGGGAACTCTTCAAATGTTATAGGCACATATAATGTTCTTAGTGTATTTTTCAAAGGTACACCAGTATTTACGCCTGATGGTAATAATTTTATGTGGCTGAGCTGATGATGGAAGGTTAACTCCTCAATGGATTCTTTCACTACTGTACATATATTCGGACTGATATATATATAATATCAATAGGGACCACTAAAAATCAACAAATAAATAAACTTTTTAACAAAAAATAAAACCGCCTTCAAAAATAAGCGCGTTACAAAATACGGAGAAACTAAAAAGCAAAAAATAATAAACCTTTGAATTCAGATTTCTTACGGATTGCAATAATCTAAACATCCAAATTATAAACAAATCAATTATTTTTGGAGTCGGGGCCAGCCTGCGTATGGTTGGGTGGGGCAAACAGAAAATAGCAAGGCGACGAACAGGTCTGGTACCGACTACAAAAATAATTGATTTGTTTATAATTTGGATGTTTAGATTATTGCAATCCGATAAGAAATCTGAATTCAAAGGTTTATTATTTTTTGCTTTTTAGTTTCTCATTTTCAATTTTGTAACGCGCTTATTTTTGAAGGCGGTTTTATTATTTATTTTATTGTTAGGTTCTCACAGTAGTGATTGATTTAATGGTTATATCTTTTTTATAGCTCCGAACCCTCCAACCACAGTGACGTGTGGTGTATGTGGTGCAGTACGATTCTACAAATTCGTAAAGCAAGCCCGCAAGTTTGGGATATATTCTTGTGAGTCTTGCCGAAAATTTATTACAAAGCTTCTGAAGAGAGAAAAATTAGCACACAAAAATGGTACCATTGTCATGCAATGTATGAGAGAAGAAGGTTAGTATTCTAAATTCCAATATTTTAATTACGATTAAAAAAGTAGTAATTCTAACTTATGTACAAATTAGCATTTTTATACATTATTTTCTAAATTACATTCCCAGGTAACTGCATTGTGCCTCCAATAGTAAGATCGCAACAATGGAAGCTAGTACGTTCAGAAAACAGATCGCGGTGTCCAGCTTGTTGGCTGAAAATGTGCCTAAGAGCATTTCAAGTGCCTCCAAGCGTAAGGGCAGGGCTCACGGCAATGCTGCCTCCTTCAATGAGAGCCAGTGTTAAACTCTCTGGACCTATAGTACAGGTTAATCCATTGAGGCTAGGTGCTGGCAATACATGGACAAGCACCTCTGCATCTACGCCAGCATTGTCGAATACGCCGCCAAATATCACTGAGAATGAAGGCAAAATACCTTTGAAAATTAATAAGAAATCTGAGGAGAGCAATGAAAAACTAATAGAAAAGGTTGAGGTATGTGTAATTTTAAGGAATTGTTTAAAATCCTGCATTTCCTACATACAGGCAATATTTTTCAATGCATGGTCACGAATAACACATTTTTATTTTTAATTACAGGATAAAGCCAAAAAAGACCAAGAATCAGCTGAAGAAGATGGTGAAGACTTCAGTGAGAATAGAAAGCGTCGTATAACAAGAGTTAAAGTGCGGAAGAAAGATAAAGGTGATAAAGGTGACTCTAAACAGTCTGAAGATCCCAAACGTCAAAAAGTTGAACTTAAGGGGCCAAGAGTTAAGCATGTATGCCGAAGTGCGTCAATTGTTTTAGGACAACCTATTGCTACATTCCCTACTCAAGAAGAAAAAGAAAAGCAAGAAAAATCGATGTCACCTGAAGAAGACAACAGTTTGTTACCTGTTATTGAAAAAGACGTTCTTGCTTCTAATGTGTCTAGCTGTGATATTGAAATGGATACAGAGAACAAGGCTCCTGCGCAACCGTGTGAAGTGACTCCTGCAAAAGAGGCTGATATTGAAATGCAGGAGCCAAAGAAAAGAAAAATTCAGGATACAGAGCTATCAATTAAAGCTCAATCTAAACAAGAGTCTAGTGAAGATGAGACTGTCACGGATATAATACCGAAGAAGAATGTCATGAAACCCCTGACAAACATCACTAATGTAAGTTTCTTTAAGCCCATATATCTACTCTTAAAAGTCCGCTCCAAACATACTAAAACACCATACATGTATTTACAGATGCGTGGACGATCTCAAAAGTTCAGTCAAAATCGGCCGGAACTAATCTGTGTCGATTTTTGGGAAAGCTATGATCCGGATGAAGTCTGTAGCTCTGGATTTGGGGTCATCGGAACCGCTCCATTTACCGTTGCGAGGTTATGTTTCTTGTGTGGTAGTGCAGGAAAAGAAAAGGTAAAAATGCATATAGATTTTATAGTGTAGGTAGTCAGTGTTTATCATGCTTGTGCTGAGTAAAAACAAGGCACAAATAATACAATCTACCTTCTGTACTCGATTTTTTTTTATAAGGGATGGCTCATTTGGCTTAATTTCACCCTGTATCTGTCATCTCTAAAATCGTGTATGAACTCGAGATTTACCTCTCATTATTACATCATTTTCCTTGCGTTATCCCGACATTCGCCACGTCTCATGGGGCCCTGGGGTCCGCTTTAACAACTGAAACCCCAAGATTAGGCGTAGGCTTACTAGTTTAACTCTCATTATTTATCACCCTCATCCATACTAATATTATAAATGCGAATGTAACTCTGTCTGTCTGTCTGTCTGTCTGTTACGCTTTCCCGCTTAAACCACGCAACCGATTTTGATGAAATTTGGAACAGACAATCTTTAGACCCTGAGACAGAACATAGGCTACTTTTTATTTCGAAAAAAGGGATGAAGGGGTTGAAAAAGAGGTTGAAAGTTTGTATGGGATTTCTTAATTTTAAATGATAAAACCATGAAACTTTATATTTTAGCACTTGATAAGAAATCATTAAACATATATTTAAAGTCACATACAGGTCGAACGCGATTAATTAACATTATTTTTACCTTTAAAATAAACATGGTGGGAAATAAACATTAACTAAAAGCGGGTAGATTATATTTATTTGTCTACCCCGAACATTTATATAAATTAATATCGGGTAGTTTTGTGTTGTTTACATCTCCGGTGACATTTTGCTGGGACGTCAGTCTTCCGCGACCACGGCCAGTGCAACCTGGCCGAAACGTTGGGAAAAAAGGTAAAAATAATGTTAATTAATCGCGTTCGACCTGTATGTGACTTTAAATATGTGTACAAAGCGCGAGAACTTAAAGTGTTATATCATTAAACATCTTGATAAGGGATAGGGATAGGGATAGGGATAGCGATAGGGATAGCGATAGGGAAAGCGATAGGGATAGCGATAGGGATAGCGATAGCGATAGCGATAGCGTTAGCGATAGCGATACGGATACGGATAATATGGGTATCGTTAGAGGGATACGGATAATCGGTCGGCGGTCTCTTACAATCAAATGTGCTCTAAGACGATCGTTGTTTGCTTGCTTGAAGATTACCTTTGCGATAAGTATAAGCAAAATGTAAAAAATTGTAAGGGATAATAGAAAAAAGTACTTTTTACCCACCGATCATAGTGTCGAAATACGGGCTATGTGGGATGTTTATAAAGGTTTCCCCAGCGTATATAGAATTACCTACGCTGTGGTCGATGTGTAATATTTCTACAATCATTGCAAGCAAAAGTATTATGTGCAATCGAAATAATCGCAGATAAATATACCTACAGAGAAACCTATACGGTCCCTACGGATCCAAATGAAAATCTTAATGAATACTTTTATTACGCGGGCGAAGCCGCGGGTAAAAGCTAGTTTACAATATTTCACTTACTCACCTCCTTGCATAATGTATTATTCTGATTTCAGATGCTAGTGTGCAGCTCATGTTGCGAGTGGTACCACACGTGGTGCGCGGAGGACAGCGCACGCGGTGGCTGGACGTGCGCGCGCTGCGTGTCGTGCGCGGCTTGCGCGCGCCCCGCCGCACGGCTGCGCTGTCGCAGCTGCGCGCGCCACTACCATGCTGCCTGTCTGCCCGCGGCGCCGCCGCAGCATAGGAGCGACTGGCCACAGGTACAAATGTAGAACAACTAAGAAACGTCAAACAATTATACAAACACTGTCAAAATAAAAGCTATTTAAAACAATTGATATGCAAGCCTATACAGGGTGGCCCAAAAATTGGTTGGGTGTACACTCCTCTGCAATTTATTTAGAGATCCGTAAAATGGGCTATCTGTCCGCGTCCGCGGCTACCCAAATTATCATTTGTAAAACTGTTTTATGAATATGAGTATACCAATAAGGTTTAAATAACAGTTATCTACAAAAGCTCCCTTTTAACACCTTTTGTGAAGGGCAACCCCCGACTTCTGAAAACGAATAGACAAAGTCCCGATACGTAAGTTGAAAACCGACATACAAACATAAGCACCTAAGAAGATATGATGGTTTGAAACTGAAACCATTGAGTTGAAGACTTCCAGAAATCAGAAGATATTTTTTACTGTTATTATAATAATAATTTCATTAAAGTGTCAAAAAAGCCTCTCTGTACGCGTAGACTTCGGCTCTGCGCACATCTCCTAAAAGGTCCGGAACATTGTTGATAATAATTACAGATATATTGGAAGACACCTTACACTTATTAATATTACTTCATCGTCGTCTTTCGCAGATTTGCAGCACATGTTTGAAATGCAAGAGCTGCGACAGCGGCCGCGTGAGCAAGTTCGTAGGGAGCCTGCCATTTTGCGGACCCTGTTTCAAACTACGACAAAAGGGCAATTATTGTCCTTTGTGCCAAGCATGTTACAGAGATAACGACTTTGACAGCAAGGTATTTTAATTTTATATTGTATTTTCTATTTTGGTACCCTGATCTCTGTCCTGTGTACGATACGAAAAAAAGAAATATGCGTATTTATGATATCACTCCACAAACCTGTGCACTGTGCAGGTTGGAGCTGATTGTACATATGATTATGTCCTAGAGTTTTAACGCCTTTCATGTAGCAGTCACATAAACTATTACTATTATTTACTGTTACATCATTTATACTGACGAAAAATCGTATGTATGTTATCCTATTTTATTTTTAGATGATGGAATGCGGATGGTGTGCTCGATGGGTTCATGCCAGCTGTGAGGGGTTATCTGGTGAGGAGTACCAGCTACTGTCGGCTCTCCCACCATCTATTGAATATATCTGTTGTAAGTGTATGCCCAATGACCCGCCTTGGAGGAAAATGCTGACAGAACACCTTAAAGGAAGATTATTGCATCTATTAAAGCTTCTGGCGAAAAACAGAAAGGCGTGCGCACTTCTTAAATTAACGCCACATAAAAATACTCCTGTGCCTAACAAGCCTTACCGAATTATGTCACCACAAGCGATAAGAAAATTGCATTTCGATGGAGCTGATGATGATTTGAAGAATACATCTGAGACTAAAGTATACAGAAATTCATCAAGGGGACGTAGAAATAACTTACCACAGAAATCTGACGATCTACAGCCATCTCAAATATGGCATTGCTCATCATTATTGACCGAAGGTGACATGGATAAAGAAGGAATTCCCCATCCATTGCACAAAGTTGTCAATCTTCAAGAACCTCTTATGCAAAACAAAGAAATCTGTTTTACCACTGGGCTTTTTGGTACTAAAACGGAATTTGATACTCCCTGTGTTGAGGTCCATGAAAACAATCCTATTCAAAAAACGGAAAAAGCTACAACAATGCTTCCGACTACTATACACGATGATAAATATGAGGCTATTTCTGATGATGATGAGCCAGCAAAAAGTGTTATGCAAGCACGTAGCGAACAAGAATTAAGCCCAGCTTTAATACGCAATCCAAGTACACCCAATCTTGCTACTGGCATTGACGAATTAAGCAGAACAGTTTCACCATCACTGCTTGATATAAAAAAAAGAGTTAACAGTGATGAATATGTTTCTTTAAAAGATTTTAATCACGATATGCGAGAAGTTATAGAAAGGACAATTAATGAAGATTTAAAACGTATATACAAGGAATTATTCTCAGAAACATTTCCATGGTTTGACTGTGAAAGTAACTGTCTGCAACCTAACTTGGAAGTTGAAAGAGAACAGGAAGATACAGAATCTCTAAAGGATCATGAGATGAATGATGATAAGCATACTGATGTATCTACTATGTCAATTGAACGACCGATAGACCAAATTGTACCAAAGTTAGAGGTTGAAGGTCAAAATGATGATGAAGACTTACTGGAATTTTATCCTGTTGTTGACTCAAGGACTTGTGTGCTTTGCAAAATTGTTGGAGATGGTTCACCTGCAAGCGAAGGAAGACTACTATATTGTGGACAAAACGATTGGATTCATGCTAACTGTGCACTTTGGTCAGCAGAGGTATTTGAAGAAATTGATGGTTCTTTGCAAAATGTTCATTCAGCCATATCAAGAGGAAAGATGATTAAATGTGCTGTCTGTGAAATAAAAGGTGCTAGTGTCGGCTGCTGTGCCAAGAACTGCAGCGAAACATATCACTACGCGTGTGCAAGGAGAGAAGATTGTGCCTTTATGGACGACAAAAGAGTATTTTGCCCAACACATGGAAAAGATGTTCCAAAAGCAAGCTTGCAAAAAGACGCCGACTTTGAGCTTACTAGGCCAGTCTACGTAGAGCTTGACAAAAAGAAAAAGAGATACAGTGAAATTAAAAAAGTCCAGTTTTTAATGGGATCATTGACAGTAAATAGCCTTGGAAAGATAGTACCCCCTGTGTCTGACTATGAAGATTATTTGATGCCTGTTGACTTTTCATGTACTCGCCTGTTTTGGTCTTGTAAGAAACCCTTGAAGATAGTGAGATACACTATAAAAACGAAACTAATTTTGGCTGAACCAATGCCTGGGTTCGACTTTGGAGTGAACATAACTGTAGACCATTCAACAGATATGCATATCGTAGATCGTGTTATGGCTGAAATAGGGGCGTGGCACCAAAGTCTGGAAACAGGAACGGCAAAACCAGCTTTCATGCTTAAAAATGATAAGTCTCCAATTAAATTTGGTAATGCATTAACTTTGGAAGACTTGGCTGTTAAACAAGTCGTTGAGCACTTGTTAGATAATGTTTGTAAACAAGAACAACAAGATGAAGAAGAACCTCAAAATACAGCAGATCTTTTACCTCCTGAACTTAAAGATGCTATTTTCGAAGACCTTAATCACGATCTTTTGGACGGTATTTCGATGCAAGACATTTTTCCTAAATTGATGTCCTATGAAGATCTGGTTGCAATGGATTTAAAAAACGAGTTCTATGGTGCTATTAGTCAATCGGATGACAAAAATAGTGATGTACGATCAACAACAGACTTCATTGATGAATTACTTAACGCGCGATTAGAATCTGGAAGCAAGGAATTAAAACGAAGTAAATCGGAGATGCTATTACAAAACCATAATTTAAAAACTTTATCAACTGGCAGAGGACAACAAAGATCAAGTAGCCTGACATGGAATAACAAATTTGATACAAGTTTATTATCATCTACTATTAAACGGTGCAAAATGGGAAGAACTTCTACTGTCACTGGTAAACCAACATCAGCACAAAGAGGGACAGCTGTAGATAACCCCTTGGAACCCATTAAAGAAATTGATATAACTGTCGATAAAAAAGTGAAATCTGAGCCTGAGTCTAGTAGTGGCAGCAGTGGCAGTTCAATATGTGAAGAAGCCCCGCATACAAGTGGCATCAATTATCGCGCTACTTCACCTAAACCAAAGGACGAAAGTAAAAACGAAAAATCAGATGGTTATTATACCGCCGGTTTTATAGATTTTTATACAAAAATACAATGCAGTCCAATATCGCAACTAGATGGTGCTGCTGACTGGTCAGGATCTGAAAGCACCTGCAGTTCACGCCCAAACAGTCCTCATGATGATGACTTTTCTCCAATATCGCAGTTGGATGGAGCGGAAGACCATCCAGGAAATGAAACTATGAGAAATCACACAAACCAGTTTCTTTACAGGGCAAGTGGTTCAGAAAGTACTTATACTGTAACTATTGCTGGAAATTCTATTAGTGGACAGCCGGAACTGGTTATGAGACCTTTGGATGATGGTTCTGGTATTTCCGGACAAATTGAACAGCCAGTACGATGCGACAGATGTCAATGCACGTACAGAAACAAGGAATCTTATGAAAGACATGTTCCATCCTGTGACATGATGTCCACGAGCGAAAGTGAGAGTGAGAACCCAAAATCACCTGAAAATAGAACTTTGACGACACTGCAAAATGCTTTTCAAGGTGCTTTTGCTCAACCCATGATTATACATACAGGTGTAGTTAGTAATACAGAAAATACTGTAAAAGCAGAAGGTATATCTGCCAGGCGAACTTCAATCAATACAAGGCAAATCACGATTAATGGAACAATAGTTGAAACACCGTCACCTGGTCCCACAAATGAAATGACTATGACAATAACAGAGCAGATGAAATCAGGAACTGTAATTTTTGATCAAAGCAAAACAACAAACGTGCAGGTGTCTGCCAATCAGCAAGTTTTATCGTCTCCTCAGATTGTAGTGACACCACAAATGTTACTACCACCTAAAACTAGTTCAGCGGGTGGACAAAAAATAATGACACCACAAATTATTACTCAACCTGGTGTGCTTCCCTATAATATTTGCGTGAAGCCTGGGAATAACTCGAACATACAGCATATCCAAAGTGGAACGGATATGGCACAACTTTTATCAAGTGCAGGAGGCATACAAGTCATTTCTTCAAACTCGAATCAAGTTTTAACTATCCCATCAAACCAGGGAAATATTACAACTATGGTACAGGGCAAAAGTCAGGTTGCCAATTTTCCTAATATGGCCAGCGCATCATCTCTTACCTTACCTGTGAATTCTATTCAAGGAATGCCAAATGCGTCAATCATACAGAATATTCAACCAATGATTCGACCACAAATACAGGGAAATCCTACTATTGTTGTACCTGCAATGACTACACAAAGATTAACATCTCCAAATACTCATAAACAACACATCATTTTGCCTGGAAATCCCCAAAAGTCTCCTAAAAAGCAGCCAGCTCCAGTACAGCCTAAGCCTATATTTCAAGCCACTAACCGGAGTAGAGGACGACCTATACCAAAACCTACTACAATCAAAAGGCAGACAAAACTTGAAAAGACATTTACTACTATCAATCAATCTCCAATTGGCGCTAGCAATACAGTGATTCAATTACAGACTAATAACCAGTCTGGCCAGCCATCGATTATTGTGCAACCAGTCTCTAATCAGAACATAATGTCTGCTTATGTGGAAGCTTTGTCCCAACAGCAGAATCAGAACATGCAATATATTGCGACAATCGCACCCCAAGGTGATTTCAAAACCACACCAACACAATTTATCTCGCAAAGTGGACTTATGCCTCAAACATTCCAAATACAACAAACCGAATCGGGAGGATTAGTTGCAGTACCTAGTGGAGGTATCCCAGTTCTATTACCGCAAGGAAATGTTGGTATTTTGCCTCAAGCTTTACAGCAGGGAGCTACTATTTTGCCTCAAGGAGCGTTACAGACCCAAGGTATCATTTCTCAGGGCCCAAACGGTCCGACTATTTTACCACAAACAATACATACACAAAATGGTGCTACGATTATACCACAGGGAACAATTCAGGGTCTCACACCTGGAAATATAACATCCCAGACAGCCACTCTTCTACCTAATAATACTCTACAAGCAGGAGGCGCGACCGTAGTACCCCAAAGTGGAATTGGAAATGGACAGAACACAATATTACCAAATGCTATTCAATCGCAAGGAAATACATTAATATCTTCGGGACCTGGTGCAACAATACTACCCCAAGGAACTTTGTTGCCACAGTTTTGCAATGATCAAGTTATTCTCGGATCGACACCTACCTTGGAAATGGTTACTGATCCTTCAGGCTGTATGTATTTGACCACAACACAACCTGTTTATTATGGTTTGGAAACAATTGTACAGAATACCGTGATGTCTTCTCAGCAGTTCGTATCAACAGCAATGCAAGGAGTACTTGCTCAAAACAGTAGTTTTTCTGCAACTACGACTCAGGTATTTCAAGCCAGTAAAATTGAGCCCATAGTAGAAGTACCTACTGGATATGTTGTCGTAAACAATGTCGGGGATAGCGTCAATCAAGCAGCATCGTCGACGCCAAACGTGGTTTCTGCGCAATCCGTCCAGTCATCGCCGCAATCACTAAAGGTTAAAACACCTGTGCCGAATTTAACTCTGCAACCTCTACCCGATAAACTGGCGAACAACAACGCCAACCGCCAAACTCCAAAAGTAATACAAATGAGTCCAGCATCTTTGTCAATGGGCTCACATGCTGGTCCGACTATAATAACAGGGCGACAAAATATAAATCCCATTACTTCTCAAATACACGGAATGACAATATCTAGTACTCCTCAGCAATTCCAGCGCTCAAATTTGTGTAAGCCAAATAATGTATCAATGTCACCAAGTGTCACTCTAGTATCATCAACTGGGCAACCTGTTATGGCTATTGCACAATCGGTGCCACATTCAGCTCCATCGTTCTCGATACAATCGATTCCCATATCGCAACCTATTGTTTCAAGTTCAATAGCACCTTCAATTAATAAGAACAACATGAAAATGGAAAATTCACATGTTATAGAGATAAGTGGTAACCTTCAAGAAATTTCAAATTCATCAAGTATGCCAACTATAAGTGTAACCCAGAGCCTAAAGTCACCTACACCGTGGAGACAACTTACTCAGTTGTCTCCAATAACCAGCGCAGATAACAAGATAGAATTACACAACATAAGTGCGAAAACCAGCAATGTCAACACACCTACAATTAATATGCACAACAATATCAGCAACTCCCTTACGTGTCGACCACAAACCCATAATGAATCTGAAAAAGTCAACCAAAGTATTTTGATACCAATGTCAAATAACAATAATTCAATTTCTGGTCTGAATATACATTCTCAGCAATTTGAATCATCTGTTAACGTAAGCCATCACACGTCTCATTCCACGTCTAATAACGTAATACAAATTACGGCTGGAAACATCTACCCTCCGTGCTCAGCCATGAATAGCAATTTTGATGCTGATACATCTCTGAAATTGAGCAAAATCAATGCCTTATCCAAAGCAGAAGGCGGACATATTAATTTTTCTCAAGAAATAATGGCATCCCATTCACAGCAACATTCCCAAAGCGAAAAAGCTTTCCAGAGCATGGGATCTAATGATAACAAACAAAATATGGATAATGGCAATAATCAACTGAATATACACAAATTGAATAGCTGCCAGGTAGCAAGTAACATGAACAATCTCATGGGAAGTCCCCCAGCTATTAGCATCATACCACATAATATAATGCGACCTCAAATGCATCACAACCAAAACACTATTTCAGTTTCCGGTAACCAAAATCAGTTGTGTACTGGATCCAATGCAACCCATGGGCAAATACCAATCCTAAATTCTGGCAATAACACTCACCAAAATATGAATATAGTATGTGAAGATATAAGCAATAACAGAGCAAATTCAACTGTAAATAATGAAAGTACCATACACCAGAATAACCAGCAACATGACATCAATGCTTCTATAAATACGCCAAACCTACCACATGGTAATATGCAGATTATTCCACATGATAATAGTCAGCTCTCGAATTCTAATCAAATACACATCATGAACGGACAAATTCAACATACTAGGCAAATGGATAACAGTAATCAATTGCAACAGTTAAACCAAGGAACGCTGAACAGATCCTTCCATGAAAATATTTCTCCTGGTCAATCACACAGTCAAACTAACATGATTTCTAGTCGCAACACTCCTGATAACAATCTTATAAACCATCAAATGAATATGCATAGTATTAATAATAATCATAATATGAATAGACAACCAAATGATCTGAATCACATGCATAATATTTCATCATCCATGCAGAACTTAAATAATATGCAAAATAATAGAATGGTTATTGAAAATATGCAACCTCATGGCATTAATAACATGGGCCACCAAATGCATTCCAGTAGATCTATGGAGGGAATGCATAACTCACAGCTTCATAGTATGCAACAAATAAATCACCATATGAATGGCAACAGGCCCCAGATAGATAACAATAATATGCAAAGTAATCAACAAATGGCTATGCAGCAAAATAGACCAATGGAAAATGCTGGGCACCATCATCAACATCAAATCCCTAACCTGATGCAAATGCAAAACAATCGCGCTCACATTGAAAGTAGCAGTTTAATGGGAATGCACCAACATCTGCCTAATCAGATTCATAACAGACAAATGGATAACAACATGCATATACACCATATGTCTGGTGCAACGAATATGAGTATTAACAATCAAATAGATAACTCAAGTTCTATGACAAATCTGCACAGCAACAGACATGACAACAACTCAATGGCAATGCAAAATCTTAGTGCCATGAATCAAATACCCAATAACCGGAGTTCCATGGATCACCCTTCATTGATGCAACATCAAATTAACAACATGAATAATGGTAATATGCATAGTAACGGTATGCAAATAGGAAATAACTCCAACCACCAGATTAACAATTCAATAATGCATGGCCCTAATATACCAGATATCAAGAATGAGATTTCAAACCCTTGTAGTGGTAGTTGTTCAGGCAACAATACTCAATTTTCAAGCAACCAATCTACTTTCGAACTATGCTCCAGCTCAAATATGTCGAACAGCAACAATATGAATTTGGGCTCCAGCAATATCATCCATGGCATGAGCGTTAACAACTCGAATATATCAAATAATAATATAATGAACAACAGTGCTATATATGGGGCAAATACCCAAAACACCATGATGAACCATGATATGTTAATGAATTGCAACAATTCTTCAGAACTCAATATAAACAACCTTATGCCAAATAATTCCAATCACATGATGCTGAATAATTCACAACCTCACACTTCGGGCACCCAAAACCAGATTTTGGGTAATCAGATAAATAATGCCCAAATTAATATAAACAGCTGCAGTATGAGTACAACGAACAACTCGTCTAATCAAATCGCCAATATCGACAGTCAGCTGAATCGGACGAATATAGCAGTAAATGATAAATTCAGTCAGGACAATTTGAGAGGCAAGAATATCATGGGTCCGTCACCAAATACCAATATGACCAGTAACGACAACCCCAAAGTTAATATTGTGAACACTGATAAGCAACATCACACAATCTCAATGAACAGCCAAATGAGCTTCATGCAAATGAATGCCCAAAATAATCGAGTCATTAATCTTCCAGAAAGAAATAGATTGTCTAATACCACCCTAGATAACAGCATGAACCAACATGTGCCGCAGCAACATAACATTCGCGTAGTAACTAACAACAGTAGTAACAGTGGTCCTGATCCTCTAACATTTCAACAGAAAAATGAAACTAGTGGAACTATGATTAATGTGCCCTTTCAAGCCATACCAAATAGTGCACCTATGAACATTAATGTTAATTCGAGTAATAACACTGTCAATATCACTGTACAGAACAATCTCGTTGATCCAAAGATTGCATCGAAATCCGCAGCTGATATTAGTTTCCCACTTCAATCGAGTACTAACATGTTACAAAATCAAAGTGGAAACAGTAATATGATATGTATACCTACCAACACTATCAGCTTGCCAACACAAAATACATCGAGCATTACATTGCCAAAAGCTCCACCCACCCAACAGTCGGGTATACCAACTAACGTCGTCAATCCGATGTCTATGAGACCGATGAATAGAGTGCTGCCTTTACATCGTGATGGTCAAAGTAAATCCTCGTCGAAGAACTGTACCAGTTCATCTACTAAAACATCAACAGTACCAAAACAAAGAACAGTAAGCCATGACATGCCCGATCTTAATATAAAAGATGAAACTATTGACAGTGATTTAGAGAAGGCGATCGAAGAGTCAAAAAGAATGATGGAACTAGAAAAAGCGAACAAAGAAAAGGAGGAGATGGATGCCGCTCGCGCCATTCAACTGTCAACAGAAATACAACAAGCTAGTCATAGTTCTATTACTCCCATAGTAGTGCAGAGCAGCGTTATCGAGTCTCGACAAACTACTTCTGAAATGACATCGTTACCAAATTTAGATGCCGAAATGATAGAAATGGACCCACCAAAAATTTTACAAGAAAAAGACACCAATAAAGGTCCTGTGCCACATAAGTTGCCTAGCGGCCCAAGTAAAGTTCCAAAAAGGCCTATTAATGATAGAAAAATCGACGGTGATGTCGTAGCGACAAAGAAACCGAATAAAGTAGCGAAAGGACAAGAGAATAAAGGGGTTACGTTACAGAAACCAACACCAGAACCACCAAAAGACGATGGACCCAAATTAATATACGAGGTAACTTCGGAAGATGGATTTAATTACACGTCAACATCGATAACAGATCTCTGGGCTAAAGTAATCGATGCGGTCCAGAATGCAAGAAAGCAATCAGGCCTACCTTTGATTCAGTACAATTTGCCTTCTACTTTATCTGGCGCCCATCTGCTCGGACTGAACAACAATGCTTTGAAATACCTTATTGAACAATTACCCGGGGTAAGTAAATCTGTTCATTTTTTTAAAATATTATGTACATATTTAATGTCTTTGTCGCTTTAAGGAGTTCCGTTACATTTTTTTTTTCAGGCGAGTCGGTGTACAAAATACAAATTACGACAGGGTCGTCCCCTTAACAGTTGGGACAATGACTTAGACTTGAGTGAAGGGTTTAAAGAAAGTCCGTGGGGTAGTGCGCGTACTGGTCCGATAGCCCGCAAAGCAAGTCATGACATGTTTAGCTGGATGGCGTCGCCATTCAGAGAAGAACCACCTCCATTAACTGGGCAAGATGGAGAAAGTTCTATTTCGAGGTAAAAAAACTATTACATTTTTTTCTGTAAATTAAAACATAAAATATGCATATTAGTATTACGTTATAGGTTTCGCGATATTTTCCTACACTGAGTGTGGTTCGCAGGGTTTGCACCCTCGTCCTCGTCCTTAATTAAGAAGTCAATTGCCTTGATTTGATTATTCAACATTTAAGGTCAAGTCAATATGGGCAAGTGTGTCTGGCCTTCACATTTCTCCTTTTTACTCATACTGTGACATGTGTTTTGGCGAGTTCATGCATTTGCAACTTGCTAGTCACGATCACGGTTAGTGGTAAACGTATGAACTCTCAATAAACACTTATCATTGGTTTAAATAGGCTAAATGTGAAAGCTAGACACACTTCCTCTTATGACACACTTAGGTATCCATATTGACCTTACCTATTCTTCTTCGCCTTCGAAAATTGCTAAATTTGAACAATATTTGATGACGAAATAATCATTTTACTTTTATTTACCATAAATGACATTGAATTGTTAGTTAAGACGCTACAGGAGAGAAAATGCTAAAATGGAAAGGACCCCCCTTTCAATTTGGGAATTATAGTTAAACTAGAAAGAGACAAAAAGTAGCCTATGTCACTCTCCATCCCTTCAACTATCTCCACTTAAAAATCACGTCAATTCGTCGCTCCGTTTTGCCGTGAAAGACGGACAAACAGACACACACCTCCACTTAAAAATCACGTCAATTCGTCGCTCCGTTTTGCCGTGAAAGACGGACAAACAGACACACACACTTTCCCATTTATAATATTAGTATGGATAAGGATATAGTAGTGTTATTAACTAGATTTATCGGAAAAATATGTCCATTCAGAACAACTCAGTTAAAAGATATTGCGAATTTTTTTAAAAATCGAAGTTCCGCTTTCGACTGTTTCCTTCTTCAAAACTTAATCAATCGTAACGAAATTTGAAAACCTGAATAACAATGAAATTGTCTGTGTCGGACCTTTTTGTATTTGGCATGTTCGCTTTTAAATATATTTGTGAACTCGACCGGAACTCAGCTAGTATCTTGTATATGGTTGTGCTGTGCACGCACAGGAACATTGTGTTCTGCCATCCCTAATAATACCTAAAAATCTGCGCTGAGCTAAACGGAACCGAAAATGCCCGAAGAACTAATTTCTTCCCACTGTTCATGGTCAAATAAAAAGAGGTCAAGTTTTAAATATTGCACCTACGAAGGCACGTGCTATTGGAACGATTTTTTTAAACAACTAATTGAATACTACTATTTTTTTTTACTTCAGGCGACTAGCAACTTTACCACCTGCCATGCGATTCAGACAATTAAAGGAAACATCAAAGGCATCAGTCGGCGTCTATAGGTCACACATTCATGGCAGAGGCTTGTTCTGCAAACGAGAGATTGAGGAAGGTACGTGATTAAGTACATAAAAAAATTGAAGCAAGAAACAATATTTAGATTTCCTCACTAATCAATATACCTAGATATTTTTCTGGCACGAACGAAGTGACACTAGTGACTTCCTTTCGATATTTAGTTCTTAACTAAACTAACTGACATTATAATATGTCAAAAATTCTTATAATTATGTCATTAATTATGCCGTGACACTGAATCTTGAGTAGTATCATGTGCTCTGTCTACCCCGCTTATAATATAGGCTTGAATTTATGTGTATATAATAATGTTTTATACAAATGTCACATGTTTGAAAATAAATGGACGATAATAATAAAACGAACCATATTTTAATAGTTTACATAATTTCTTATATGATTGTATGCATGATTTTAGAGATCATTATTAGGGATAATTAATAACCTTATGTAAGGCATCAATAAAAGGATTGTCGATGTTTTTATTTTGTCAAGCACTAACAAATTGTCGTTCGTGCCAGAAAAATATCTAGGTATACTAATCAATAAGGTCAATTTGACAAGGAAGAACATACCCAGGCCGTTCACTTAACATGGGATGGGACCTGTGACACATATTGAATGACGTTTTCGTTGATATAACCTTGTAAGGACTTTATGTCACATCAATACTTCTATAAGCCTAAAACAAATGTATAACACCTATTTCCATGTTAAAACAATATTTAAGTAATATTAATACATATTTAAAAAAAAATCATACACATACATATTGCTAACGAGAGTAAGTTAAATCACGACGGCTAGCCGGAGCGATTTAAAGACTCGAGTTTGCAATATTCCCTGAGTTACACTTAATGGTTTTCATCACACTTGCAATACAAAAAATATTTGAAAAGATAAAATAAAACACGGTACTATACATTTCATAACTCCCTAGAGAACGATTTAATTTAACGGTTTCAATTAAGAAAAAGACTACTTCTAAGAATAGATATTTATTTGAAACTCTGATGCAGTAGAAAAGGTATTGGTAACTATATATGTATTAACTAAATCAAATTGATATTTTTATGAAATAAAACTGGGAAGGGATTATATTATCGCGTATAATGAATTTACGATTCATCCCGACATTTCGAATACTTTACAGCATTCGTCGAATGATATTTTTATGTTTTGGAAGGTAGTACCTATATAGGTCCTGCAATAAAGGTAATATTTGGTTAATAAAAAAAAACCGGCCAAGTGCGAGTCGGACTCGCCCACCGAGGGTTCCGTACAAACTTTCTTTCAAACTACCTAGTAAAAATAATCTCATATTTTCATATAACTCTAATGACTTGATTAGAAGACAAAAGTATAGGCACTAATGAGTATTATAGTGTATAGCGCCATCTCCCGGTCAATTTGCTAACTAATTTGCGCGACCTGGTTTTTCAGGGATAATTCTTTATAATGTTAACCGATTTAAACAGTTTTTACTTTATTGGACAGAAGATGGTTTACGTAACATCTCGTATTAATTTGAAGTACGATATACATCCGCAAGGGTGGGTAAATTGAAAGTAAAAATCTGAAAAGTTTTTTGTGAATTAAAAAAAAAGTATTCAAAATACAAACACGATTATATTTTTCCTGTAATATATATAGCATAAAACCAATGTTTACTAAAATTTTCATAATTTTTCGTTGGTAAACTTCGGAGATAAGGGGGGGGGGGGAACGGTATTTTTTTTACATTTTCCTTCAAAATTCTTTTTTTTTCCACAACAAAAAAATTATAAAAAATAGCTTATTTACGTTCAATTTGAGCTCTTTCCAACGATACCCCACTTGACCTAGTAACTTGAAATTTACAGTTTGCCCCCCTTTCATTTTGGCCATTTTCTACAATTAAAATTAATATATTTAAAAAAATTATACTTTCTATTTGTAGAGGTTTACAATGTTCACAAGTATTCCAAATTTCAAGTTGATAGCATTAGTAGTTCTCGAGATATTTAGGAATGTGACAGACGGACAGACAGACGGACAGAGTCGCACCATAAGGGTTCCTGTTGTACCTTTTTGGTACGGAACCCTAAAAATGAAATCTGAATCGGATGATAAGTCTATGAAAATCCGAGACTCAGACATATTTAAGCGGGTTACTCACGTATTAAGTCGATATAACTGCGTGAGTAACCCGCTTAAATAGTACATTACTATACAAGTGCGTAGAAAAGGAATTTTCTTTTCGCACGTGTATCGTAATGTACTATTTCAGTACAGAAGGTGTTTTTTCGAATAGTACATTACGATACAAGTGCGTAAAAAAGGAAGTTCGAAACGAGTGGTGATAAATTAAAACACGACCGAAGGGAGTGTTTTAAATCTACACGAGTTATATCATTATATTTTATTTATTTATTTATTTATTTAACCTTTATTGCACAACATAAAGTACAAATGGCGAACTTAATGCCTTAAGGCATTCTCTACCAGTCAACCATTGGACCAAACAGAAACTTACAATTGGTGCGGAAAATAAAACAGAAATTTAAATAGATATAAGTCACTATCTAAATACTATATGCATCATCAATATACAATTATACATACATAAATAAGTACAATCATACACATACATAAACTAAAATATATAATATACATATATATAGTACCCATTTAACCATTACTGTCTAACAACGTTGGTGTACCTGCGAGAAGTGTTTACGTAATTGACGTTTGAAGGAAAACTTGCTCTGCATGTGCTTGTCGTATTGCGAGAGGGAGATCGTTCCAAAGACGAATTGCCTGCATAGCGAAGGAGTATATTCTCATTGTCACTCTAACTAACGTACATACAGACTACTTTAAGAGTTTTTTTTTCTTTTTTAATCTTTATTGTTACTGAAAGAAGGGGTTTTGTCACTCAGTGACGATGTCACTCCTATATTGAAATTTGAAAGTATATTACCACTAAATTATACTACTATACAGTTTGTACATGATCCCGGCTTCATCCGATAGTGGCGATGCTAGCTAGTAGATTTAAGCTATTATCAAGTAATAAATCCCTGCTCAGCACCTCATTAAGAGTTTGTAATTACAGGTGATATGGTGATTGAATACGCCGGTGAAGTGATTCGTGCTGTATTGGCCGACCAACGCGAGAAACGGTACGAGGCAATGAGTGGTCGACGTGGCGTTGGCGGCTGCTATATGTTCCGGATCGATGACAACTTGGTGGTAGATGCAACTCTTAAAGGAAATGCTGCGAGATTTATAAATCATTCTTGTGACGTAAGTGAAAACATTTTAACATTTATATTATCCATAAACTATTAAACTAGTTCAAGAAATTTTCTATAACACTTAAACTTTTCAATTCAATTCAAAATATCTTTATTCATGTAGGCCTAGTTACAAGCTCTTATGAATAGTTCATTACATAATTATATATTATGATCTTAATCTAACCTAATTATCAGAGCAATTTATTGTTGTAAATTATTGTTCATAATAATATTGAGTCTATAATATACAATTTCATATAAAAATAATCGTTAAACAAAAAATATATAATTAGGTATATGTATATATAAAAATACATGTCTAGAATATTTCTAGGAAAAATCCAATGTCCAAAAAAATACAATATTAATTTCATCAACAATAATAATAATAATAAACGTAAAAATAAGAAACCATTTCGAATAACAATTAATCCCACGTTGTTTTATCATTCATGTAGTCTTGTGTTGTATAATAAGCTTTGGAAATGAGTACACGCTTTACATGATTCTTAAATTTATTAATTGACAAGTCAGTAATATGATTCGGAAGTTTATTATAAAATCGAACACAATTACCCATGAATGATTTTTTAATTTTACAGAGCCGTGTGAAGGGCACCGCGAGTTTATGTTTATTTCTAGTATTTATATTATGTACATCACAGTTTTTCTTAAAATTACAAATGTTTTTATGTACATACATAATATTCTCATAAATATATTGACAATGCACTGTCATTATATTAATGTCCTTAAATTTATCTCTAAGAGAGTCTCTATGGTTCATTTTATATATTGCTCGAATAGCCCTCTTCTGCAGAATAAATATGGTATTTATCTCTGAAGCACTGCCCCAAAGTAAAATACCATATGACATAATGCTGTGAAAGTAACTTGTAATAAAACCAGCACGTCTTTTCTTACGCCATTTATTTGCGAACAACCTTAGTACCCACATCTCATATTTCTCCAACTTAAGTCTACCTACATTACACTCCTCTACGCTAAATTTATGCACAAATATTTTAAGGAACCCTCTAACCGCCATCTATTGAGTTAAGTGAGAACGAACGCCATTTTAGGACGTTCCTGACTAATTATACCTACCATAACATTGTAACGGCGAAAAATAGGATTTATATCACAAGGTCCTGAAGCAGTAGGTGGTTAAAGGGTTTAACAGGTTTTACACTCTAAATCTTATAATTAGGTTTATTAATCCGACATTGACGGATTGGGCGAGCCCGGGCGGGTGTAGAAGCGTGAGGCGAACCAAGGCGCCACTCCGGTGATGCCGGAGAGGCGCTGCCAGAGCTGGCGGTGTGCGCCTCTTCCGTGCCGCGCGACTCGTCCGCGGAGGCCGCCGACGTCTCCGCCTGGACCCTCTCCGGTGTTGCCGGTGTCTCCACCACTACTGAGCGATGCCCTTGAGAATTCGCGCCCAGTGTGACGGATGGTTCTATCGCTGCCGTGGTAGCTGCGATAGATAACCTACCATCAACTGACCGTTTCCGTAATTGATCGATATGCCTGTGTACAGTTTCACCATCATCACCTAATACTTTATAATTACTCGGTCCTAAAACATCGACTATTCGACCCGAATACCATTTTTCCCCCTTCAGGTACTTCCTATACCAGACCTCGTCCTCGATGTCCACCCTCCTACTCACTCCTCCCGCCGCCTCCTGCTGCCGCTGCTGCGCGTGCCGCACGCGACCCTCCCTGTCCGGTTTAATTGCGTCTAAGCGCGTGCGTAAGCGCCTACCTAAAAGGAGCGTAGCCGGGGATTCGCCAGTAGTAGAGTGTTCCACATTCCGGTAATGTATAAGGAAAGCCCATAATGCCCTCTCTACATTTTGGTTTTCTTGCAAAGCTTTACGGATAACGCGTTTCAAGGTCCTAACCGAGTTTTCCGCTAATCCGTTTGACGCTGGATGATAAGGAGCTGTAAATATATGTTCTATACCGCAATACTTTGTAAAATCCTCGAGTTCCTTTGAAGTAAATTGCTTGCCGTTATCACTAACTATTTGTTTAGGTATACCAAACCTGCTGAATAATTCGCACAGCCGATCTATTAACCCTCCCGCTGTTGTAGTAGTGACGTTAAAAACTTCTATCCATTTAGACATCGCATCCACTACGACTAAATAAGTTTTACCCCCTATAGGGCCCATGTAGTCCAAATGGAGGCGCGACCAGGGTCGGTGAGGCCAGGGCCACATGCGCGGCGAGTGACGCGCCGGCGCGTCCGCGTGCGCCGCGCACACCGCGCACGCGCGGCACACACGCTCCACGGCCTCGTCGATCCCTGCCCACCACACATAACTGCGGGCGAGTGCCTTCGATTTAACAATTCCCATGTGAGGCTCGTGAATCATAGTTAATATTTTATCCTTACACTTTTCCGGTACTACCAGTTTAGGGCCCCACATCACACACCCTAACTCCTCGTATAACTCGTTTTTCCTATTAAAGTATGGTTGTAAATTCGAAATCTCACATGACTCAGGCCAGCCGTCCCTAATGTAACTTAAAACCTTAGACAACAATGTGTCGCGTGCGGTTTCTCGTTTAATTTCATTATAATCCAGCAGAAGTGCTTGTTGAACAAAATGCAAATAAGTTTGTTCCGGTGCCGATAACTTGTCTTGACCCTTGTTACTAACGGGTAACCTTGAAAAACCATCTGCGCCATTATTGTCCGTTCGCACATATTCTATATCAAACGAGTAGGCCGATAAAATAATCGCCCATCGCTGCATCCGACTAGCTACCATAGTCGGTATACCGGTATTAGGTCCAAAAATTGACACAAGCGGTTTATGGTCAGTACGTAAAGTGAAATGCCGTCCATATAAGTACTGGTGGAATTTATTCATACAAAATATGATAGCTAGTGCCTCGCGATGTATTTGTGAATAGTTCCGCTCGGCGTCATTAAGAGTGCGCGAAGCGTAGGCAACGGGCCGCTCGCGGCCGTCCGGGCCCGGCTGCGTCAGCACGCCGGCCACGCCGCGCGAGCTCGCGTCGCAGGTAACAAACAGCTGTTTCTTGGGATCATAATGAGCGAGTACTTCCGCACTCGCTAGTATTGTCTTAATTTCCTTAAAAGATCGCTCACAGTTAGAAGACCAAACCCATGGCTTTTCCTTTTTTAGAAGTTTGTATAACGGAACTAACCTTTCACTCATATTCTTAATAAATTTCCCATAGAAATTAATAATACCTAAGAAGGAACGGAGCTCTGTGACATTATTTGGCCTCGGTACCCGAAGTATAGCCTCGACTTTAGCTGGATCCGTCTTTATACCGTCCTTACTTATTATGTACCCGAGATATTGGACTTCGTCGACTAAGAATACGCACTTGCTACTTTTTAATTTTAAACCGGCCTCATGTAACCTACTGAACACAGCCTCTAAGGCCTGCAAGTGTTCCTGTTTTGTTTTGCCCCCAATAATCACGTCATCTAGAAATATTTCCACATTAGGAATACCTTTCAGCAAATTACACATTATACGTTGGAATATTCCCGGACTAGACGATAACCCGTACACTAGACGGTTATACCTATACAAACCACGGTGCGTGTTTATAACGGTATATTTTCTTGACTCATCTAGCTCGATCTGGTTATAGGCTTGAGATAAGTCTATTTTAGAAAAATAACACGCTCCGCTAAGGCTCACCATCAAATCATCAATTTTAGGCAATGGATATCGATCAATTAGTAAAACAGGATTCAGTGTAGATTTATAGTCGGCGCATATTCTCAAAGACCCGTCAGCTTTATTTACCGGCACCAGCGGTGAGGCCCAGTCGGAGCAGTCCACGGCCTCGATGACGCCGTCCCGCAGCATGGCGTCCAGCTCGGCGTCGACGCGCTCGCGCAGCGCGTACGCCAGCGGCCGCGCGCGGTGGAACACCGGCGCCGCGCCCTCGCGCACGCGCAACGTTGCCTGCCCGCCCTTATACCGCCCGAGCCCGCCGCTAAACAGTTCTTTATACCTGCAAAGTAAATTGTTGATTTCATTAGACATTCCAAGGTCAACAACTTTTACATTATTACAATCACTGAACTCAGGTATTTTAATCTTTAACTCCGCCAACCACTGTCTCCCTAACAATGGAGTGGTGCCCCCATCGATAACAAACAATTCTAAATATTTTTCTCGTTTATCATAACTAACCTTCGGTTTAATTACTCCTATCGGCTTGATCTTTGTTCCATTATAACACTTAAGTGTCAACCAGCCGTTTTCGAGAGGATAGTGACTTAAAAGTTTCTTATAGATTTTGCTACTTATACATGATACTGCCGAGCCCGTATCTACTTCCATTTGTAGCAAAATATGATCGTCAATGGTAATAGGTACACTCACCGGTCCATAGTCACTCAAACACAAATGGTGAAAGTCCTCGGCGGTCGCCTCCTCCCGGTCCGAACTTTCCGTTCCCTCCGCTTGGCCATAATGAAGTCTTCCTGACGGGGCACTTCCACCGCGACCGCCCTCACTACGGCCCGGGCATACCCGTCGCAAATGCCCCCTACGACGGCACAAACTGCAGATGTACTCTCGGAATCGACAATTGGTGTAGTGTGCTGTCGACCCGCAGCCTTTACAGTCCCGGCCGCCTGCTGAAGTATAAGCGGTGCCTGCGCCATGACCGCCGTTCTCCGCGACCGTGTACGATCTAGCACCGCTTCCCCGCGCCGTGCTGCCAAAGTTCCTGCCGCGCGAGCCGCCTGCGGCTCGCGGTCCGCGCGCCTGGTTCCCGCGCGCTCCTGGCGCCAAAGCATGTACCGCAGCTACCGTCTGCCCCGCGCCGCTCGCCCCGGTGCCCGGCGATGGTTCTACCGCTGCAGAGTCTCTTTCCGCTGCCTCCAAGGAAGTCGCAATCCTTATCGCGTTTGTATACGTTAGTGTATCTTCCGCAAATAAGCGCTGACGTATGATATCGCTCCGCAACCCACATACAAATTGGTCGCGAAGGTTATCATTAAGGGCCGACTCGAACTTGCACTCTCTAGCCAGTTTTTTCAATTCCGCCACGTAAGTAGCAATATTTTCGCCGGTATTTTGTCGACGTTGTCTAAACCGATATCTTTCAGCCAAAACTGATGGCGTTGGTTGTAAATGATTACGTAACAACTCTATAGCTTCTTGGTAAGTAATCGTCGACGGCTTTTTAGGGCTTGCCAGGTTCACAAGTAGTTCATACGCCCCATTTCCCATCACAGCAATCATAGTTGGCAATTTTAAATCGTCTTTTATAGAGTTCACAAGGAAAAACATCTCCAAACGATCCACATATGACGACCACGATCCGTTCGTCACATCGAACTCGCTCATTTTCCCTATCGACATTGTTTATATTGTTATTTTCACTGCCTTTCACTGTAGCACACTGTTTTACGTATATTTATCAATATCACTGTGAATAAACTTTAAATCCCAACTCGTAAGCCACTGTAATACAACCAGCACGTCTGTTCTTACGCCATTTATTTGCGAACAACCTTAGTACCCACATCTCATATTTCTCCAACTTAAGTCTACCTACATTACATAACTAAAATAAACTAATCGAGCTGTTTTCACGTCTGTTAACTGACGGATCTTGCTCACTGCAAAAGCTGCAGAACTAAGTCTATTCGAGAGGTTAACAATATGGGGACCCCACTGAAGTTTAGAATCTAAAGTTATACCAAGAAAAACTGTACTATCTACCAGTTCTAATTCCTCATCCTTCACAACGACACTTGTTTGCTCATTCCTTACGTTACTATTAGTGACAAACTTAATACATTTAGCCTTTTTTTCATTTAATAATAAATTATTAGCATTGAACCAGTTCACTACTTTAGAGATAGCATTGTTTACATCACTGTGAGCTTGTTGCTGTCGTTTGAGTTTGAAAATAAGTGAGGTGTCGTCTGCAAACAATACTATATCATGGTGGGTCTTTACAAGGAATGGCAAGTCATTTATGTAGATAAGGAACAGGAAAGGCCCCAATATTGATCCCTGTGGTACACCCATAGAGACCAATGACCCAGTTGATCTCTGTCCATTGACATCTACCCTTTGTATTCTACCATTTAAGTAGGACTTGAGTAAATCTAGTGCTGATCCTCTGACTCCATAATAATGTAGTTTCCTGATCAATGTTTCATGACAAACACAGTCGAAGGCCTTAGATAAATCACAAAAGATACCTAAAGCATCTTGTGACTCCTACCAGGCATCTAAAATATGCTTAATTAGCTCAACACCAGCATCGGTTGTCGAGCGACCCCGTGTGAAGCCAAATTGCTTATTATGCATTAAATTATTAACGTTAAAATGTCGTACTAATTGAGAAAGAACTAATTTTTCAAAAATTTTACTGAAAGTTGGCAGCACAGATATTGGTCTAAAGTTAGTGGGGTCAGAGTGGCTGCCGGATTTAAATAAAGGAGTTATTTTGCTATGTTTCATTAGATCAGGAAACTCGCCGCAGTCAACACTGTTGTTGAATATAACTGCTAAGTCAGGCGCTACAACCTCAACTAAGGATTTTACGGCATGGACGGAGACCCCCAGAGGTCACTAGTTTTTTTGACATTAATTGATTTAAATGCCTTTACTATATCTGAGGTACAAACATGTTCAAAATAAAGGTCTCTACAACACTCAGGAACGTTTTCCTCTAATAATGTGACGGCAGATAAGGGTGATGAATTTAAATCCTTAGTTGTGAATGCTGGTATCTCGGTGAAAAATTTTTCGAACTCTGTTGCTACTTCAAAATTGGAATCTATAATTTTGTTATCAATATTCAGTTTAATATCTTTTACTGCGTGTTTCGAGCGACCAGTTTCCACATTAATAAACTTTTATCTTTTCAGCCGAACTGTTACTCACGCGTCGTAGATATCCACGGTCACAAACACATCTTGATATTTGCACTGCGACGCATCAGTATTGGCGAAGAACTGACTTATGACTACAAATTCCCATTCGAAGAGGTCAAGATACCTTGCACATGCGGCGCTAAAAAATGCCGCAAATATCTAAATTAAGTGTTAAATTTGAGTGGTAATTTGTGTCAATTATGATGTACTTTATGGAAAGTGTTTTGAAACACATAATTGCTGTGTAGTATGTGCTGGAAAAAAATAAAAATATGTGCAACGAACCATTATAATAATTTCTAAGATACTATTATAAAGTTCATAAATATAATAATAGCTGACAATTGAGTATGTTGTCAAGTGAGCCGATGCGGCTTTAATTAGCATAATGTTTAAAGTACATAACTGAATTAGACGTAAGTACATAACACAATATAGAGGAATTAATGACTATATTAACGTCACTATAGCAATTGGGACTAATGAAATGTGTAAATTTAAATGAAGGAAATTCGATTGATCTCGAAATGACTAAATAAGAAAACCAATTTGAACCTAAGCGTGTAGGCACGCGTGCGTTTTGCGATAGTGAGGTATAATTGTCTGATTTTTTATGGGACTATTGAACTGTCGTAATGAGTTATCTCAGTCCTACTTCCAAAGTATTGCTACAAAAATTTTAAGATACTGACAACTAGGTTTTGGAACCTTTTTAACTTACTATGACAGGTCGACCAAGTCAAATAATTTCGCCTCTGATAAAGGGAAATTAACCTATGTGCATCTAATTATATTCCTACTCAGATTTCAAAAAATATTAGCATGATATATAAATACTGGGTCGAATACAGGTTTATGTATTTAATGTGAGAAGTCATATTCACATATCTGATCTAATGATTTCCATTTCATATGTTAGTTGACAGACTTTTGTCAATTTAAATTATACATGTTAAAAGTTTTTCATGAATCTTGTTATGATCTCTTTCTTGAATCTACCCAGTGTTTAGAATTGTTGGATTATATAATAAGTTGGACTTATTTTTGATTCAGAATATTATTTTGTGATAAGTTTATTGTGTAAATATATTTTAAGTTTTATTATTTATAAATCGATTTAAAGGTTCGCGAACGGCTTAAGTATCTACCTAAAGTACTTTGATGTGATATACGTTCAAGCACGGGCCTGCCGGGTTCGGACCCAGGCACAGAGAATGGTTAGTGCATAGGAGATAGTGTACATTTGTTCCTCAAATTTGTTTTAATGTTTTTTCACTTCAACTATTTACATGTACATATTAAACTGAGGTAATTAGGGATATAAAATTAAATTAGAATATTTAAAACGGTAGCAACGTTTCAAGTACAATGTTACTTTTTAGTAATTTTAAATGGATATTGTATAGCGAAATGATTTGTAAATAAGAGAAATTATCTGTCATAATAATAAAGTTAAGTGACAAACTGTTTTATTGTAGTCATAGTTTAGATGTACTTTTAACAAGTATATTTGACGTGTGTATATATATAAGTTATTTGGTGTGCGGGAGTGCCGAGAGCGGAAGCGTTGTAGGATGGGAGTATATGGAACACGAGCGGTTGTTGAACAATCCCAGTTACATTGTACGGTTTAGCAGAAAATGCACATTTTGTCAGCTTTAATATTGCAGCACATTATTGCTATTTAAACATTTATTAACGGAAAAATATCAAATAGTTTCATTTTTTTTATATTATTCGTTTGGCACAGAATAAGTAGTTTTGTTGACTACGCATTTATAGACTGATTGTATACATCACAATTTTGAAGCTCATCACATTAGCCAGCTAATCGCTAGCGAAACCACGGGTATTCCTAGTGGCTTTAACACATTAATATGCAATGCAAACAATAGAATTAATGTATTGGATGCCATAGGCTTTAATTTTAACATTAATGATATTTCATCTATCAATAGCAGTATTAAAATAATTGTGTCAACAAGTATTTCTATAGTTGAAAAATAGCGCAGATAAAATTAGGCGAAATTAAATTTTGTACAATATTATAAATATATTAGATACAGAACTGCCTACTGCAAATCCAGTTACGAAATAATTATGGACATTCAAAGTCAAAAGGGAAAATCTATTCGACAGTGTTGAACACATTGAACATAGTTTTTTTTTTCTAGATTAGACGACGATGATTGTACATGATGATAATTATGGCGAATTGCCGTTAGGACTTTCCGAAGCAATAATAAACACTGAGAAATTAGGTATTAAAGAAAGCAAAGCCCCTTTTTTGTGACTATAATAATTTAAATAAGCTCTTCTACAATACTATTACGATTAAAAACCCTATGTTCATTAAAGTACAGTAATTTTTTTTCATTGTGACGATAAAATATGCTTAACCATACAACTTTGTTAATAGTTATAGAAAAAAGCTACGTATCAGCTAGTAGTCCAGTGAATATCATCGTCCTTTTAAACTAGGCGGGATTTCTTCTCATAAAATAAGATGTTATTTTTTTTACATTTTGATACAGCAGTTAGTCGAAGTTAGCTTACATTGAATTATAATCGATACCTACAAATAACATCTAATTTTTTAATATTACTTAAGAGACTAACAACAAAATTCAATTATGTTTTATCTTATTCTTCAATCTGCCTTATTTTATTTTGACTCAATACTGATAATAATCATGAAGTTAATGAGACTATCCTATAGGATTGATTTCTACAATTCCTTGTTTAATGTGCATTGTGCATTTTATTGTACAATATCTATCTGAGCAACAAAATATCACTAAGTGATTTTTTCTAATTGTAAACATCTGCTTTGTATGAAGCGTAAATATAAACGTCTAATCTTGATATTATTTTCTGTGTTAAAAATAACGCTTTTATTTTTAAAGTACACAATGCCATTTTGCCTAATATTATTATAAATTATTATATTGATTGCTTTAAAAGCACCACTATTACAATGCATAGTTCTATGACCTGTCTATACATTTTATTTATTTCTATAATTACTTTGTATTGTGGTAAATTTTACCAAAAATAAAAATACTAAAATGTGCTTAATGTCTTGTTTCAATTCGTATGAAGTTAATATCTCGAAAATATAACCGCGCCGTGCCAACGACCCCTTAATAAGGGACCGGCCACATCAGACCGTTGCGTGTCTCGGGGCGTGCAACGGACGTCGGCGCCACACGCCACCTGAGTGTAATTCAAAAAGCGTCTCCTCAGTACATTTTGTATAGGAAGGACGTAAGGCGCGTCTTACGTCTAAAATAAACACAACGGACGTGGCGGGGCGCGGGCGTGGCGAGGACGAGGCGCGGACGGGGCGCGGACGCAATCTAAATTACACATAAGAGGCGAAAACACGGCGCGAAGCGTCATTATACAGGCTGATTTTGTTGCGGAAACATATTAATATTATCAAAAAAACAATCTTAGTAAACCCTTACTCATTTTTTAATACCTATCCAACAATGTATCACACGTTGGGGTTGGAATGAAAAAAAAATCAGCCCCCACTTTACATGTAGGGGGGGGTACCCTAATAAAACATTTTTTTTTCATTTTTTATTTTTGCACTTTGTTGGCGTGATTGATATACATATTGTTACCAAATTTCAGCTTTCTAGTGCTTACGGTTACTGAGATTATCCGCGGACGGACGGACGGACGGACGGACGGACGGACAGACAGACAGACATGGCGAAACTATAAGGGTTCCTAGTTGACTACGGAACCCTAAAAAAACATTCAGTCGAATTGAGAACCTCCTCCTTTTTTTGAACTCTGTTATAAAAAACAACCTTCATTGCCGGTTGGCAAACGGCTAACCGTTGAAACAGAAATATAAATGAAAGAGATAGCGGAAGGCGGCACCTGCGTTCACAGCTGCGTTGTCGGCGATTTCAAAGGAAAAAGCACGTGCAGCCTCTTGGCTACCTACACGGCCAGGTGCGGGCGCGGCTTTCGACCATCGCGCCGCGCAATAGAATTCAATGTCGTCTGCTCGTGTGCGGTTCGTTTGCTTTGGAGTGGCGGCGTTTTTAACATCAAAGGGGTGAGCCTATTTTGTGCAAAATTCTGTTATATCAATAACTTCTCACTTCACTAGATTATCGACATTGAATGTCGAGTATATATAGTATCAAACCATTATTTAATGTTTTAAAAATAAATTCTTATCAAATTATATAGTATCATCACTTTATTTCAGTGTACGAATTTAGACACTAAAACCCCGCCCCTAAATTTGATGCGATAAGGACAATTGCTGCTCAGGCGAGAAATCCTGCGTACTTAATGAAAAATACAAAAATCGAGATTTCGCTCCCGATTGTTTCCTTCTCAAAAACTTCCTCTCAATCAGGATAATGATGAAATAATCTGTGTCGGACCGTTTCGATATTTTGGCTAATAATTGATCTCAGTTTTGAATACCACGTCTTTCTTTGTGGCAAATTAAATTTAGCCGTTTTGACCAACTGAAAGGCTCAACTTGTTTCTTTAATAACCTAACCACAACATAAAAAAATAGAAAAAAAAACCCCGACACAGTGGACCGATTATCACGAAACATGGCTAAGCACACTCCCGACTAATTCAGCTATCAAACAAAAAAAAAAACAAATCTAAATCGGTTCATCCGTTTGGTAGCTACGATGCCACAGACATACACACACACACAGACATACAGACAGACAGACACGTCAAACTTATACCACTCCGTCGTTTTTGCGTTGGTAAAAACAAACATGCCAAAAAAGCAAAACGGTGCGACGTGCGACACAGATATTGATAATAATAATAAGTACATAGGTATAAACCAGGGAGGAAATAATGGAGAGCGTTTATATGTCCTGTTTTGCCTTAATTCAATATCATCACATATTTTTGTTGCTGATAAAATAATACATCCTATATATCAAGCGGCGCGCCACCTGGGCGACGCTCGAGTTGTGTTGTGTCTGCTAGCGGCGCGTCGCTTGAGTTGCCTGCGCTGCCTGCGCCGCGCCGCTTCAGTGTAATTTAAAATACGTCTCCTCAGTACATTTAGGAAAGACGTAAGACGCGCCTCAAGCGACGCCGCGCCCCGTCGCCGCCACCGCGCCGCCGCCACCTCGTTAAATTACACTGAGGCGGCGTGGCGGAGACGTCCCGTGCGCGCCCCGAGACACGCGACGGTCTGGTGTGGCCGGTACCTAATGTTGGCACGGCCTGGTAATGTTAGCCGCCCTTTCAGAGACAGGTAGCTATGTCGAACTGTTTTCCTCTAGTACCTTATTCAAGTGACCCCGATATTATGAGAAATTTCAAGTTGAATCGGTTCAGTAGTTTTGGAGAAAATTGGCTGTGACAGACGGACAGAAAGACGGAGACGGAGTTTTTTCTTTTTGAGGTATTACGGAACCCTTTTTAGGGTTCCGTACCTCAAAGAGGAAAAACGGAACCCTTATAGGATCACTCGCGTGTCTGTCTGTCCCTCTGTCACAGCCGATTTCTCCGAAACTACTGCACCGATTTACTTGAAATTTGGCACACGTACGTAAACCTGTGGCCCAAAGACGGACATGTAATTTAATTAAATGAAATTTAATCACAGGGGTCACTTTTGGGGGGTAAAATTGAAAATTAAAAATCAAAGTTATTAAAACTATATTGTGTTACATATCAAATGAAAGAGCATTTTATCAGCATCTGAAATATATTTTTTTTATATTTTTTGTTTTGGTAATTTAGAAGTAATTTAAGAAAATAAGCAAAAAATTACCATTCCCCCCCCTTATCTCCGAAACTACTTAGCGTAAAATTTTCAAAAAAATACACGAGATAGCCCTCTCCCTGTAGATTACAGGAAAACCTATTAGAAATCTACAGTCAATCGTAAGTCGGACTTAAGAGAAAAAAACTCAGATTACGAATTTCACTCACTGCCGCTGCAAGTAGTTACTAAACGTCTTAAAATTGTGTAAGCGAGTTGGACAGGTATAAAGAAATTCATTTCTGTCTTTTTCTTTTTAGAACTTGTTCAATTTTTTTTTCATTTGTACAAAATGACTTAAGTTCCTACTAAAAAGGAGGCGCTTAAGACCGTTTATAAATTGACTGAGCAAAATTTTATTCAAATCGGTCCAAAAAAAGGTGTCTGTTGACGAAAACATAGAATTTGTGCCACCGAAAGCCCAAATCTGAAGTCCATTTTGCTCTATCTCTTATCGTTTCCGAGATATATACGTAACGTCTTGAAAGTGCGAAACGTTAACTTTGCCATTATAGTCGTTCAGGCGCTCATGAGTTCTTTGTATGGAAAAGTCGAAAACCGACTCGCACTTGACCAATGTTCATAGAACGTTGTGGTTTTTTTTTATTAGCAAAAATGACTTAAGCGCCTTCAGAAGTGCAGGTGCTTAAGACCGTTTGTAAGTTAAAGTTAGCTGTGATGGCTCAACGAAGAAAGAAGATTTCAATATCCTACTTATACATATTTTATTAATTTAACTATACAGTTTTTATTACTCAAGCCAAGCGTTACGTTAGCTATTGCTATTGAAAGGAAAACTTGTGTATAAAGCTTGAAACAAATTATGGGACGCGTCTGACGACCGCGACTGATAAGCCGATGGCTTGCGTGGGCGACGGTCGCGCGACGGCGATGCGACGCATACGAAATCAAACCTTATCGATATGGAAGTAGACGATGCGATGAGACGTGACGGCGACGGTCGCGCGACCGTCGCCCACGCAAGACACGGCGTAAGTGTGCACGCCAATTGCTTGCATTTGAAATTGAACTTTAATTACTAAGAAATAACGTTGTTTTTGTAAAAAAATAAAGTAGTTTTTACTACATTGCGAAGTTTTCGTTTGTCAACTAGACGCACACATTTGCAACTAAGCGATCGGACTGTAGGTGACAGTGTACTCGTATCTAGCCTCGTGGCGCCGAATGTACTTTCTAAAGTACATAATGGTTTCAATGGAATTTTAACTCTCATGTAAACAAATAAAATATAATTTCATTTGTTTCTAAAATTTTTCGAATAACTGAAATTGAATTCAATCTCAAGTACAATAAGAATCAAAATTCCCTAGCAAAAAATTTGTATGGTGGGCGCCACGATGCTAGGGAAGTTTAAATCGATGTTATCGCATCGATCTACTGAGGGGGGCGGTGCCTACAGCAGTTGTAGTTGTATGCATACCTAGCTCACGCACACAGACGCGTCCACTGGCGCCGCGCCGGTGTCCGCGTGCGCTCTCTGCAATGTCTCTGCAATATATGCAGAAACCACATGGTGGTCTGTGGCAGAAACTCAATAGACATTTTTAGGGTTTTTAAAATAAGTACCTAGGTACGTGAAGTAACATGGTAAATTAAAAATTATCATTAGATACTTATTTGCGGAGGTGTAAACAATTTCCTTCGTTTTGCCATATATCAATAATTACTTATCTATATTAAATTCATTAATCCGTATTAGAGATGGGTAGGGGTGAGTAAATACTGAGTATTTACCCGTAATTTACTCAAAGCACCGAGTAAATACTCGTATTTACTCATTTGGGTGAGTATAAACTGTTACCTAAAAATAATTTAAAAAATGAGATTTAAGTACTTAGTCGTGTTTATTTTAACTGTGTGGACATGTTTAAATGAGATTTATATTATTAGAAGCTTATGGGAGTCTTAGTTTGTCGAAAAAAAGGTAATCTTTGTGAGAAAAAATAGTGATAATGTTTAGTTAGCAGTTTTGTTTTAAGAAAGCAGGTATTTACAGTAAAAGTATGAGACTTCAATGAAATTGATGTTCTAGATAACGGCATGACGTTCGGAAGTGATTGTTAATGTGGCACTTACGACCTTTTATTAAGGGTTTTCTAAAGAAAACTCAAAAATGGCTCAGCTGGTGACGTTTAAAGTACTAGTTTTGTGTTTTGTATTATATGGCCAATAATTTGACGGTTTCTGGATATTTTTCCAACAACGAATTCGAAAGTTAAAAAGGTATAAACATTATTTCGGCCTTAATTATCGTTTTATTCCAAAACTGTTCATATTATTAAAAAACTTTTTTAGAAAGATTCAATTAATTTTTAAAGACCTATCAGATGATGTATAACACACTGGTAATTTCTGAATTTTATTTTTGTGAAAAATAGTTACATGTATGGAGAGCACGTCTTTAAAATAAAATTAATATAAATTTGATTACTTAACTTAGTAGTCGATAACAAAATACACCAATATTTCTAATTTGTATTTCCATTTCAGCACGCGAAATAGTTTATACCCATCAATTTGAGTAAAAACGAGTAAATACGGGTATTCTCGGGTACTCACTACCCATCTCTAATCCGTATACATTACATTTTTACAATTAAGTGTGTTAATTATACTCATAGCTGGGCACCGTTAATCAAATAGTTAACTTTATAATCGATAATCCGTTAATCATGATAAAAAATAATTTTACTGTAGCTAGTTGCATCAGTTATCAACTATTAATTTTTTGGGTAAGTTTATTATGTTACTGTAAAAGACCAAAGTTCGCCAAAATCTCTTGAAAAATCCCAGCTGCCAATTGGTAATAGCGAAATGTTAATAAATATTGTTCTCTTTGGACTTACACCGACGTTGGTTCGGTAAATCCTAAATACAACAATAGATAATGTATTTACTAAATAATATTTATTTAGTAATTTCCCGCTAGAAACTTGCGTTATACTATTCTGTAGGTATACTTTTCAGCTACCATAACCAAATTTGGATTAGATTAAAAAAACCTTTAAGTAAAACTTAGAACCTTGCAGATTGTTTTACTCACCCTTTCTGATGTTTACCATACTTACTTACCCCGTTATTCATAAACGTACACTAAAGTTATCAAGCCGATAAATTTCGTTTGTCCCTTTCCGACGTATTGGTGTGATAGAAAGGGACAAACGAACTTTATCGGCTGGATACTTTAGTGTACGTTTATGAATAAGGGTGTTGAAATTTATAGCTACGAAATTTTACATAAAACACCTACTTTAAAATAAAATAAAAAATGTTCAATTTGGTTAACATTATAAAAGACCTCACGCAAGCTGTGCTAATTAGTTCGCGAATTCGTCGAGAGGTGGCGCTAAACACAATTATGCTCATTAGAGAACCTATACTTCTAGCCTAGCCCAGTCTTTAGAATTATGTGAGTAACGTAAAAGTTTTGTAGGTACGGAACCCTCGGTGGGCGAGTCCGACTCGCACTTGGCCGGTTTTTTCTTAATTTAAATTACAGTCCGTCTTTGGGTCACAGGTTTACACACGTGTGCCCAATTTCAAGTTAATCGGTTCAGTAGTTTTGGAGAAAATTGGCTGTGACAGACGGACAGAAAGACGCATGAGTGATCCCACAAGGGTTCCGTTTTTCCTTTTTGAGGTACGGAACCCTTTTTCTTAATTTAAATTACAGTCCGTCTTTGGGTCACAGGTTAAAGCTAGGAACATACTACGCGGACGTCCGTCGTAAAACGACCGCGACCGCGACCTATCAGTGTGCACGGAACAAAACATCCAGAGAGCCAGATTTCGATCGGACGTCCGTGCGCTCAAGGCCACGTCCGCGTCCGTTGACCGATAGTTTGCACGGCTACGTGTATTTCCATTGTCCAGATTCCCGTCCGCGGTCGATTTACGACGGACGTCCGCGTAGTGTGTTCCTAGCTTTACACACGTGTGCCCAATTTCAAGTTAATCGGTTCAGTAGTTTTGGAGAAAATTGGCTGTGACAGACGGACAGAAAGACGCATGAGTGATCCCACAAGGGTTCCGTTTTTCCTTTTTGAGGTACGGAACCCTTTTTCTTAATTTAAATTACAGTCCGTCTTTGGGTCACAGGTTTACACACGTGTGCCCAATTTCAAGTCAATCGGTTCAGTAGTTTTAGAGAAAATTAGGAAATTCAGACAGACGCACGAGTGATCCTATAAGGTTTCGGTTTTTCCTTTTTGAGGAACGGAACCCTAAAAACAGAGCTATGTCACTCGAAGCATGTGTGAAATGGTGAATCCTAATCCTCTAACACGTTTTTTGGAAGCCACAACACAACATGTACCGGCTACCGCCGCCGTGATAGCAACAAGTTCACCCCTATCATCAATATCATCGTCATCCTCTGCGTTACGCCAGCATTCACCAAGGCTCATGGGAACCTGGGGTCCGCTTTAGTATAATTTAATATGCCTCTATATTATCGAGAAATAAATAATACTTTCTAGAGCGATGCAAAATAATTTATTTTAAATCTGCAATGCTAAAGCCCAAACATTAACAATACAATACATATACTTGTTCTCCCAACGTACTGTACATGTCCCATCCGTGACCGTATCCCAAAAATATGCGGCAGCCGTATGCAAACCACTACCATTCTTCTGGGTTATTGTAATCCGAACTGAAATTACAGATGTTACGAAATAACTGTCTCAAAACGTTATTGACCTAGTAGGTGCCTAAATCCTACATGTACTGCATATACTAGACCAGACCAACAATAATCCTACCGTAAATGCCTCCTTCTTAGTTCATTGGTTGACTGGTTGAGAATATCTGATGGCGTCATGGTTGTAAGTTCGCCGGAAATACAATGAGTTTTTCATTTGTTCTTATACCTATCTCGCTTTATGTGAAAATGTTTAGTAACTTCCTAATTGTTAACTAGCAAGTCTAACGATTAGTACATTTAGCTACATACAAACTTCTTCACTAGGAAGGTGTCGCTTCTGTAGCGAACTGCATGCTTGGAACGGTCTTGAGACTAGTATATATCTACACAGAGTAAGTAACACAAACTAAGTTACTTGCACACTAATACCTATACTTAAATAACACTTAAATTTATTAATGAAATAGTCAAACACTTACAAATATACTTGAAGGGCTTATTAAGCTTTGCAATCCTTGCCATTGTTTTGTCGGTAATTAAACCAATCCATTGAGGTGTTCTTGAATGACTGTACATGTTTCCGCCAAGAATAAGCTCTATCGTGTCTCTAATTATTTTCTGTACTTCTTCCACGTTGAAGACCCGATCCTGTAAGCATTCAATTTAGTACTCAGATAAAATGTGAAGTGGGTACTGCGACTGAGGGTAGTAGATTAGGTTCTATCATACCTACCACTTCGCTAGAATATTTGAGTTATATGTATAAACGTAAAGTTTGATATTACCTCTTCGTCATCGTCTTGTTGTGCAGCCATTTTATTTATTACTTAATAATCTGTTTTACCCAATGTCTCGAAAGGAATTCAACTCAAAATAACAGTTTTTATTATATTTGAGTTTGACATTTGCAACAAAACTTCGGGTGTAGATTTTTTAAAAATGTGTGCAGCCAGGAAGTGGCCGGTAAAAAAAGTTAGGGCGCATAAACGCTTGAAAGCCCTAACAGACTTTCGCTCGAGATAAGGTGTAAGCGAGAGCAAAAACAGGCATATACTCTGTCAAACAAGTCTGTCAGTAAATAAGAACAAAGAAAACTATATGCATCCTTTTTTTTAGGGTGCTAGAGAAAAGGATACCTATAGTTTTCTTAGTTCTTATTTACTGATAGACTTGTTTGACAGAGTATATTTTTCTTGCTCTCTTCTTCACTTAGTCTGTTAGTGCCTTTAGCCCTATAACTGCCGAGCTTAGTTTACTAGATTATAATTTCGTTAACTGGGTCTTGACTGGGTCTCTACCAGTCTCTATCGTGTGAACCGACAAGAGCGATAGAGAGGCAGATAATAAACTCATGATATTTGTTGTTCGCTAACCCCTTCAGCAGTAACCCCTCGAATATTCTCTTTGGAAACGTCAACATCACTGATGAACGCTACGTTTCCTTTGCGTTTCCGAACGAAATTTTCACATAACCCACTTTATTTTCTTGAATTGTATTGTGTTGTGTATTTTGGTATGTTTGTGTCGTATTTTAACTCGTTTCGCGTGAGAAAGAATTTACAAAACAGACAGGTGGTGTAATTTTCGAAAGAATGTCGTAGGTGAACATAAGTATTGTTCCTAGTGAGTCTCTATTCCAAAAATTAATGGAGCTGAAGGTCTGGGTCGAGGGAATACAAAGAATTGTTTGTGGGGTCACGGAAACTACTACTTGTCAGGTCAGTTATGGTATTTTTTGTTTTACTAATGTGCTGAAATCATCAATTAGGTTTTTGGGTCAGATTTAGCCATCAAGTTGATAATGTAAGGTTTTTACAGGATGTAGTTTTCGCACTAGCCCATGCCACTGGTAAAGTAGGCAGATTTACGCTGATTGAACGGTGGCGGAATAACGAGCGTTTACTGGCTCCTCAAGAATATCCTTTGAAGGTACGTGTTTTCCTAGCATATCACAATGAATGGTTTTCACATAGAACACATCATGTAAAGTCATGTTGGGTAATAGACTCATAGTTTATTTTATTTGGAACAATATGACAATCCCAAGTATTTCTCCAGACCTTATATTTTTCTTTTTCTTTTTATACATTAATAGACAATTTTATTTTTAGATACTAATGAAATGGGGAGAGTATTCCAATGATATTCAATTTATTTTGAGGCGATCTGATTCTGGTAGTGGTCAGAAGTCACAAGCAAACAATAACTCTAGATCTCCAATTGGAAATGGGTGAGTGATTATTAATGTCTTGTTTCAATAATTTTAGTAATAGTATTGAGTAATTGTAATAAGTGTAACTTTGCTCTTGTAGTAAAGTAACTATAGTATAATTCAAAACCTAAGCTACTTATTCTCAAAATTGTACTCTCTTAAATGTATATCTCAAAGTGTCACAGAACACCCTTTCTAATTTATATTTTAAATCCATTTGTAAAATTAGTAACACTAGATATCCTAATATTGCCTAGACACCTACATAAAGCTCCTCTATTATATTATGAATGAGTTGAACCGTTGTTTTATTAAATGAAGAAAAAAATGTCCTAGACAGTTTGGTTTGTGGGTGCCTAGAGAGTAAAGCTGGTATGGGTGTGGTAGCATAGCACAGTCATTTAATACTTTTCTGTTAACTGACTATTGTAGTGAGAATACATACATTCTAATAATATTTTACATAATTTTAGGAGCCATAACACTTCAAACCCCAACATTCTAGACAACCAAAACTCTCCAAACAGAATAAACCCTGGAGCTGCTTACAATAATATAACTAACACCTCTCCGGGAAATCCAGTGGGTGTGGTTAAAGGCGTGCAACAATCCAAGACTCCAGAGTCCGAAAGTCCAGTACTTAAAGATGTTCCACCGTATAGGTAACACATTATGAATTACATACATGAGACATAAGGAACCCAAAAGCTTCTTCATCACACTCGCACACTAAATGTGCTATTGCACGCAGGCAGAGTGTGAGTTATAGAAAAATCGTTATCCCTAGGGAGTCAAGAAATTTCTAGTACTGTATTGAACTCTTTTTTACTATGCAAGTTTTTTACTATGCAAGTGTGATGAAAAATATTGTGTGTAACTCGGGAAGTATGAATATGGGACCCCTTTCTTTCCCACAAACTTTTTGGTCAGAATTTCGTTAGTCATAAGTTGTTATTCATATATTTTGTGGTCATAAACATCACTAGTCATAATTTTTGTTACGAATAATGCTTAATGGTACTAACATTAACAACCCATAATATTGGATGCCATAACCTTAAAAGTCATAAAGTTGATGAGTATAAAATTGAAAGGCATAACAATAATTATCCAGAAATATTACTAGGCATATTTTTTGAAGCCCTACTGATTGTTCTGCATACAGTTTTAAGGCATAAACCTCATAAGTCATAATCTTTGTTACGAATAACGTTTAATAGTTCTAACGTTAACAACCCATATTATAGAATACTATAATCTTAGAATCAAGAAAGTTGATGAATATAACATTTAAAACGGATCCCTTTGTTAGCCAGATTATCATTAGTCATAACTCTGAAACGGTTTCATTAGGGTCACCTATAGATAGGTTAGGTTAAGTTTGTTTTATGGCAATCCTGAAAAGTTACGCGTTTTTGAGAAAAACCAAATTATGACTAACGAAAATGTGGACAATCGATACATTATACCTTATGACTTTATTGGTAGTCCGCATTTACCTCGCGTCCATTAGAACGGAAATAGGACCCCTGCCCCCCTACTACTCGTTGACGAAGCCGAATACTACAAAAATCAGCATGCAAAGGAAGAAATGGCGGGAAAATCAGTGAGCTCATTGAGTATTTTAATCCTCATTTCTCAGCTAGGTTCGCTAGTTACCTTGTGTCATTCAGAGCAAAAATAGGAGCCCCGCATAGCGAGGCTCCGTCGAATCGCTGGCGGGCCCTAATACTTTTAAAAGCAACATGAAAAAATAAAACACATAACATGTAAAAGACGAAATGGCGGGAAAATCAGTGAGCCCAACGAGAAAATTTTCATTTCTCGGGTAGGTTCGTTAGTTACCTTGTGTCATTCAGAGCAGAAATAGGAGCCCCGAATAGCGGGGCTCCGTCGAATCGCTGGCCGGGCCTAATATTCTTAAAAGCAACATGAAAAAATTAAACACATAACATGTAAAAGACGAAATGGCGGGAAAATCAGTGAGCCCAACGAGAAAATTTTCATTTCTCGAGTAGGTTCGTTAGTTACCATTGAACTACTATGTACTACGTACTAGAAATGACAACTCGAACATATTCTGTGCGCCGACTGGCAGCGGCGGCAGCGCGAGGCGCATGCGCGTGAAGCGAACCGTGTCATAGAGTAAGACTTGACCACCTAGACGCGACACTTTTAGTATAGACCTTTGTTTTATACTTTCTGTGTGAAATACTAAGTAGTTTACTTTTAGCACTATTATACATTGTGTTATATTTAATTTCTACTCAGTGAAATAAAAATAAGTAATTGTTTTTATCATAAATTTTAATTTCCTTTGAATAAAATTAGTTTTGTAAGTTTCTGTCGCTCAGAATAATAATCGCCCCATTCACCTTGTTTTACTTCCCTTAAACACCGGTTGCTTTAAATACTATTTCAGTTTTGGTGTCACTATTTTTCGTCAATAATGAGAATTATAATTCAGAAATAATTCAAAATCATGCTTATTGTATAATATTATCGACTAAAATTCGTATTAGAACCGTGTAATATTCAAAACTATAAATTGAAATAAATATTTTTATATTATATATTGAAAACAGAATATGATCACAATTATTATACCTTATTACCTACATGTCATGTCTGCGCGATTCATCTATGATTCCAGTTGTCAAAATGGCGGCCATAGCATCGCGTTTAAGGAGCTCGTCCCTTCATTATAATAATTACTTAAGTTAGATCAAAATAGCTTGTCTACTAACCGATGAAATGTGACACCGTCACTTTTATTAGATTTTCTCGTATGGCTTGAACAGTATCTTATAGAGTTATAGCACAGGAAGGCATTTTTTCATTTTATTTGTGTGCAGTCAGAGACAACCTCCTCCCACCACGCGCAGAGACTGACTGAGGCAACATAAGTCCACTGGACTTATGTTCGTGGCGCAAACTTTTTGTTCGTCGTGTCCTCTCTAGTACATTATACCTCAATGTTAGTTACCTTGTGTCCTTCAGAGCAGAAATAGGAGCCCCGCATAGCGGGGCTCCGTCGAATCGCTGTCGGGGCCTAATATTCTTAAAAACAACATAAAAAAATTAAACACATAACATGTAAAAGACGAAAAAAGTATCTTCTGTGAAAAACTAAATTATGACTAACGATAGTGAACACGAACAAACATTATGACTTCAAACTTAATGAAAAATAATATAGATCCCATTGAATGTTATGATTAAAGTTAATGTGGACAGTAATCATTATTACTTGCGAAAATATACTTTACGACAATTATGACAAACATGTTTATTGCTTTCAACATTATGTCCATAATACAAAATGCAATTTGATTATTATGCCAAACAATGTTTATGACTAACAATAATGATGACTTGCAAAAATCTGACCTCCAATTTCTGACATTCAACTTTATGACTAATGATAATATGACTATTAAAAATTATGACTAACAACGTTATGGATTGTAAAAATCGGACTAAAAAAATTATGGGAACCAATAGAGACCCATGAATATTACTAACTCGAGTCTTTAAATCGCCCAGGCAAGCCGTTGCGATTTAACTTACTGTCGTTAGTAATATTCAACTTCCTCCCCTTGTTGCACAATGTACTATTAATAATAGGGTATGCCTGATCAAGTCTTAGACCTCTCGGAGATAACACGTTTTGTCATCTTAAAAAAAAGTTACCTGCATACTGTAAACTGTTTAATAAATTTGAACCTTATTGCTATCATGATAGTTGCTTTTTAACTACACTGAGACTTTAGCACGTGCCGCTTAAACGGGAGCTAGCCGCCGTGAATAATAGAAACAAAGGCCTTTGTTTAACAGATTACGGCTAAAGCGAAATATTCATCTCAGAAAATTCACACTATAACCTTGTTTTGGCCTCAGAAATGTGTGGTTCAAATCTATTGGGTTTAAAAAGTTACACCAAGTTAAACAATAATTATATGTAGTAGAAAGATTTTGTGATACATGTTTTTGCCGTTATTAGAAAAATGGAATAATTTCATCAACTTAACTATTACTTTGTGGTTTTTAGGGTTCCGTAGTCAACTAGGAACCCTTATAGTTTCGCCATGTCTGTCTGTCCGTTCGTCCGTCCATCCGTCCGCGGATAATCTCAGTGACCGTTAGCACTAGAAAGCTGAAATTTGGTACCAATATCGTCACTACTTTTAAAAAATCTCGTATCTCACGCTGCTTCTCAAAGTTAAAACGCAGTAAGTCTATATGCATTCCATACATACTTACTACAATTTTCTTTTCATTGACAGACGAAGATACAAAATTTTTTTAAAGGTAGTGACGATATGTATATCAATCACGCCGACAAAGTGGTAAAATAAAAAGCGAAAAAAAAATTGTTTTGTTGGGGTACCCCACCCCCTCTACATGTAAAGTGGGGACTGATTTTTTTTATTTCAACCCCAACGTGTGATATATTCATAGCTGGGCACCGTTAATCAAAAAGTTAACTTCGTTAATCGCTAATCCGTTACTAAAAAAGTTAACTTCGTTAATCGTTAAAGCGATACATTTCGACAAATTTAACGTAAGTTAAAGTTAATCGTTAATCCGTTAACACATGAAAAAAAATGAACTTTTCTTTAAATATTTAGTTGCATCAGTATCCACTATAACGTATTATATTGCTGTTAAAGGCCGAAGTACAGCTAGCCTATTGAACTCTAGGCTGCTCGTGGAAGGCAGTGATCGCCTGAGCTACTGCCAAGAGCTGTGTCAGGAGAGATGCTGGCGGTGACGGGACTGTTGTGGCACTTTGGGCGGTAGAGGCTAGGGAAGCGAATGTGGTCGTAAATAGGGCTCGAATTTGCTGCCCTATCACTACAACAGTCGCCATGGTAAAGCTTAGGATTCACCGAATCAAAGTTAGTAAAAGCAAATCCACGTGAAGAATACTTTTTTAGGTAATATTTCGGACTTTTAGCAATCGACATCGGTAAAACCTAGGATTTACCGGCAAATCATAGGATTTGCCGTACTTCGGGCTTTTATAGTAGCGTTCAGAACGTGTTTTTCGCAGCGCAGATGGCGCCTGTGCCCTACTAGATTAACGATTAACGGACTCGGGGAAATTTAACGGAAGTTAACGAGTCCGTTAACATTTTTTCAAGTTAACTTAAAAGTTAATCCAAACGGATCGAAATCGAAATGTTAACTTCGCTAATTAACGATTAACGGATTAACGAGTTAATGCCCAGCTATGGATATATTGTTGGATAGGTATTTAAAAATGGATAAGGGTTTACTAAATTAGTTTTTTGATAATATTAATATTTTCGGAAATAATCGCTCCTAAAGGAAAAAAAAGTGTCCCCCCCTCTAACTTTTGAACCATATGTTTAAAAAATATGAAAAAAATCACAAAAGTAGAACTTTATAAAGACTTTCTACAAAAATTGTTTTCAACTTGATAGGTTTAGTAGTTTTTGAGAAAAATACGGAAAACTACGGAACCCTACACTGAGCGTGGCCCCACACGCTCTTGGCCGTTTTTTTTTAAAATTGAGTCTAACTAAATTACATGCATTATGTATGAAACTTATTTGTATCTTCCTACTGTCATCATCATCATTATCTAAACATTTCACGGCCTGATTCTTACTCTATCAGTGAAATATGGACAGGTAATCTTGTATTGACCTGTTTTTCAAATGTCAAAAGCCGGGTCCACACATCGCGGCACGATACTAGGCACTGTGCTCGCGAGGCAAATGTGCCATGTGTAGTTGTGTACATTGAACGTTTGCCACGCGCGCACATGGCTCGCGACCTCGCTCTGTGTGGACCCGGATAAATGGTTTTAGATATAGATAACAAAAGAATGACTTAGGATTCATTTGTCTTTTTGGTGGTTTGATATGAACTAACATGGGCGGCTTAACAATATCCCTGCCGATCTGAATTGTGAACATTACAGCTTTGTAATAAAGCTTGCCATGGTCCATAACTTTGGGCACTGGAAGGTAAACATGTTAAATTTTATGAGTATAAATTGTGTCACTTAATTTCAAACTCTGGTAAATGCATTCTGCTATAAGGGAGATTCTTTTTCAGATTATATATATTTTTATACATAATCAACCTTTAAGCAGAATGGATTTACCCGAGTTTGAGGTTAAGCAACACAATTATTTTTTAAACAAGTATGAAATGTATCCAGGGAGCCACCTCCACCCTACCGGTCACCACCGCCTCCAACGCAGTCCCGCAAGTCGCCGACCCGCTCGCGTCCGCGCTCCTCGCACATGTCCCCAGTGAACCTGCCCGAGGAGGAGCTCCGGAGCCCTGAAGCTGTCACCTACAACAGCCAGTACAGGGAGCTTGTGTCGCTTGTCAACTATCAGAGGGAGAAGCTCACTACGCAACAAGCGGATCTCATTAAGGTAAATCTAGATTTGACTAGACGTGATCAGGCCTGTCCCACTCGCGCGTGTAGGTATCGAATCGTAAGCGCCCCTCGCAGGTGGCAATCAGTAGGGCCTCACGGGCGAGCGGTGACGCACGCGCGAGAGTTGTTCGCCGCATACCTACGTACTGATTCGACCGCTGTAACAGAATTGATACGAGTATTAATAATCTGATAACAATGAACAAAAAAAATAGGCCAAAGAAATATTGTGCAGTGTTTAGCGGTCTTAACACGGATTGCGAACCAAATTTAACTTTATTTAGGCTCCCTAAGAACGATGAAAGGTAAGAACTGTTTTTAAATTGTTATTATTATTATAGGTTTACATCCAATTACCATTATTTATCATTATATGATTATACTAAATAGGTTTAATACTTCTAAGTAAAAAGTCCTAACTAGTTACACTCGAACTTATTAAAATTAAACCTACATACCACTAAGACATATCTTAGGTTTATTCGAGCTAAAGTAGAGCAATATAAAAAAGCTACTAGTTAAATATTAAGATTGTAAAAGGAGACTACCCTATATCGTCAGAAAAGGTACGAGTTACGCGCTAGAAAGAGAGCGCGCTTCTACGTCAATATAATTGTAGGCATTTAGCTATGTGCGGTCGGAATTTCAAGTTAATAGTATCGTAGCGCGAGTCGTTATTTCTTTAGATGGGCTGTTGGAGTGGGCTTTCTGTACTTGTACTAATATGTATTCTGTGACATAATGGGGAAAGTACGGCCCCCGAAAGGACGTTATGCGGCCACCCATCGGTCCTTTAAAATAGTGTGTGATATGGGCATCACTGTAGTAATAATGTATTTCTGGTGTAAATCTGGTCCACCTCTAAAACATGCGCGGATCCCCCCCCCCCCATTAACACAAAATTTGGTATGCCAACTCATTCCTAGATTAAAGCAGAGATGTTTGATACTAAACAATTGTAATTAGCTTGTTTGATACCTTATGTAAGTGTAAATAGGTAACTACATTTGGACAGTTTGCGGCAAATAATGTATTTTTTTATAGTAACGCGTTTATTTTGCAGTATGATGCTGAAATTGGTTTCTGGGAGAACAAAGGAAGGGAGCAGGAGCGGCAAGTGGAACTCCTGCAGCAGCAGATCAGCTCTGCCGATAACCAACTCAGAATAAGTACTGAACAGGTAACCCTGGAGAATAGCGGTTTGGTTATATCATAATATATTATGATCATAACAAACCTGTTACAGCATTCTTACAGCCACACACACAGAGCGAGGCACGTCGCGAGGCAATTTCCTTGCGCGAAGACGTGCTATGTAAACGTGCCTCGGCTTGCCGCGCGAGTACATTGCCTCTTTCTGCTACACATAAATAAATGTATCAACATTTACGTAATTGTCCATTTGATCACACTCAATACAGGAACTTTTTCGCAGGTGCAAGCGTTAACCTACTTAGAAGAAGAGAGTGAGCTCGTGAAACAAAACGAGAAGACTCTTAAGTCGGAGATAGTGCTGGTGCGGTCGAAGCTGGCCAACTGTGAGACTGAGCTGCTGCAGTGCAAGAACAAGATCCGGAAGATCATGGAGGACATTCACAATGAGCAAAGGATTATCAATAGCAGACAGCAGGAGAATAGGTAAACATAAATGACATTCTTCAATTGTGGTTTTATATTACAGGAGGATTCTTATGAAAGCAATCATTCAATTTATGTTCCTTTTAATGTGAATTTTTACATGAAATAGTACATTACGATACAAGGGCGGAAAAGAGGAAGTTCGGAACTATAAATTAAAACACGAGCGAAGGCTTTGCTAAGTTTGAGGCCAGGTTCATTTGTGTAAAGACAAGTGTAGCCAATATTTATATATTATTTATAATTTTTTTAATTGTATTTATTGTTGTATTATTTATTTTATTGTACAGAGAGCTTTGGATACGAAATTTAAATTTTTATTAAATTACTTTACACTCTTCTGGATAAAATGCAACTTTGTCATTCGTTTTTGACGTATCCAGAGAGCCTTTACCAGTAGGTGTGGTGAAAATAAATATGACATATTTATATAATTTAGCGTTGCGACAATAGTTATAATATATACATGTATTGCATGCATATAAGGTGAAAGTACTAGTGCTCGACGCTGTACTAGTACTCGACCTGGGCTCTATAATACTTGTGAAAGTGACAAGGTTTAAATTCGAATATAGAAAATTATTCGTTGTTCAAATTTAATTTTTATGACTTTGACATAAAGTGCCCATGTCGAATACTAGTTCAGCGTCGAGCACTAGTACTTTCACCTTATACAGTAAATGAATATCATACACTCTAACGAAAAAGTTAACTAGTCTACTGTAGGCCGAGGCGGAAATGGAACACGCTCCATCTGTCAACCAAAGTCAGTACTTATATCTGACAAATACCGTTTCCTAAGCGTTTACACTACATCTCTGTTATTGAATTACAATTCATTATTTCCCAAAAAAGGTTATTTCCATTGAACTTCACTTGACATTATTATTATTGGGCACTAGAACATTTTTATTTGTTACAGGCAAGCTTTAGAAAGATCAATGTTGGCTGAAGTAGAAAATTTGCAAACTCAAATTCAACAAGCAAAACATGCAACAGAAATAAACCACTTGACAGCTGAAAACTTAAAGCGCGAGGTTTGTAAATATATCCTTTTAATAAGGTACAAAAATCTCATCTGGGGGACAATTGTAACTGATCCATTTTTTCCATTATTACACTATGATGTTGAGTTCTACATGTATCCACTGAACACGCCTACCATATATAACCGGTGGGCACTCTATTTAATAATGCAAACATTGTAAAACATGGAAAAATGGACCAGTTACATTTGCATACTTTCCACTTTGTAACCGCTGTACAAAGTGTTTTAAAAATGGTAACAAAGTAGAAAAATTTAATTTGGGATGCTTTTTTCCGCCTAGTAGGATAGAAAGGGCTCGTGATTCTGAGTAGGAAAAACATTAAATTTAAGTACCTATTTTAGAAAAAAAAGGTTTTTGAATCTTTTTTCGCGAAAATGCCCCTATACATTTTCTCGAACAGCAAACGGCCAATGTAGACGTGCCAGGTGCCTCGGCAGAGGCAAGTTGTTCGGCCGAGATAAACGCGTGCGCCGCGCTAGAAAAAAGCATCGCAATGTTTGCTAGTCGGATTTATTTTCAATGTTGTATACATTTAATAGAATAAGATCAATAAAGGTGCTGTTAGTGATTTCTCGCATTTGTGTTGCGGTGATTATCTTAGTACTCAAGACATTTAGTGTTTTTGATAGCAAAGTTTCGTCAAATCTCTGGCCTCACCAAACACCTACCTACCCAACTTTGGTACCTATATTTAGCTTGCTTAAGTATCAACATTAGTATGAGGAATTAAATAACAAGTTAAATGTCTTGTATAAGAATTATCGATTTATAGTTGAATCTTGTGAATTTAGAACCAAAGTAACGTTTTTTTAGGTTGGAGTTCTAGAAGACGCTATAATGGAAAAGAAGAGACAAGTGGAGCGACTCGTACAAGAAATGAAAGAAGCTAATCTTCAAAGTCTATCTGGCAGTGTAGACGAACTTAGACATCCTCTTGATGGTAAGATCCCATCCCACATTTTGACATAAAAAAAATTAAGAGCCCTTATTCCTTTGAGCGCTCATCAAATTCGTGAAATAGCCATCGATAGATGGCGTTGACGCTCGGTTCGCGAGCACCGGCAACGCAACGCGTGTTTCAACACAGGCAAGAATAATCTTGATAGTTTTGAATTTAATCGCTAGTAACAATTCTTTTGGTTTTACATGGGGACTTTTTTTTAAAGTTTACAAGAGATAAGAATAGATTATGAAAACTTCCACCCATAAGGGCGTAAAAATGGGGTGCAAGTTTGTAGGGGGATGATTTTTTTTTGTTATAGACTTGAAATTAGAGAATAAGAGAAAAGTGATTTCAGCAGCGTTTTTGGATACTCTTCTCCTAAGGGGGTAAAAATGGAAAAATCACCAACTATCATCATGATGGAGAAGGGGAGGGATGGGGTTGAAACATATTACTTTTTTTGTTTCTCTGTGCTACAGTCACCGTCATAAAGGAGTGATGAGATTTCTATACCTAGTCGCTATAGATCGTTCGACAATTTCGTATGACATTTCAAAGAGTATATGACAAGGTACAGAAATCATCACTTATTTATGCCGGTGACTGTACACTGTCTGGATAGTAGTGGTAAACGGTAGTAAACAAAAATCATATTTCGGCGCTATTATTTTAGGGTTCCGTGCCTCAAACAGGAAAAAGGAATTATTGGATAACTCGTGCCTCTGTCTCTCCGTCTGTCACAGCCAATTTTCTCTAAAACTACTGAACCGATTTATTGTAATTTTGCATACATATGTTGTTCCTTTGACTCAAAGACGAATATCATCATCTTCCTTGCGTTATCCCGACATTTGCCACGGCTTATGGGATCCTGGGGTCAGCTTTGTCAACTAATCCCAAGGTTTGTACTAAATAGAGTAGAGATATTGTATTAAATAATTTTTAGTCAAGTAAGATAAGATTTTTAGGCCAGTAAGTAAGATTTCATTATTATTATAGTCAGCCAGTTTACAACATACAATCACGCCTGTGTCCCATGAAGGGGTAGGCAGAGCACATGGAACTACTCAAGTTTCAGTGCCACTCTTGGCAAATAAGGGGTCGATATAAAACGAAAGTGTGACATTGCAGTGACAGGTTGCCAGCCTCTCGCCTACGCCACTTTAACTCATATCCCACAGTCGCCTTCTACGACACCCACGGGAAGAAAGGGGGTGGTGAAATTCTTAACCCGCCAGTTTACAATAGGCCAAAAATGTAATATGACGTGATTAATGAACGCCCCTTAACTATAGGGTAACCAGAACCACACTTCAGGACTTGAATTATCTCCTGACAGTCCTGACCTTGGACCTCATCTAGATCGATGCTGCTCGTTAGACCAAATCTAATGTGCCCAAACATGTGGAGTTACGATGAGTAGAATAGCAGTTCTGTTGACCATCTCCTGACTCCATCACGACACGTTGGAACTCATTTAGATCGATGCTGCTCGTCAGCCCAAATCTAGTGAGCCCAAATATGGTGGAGTTATGATGAGTAGAATAGCAGTTCTGTTGACCATCTTCTGACTCCATCATGAGACCCTGGACCTCATCTAGATCAATTCTGCTTGTCAGCCCAAATCTAATGAGCCCAAACATGGTGGAGTTATGATGAGTAGAATAGCACTTCTGTTGACCATCTCCTGACTCCATCATGAGACCTGGAACCTCATCTAGATCGATTCTGCTCGTCAGCCCAAATCTAATGAGCCCAAACATGGTGGAGTTAGGATGAGTAGAATAGCAGTTCTGTTGACCATCTCCTGACTCCATCATGAGATCTTGGACCTCATCTAGATCGATTCTGCTCGTCAGCCCAAATCCAATGAGCCCAAACATGGTGGAGTTCCGATGAGTAGAATAGGAGTTCTGTTGACCATCTCCTGACTCCATCATGAGACCCTGACCTCATCTAGATCATTCTGCTCGTCAGCCCAAATCTGAGCCCAAACATGATAGAATAGACCTGTTGACCATCTCCTGACTCCATCATGAGACCTGGAACCTCATCTAGATCGATTCTGCTCGTCAGCCCAAATCTAATGAGCCCAAACATGGTGGAGTTAGGATGAGTAGAATAGCAGTTCTGTTGACCATCTCCTGACTCCATCATGAGACCTTGGACCTCATCTAGATCGATTCTGCTCGTCAGCCCAAATCCAATGAGCCCAAACACGGCTTGATTACCTCGTATAGGATATAATAAATAGGATTGTGCTCATTTATTACCCCAAATGACATTTTTAACAGCACAATCACGATTCGAAACGAGTTATCCCACTACGAAATTTGAAAACGTCTTCCGAAAAAACTGATTTTTTTGAAGACATATTTTAAAATATTATCCAATTATTACCTAGCTTAAGATATGTTCTTTTAGGAACATTATCAGTTTTTTAATAATCATTTATAGTTTCTTTATAATTTTGAATGAAAAAGGTTACATTTTGCCAAAAACGCTCGTCTTTAGGAATAAGGCCTCTTAAATTAGTTATGTACTTATGTATAAAGACTTACGGCTAGCCCAACGGGATGATCAAATGTCGCGTGTGGATGCAAAATTACGTCACAAATTGGTATTCCTGCGGGTGCGCCTCCATTTTACCTGTAATATTGGTCACAATCGGACAGGAATCTTATTGCGCTTGAAGTATTAAGGACCCATTTGTATTGGAAAGACACAAATGTCTGTATAACGTTAGTGTCTAATCAGCAAAGACTCCGTATAGACAGATAAAGTCTAAGAAAAAAACGTACATCAGTACCATACAGAAAAAGGTACGGTGGCCTAGATGGCATTATACCTTTGGGGTACGCTCAGCTAGATGGCGCTAATATTAATATTTGACATTTTAAAACATATCAACTTTGATTAAAGTAAAATAGCGGAAGATAGGTGACGCGCCACTCAAATGTGGCCCTCAAAAATCAAGCGACCGTCGCCTGATTGCCTTCAGTTGCAATGGGCACTGCGTGCGCATCGGATGTCGTGAGACGTGTGACGTGAGGAAATTATAAATTATTTCTTATGGGTAAAACGTAACCAAAATGCTTTCGTGTGCTTTTATGCGTTGCACAAACCATTATAAAAGGAAAAACAAATCGCATGGAATCACTATTCACTCGTAAGTACATGAAAAATTTATTTTCTAAGATAATTTATAAATTCAGTCTTTGTTTTGACGGCCATTTTGCAGAGCGGGATAGAAATATAAGTTTCATTGATGTGCGACCAAATACGCATGATATATTAATGACGCTCAAAGATTGCCTTTTGAGATTTGCATTCGCGGTAGCGTCAGCATAAAATGTTGATCATAATAAATAATTTATATAATAAAACTTTTACCTGGTATTGATTGTTGATTGATTATATAATTTTTTGATATATTATATAATGATATTTGACTCATTTTTGCAACAAACTTTAGTAGTACATTATTTTGTTATTTTTATTTACAAATAATAAAATAATGATCAACTAAAGTTTGTTGCAAAAATGCTTGCCTTATCAACAAGATTTTTTTTAATTCACTCGCACCAAATATGTTTATTTGTTTTCTAGTTTTCCTGGAGATGAACTTGTCAGACACAAAAGGCTTATTGTAGTGCGTAAACAACGACAAGAGCCAGACTGGACGCCTCGACTTTTCTCGCTATAGTGAGGGGAAAAGTTTTGTAAATAACTATTATTCTAAGTATAGGAAAGTACCCTATCGTAAGCAATTTTAATAAGGTTTTTCTTAAAGAAAAAATATGAGGTCACTATTTTAGTTCCATCAATTTCAGCCACTTCATATTTTCAAAAAGTAATAGTGTGTTGTGAGTGAGATTAGGGTTGCAAATAGAAAAAAAAACAAATGTTTTTTTTTTCAGAATTATGAAAAAAAAAACCGAGCACCATGGTTTTTTTTCTAAATATGTTTTTTTTTCACATGAACAAATAATTCGACAATAACGGTTTTTCGTGACTTGTATTGTAACGTGTTTCAATAACAATAACGTACATTTTAATACGATTAACATTCAGTATACAAACGTTTATTGGGGAATCCCCGATGCTACGTGCAGCGTGGAGAGGCGGCCGTGTTGCCAACAGTAAATAGTGATAACTACCAACTACACATTTCGTAAAATGTTACTTTTATAAGACCAGAACTTTTAGTTATTCGTTTAATAGTTAACATTAAGAGCCGGTTGCACCAAACCGTCTGTCTCCGTTAAAGCGTTCGTTAAATTTTATGGTATGGGAAGTTCCATAGACGTCTGCTGCGTGACGATGATGTGTCTGTCAAATGTAGTTGATGCAACTGGCCCTAAGTCTAAAACTGCTTTGCAAATTTTGAGATTTCGTACTTTAGAAAAAAACATACTCCAGAAAAAAAAACTGGTTTTTCTTTCATGTTTTTTTTAAGCCAGAAAAAACCGTATTTTTTGCAACCCTAAGTGAGATACATGTCATCAAGCTCTTATATTTTCATTTAAATTTTACGAAGTTTCACTTCTTTCGCGCGGAGAAACTCCACGCGCTTTTTTCTAATGTCTGTATCAAATAAGATATTGTTGACAGTTGTGGCAAAAAGTGCCTCATCTAAATTTTGGTTAATAAGTTCATAATTTAGTTTAAAAATAAGACGTAATAAATAATAAAAAAATATACTAATAATTATGTCATTTTGAATTTTTTTTGGTACCTGTCCTACTTACACCAAACCAAACATCGCTCCACAGTGCTAAAAAATAGTAAAGTAATAAATAATAAGTAATTTATTTTGTTTTCATATAAAAATATGTTTCATAATTCTTATACTCCAATTTGTCTGCTGACGCTTCTTGATTCTTTGCAATGACATTTTTTTTTTTAAATCTTTATTAAAGAGCTTTGACATGACACTTGGAAAGAGGCTCATCTCGATGCGCGCGTTTGTCTCGTTCGCACTACCGTCGTAATAAATCGGTGTGTCTCTGTCGTTCAATAGCGTAAATTTACATAGCTGTGTGGGTCTTCTTGTATGTAGTAGTGTGTAGTGCCATTTATTAGCTGACAATTAGTATTGACGTGCCGTATCTTCCGCTATTTTACTTTAATCAAAGCATATCAAGCTAAGAATATGGACCAAATTGTCAAAACTGAGGTTCACAAGTTTAGCCATTAGTGATTACACATTTTACTTTCACAGTAACTCTCTATAATATTCGATCCTCTTTGCTAATCAGTAATCATATCTGTTCCCCAGGATTATGTAAAGCTGGCAGTGCACGGAGAATCATAGGGTCTCCTCGGCAACTGGAAAATGCTGCACCCACCAATAAGAATCCTCATGGGGTATGGGTTTAGCCAATTCACCAACTGCACGATTGCCCGACTGCCCGTGCCCCTACAGGGTCCATTTAATACGACAAAACCCCTTTTTTATCAGAAGATATTTTAAATTTGGCTGAGTTTATCACACCTAAGTTCCTATGTTAATAGCTGGGTCCACACAGAACGAGGCACGTCGTGAAGCAATGTGCTCGCGCGGCAACCGTTCAGTGTATAAGTGCTGTCGCACATGCACAGTTGCCATTATGGTATTGAAGAGGTGATGTTAAGTTTGACCAGCTGATATGTTTACGACAATTTACATAGTCATAAAGAGTGGTAATTATTGTTGTTTAACTAAACGTTTAGTTAAATTATTAATATGTACTACATTTCATCTTGAAAAGGATAAGTATGACAAACTCGAAATGTCTCGAATGAAACGGACATGTAGGAGATGGGGTAGAGAATAACCGTGCATTTTCTTCAAATGTTTTAGATGTTAATTTAGTGGTATTTGTGTTCAAAGTAGTGTCATATAAATTAAACTTAGGGTCACAAATTGTGTCTTATCATGTCATATTTTAATTTAGGATCATTAGACGAATTTTTATTAACTAAATATAAAAGTTTTACACTGGAATTTTCTATATTAAAAAAAGTATTATCGTATCTTGCCATCTTCATAAAGTAATCATTCTACCTTTAAAAATAGGACTTTATAGATATTCTTCGGAGGGAACAAACATACTTACTCAAATATCTCATTCAATGTGTAAGTGTCATATTTGCGGTTTAATTATAAGTGCAAGCAAAATATTTAAAAGATTGATATGGTCACTTTCTTACCAGATCAAGTATTATAGTATAAAAATAGTAGAAATGGTACTATTACTTAAATAAAGGAACGCCTAGTTATATTTTCGTATATATCTTAGGTTTTTTGAGTAGTTAATGAATAATTTGCAATACAGATAGGTATGTTTAATGATAATTATCTAGTCGAAAATATAAGCCATTGCAATACTTGTGTAAACCAATATAATTATCTCGTGTTATAGTGAAATTGAAACTTAAATTATGTCAGCATTTATGGGAAACTGAGTATTTCAAAAGTATTTAATTAGGCCTAATATATAATGTAATATGGACCTATATGTTACTTTAATCTCTAGGTACTATTATTGTGCGTGGTTTCTATAAAAGTAGTTAGAAAGTTTGTCTATAATTCATATATCAAATAAAGTGATTTAAAAAACTTATAAGAGTATTATTAATAGCCTATTATTTAAACGGCGTGCGGCCCAAGTGTTTTGGCATTCACACAAATGCAAGGGCTTCGCCAGAAAATAGAATGGGTCCATCGTGGGTCCGTCTATCAGGCCAAGCGAATACCACAGAGAATCTAGTTCAATGTGTGTGAGGTGTCCTTTAATATGTACAATATTTTCATATGTCTGCTAATACCTAAGACAGGCCTAACGTGGTATTTAGTTATGCTTTTAGATCTGGTATATGAACCAGACAAAAAATGGCGCACTACGTCAGAAACCGGTCGTTATCTATAATCGCCCGCTTGTATGGCGAGAACCCGCCTAGCCTAGGGTTCTTGGTTGCGTTGCGAAGGTGCTAGTATTGGCAGGACCTAAAATAATGTCCATTATCAGCCGACGATCTTTATTTGTTTCAGAGTTTTTCAAGAAAATGTAAATACAATAAGTGTAATTTTTAGGATACTTTTATTATATCTAGACCAAGCTCTGAAATCGAGATCATTAGGATTATTGAGCGCCGATGAGGCTTGAACTCACGAGCTCACCAAGGCTTTCGAGGTGTCGAGACGCACGTCCGTCCTAACCAGCTACGGAAATCGGATGTATGAACGTGGATAAAACCCTAATGTGATTCGAGAAAAATAAAGACAATATGTATTTCATTAAATCTTATATTCAATTAATGTCTATCCGAAATACGTCAAATCTTGTCAATATATTACAAATAGGTGAAATAAATGCGACTTCCACGCAGTTTTCCTTCTGTATTTGACTACAAGACAAACATAAATTCTATTTACATGTACTTCATTGAACTAAAGTAATAAAGAACATTTTAATCTAAAGCAACATACCTACTTAATAGTACAGATTCTCAGCGACAACCATTTACATCTTCTCACTCTTATTCGTAGAAAAGTAGGTACTTATGTATAACAGGCATATTGTTAAGAATCGAATTAAACTCAATAATCATTTTCATATAACTGAAATCACATTTGAAACACTAGACTTCAAGAGTTCATAGCGGACCTCGTGCGCCGCTTCTTGTTGAGTAAACACTATGCTTTTTCTTCTTTCTCCCTGTTATACCGTTCTAGCTCCTTAAGGAACTGTCCTTTGTTCTTCATCACGTTAGGTCGGTCGCCTCGGCACTTGGGGCAGAACCACTTGCCCTTGGGTTTAGTGATGAGAGAGACGCAAGAGAAGTGGAACCACTCTATCGGACAGAGGTCGTTGTCGCAGAGGATCATCTCGCCGAAGGATATCTGGTCGCAGAGGCAGTAGCGCGGCTCGTCGGGGTCGATGGCGTCCGCCTCCTCTGGGGGCGTCTCCGACCGCTGGGCCGCCTGCCGTGCCTTGCGCTTCTTCTTTTTGCCTATTGCTGGAAAATAAATGTTCGTCATCAGTAAGTCATAAAAAGGGTGACGGTCTAAAAAAAGGTCGACAAACAAGGAGAAGGCGCTGTATAACGCCTAATTCGTTTTGCCTAATTTTTCTACTTAGCACAAAAAAAATTGTTAAGACGTTATATTATAACAATTTAGGCTAAGAAACTAAGAACAAGTGACTGTAAAGTATGACAGAATCTTTAGAGCTGACAGTAAAGTTACGTCTTGTAATCGTACGTGTGAATGTAAGTTGTAATCTTACTTTTCTTATGTGTTGTGTTGTGTGTGTGACGCTGTTCGTCCCTCTCGCTGGAGTCCGCGCCGTCTGTAGCGGCGCCAGCGGCTGCCGTTCGCGAACGCCGAGCCCGCTTTGACCATCTTTCGCCTGTCACACAAGTATTAAGGAAAATGTTCAACCTTAATAAATAAAAACTACTATTACACTAATTAATTATTTATTTATGATTAATAGGGTAATCGGTGGGACACCACATGATTTTCGCGCTTCAGTAAGGTGGGGACCTTACTGAAGCGCACGGCGTGCACCTAATATATCAACGTGCACGATGCAACGATAATGCGCCGCATAAGATAAATAAGGCGTTAAATGGTGTGTGCAAGTAGAAAAGTTTTCGACCAGCACAAAGACAAACTAGCAAAGTTAACAGCTCACAAAAGTAGTAGCCTGCTATAGCCACGCGCAGGGGTCTACACTAAATTTATTACTGATTAGTCTCTACATACATATATTGTAGATGACATGCTTTGGTCATAACACTCATTAGTCTAGTCATAACAACTCAATTGTTCAAGATATTTGTCTGACCATAATCATGTGATGTTCCACCGATTGAGGGGGGGGCTAAGCTGAAAAAGAGATTATATGAAGCTGTATGCGGTTCCCTCACCAGTCTTGTCCCTCTCCTTGTCCTCCTTCTTGTCGGGCGCGCGCTCGGGCGGCGGCGCGTGCACGACGGGCGCGGGCGGCGCGCTGGCTCCTTCTCGCTGCGCGCCGGGGACGCCGCCGCCGCCGCTGCCGCCGGCTCCTCCTTCGTCGACGTGCCATTCGTGTTCACTTCCAGGCAGGAGACTGAACAAAATATACTTTACAGTTTCGCGAATAAATACAATCATTGAATATTTCGACTCAGTTTTTAATAGATAGTCAGCATGTATAAGTAAGTTTATAAATAGAAATATAATTATGTCAAATACGCGAAAGAGATTGTCTCCAGCTAGGCAGCTTCTGTTATTGTATTGAAACAAATTTATTAAAAAAAAGCATTTGTTTATTTGTTACTACTTTAAGTTCTCCTTAACTTGATTGAGAAAACACACTCATTTACCTCGTCTTTGACTCTATCTAGTGTACTCTCTCCGTTAAAAAAAATAACTGTGTAATATTATGCACATTTAGAACACAGTATGAATACATTTTGTCAAATGAATATTTTAATACTTACTCAATTTCTTATGGTCAGCTTCCAGTGACCTCTGTTTATTGTCTATGAGGTCCTGCAGCAGCTGCACAACCTGTAGTTTCTCATCTCCGATCTCTTGTGCCGCAACAAGAGCGCTCTGCAGGCGCAAGGCAGCGCGTCCGCGGCGCCGCTCTTCTGTGTTTGGACCAATGCATACTGCTAGATGAGTTTCGGCATCACGAAGGCATTCTAAGGAAAAATAAGAAATAGTCAAATTATGCTCAATGTAAAATGGGTCCATATGAGTATAAGACTCTCTACTCAAGAGTCTATCGCCAAAACAAGAAGATTTTACATTCTAGTTGCCCACAACCAGAACTAGCCAACACATATGGAAATAGGATCTTTAAATAACCGTTTTCGTTTCGACGTTTTCAATTGCTCAATCCCTAGTGTAAGGCGCAATCTAGTCAATCGTTGCTTCTAAACAGCATGCTGCAGGTAGTGATGTGCCAGGTTGTTGATGCCTTGGAGTCTAATCTGTAATTTGTAATACTTTGTGTCTGGTCCACGTTGTTCATTCAACTGATAATTGTCTTACTTATATGTTCTACCCAATTATGTCAACATAATGTATACTTAATGTACCTTAGTATCAAATAGGTATTCATTCATTATATTGTAACTATCTTGTTTCTTACTTTGAGTTACTTAATACCACTTAGGATATCCAATGTACTATCTTGATCACATGTGCATGTGTATTGTGTATCATAATTTAAATTACTGTGTAAAAACTATCCATCCAGTCTCTATTTGTGAGTTCCTATAATTGGCTCTGTATTGCTATTCTAAATGTATATTGTATCATTCATAGCTGTTGGAATTCCTTGTATAAATAAATAAAATAAAATCATTTAAACTACAATAGGAGACACTGACATATTAAATATGTAAAATCGGGTAGCTCACGTAAAATTGTTGAAGATGAGAATGCTCCTTGTTACGCAGCGAAACATGTCAAGCGATCTTCGACAATTTTATGTGAGTTACCCGATTTTACATGTTTAATACAATAGGAGACCTTCATTATGCATGTCAAAAAATTTCCATTTAAGTAAACATTAAGTCACATTTAAATAAATAGTAACTTCTTTAAGCAAAACTGTTTACAAAAAAGTTTTCTTTAACTGAGTGGTGTTCACAGTTTTGCGGTAGACAACAGATTTTTAACCATGAATACAATTAACTAACTATACAATAATAGACTTATATTGACCGGGATATAGACCGTGATTACCTTTTTGATTTTTGTCGAGCTCCCGATATTTCGACGCAGTTGCATGCATCATGATCACGGAAAACTGACGAAGGCGGGTGGATGTTAAAGTTGTATAGACAGCGCGCGATCTACCCTCCTTCGCGCGCGTCGGCTGCGTTCACTTTCAGCGTTACCACTGGTCGCGTTCACACTCGATGGTCTGTCCAAACACACTACACTCACAGTGTCACTACGTTTGTTCAATTCTGACTTCACCGGTTTTTTACACAAACAAATCACTGGATTCCATACATTAGATAGTTTGAAGCCATCCTCACGATTGAAATTTTTATATTTGTGAATCTCAATGGCTTCTCTTACCAATCTCGGTATGTAGTGGCGTTCCGTCGAAATTACCTTAGGACTATGCAACTCGATCCAATGATTTGCACCCGACTCAATGAGATGTTGAGCAATAGCAGACTTGCGAGTATCGTTCTTTTTGACTGCAGCAATGTGTTCTTTAATTCTGCAGGCAATAGTGCGCTTGGTCTGCCCTATGTATATGCTGCTGCGCCCCCAGTTCCCGTTAAAATTTGGAAGAGGTACGTGGATGACGTGTTCTGCGTAATAAAGGGTAGCAAGGAGGAAGCTGATCTGTTGTTACGACACCTGAACAGCGTGCATCGATCCATGTCGTTCACATTGGAAATGGAAAAAGATAGGGGTATTGCATTTCTTGATGTGAGCTTGAAGGTTGGAGCCGAGGGCATGCTGGGACACTCTGTCTATAGGAAACCGACGCATACAGATCGTTACTTGCATGCGAGCTCACACCATCATCCCAGACAGTTAAACTCGGTCGTAACATCACTAACCAATCGAGCACACGCTTTGTGTGACTCCTCTCTTGTACAGGAGTTGAACCATGTTCAGAGAGTCCTGAGGAGAAATGGTTACCGAGTTAACGTTAATAAACGGGATGCAAAACCCAAGCACCTCACTCATCGCGTAGAGAGACAACCAGCGTTTATGCCGTACGTAAAGGGAGTGACAGATAAGATCTCTAAAATACTAAACAATTACTCTGTAAAAACTATCTTCACCCCACACAGGAAAATTGCACAGTTCTTGCGGTCACCTAAGGACAATTTTCCTCTGGAAAAACCTGGGGTGTACAAAGTTGAGTGCAGTTGTGGCAGTTCTTACATAGGGCAGACCAAGCGCACTACTGCCTGCAGAATTAAAGAACACATTGCTGCAGTCAAAAAGAACGATACTCGCAAGTCTGCTATTGCTCAACATCTCATTGAGTCGGGTGCAAATCATTGGATCGAGTTGCATAGTCCTAAGGTAATTTCGACGGAATGCCACTACATACCGAGATTGGTAAGAGAAGCCATTGAGATTCACAAATATAAAAATTTCAATCGTGAGGATGGCTTCAAACTATCTAATGTATGGAATCCAGTGATTTGTTTGTGTAAAAAACCGGTGAAGTCAGAATTGAACAAACGTAGTGACACTGTGAGTGTAGTGTGTTTGGACAGACCATCGAGTGTGAACGCGACCAGTGGTAACGCTGAAAGTGAACGCAGCCGACGCGCGCGAAGGAGGGTAGATCGCGCGCTGTCTATACAACTTTAACATCCACCCGCCTTCGTCAGTTTTCCGTGATCATGATGCATGCAACTGCGTCGAAATATCGGGAGCTCGACAAAAATCAAAAAGGTAATCACGGTCTATATCCCGGTCAATATAAGTCTAATGAAAATAAGGCGTCATCCATATATTACGTCACAGTGTAAGGGGGGGGGGGGTCATACTAAATGTGACAATCCCTGTTAAAGGGATACAAAAAAGCGTGACATAGGGGGGGGGGGGGGAGAGGGGTCCAAAAACCTGTAATTTGGTGTGACGTAATATGTGGATGATCCCTAACCGTGAATCATTCAAAACTCTTATACAATAATAGTTTAATTGTTATGTTATTTTAGTTAATTAATTTCATTTTAGATTATTTTATAGTTAAGAAATTAAGAATGCTACTCATACTTCCTGATACTATGACTAATAATAACTTAATTCTGGAGCTTTATGTACTTGTATATTATGATACATAATTATATTTGATTGTAGAATCAACATATGGATGCCATAGAAGAATTGTATTTTTATCTCATGATCTACAATTTTCTGACAAATATTCGTACATTTAGAAGCAAATATAGAAAATAAGTGTTTAATCCCATTCCATCAACAGATTACCAGAAGAGAAAGCATTTTTGATTACCTAGCTGATCATAAAGTTATCTTTTGAGTAAAACAATGAAAATGAAGAAAAAGTATTAACCAATGCCATAAATTATAGAATGGGAAAGCTACAATTTTGTTATGTACAAACTACAAAGACATCTATTTTGCATGTCCATACAGATTGACATGTTAATATAAACTTCAAGTGTATAAAATAAAATAGAGCAGAAATTGTAAATGTGCCACCACTATTCCAGTTTGGATGTTTAGTAAAGAGTGAGAAATGAACTAAAATAACGCAAGAAGTGTTTATTTTGGTCACGAAACAGTGGAAGCGAGCGTTACTATAAAAAGCAAGTTGTACGTATACAAAATGAGGCTGATGCTAACGTCAACACACCTTATGATTTTATATCATACATGAAAGAATTCTCAAAATATAGTGATTTTAATAGAAAAGGTGACCGTAAGGACGCTTATAAAAACAAAAAAATACCTCTGTAAGTTACGTCCAGCTCTCGCATACGCGATAAATGTCGTTGTAGATCATTCGGCAGATTTTCCACGCAATCTAAGTAGTTTTCTACATAGGTCGCTGAGAGCAACGCTTCTGTAGAAGCCTGACCTAACATGATTACTGATTCAACACAATTTTCATAATCAAAAAGTATAAGTGGGCTAATTTTTTTCACTTTCCAAGCAAATAACAAGTTCGCTCGTTGCACTCAACAACCAACCGTAAGCAAGAAGCGATTTCTACGCTTGATTCGAAACGTTTCGTTTCACGTGTTTGACAATTGACTTATCGTCGATGTAAACATCTATGTATCAGTTATTAACTTAAAGTTTAAGATTTAGCTAAAAATTTCATGATAAAATATCATCTTTGTCATTCAAGGTCTCGGAATCCATCTAATATCACGATCAAATAATTTCAAAATCGTATTTTATTAAAAAATGTCCAATTGTTTATATAAAAACAAAACGCTTTGACTGTCAATGTCAATTGACAAGCCCGTCAAAAAGAGAGTAAACTGTTTTAGCCTTTGCTAAAAACGCTCATTCGTAACAATACAAATATTCGTCCGGTATGAAAATTATAGATAGCCAAGCAAATGTTGTCACTAAAAAAATGCGCGCAAATCAAATCTTGGGGACATTCGCTGCTACGATACTGCTACGTTTTTCAAATTAGCGACAAGGGTATTTATTTGTGTGATAGGTACCCATTGTTGAGCTTACTGTGGAATTCGTCAATCATTTAACAGGCACACAGCACAGTTTTTTTTATCTTTGTTATTCGATATCTCCGTCGTTACTGGACCGATTTCGATTTTTTTTGATTCAATAATTATATATGCATACAGATTGGACCCATTTTTATCAGAACCCGGTTCTGATGATAGGATCCCGGAGAAATCGAGGTAACTCCTCAAATCTCATAATTCACATATCCATATTCAACATACAACATACAATCACGCCTGTATCCCATGAAGGGGTAGGCAGAGCACATGAAACTACTCAAGTTTCAGTGCCACTCTTGGCAAATAAGGGGTCGATAGAAAACGAAAGTGTGACATTGCAGTGACAGGTTGCCAGCCTCTCGCCTACGCTACACTTTAACCCATATCCCACAGTCGCCTTCCAATATCCATATTCATATTTATTTATTGCATCCATGGTGTTATAAGATGTTACAAAGAAGAACCATGCATTTACGTACGGAACAGTGACATTTGGTGCAGTGGAACTGCTGATGATGTTCAGAACGGAACTCCTCAAATCTGAACGGCACACATTATAGGTAGTGACTTTGGTATTTTTATAAGAACAGCATGCACTTACGTCCAGAACAGTGACATTTGGTGCAGTTGAACTGCTGATGATGATGAGAACGGAACTCCTCAAATCTGAACGGCACAATTATAGTGACTTTGGTATTTTTATAAGAACAGCTTGTATTTAAGTTCAGAACAGTGGCATTTGATGCAGTGGAACTGCTGATGATAATTAGAAACGGAACTCCTTAAATCTGAACGGCACGCTTATAATGACTTTGGTATGTTTATAAGAACAGCTTGCATATACGTTCAGAACAGTAATATTTGGTGCAGTGGAACTGCTGATGATGATCAGAACGGAACTCCTCAAATTTAAAAAAATATTTAAGTCTACGCCTGCTGAAATCTGTAGGTTATAATTATGCTTATTATATACATGATTACTCGGTGCAACACGACGAAACCGAATAATTTTAACTAGAGATAGCCGAATATTCTGTATTCGGCATATTCGGCAAGTTTTTTAATGTTTTTTTTTATCATGCAGAAACGTCTGCGAGCGATAGTACATATTTTTAAATTAAAGAAAAAAATGGAAAAATTCACACCTCCGACAGGACTCGAACCTGCGACCTCTGGCCTTGCCGGGGCCATCGCGCTTCCAACCGCGCCACAATTTAGTATGGGTTAGCAGAGCACATTGTTACTGGCGAATTCTCAATGTAAATTGAGACTCCAGTGCCTGTTAAGATCTATTCTTACGGGTAGATGTTTGCTATAACGCCACCCTAAGGCGGTTGAGAATTGAGGCAGCTCCCATATAACCATAATCGGTCGCCGTTCCTACGCAAAGCCTCCTATTTTGTGTACACACAGGTCTTCGAGTCTCAATGCTTAGTCGCAGTACGGTCGACGTTTAGTCGCGGCGACCCAAATGGGGACGATTGGTAACAGGCACAAATGGTCACAGAAGTGACAGAAGTGTGCACTACGCGTGCACACATTGTTACCGTTTGGCGACTACTTTCCCAAAATCATTCGTTCATTTCATTCTTTTCAAATGGCGACTGTCAAAGACGTCAAAGTAAAAAAGAAATAAAATCATTTAACATTAAAATGTAATGGCATATTGTTTGCATTTGTAATATAATGTGGGCTAATTACCATGGCCAATTAAATTGCTCGAGTGATTTCATAAAATAAGTCTAAATTTATCAACGCGCCATCAATTTACCTCAGTTTAACCAGTAATAATATTATTGACTACTCGGTGTTTGCGTGTTATGTATATTGATTGGTGAAGTTTTAGTGCTCCGGTGCATATATACTATACTGAAATAATAAAAATAATGCCTAGAAAACCAATAAAGTTGTTAAAATATGGATTAAGACGGTAATATTCCATGTAAAAAACAGTCGCCAAACGGTCACCAAACGGTCGACAAACGGTCGCAGCGTACACGCGTGACCGAAAGCAGTGAATATTTATTATATTTTCAAAATGGCTTCTTGTATTAATTTTTTCCAGGTATCCTCAAACTTTATAAACAATTAAATATGCCGTCGTACTCAGTTGCCCTCACTAAAGAAAATTAAAAAAAAATTGTAACGTGCGTGCGTACCAAGCTGCTGGGTTGTAAAGGATCGGGGATCATATTATTATGGTCTTCTATAGAGCAACTAGTATTTTGCGGCATTTCACAATTGACACTTGTTGAAGTAGTCGTCATTAATATTACTATCAACATTAATTTCAGCGATCTGTACTTCTTTTGTCAAGATTTTTGTATAGATAAGTGTCTACAAATTTGTAATGTTGAAGAGACATAAATAAAACGTAGTAGAGTAAATAATGTGTTTTTTTGTAACCCAAACAAAATACTTGTAGATACGAGTGCGGAAAAGAGGAAAATCGATACGAGTAGCGATAAATTAATACACGAACGAAGGGAGTGTTTTAAATCGACACGAGTTGTGAATGTCCTTTTCGCACGTGTATCGTGCGACGATTTTCAGTACCTAAATCTAAGCTAAGAGTTTCGACCAGACGAGAAATGAATCATTGCTTGATTTGCTCGCACTACTGCGTTAAAAAAGCAGCATCTGTACTGAAAAAAACTATCATTGCGCAACAGAAATTCTATTAATATCACAGTAAATACTCTATTTCATTTGATTCCTACTTTTATTGTGTAAATCAACACTACACTTCATTTTTATCAATAAGAATTAAAAATTATATATTTAATACATTAAGTAACTATAAAGTGCTTATGTTGTAACAGAACAAGCGTCCATGACGAGGAAATGGACTCGTTATTACATATAAAACTTACGGCGAATCAACTTTTCCTTGACCAACTTTTTGGTGCATGTTTACTTTGGGATTTCATTGAATATTTTAACAAATATAATATCTGTGATGGTTTATCACATGTTTAGTCACGTCTTCACTCATAAAATTCACTATTATTTGGTGCAAAACAGGTTGGAAAAACGTATTTATCAACAAACTACATTCACATGGACGGAATACTGACACTGACAGTTGTCAGCTGCGTAACGTTCCGATATTATGTCTGGGTTTCATTTACAAGTCAAAGAAATAATAATGACTAATATTGGTTATTATGCTTCCTGAGTATATCATTCAATGTAACATTTAGTAACAGATAAAATATTTCATTGCGAAATTACTTACAAAATAAATAAGAATGTTCCACAAAATAATATTTACGTAAAAATATTTGCGAATCGCTCCACTATTGGACTACATAGGTATCAATATCAATAGCTCTGTCTCTCTCTAAAACACGTGCACTCGGCACGTGTTGATAAGCGAACGTCCGCGTGATGATCGTGAACTTTATTACGTAGGGCGTATGACTTAGTAAACAAAGCATTTATGATCTTTTTCTTATGTGCGCGATTTAATAGCCGCCTAGTCGGAGATAAGTCGGAGATAGGTCGGATGTCGGAGATACGTCGGAGATAGGTCGGAGATAGGTCGGAGATATGTCGGATGTCGGAGATAGGTCGGATTTAGGTCGGAGATATGTCGGATGTCGGAGATAGGTCGGAGATATGTCGGATGTCGGAGATAGGTCGGAGATAGGTCGGAGATATGTCGGATGTCGGAGATAGGTCGGATTTAGGTCGGAGATATGTCGGATGTCGGAGATAGGTCGGATTTAGGTCGGAGATATGTCGGAGGTCGGAGATATGTCGGAGGTCGGATGTCGGATTTAAGTCGGAGATAGAGGCTATAAAAGGGTCGAAGCGAGCCGACGCGCGTCATTCTTAAAATATCTACAAGACTAACAGTGTCTCTGGCTTTCGTGTGTTATACTGGTGAGTGAAGTTGTTCTGCTATTATTTCTCTGTTTGTTTTTACTTGGAAATTATTCTAAGTGATTGTAAACTTTGAAATTGTGTCTCTGTTTGATTGTGCGGGGACAATATCGTCGTACAGTTGAACTTGGACCTGTGGTGGAATTGCTTTACTGTCAGTTGTGGGGTTAATTTAGTGTTCTATTTGTAGTGTAGTGTTACATTTAAACTAATGTGTATAGTGAAGTTTTCTGTGCTTTGTTTCATGAGTGCCGTCAAGCAATACAAAGACTGGGTCGATGTATGGCTGGTGCTTGGAGATAAGTCTGTGTTTGGTTTTGTAGGGAGTAATTCTTGCAAAACTAAGCTTAGAATATAGCACGTAAAGGAAACTTCATTCGTTTATTTAGTTGGTCAGTAAAATTGAATTTAGTAATTTTCTATGGGGTTATTTTGTGAAAGTTATAAGCCAGATCATTGTTTGTGACAGACTGTTGTCCGGCTAAGCGCTTTATACCTTGCGGCTGTTAAACATAAGGCGTTTAGGGGTCTTTTTGTTCCAAGTGGAGGTTTGGGCGCCTTTATTTATACTTACAAAAGGCGTACTTTCTCACCGGTCTCAAAGAGTCCAACTGTTAGATGGAAGTGAGGACTTTCACGATTGACGAAAGACATTAGGAGTAATCCTTGCTCACTGAAGTCGGCAGTATTTGAGGCTGGGGTCCTATATATATTTATATTTATTTACTCGGTGCTCTAGTCCATGCTGGCGTTGGTCGCTGGGGATTTCGGTTGTGATCGATCCACATCTAAGTAAAGTTGATCGCAGCTGGGTCTCTCATGTGGCTGGTACTGGTGTGTCCTAGAATACTGGATATATACACGGATAGGGCGATCTACTCTCTGCTACCCTAGCCTGCGGGCAAAAGCAGAGGGGGGATCTAACCAACTCAAGCCTATAGGTTGCCTATCTCAGCTTCGCTGGCTGAACTGTACAGCTTATGGTAGGGATACACTTGTGCATATTTTGAACACAAGATCTATGGTAAGTGAGGGTCTGTGTTTCAGATATGTTAGAGTAGGGAAAACGATAGGATTAGGGTAGAGTCACACACTATTTCTATGAAAGTAGAGTTCTTTTATGATTGGTCTTGGAATATAATTGGTCAACGTGTATTGTGGAGAAATAATTTAACTACTACTAATGGTTTAAATGGACTTTAAATGTGGTGTTTACTATCTTAAAATATGTGGTAAAACTGGTAATTTATAAAATCTCTTATTACTTAATTTATTTGAGTGAAATTAATAATTGTGGTAGCAATTTCTGATTTTTCGGTGTGGCTGCGGGACACTTAGTGTTGCTAACTGGTTTTTCAAGGTAAATTCTATCAAGTTGGTTAGAGAAACAAACTAATCTTTGGAATAAAAAGCATAGGTTTGTTATAGGGCCCAGTGGCATGCGAGCGCCGTCCACTGATGGAAAGTCAAAAGCTTAGAAAAGTTAATAGACTTGCTTAGTTCTTATAAAAGTTAGCGACTGCTCGGTGTTTCGATAAAACATTAGAAAGATCAAGAAGTTATGGTCTATTAGCAGTATTGGGGAAAAGGGGGGGTTTAGCTAGGGAAAAAGAAACAAAATAAAAGGGGGGTTAGTTAGTAGATAAATAGCCCTTCTGGCTTTGGCATAGGACTCTCAATAAAGCAGTTTGATTGAGATTAAGGATCCTATTCCGCAACGCAAGTTCGTACCCAAGCCAGGATCACTAATAGAGCGTAGCGGTTGTTTTCCAAAATATTTTTTAATATTTATTTCATGTATGTTTCACTCACTAACTTTTATTCTAAAAATTTCTTTATTACGTCATTAATTGTTTCACTCATAACCTTCTAGGCCTAAATCTGATAAAATACTCTTCTATAACACTATATTATTATGCTACAATAACCTTTATTCTTCTTTAAAATATAAATAAATAAAATTTTAAATATTAGTCAAAAATACAGCTGATACTCATTAAAGGATCTAGGTTATCGCGGTTCACATCGAAGGGTTCTACTTATTCACGCTAGACGATCACAAGGCAAAATTTACGGGGTATATTTAAAGGGGGGGGTTAGCTATACTGTTGGTTAGTCAAGTAAGTAAGTAAATAAGTAAGGTGAGCGGAGGTTTAGTTACAATGTGTGTACAAATTCTGTCAATGTCACTGTCAAAAACCGTTCTGACAGTGACAATGACAGCCACAAATTCGTCCACATGTTGTTACCGTTATGTGTGCAAACGTCGACTAATAAAGTGTCGTTAAAAGTCATTCTGACAGTGACATTGACAGCCACAAATTCGTACACATTTTGTTACCGTAACGAGTGCACACGACGACTACATTTTGTTATTGTATCAATACGGTCGCATTGTTTGCACGACGTTACCACGCGTTATGTCACATTTGACAGTTAGTTACTGATTTGAAGATTTTGCGACTGAAATGGTTGTATGGGAGGGCATGGATGAATTCGCACACATCCAGCAGGCCTCCGTGGCGCAGTTGGAACTTGGAAGCGCGATGGCCCCGGCAAGGCCAGAGGTCGCAGGTTCGAGTCCTGCCGGAGGTGTGAGTTTTTCAAAGTTCGTATTCGGCCGAATAGTTCGGTTAATTACCCCACCTTAACTGAACTCGACAATACCAAATTGAAAGAAGACTTACTCGTATATTCAGTTTGTCGCTTATATTTCAGAATCTATAGAGATATACGCTAGCGAATTCTGATGTAGATATTTTTTTATTAAGACTTATACTACTCATAGGTAATACCTACCTATGGTCCTAAAATTTACCGTTAAGGCCCACCCCTTTCCTTCCTTGAGCTTACCTCTCGCACCCATCAATACCTTTTCATACCTAAGTACATTTTTATAGTTAATTTTTCAGTTACTTAATTGAGCCTCACCAAATTCACCTGAATGTAGTTTATCTAGACCTTGTAAATATTAACACTATATGGGATCTGGACTCTTGCTTTATTACTTGATACCTGCTTGACACAGAACCTGACTAAAGATACAGTCGGCTGCAAAATTGCATGGATGCATGATGCAAGAATTTGCATGATGTATGAATTAAATCACCTGAATTTGCGGTCTATGGAGGGGGCATGAGTAAACACATTATGATATGATATTACTTATTCAAAACAACCGACACCACCTACTTATTTCGCACCCACGTTTCCTTCGTCATAAAATTACCTCGCAGTCCGACATATTGAGTCGTTCGTACTGGCACGTTTTATAAAACATTAGATTGTCAATGTCTTAACTAAGTGACAACACCCCTAGCTCTTTAATTGTCATAACAATTTTGGCAGTTTAAATCCGATATGGACGTTTGACCTTACAAAACTAAATTTCGTGTTATTTTTTCTTGTGTTGTGTTCGTGTTAAAATTTTCAGTAGAAGTGTACTTATTGGTGTCATGTCTTCTACTCTGATCTTTGTGGGGTACCCGGAGGATGCGAAAAGTGTGATTACAAAGTAAGTCAATTTTTATCGTAACCTACAAGATCTTGATGAAGAAGTGTTGATGCTTTAATGAAGGATCATGTTCAGTTCAGTCTTAAATTTGCAGAGTACAGTACGTTAGCACCCACGTTATAAATATGATGTATGTGTCTGTAAATCACGTAAATTGCACATACTTTATCAATATATCGTATTTCACCCTGCACAAAAAAAATAACTAGGTACCTAATTGGCAAGGACAAGGTAGGATGGTATAAGCGATCTGTTGGTATTTACCTATTCTTTAGGCCAAGGCTTTTTGAAGTGGGCTTTTTCTCCCTATGAGTCCGCAGTAGGTCTGTTAATAAACTTGACGAGACCTAAGTTTAAATATTTTCCTAACCACTCAATAATATTTTAGTGCAGTGGAATTATTGAAATGTTATTTGTTTTACGAGAGGGCAAAGTTGTGGTATAACCGTAATATAGATACCCGAGCAAGCGAGAGATTCCAATGCTGAACGCGAGCGTAGCCAATGGTTCAAAATTTGTAAACTTGAGTGTTTCAAGCACAGATGTCATATATACCATAGATCAAGCAAACGTATCTACTTAGCGTGTCAAATCAACTCAGTGAAATCCACTGAGTTGTCCGTCTTTAATCGCAGCTTGCAGCTTTCGGGCATCAATTTTTGTAAGTTGAAGTCAATCAAAACATAAAAAATGCCTCGTTACTTGATATTCAATTGCAACAACACAAAAATTATGAACAATCAAGAGCCTGAGACATATTTAAAATTACAGGCAAGAAACAACTTCAGTACAAAATTTGACACGCTCGGCCCCTATACAAATAGATGAACTTGTTTCTTCTATATAAATAAAGTTCTGTGGTTTCAAGGTACGCAGGTTACCTAAACCAATTTTGGCACCGATTGAAACTTCCAAGGGGTTCTTCAAGAAGCAGGTCTCAAAGGTCGGCAACGCATTAGTGGCTTTCCTGGTGTTGGTTTTTTAGTGGCTTTCCTGGTGTTGGTTTTTTTCATGAAGCGGCTTCATCAGGCAGCTCGTCTGCTCGTTTGCTGCATAGGCAGCAAACACATTTTTTATCACACCAACAAGAGGAAAAACTGAACTGTAAATAATCTAACTGATCCAAATCCATCAATTTATTGACATAGGTATATATCATTCAAACCCAGCATTTATTATACGCCAATTCTACCAACCAGCTTTGGGCATCAAGTTAAAATTTGTATGAAATTACTTTGCACCCTTTTGGATAAAATGCAACTTTTACATCCGATTTCGAATATCAAGACAGTCTTTATCAGTTGGTGTGGCGAAAAAAGTTTAGTTTTTCGCCAACCAAAATATTGAATATTAAAAAAAAAACGTTTTGTACGTAATATGTGTCCCTATCACCATCACGTAAGCAGAGAACTTCTTTAAACACTTAAAAAAATGTCCGTATATATATATATAAATATATACGGTCATTTTTTATAGTATATATATATATATATATATATATATAATTTGTAAACAAAATCCTCTTGGTAAGCACTAAGCAATCGGAACAATCAAGACTTCATTTATTAGCTACATATTCCATTCTCCTGTCATCATTAAAGCGTAGGAAGCATCGCAATTGGATTAAACCTGCTTCATATTAAGCCTTTGTAGCCGTTTTAGTTTTGTAGAGAAATAAACTTGCTGTAAATTAATCTAACACTCGGTACTCTACTTTGTTTGCTTAGTTAGACTAGTTAGAAAGCTTTAGGAATAAAGCCAATTAACATATTTGCTAATTGCGCCTTTCAAAATGTTAACAGTTAGTCTGCCTTTCGTACATTGTAAACTTTTAAATGACAAAATGTAAGGCGTTGAATTACTTGAGTTTATTAACTTTCTGAACAAACTATTATGGCCTAGACGTAAAGTCTAGGCCCTTGGCAGTAAATGCTGAAATTAACTGACGTGGGATTTCTTTTTTCAAGTACCAAAGCACTGTTTGAAGCTGTGGCTAAAAGTTCAAGATAAGTAGGCTTAGGCCAATTCGAGTCCAAAGTTATCTGAACGGCGTCCTTCCTACTAATCGAATAGTAATGTGTATATGATTTTACATATATAAATTATTACATTTATTTTGCGACACCAAAAATGAAGTTAATTAAAATTAGTTAATTTGAATTTTTAAATGTTTTAGTTACGCTATTTGGGGGCGCGCCCCATTGTACACTAGTAGCACAGAATATATAATAGTACAAGTACAGAAGGCCCACTGCTTTGAAGTTCACGAAATGCCGCCTTTTTAAATACCTACAAAATGATTACAAAGAAACGAGCCGCACGTGCGCAGCGTCGGACGCTAGGGTTGCCTATGTATTAAAAAAAATTATACTCAGATAAAATGTTATGGTATTATATTCAAGTCTTGGGTACTTTCTAGGTATATACAGTATTTTAGTTTAAATCCCAACGTCACAAGCCTGATTGAACGTTTCCGTGGGCCATAAATGACATAATCAATAGTAGATCTGTGTAAGATTGTCCTATTTTATTCATAATGTTTGTTTAACTAAGCGTTATTAGCCTATTTTAACCTTTAAAAAAACTCGCGACGTATAGTAACAATAGAAAGTGCGAACAAGCGTTCCGTGAAAATGCGAGCCACCCCTGATTAGGCCGCGAACTCGCGGCCGCCCGCATGTACTTGTAGCGCGGCCATGGAATCGCGGAGTGAGCCGCCCCTGCTAGTGGTTATCCAACTCTTGCGATAATGTAATCTTTATCCAACCTAGTTCAGCAAATTAAACATGATGAACGCGTCGTTAAAGATGTTTCCTGGCGCCAGGATTTGTTATGCAGTGTTACAACTCTCAACCCGGGCTAATTGAAGGAGTAGGCAGGTTGATATTCATTTAGGTCCACGGCCGTAGGCGGGCTTCGCCTTGCGACTACCAAGTAAGGTAAGCGGCAAGCTTGTTTGTGTTTTAATGGTTTATTTGTTCAAATTAGGAGCACTTGTGTAATAGTTAGGACAGTAATAACTCCAAGGTTTTGGCGAGGTGCACTTAAGGACACGAGATTGCACTGTTTGTAGTGCAATAGGTATAATGTTTGCTTGAGACCTAAGTACCTAATTAAGGCTTCTTTAGGAGATAATGTAAGATTGTAAATGTATTTACATGTTTTGATTTTGAAAAAGGTATAACATTTGAATTTTCATTTGGTTTGAAGCTACAGATAGTAATGTAACTGCCACCTTGAAAGCATAGATTTTTGTATTAAAAAGTGGTCCAGTTAATTTATGGATTTTTTCCCTTCCTTTTAGCGGTAGAATTTGTACAGTCAGCTGCAGAGAAAAGTAGACCCCCTGCCATACAAATTTGCATGCAAGGGGGTCTACTTTTCTATGCAGCTGACTGTACATGTATCAGTGAAATATCAAAAATAGGCAAATTTTTATCTTAAACTGTCCATAATTGGGTCCGTTACCTTAGGTACCTACTTCATTAACATTTTACATTAATACCTTATGCCCACGCGGATATGTCAAACTCTACAAGACTTCGTGCGGCCTTTTTAGGTCATATCAAAATTATATGTAACTAGCTTTATCCTGCGGCTTGCCTCGCGTTAAAAAGAGACAAAAAGTAGCCTATGTCATTCTCCTTCCCTTCAACTATCACCACTTAAAAAAACCACGTCAATTCGTCGCTCCATTTTGCCGTGAAAGACGGACAAACAAACACACACACTTTCCCATTTATATTAGTATTAGTATGGATTATAGGTACAAATAAAGCCTGACACTCTTGACAGTCGATACTGGATATTGTCTTTGGCTATAGTTAACACTACTCGTAGTGTTAAATTGGACAATCTGCATTAAACGGGTTACGTTTAGACTTCGCTTCAAAAGCATATTATTTTCGGATATAAAAGCTATCCAAAATTGTACGATAAAGTACACCGTGTCCAATAAGTCCGAATACTCACATTTTACCTCAGTTCTAAAGATATAGGGATCACAGGCCATCAAATTCTTATTTAAACTAAAGAGTATATTCCTCTTAATAAAATACAAGCACAAAGTACATGAAATGTGTCTAAGAAAAACAAAGAGGTAAAGTGCCAACAAAATACTTGCTCGGCACGCAGGTGACGAGTTATTTTTTATAAGGAGAATCTGTATGTGATAAAACAGACGCCACGTGTCCAAAATAAACTATTATGGGTACCGAGGATAGATAACGTTCCGGGCAACTAGAAAAATGTGCCTAGGTTCCAGAGCTCACCATCGGCCCAGGTGTGGGATGCAGTATGTAAGCGAAGTAAACTACCTTCAGTACTTACAGATAAAAGCGTTAAAATCAACGTTTTTTTCTTTAAAACCAAGGTTTTGGAGAAAAAAATGCGTTAAAGTTAAAAAGGATGCTTGGGAATGAGTATCATGTGTCCCAACAAGACGCACCTCCAGCACATTCGGCAAATGGTATTCTAGCGTAGTTTCAGACTAATTTGGCAGTTTTTTATCCGAAACATGAGTGGCCACCCAGGCCTCCAGGTTTAGGCGTATTAGACTATTTTGTATGGTCATACATGCTTTGAAGACTAAATTTTTATAAAATCATAAACTTAGATCATTTCAAAAAGGTTATCGAGAGTATTTGGGATGAAATGTGAAGAAAACGGTGCGTGCCGCGTGTGATCCGTTTGAGAAGCGTTTGAGGCTGGTAAACAAGTTAATGCTGGAGTTATTCCAAAACATTTGTTGTGAATGTAGTAAATAAGAGTGCCATTCATAAAATATAATAATAATGTAGTAACTATTTGTTCATTTTGTTTTATTGGCTATTTGTGCTGTATTCAAACTTATTGGACACGGTGTATATGCATATTTTTTCGACTTTTTTAAGTCACATTGTTATACGTGTATACATATGTACCTGTAAGGTAAATTATAGACTGAAATATTTGTACCGATCATTATACCTATAATATAGGTAGGTATAATGTGGTAGGTACTCCAAAATAGCGCAATGTTGTTTCATCTGTGATTGTATACGATTTACGATTACGCCAGCCAGACAGACAATCGTCGTCTTACCATTGGTGATTCGCCTCGCCTGCTCCACAATTGCTCAGGGACTCTCACTAAAACAATAGAATTGTATCCTTCGCTGTTCCTAGATTAGTGTTTTGGATTTGAATTGGCATTGTATTGACACTTTCTATTCGTTGCGATATCCGTCGCGCAAAAAATGTCGGAAAACATTCTGGTTCATCGGGTTGATATCTAATCTGGGTTTGTTACGCAACAATCGTGTAAACTTGTAAACATATATAACCATATATGAATAGTGAACACGACGCCTTTTCAGGTACCACTAGTCCATGCGAAATGAATGTAGGTCATGTAAAATGTGAAAAACATTTTTTATGAGATTGAATTCCAAAGAAAATTCTAATGCCCACGAAGAAAACTTAAGAGGGAGAAAACTTGCTGATCAAAAAACTTTTTTTTTTTAAGAAAATCTTTAATTTTTATTAACAAGTCCATCCACACCCTCGCCCAACCATGATGGTTGGAAACTTTAAAAAAATAGCCATACTCATTGGAGTTGGCGTATCGTGTAACAGGATTAGGTGGCTGACAGTAACAGGATCGCATCGGGTTCCAGGAAGCCCTGTGCGCCGTCTGCCCGCAGCTTTGTAATCGAATGCAGCGCCACTGCATTGTCTATTGCTACATATATTTATTGCTTAGTTAATCGTGTGATGACGTAAAGAAACGATATTAAAAAAAATTGTATATGTTGGTAATAAAACTGTGTTGTGGGTCGACCGAATGACATCCCAGGGTGTTCAAGTTAATAAACAAGGCAAGTGCGGGCAGTTCCAAAAATATCGTACTTCTAGAAGATGTCTACTATCAGCATTTCTCCGATATCGTAGAGTTATTTACCTAAAAATCTTATTAATTACCTAAGCTCCTTTTTAGGAAATTCTTGAAAAGTCAAATCATTGTAATAAATGAACAATGTTATCTCCCAAATACCTACTTTATGGCCGAAGCTTCTCGAACGTGCGTCGACCGTCACGGGCTGCGCAGCCGCATCTACTCATGACAGGATCATCTTAAAACGGTAACATGTTCGTACGAAGCTCAGCGATACATACGTCGTTTTACTCGGGCTGGTCATGGAGGCGCGCCCTCGCGGAAGCCCGATCGCTATTACATGGTCCGCTACTCGCAACTGCGGTATTGGGACCAGCCATCTGCAAATCCTCATCCCAAATCCTTTTGTAAAAATGTTGTTCGTGAAAACAAAAGAGCGAGTTAAATTTTGTATGTCCCTTTTATTTTCTTAATTTTTTTTATGTTACAAATAAATATAATATACTTACTTAAAATGAGTTAGCAAATAAACTTGACAGGTGATATGAACTGTTTCTCTACGTACTGAACAAATAGTACCTAAACGAACACACGTCAGTGTTTTTGTGGTTCTTGCTTTGTCGATTGTCGGTACCCCTAGCTTTTAATTAGAGAGTTAAACACAATGGCTATAAAAGCCGATAGTGTCAATTAGTGACTTGGAAATAGGATAGACTTGTGCCTGTTTCTGACCCCGAAGCGTACATATTGACAGGTTATTGAATGATAAATAGATAACATATGGGTTTATCAAAATATGAGAATCTACTCCTAAATACGATAATCGAAATTTTGTTATTTGCCCGTCCATTACCTTATCGTTCTAAAATGCTATTTGATTTTTCTCAACGTTACAGACTTTTTAGAAGATATAATTGAATCTGCGCACAGATCAATTTATTCCTAGCTTTCACAGACTATTTATGATATGAAAGTTCATTTCGATAATTGTAATTGTTAACCTCAGTGCTTAGTGAAAGGAGAATTCGATATTTATTTTAGCTACATCGTGACAGCTCATAGATTTTCCAGCATCTTGTGTTCAAGATAAACCATTACCCTCCTGTCTTGTTTGCAATGAATAGCGATTAGTTAAGTAAGGGACTGTGGTACTTACTGACTGCAACATGAAGATAAATCATCCTTCAAAGATGAAGAATGCTAAAAATACAACATCCTCAATTCAAAAAGTTCGTGTTGGTGCGTATGGGAGCAGAAACCGAAAAAGTACGCATTTAAAATCCCCGAAAGCTCTAAACTTCAGTTCCTAATTACATTTTATTTGATATTATTTATTGTTATAATATTAAGTAACCAAAGCAAATAAGCATGTGGTATGGATTGGACGTGATATAATATTTCGTGCTAGATGAGCTATTCGTATTACTAATTCCATTTAAACGAAGTAGTGGGTCAAAGCGAGCACATAATATGTATGTAATGCCTATAACGCTTATATGTCAGTTATGCCAAAGCGTTTTCTGACTCAGGCTTTAGTTTCTTACAACCTGCGCTCTCAAATATCTCTATAAATAGTCTAGGGAGCTCATCAAATGCATAAAAGCTCGAGTCGTACGTCGTAGTCGTAACCTTTTTTGAGTAGGTACAAATTTACGCTCTTGTCATAAAAGCTTGAAATTTTAAATTAATATATGAGGGAAATCTTTATGTTTACGTTAAAAAAAAAAAATTGAATTATTTTGAAAATGCTTATATTTTTGTATTTAAAAACATTTTAAGCAGGTTACTCACATGTTAAGTCGATATAGCGTTCGACATGTTTCGATCCATTTTCGAGGATCTTTCTCAAGAGTAGCGACCCCTTCCTTTACATATCGAGAGCGCGACGCATACACATAACATGTCGAATGCTATATCGACTTAACACGTGAGTAACCCGCTTAAAATAATTTTAAATATGTCTGAGTCTCACGGGAGTTTTATAGTTAAAATTGCTTATATTTCTGACTGTATCGCACTGTAAACGAGGATAGTCGGCTGCTCAGCCGCCCGCAGCAGTAATTCTCGCCTTGTCCGAGTGGGCGTCGGGCTGCCTGTAGGCTAGCCTTTCATGTTACTAATTGTTAAGTTCAATCATTTAGGTCCCTAGTCGATGTATCGGCGATGATCTGTCTACGTTATATTGAAATATGGCCATAAATAAGTACATATAAGATATTATGCTAATATTACTTCGGGTAGGAAGACTTTCAAGAATTCAAGCAATGAGATGGAGGCAGCAAGACCATTTTGGATGTTGTATGAGAAACTTCCTAGTTAAGAAATATTTCTTTCATATTGTAGTAAAGTGGCAAATATTCTCGGGAATGATAAATCACTGACAACACTATAGTTAGTAGTAGGTAGATAGATACTTAGCACTTTTAGGTAATTATGTACTAGCATTTATTACATACAGCGCGTAAACCTAATAAGGGCGATAAATGAAACCAGGCATATAATTCAATATTGTTATCGTCAATTAAGAGGTGTTTTTGAGTTACTCTTAATTTTTAGCCCATAATTAATTTTTGAAAAATTTTCCAGCAGCAATGTACTGTAAACGTGGTTGCGATGACAATCAATGACAACTGTCAACGAGCGTTTAACGCGAGTGTGTTTGCATTACGTTGCGGGCCGAATTAATTTGTATGGATAAAAAAAATATTTCAATTTTAAGTAAAAGTTATCTAATTCCATTTTTTATGTCCTATACTCACCACCGTTAAGAGGTTCGCCCGTATTAGGTTCACACCCTGTATTATATAAATCATGTTAAGATTAGCCAGCCGAAAAAAACGTACACATCCGAAATATGATAAAAACCCGCGTTCCTAATCTTTAATTGTCTGAGTTTTTACCAAAATAAAATAATAACGATGATTGGTAGCGATTAAACGGTGATTGGTTTTGACAGGAAATGAAAGAATTAACGGTTGTGCATGGGACCACCAGCCGCGACAAACGATAACTAGATATAGATGAGATGTACTATATCTCATAAGTACTTAACTGAAGTTTTGTTTGAGCTTGTGTGTACTTTAAGTCATACCAAGCTAAGATAGCAGCGATTTTGACAGCCGCCGCTCTGGTGTAACTTTTATTTTAAGCGTCAAACTTCAATAAAATTAATAAGTTCACTTAAAACTTGCACAGGCGAGGCTCAAATCAAAGATAATCACTCCCGTGTGAATAAAAGAGACACGGCGATGTTTATAGTTACTTGCCCAGCGGTGAGCTATCAAAATCACCGTGTTTCTTTTATTTGCACGGGAGTGCTTATCTTTTATTCGTTTTTGTAGCCGATAGCTCATAGCTTACTAGCTCGCGATGGGACCACGATCAGTGCCTTATGAGTTATGAATGTCTGTTCTTTAACGGATTAAAGTTAATGCTCAATTAATTAAATTAGAGCGACTTAGCTTGTTATAATTAATTAAATTAGAGCAAACTAGAGCAACATATTTTCATTAAACCTGAGTGACCTAAATTAAGGTTAAGAACGGTCATATTTAGTTAGTTGTAGTTATACAATTTTTAGTAGGCATTTATTTACTTAAATAAGAATGTTTTATTTATTATTTGCTGTAAGTATCTATACGTACTTACTTATACTGAATTTTCGTAAATGTTTAGTGGGTTAATAAAAAATAAAAATAAAATATCTTATTTACTGAGAATTTTTCGTAAATGTGTTGGCCACCACCGAGTGCATTCTAGTGGGTTAATGTGTTCAATGGACCTGCTATTCAATGTGAGACTGGGAGAAGAACTGGAAGTTTTAACGCTATTTAAAATACAGTGCGATGTGCTAGTGAAATTACATAAGTTTTCCGATATCATATACCAACGAATGAAATGACTAACAATAAGCGTAAAAAAGACATTGCACTGTCACTTTCTCAGGCGAAATACTTAGCTGCAATATTTGCTCACTTGATCGGTTTTACTTTTACTGAATGACATTTCTATATTTCACGAAATAATTAGAATAAACTGTATTTTCTTCCGTATAAACTTAATAACATATGAGTTTGAAAAAGTTAGTGAGCGCATACTAGTGTGGCGCTAAGTCCAATACGAGTGGTAATTGGACTATTATAGTCGATGACCACCTGGTATTATGTGCGACCATTGAAATAAGACCCCTGCTTTTCTTTGAGCTTGCGAACTAGAAGCTAAATTATGTATATAGGTTCAGTTTCAGGGGTCTCTTTAGAACAGTGGTGTAGGTACTGGGCGGAAAATGAGTAAGTTTCACCTCCACTAATGAGCCGTAATGCGGTTTCATGCTATTATGGACGTTGCCTCAGGCAACTGTCTATAATGCCTGAATTGCTGACATTAGCTAATGCTTTACAATTGCTACTGCAAAAAGTGTTAAGTTAATTCGTGAAACAATAGAGATCAGCGATAAAATTATGAAATATGCATTGTGGTGATCGTGATGTGAACTGCGCGAAAAAAGTACTTTTCATGGTTTATGTTATTTTTAGGGTTCCGTACCAAAAAGGTACAAAAGGAATCATTATCTCTCTCTGTCCGTCTGTCTGTCTGTCTGTCTGTCACATTTCTAAATATCTTGAGAACTGCTTATGCTATCGACTTGAAATTTGGAATAGTTCTGAACATTGTTAACCTCTTCAAATTGAAAGTATTTATTTTTTAATTATTAATAAATATTTAATTTTTTAAATATTAATTATAGAAAATGGCCAATATGAAAGGGGGGTTAGGGGGGCAAACTGTAAATGTCAAGTTACAGGGTGAAGTGGGGTATTTATTTATTTAGGTTTGCCAACAGGTGTAATGTGTAATACAAAAATACTTATACATTAAAGTTATAAGATACGAGTAAGAATGCTTGCTATAAACAACTAAGTAAGTACAACTTGAAATACTGATACTATGAGTAATCTAGTTAGCAAGGAGGTACAAATAGTTATATATGTAATTAATTTTAAAAAGTTGTTATATGTATTTTAACCTTACGGTCTAGTCTTAAGTCTATGTAAATATGTTTTTAACTGATTTTGTGTCATTTTCAACATGTCAGTATTATTTTGTTTGTACAATATGTTATGCTCTCTACAAATTCTAGGTATTAAACTGTGACCACCAATATTTGTTCAATAAGTTTTATAAGAAAGGCCGAAAATTAGCTGGCCGAACCTATACTTATACTGACTAGAAAGTCACGTCTTTAAAGTTATATTAAGAGGATACGATACCGAAGCACGAATTCAAATTTGAGATTTTTAAGTCTTTATCGCCGTCGCGCTGACGGGGGTGGAACCCACAGAGAGGCCCTGTGTGCGTGCGCCACACAGCCGCGCCGCTGCCGGCGCAAGTAGCTACTCGCGCTCGAGCGCTCTCTATATTTTTCTAGTTTCGGACTTCTGTCTGATGCCTAATGTTTTGGACTCCGTGAAGTATACTAAGTGTACTGATTTGACTAAAATGCAAATTTGTAATGTTTTAAGTATTGTAAAAACAGTTCCTTATCTTATACATAATGTGATTAATTGATTATCTTAAAAGAAATCATGTTAGCGAAATAAAGTTATTCGGTATGTAAAAAGCTAAAACCTTTTCGATGTCAAAGAGAAGCCATATTATAGGAGTAGGTACGTACAGTCAACCAATCTGAATTCTATGTCATAGGCCACTGTAGACCTCTTTCACAGACTTCACAGTAAAAGTAAAACTGACTTCTATAGCAAATAAAGTACGGTGTCAATACGACAGGGTTCTAGAGTGGCCTAGGATTCTACATAATCGGTTGACATTATCTACCTACCAAAAGTTTATGTGAATCTTATTCATTATTTTTTGCACACGTTTGACAGAAATGACAGCGTAGGAAAATTTAACTAGGACAATTTGGTACCTATTATACTTACCAGACACCAGATTATGTTCCAAGAGTGTACGTAATTAGAACTTTTTAGCAGAATTCTAACAAAAAATCTGCCAAACAAAATGTTATTGCACCTTTTTTCAGATGGAAAGCTACATATGCATCTTATATTTATAATTTTCTAGGGCTGTAGGTATACATATTACCATTAGAAATACAATACAATTAGCATTAGAAATACAAGGCTTAGCACAGAACAAGACCAACCATAAAAATGCTTAACAAATTTTCCAGCTAAATTTAAACCTAGGTATCGGTACTTAAACGTATAGATACTTTTGATATTTTTATTATTTAGAACTTATTGATACTCTTAGATATCAGCATTTCTGTTACCATAGAATTAAAACGTAGATAACACTCATTTCATCTACCAACTAAGGGCATCTGTAATCTACATACAAATAAGGCCCGGCTAAAAGTCTCGAAATGTTATGTACATTTTATAATTAGATAAGTGTAAATGGGTCAAAAATTTGGGTCCATGTGCAATTGTGCATTAAGTAGGTGCACATGGACCCAAATTGCTGCATGTATGAAATAAGGCCCATCAGTAAGTTAACAAAAATTAAGGTATTTCTTACATACCGAATTAAGCGTAATTGTGTCGCTTAACTTCAAACCTGGATAAATCCATTCTGCTATAAGGTTAATATATATTTTTTATATATTCAATCTTAAAGCAGAATGGATTTAAGTACCCAAGTTTGAAACTAAGCGACACAATTGATAGAATGTATCTAGGAGATATTTTCTTTACAAATACAAATCGTATTATTCAAGAGCGCTATGATAAAAGCACGTCGAAATAAAGTAAAATTGACAATATTTACCGATGAGATTGTGCTCTGTGTGTAATGGTAAACATTATTAATATGAAAAGTAATTGTTTCAGTTAGAGCATCTTCACTTGTTCACTATTTGTAAAATTTATCTATCGTCAATTTCGTCTTACTCTTTAGTTGTGAAACATGGGTGACAAAGGAACTGACACACTAGCTGAAAGTGTTTGTCAATACGTCCTTCCGGTCGCCGGAAGGAAAAGAATAAAAATATATGGATATGTATATTATAATATTTATCCCGTAGGACAGCAGGTAACTCCAAACTACTTTAATTAACTACCTAATTTTAATGTTGTCTTCGGTTACCGCGATAGTTACTCATAAAATAAAACTATGGAAACGGATTAAATCGCGTATAGTGAGTCGTATGTGGGGCAGACAAAACGAAGTATTTCCACACGGGTGAAGGAACACATAGCGGATGTCAAGCACCGTCGGCAAAAGTCTGCAGTCTCTGAACATGTCATGGATAAAGTCAATCATGCTATAAAGTTTGATAAACCTCTGGTTCTTGCTATGGAGAAGCGGTATATACCCAGAATGTTGCGCGAGGCCATTGAGATCAAGAAATATCCAAATTTTAATAGAGAAGATGGCTTTACTTTACCACCGGCTTAGGATCCAGTAGTTCATCTGATAATGGAACAAGCACGACGAAGACTGTGAGGCATTTGTATTCGGTTGTATGGTGTTGGACATTTGCAGTTTGTTTTTGTAAATTTTGTGTAGATTAATTGATTGCTTTTTTTTGTAACATAGTAATGGTAAATTTTTTGAACATTGTATAACTAGCTTTATTAATAGTGTGTGAACCTGCCTTAGAAATCTATTTTATTTATAGTCGTGGTTCGTTAATATTTCTTATATGTAGGTAGCTTTTGCACATTGTAATTTTTCCTCAGTCACCCGTTGACCACGAGCGCTGTAAAGTGTTCGAAACGTCAGGATGAATTGTAAATTCATTATATACGATTTAATCCGTTTCTATAGTTTTATTTCACACCTAATTTTATCCATTTAAACTATATACATAGTATGAAATAAAGTATGCCAATGTTGTCTGCATTGACCTTAATGCACCACTTGCTAGGACTCGGACCCTCTAAATTTAGAGCACCATAACCTAAATGCATAGTCCTGAATAAATGTGTTTTAGACGACAGACCGTAGTATAAATACTTATTACAAAAATTGATGATTGAATTCATGAACACAATGTTTACACCAAGTTATAAAACTTAAGAAGTGAGCGATGGGCCTTATTTAGAGTAGTAACTATTTAGGGCATTTTTTGATTATATGTCTGCGAAGAAAATGTACAAAACGGTATGACTGATAAAACTTAGAAGAAATATAAGGACTGGGCCTTATTAAGAGCAGGTACAGGTACCCTATCTGAACAAACTGTGTATTACTAAATAAGGCCCATCGTTTTTTAAAATATTTTTAAACATGAATTATATCATTAATATTATGTTTGTTTTTATTGTATGTAAATAAGTACATATAATATAACTACTTACCTAATTGGTGTTGGGCAGAATAGTAATAAATAAGCAATGATGACCGAATACCAAATTTTTGGCAAAGTGGCTGAAAAGACCGAATATAAAATACCGAATACCGTTGCCTAATATTCGTGGAATCTATCGTAAAATACAACATAACTTTATAATTGATACTAGTAAACCAATGACGAGAAAAGTTATGCATGTATAAAATAAACCTATACCTGTATGTAATTGTTACGTACCTATACTTATAAAAATATGGACTTAGTATTTCCACAGAATATATACGTATTTCTAACTAAAATGTTCGTCAAACACGGTATGTCGATATTTCGACGTAGTATATCGATAACTTTTCACATCACTAGATTATCGACATTAGATGTCGAGTATTACCCATCACTTTATTTTAGTGTACGTATTTAAAAACTTAGCCCCGCCCCTAAATTTGGTGCGATAGGGACAACTGCAGCTCAGGCGCGAAATCCCGCGTAAAACCCGCAAAAATCGAGGTTCCGCTCTCGACTGTTTCCTCCTCCAAAACTTAACCAATCGTTACGAAATTTGGAAATCCGAATGACAAGGAAATTATCTGTGTCGGACCGTTTCGTTTTTTTGGATAATTGGTCTCAGTTTTGAATACCACTCCTTTCTTTCTGGCAAATTCAATTAAGCCGTTTTTGCCAACTTTGAGAGGCTCTAATTCCTTTTAAAACAAAAATATCAAAAAAAGCAAAACGGTCCGACACAGATATTGATAATAAAAACCTGTGGTGAAAAAACCATTGATCTAGCTTCAAAAACCAGAGAGGAAACAGGCGAGAGCGTTTGTATGGAGAAATGAGGGGTATCGTATCGTCTTAATATTATATTACTGCTTTGAATTTCACAGTTAGGTACTCGTATAAGTACTTAAAAACGTTTAACAGTATTTCAAAAATATGTTGCAGTTGCAGGGAAAGCGGCTTTCAAATATCCGTTACGTGATGCAAGTTTATTTTATACCGAAATGCAACTAATATTTTATCTGGATTATATCGGTTGTTGTTGGAATTAACAAAACTAAATCTATCTTACTCTAACAAGTATATTGTTATACTTTCTCTCTCATACATGTAAACTATTGAATAAAAAACAACAGCCCATAGTTCCTAATCTTAAGGACTTCGTTTGTACTTTAGTCGCTTGGTAGCTATTAATAGGAGCACACCTTGCCTTACTATATTGCGATAATATATTTGAACTCTTATAAATCGCAATGTGTCTTTTAATTAATTGCCCCAAATCTAATAGGTTATGGGCCCAGACACATTTAACAGACTTTTGAAAATAGTGTTGTGAGATTCGGACCATTTAAGTGATGTTAATGTGATTGTGAACAATTTAACCATTCAACGGAACATTAATCCCTTTGTGGTGAAAAGCTAAGTACGCGGAAGTTAAAACACATTTGAAATTTTGAAGTCGTTCAATCATTTCAATGGCATTTATGAAAGACCCGTTAAAATTGGATCAAGACAAGCGGTAGAATGTCTAACCAAGTTGAAGATGCAGCTGACTTATGTCGACGAAGAAGTTCGCAAACTGATAACAGTGATAACGCTGGAAATTACGAGTAAGTTTGAATAAACTTGAGTGAGAATACTAAATACTTACTCAAAGATGTACATTGTACATGAACACAACATGAAAATCCACGTTGACTTATTTTACCTGGCGCCTGCGCTATATTGGGACCAATTTTTAATACGACCATCAAACCGATAACAAAGGAATCTTAAACGCCGACAACGTACTTACAACACGCAGCGCTAAACGATTAATCTGCTACTATGCCTCATATATCATAGAATATCCAAAAATATGTGATCTCATCGCAGTACGAGTTCGATGAGCAATTCTTCAGAGTAACATAGAACATAAATAATTGTTACATACATGAGCAAGAAACATCATTGTGACCAGATAAGACTATCGACTATGGAACCCTCAACGTGCAACATATGCGCACACACGTACTTGGTAACGTATGTGGTAACGGCGAGATGTTAGTGCTACGTGGCTCTCTGTCTACCTTGAGCATGCTGACACCACCTCTATATGATGACAGTCATACCATCAAATCCAACAATGGCATTGGCTTACACAGTGAGTGTAAGGTTTGGTACGTATGGTTATATTTGCTATTATTTTAATAACCTGCATAGGTAATAGATATTGTATCTATTCAAAGTAAAATTTTAAACAATTGTGAGTTTTAGAAGACAGTGCATAACTACATACATATGTATTAATTTGTTTTAGTTTTATTTGCTTGACTCAGAACACAAATAATTAATTACAAGTAATGCTATGAAATATTATTACGTTTGACCATTAACAAATGCAACAGCTCATAAAAAAAAAACCGTACACATTAAAATAAATGCTACATAAAATGATGGCAAAAATCAAGCATTGTAACAGCTACGAAAGTTTCTTTTGACACAAGGTATCCAATGATGTCGCTTGTTTGACTCTTAAGAATAAAAAAAACCATGTTTTTTGTTGAATGGGTACTTTGGAGCGCTCGATACTTGAAAGTATTTTTTTTTTGCTATAGATTTGTTTGAAATTTATCATATTATCAAGAACAGATTGAGATGTTTAAGAATTTATAAATCATAAAGAGTCTTTGACTTTACAGTGTGTTTGCTATATATATATATATATATATGGCAGTATTTTTATTATATATAAGTGTCCATATCAAATATTCGTAAAAAAGAAACGAAATGACACTGATGTTGATTGTCAATTTACTATTGACTTGTCGTTCTTGAGTGAAGTAAATAACTGGAATTTGTGTCTTGTGTGAATATGAAAAGCTCACTGAAACACTGGTTTAATTGTAATACACCTTTGAGGCCACGTACAAATACTACAGGTATTTGATTCTGATTGTAACAAAGATGTGGTTTGTATTTTGCTGTCTCAACAAATAATTATAATACCAAAGGTGTGAGAAAAGTGATAGTGTAGTTAGTGATAGCACTTTAAAGGACATTCCAATATCACTTTTACGGTGTTTACAAGATATTCTTATATCGGTCATGTTAGACTACGAGCATTCCAGTATTGACTTTCAGAGTTTTTCTGAAAAGACAGACGTTAGACCATGTGAGCCGGTAAAGAATTCCGATATTGACTTTCAGAGTTTTTCTGAAAAGACAGACGTTAGACCATGTGAGCCGGTAAAGAATTCCAACATTGACTTTCAGAGTTTTTCTGAAAAGACAGACGTTAGACCATGTGAGCCGGTAAAGAATTCCAATATTGACTTTCAGAGTTTTTCTGAAAAGACAGACGTTAGACCATGTGAGCCGGTAAAGAATTCCAATATTGACTTTCAGAGTTTTCTTGAAAAGACAGACGTTAGACCATGTGAGCCTGCAAAGAATTCCAATATTGACTTTCAGATTTTATCTGAAAAGACAGACGTTAGGCCATGTGTGTCTAGTGACTTTCACATGAGTCTGAAGAAATTGGAAATTCCATTGACATTCGGTTTTCCGAATAGTCTAAGATTAGGCCACATGAGACTGAAGAAATTGGAAATTCCATTGACATTCGGTTTTCCGAATAGTCTAAGATTAGGCCACATGAGACTGAAGAAATTGGAAATTCCATTGACATTCGGTTTTCCGAATAGTCTAAGATTAGGCCACATGAGACTGAAGAAATTGGAAATTCCATTGACATTCGGTTTTCCGAATAGTCTAAGATTAGGCCACATGAGACTGAAGAAATTGGAAATTCCATTGACATTCGGTTTTTCCGTATAGTCTTAAGATTAGGCCACATGAGACTGAAGAAATTAGAAATTCGATTGACTTGTTTTTCCAAACAGTCTAACGAAAGACCACATTAAGCCATGTGAGACTTTAAATTGACGTTCGGTTTTCGAACAGTCTAACGAAAGACCACATTAAATAAGCCATGTGAGACTTTAAATTGACGTTCGGTTTTCGAACAGTCTAACGAAAGACCACGTTAAATAGACCATGTGAGACTTTAAATTGACGTTCGGTTTTCGAACAGTCTAACGAAAGACCACATTAAATAGGCCATGTGAGACTTTAAATTGACGTTCAGTTTTCTGAACAGTCTAACGAAAGACCACATTAATTAGGCCATGTGAGACTTTAAATTGACATTCGGCTTTCCGAATAGTCTAACGAAAGACCACATTAAGCTATGTGAGACTCTAAATTGACATTCAGATTTCCGAACAGTCTAAAGAGAGACCACATTCGTCTAAAGGTTTGGAGGTTCAACTGCCTTGAGTCTGAAGTATTTGAAAATACGTTTTACGAATAGTCTATGTGGGTGAATTAACTGCCTGCGGTGATACTGACTATCGAATATGTTACGCAAAGTCTAAGTGGACTACATGAACCTAATAATATTGGGAGTTATCCCTCCCTGATTTAAGCAATATGTTTTAGTCTTAAAGTATTTGTTCTTAGTTTGTAAACTATACATTCCAAATAATTGCATCGTAAAGAAATGACAGATAATGGTAAATTGAATCTTTACAATACCACCGCATGGTGTAGGTATTAAACCGCTTTCATACAAAAATTGATACCTAGTAAATTTGTTTTGTTCAGACCACAAGATTTTAGTTTGGACTGTAAGAGTAAATATGCCATTTAAAACGAATATAAAAACAAGATAAACAGTAATATTAAATATGTGTTATATATTTTTTGGTATTTCTATTAGTTTATACCAGATTATTCAGAGAACAAATTTAGGTTAAATATTTCATAATTTAACTGTAATAGACAAAGGCAAAAGAATCAGTGTAATTAAAAAGTCAATCAGTAAATTACTTTCAATTATTAATATTATATTTCGTACAGATAAAGTATTTTAGTTTAACTTTTTTAACTACATAAATCTATCATAAAAAGTTAACTATAGATAACAAATGCATTTTATTTCAAATATGAAAATTACTCAATTACACAGACTAAACTAAATTTGCCAGAAGTGACACAAACTTGAGTCGTTTCATGTGCTCTGCCTATCCCTTCATGGGTTACAGGCGTGATTGTATGTACCTATGTATGGATGTACAGACTAAAATGAAATATACAAATATCGATTAAGCACTTTCGATTTCAAGTCACAGTCTTTGCACTAGGATTATTTTGGAATGTGAAATAAATAATGCAAAGAGTTTCAAATTGAAAAACAAAGGCCCTTTGTTGTAAGTAAAGTGTAGTTGTTCTTAGCCCTTTTAAACTAATATAAACAAAGCAATACGTTTCGTTATGCTAAAGCATATCGGGTTGATTCTCACGGATAAGGAAATCTTAAGTGAGCTGAACAGTGAACACTCTGTAGGGGTTACAAATTTCTGTCAAGTGGTTTTCGTTAATTGTCAAAGACATTGATAAAGCTAAACTTTTAAGTTTTGATAAAAGACATGAAAAATGTATAAAAAAGTGAACTTCATGCATTTCAGTACAATCCTACTGAAACTACTGAAAGAATTGTTGACTGAGAATGGTTGAATTTGTGGTTTTTGTATATGAAATAAAAAAGCGTAAGCTGAAACTACATATTATTATTGATACATATTAATGAAAATTATATACGATTGATTTACTGTGAAATTATAAATGTTTCGTTTAGATGCAAGAAACAACTGTAATGTATTTTCAATTGTTCATGATGTTTAATTTTGTATAAATGCTATATTAAATATTGCAATATGAATACGTACACACTTGTGGGTATTTAAAATGTCAGTGTTAATATTAAGACTTAAACGTTATAAGTGTATGTGTGATTATACTTAAATTTGACTAATTGTGGTTGTTACGAATAAAGAAAGCAATAGCGTATTTCTAAAACGATTTAGGGCCACTTGCACCAACGAAAATGGAGGGTTAACCCGCCATTTTATATGGAATTTGACAGATGACAGCCCACTAACCCTGAGTTAAGTGGTTGGTGCAAGTGGGCCTTATGGATTAATTTAGCAAACTTGCCGCAAGCATTTTTTAATAAATTATGTTAAGAAAGTACTTATCTACCTACCTACTTTTATAGATCGCAGATAAACCGATAAAACAATTTTGAAAAGCCAAATGGTGCTACGGGCAACTGTCTTATTACGCAAAGTCTTATTTCTGTTCGACACATTCTTTATCTACCAGTGCATAGGTAATAAAAGTCCATTGTTACTTTATTCTCAAGTATTCGGTACCTATATTCTGCTACGTACATATCATTATACTTATATGTACTTGCAGAACACGTGCGACTCTTATAGATATATAACCACAAAACAAAATTTAAACACACAAAAAACTAAATCTAAATCAGTTCATCCATTATCCGCTACGATGCCACAGACAGACAGATAGACACGTCAAACTTATAACACCCTGTCGTTTTAGCGTTGCGTCGGGGGTCAAAAATTGTGTTTTACTCGTATTTATGCAGTTTATTAAAGAGATAACTCTTTGCTTTTTCGCTGTACGTTCCGGGTGCGTAGCCGAATGGCACACAGGCTCACGAAACGCTCGTAGATATCTATCTCTATCGCTCTTGCGTATTGGCGCGACAGAGCCAGACTACCTTTTGCGGCGATTCGTTTTCGTTTGGCGTCGGAGAAATGCCATTCGGCTACGGGGCCTGAATACATATACATAGGTTGTAGCTACGCTACGTAACGGCCCGATTCAAACTTAAATATAGGTACCTACGTGAAACATAGATATGATGATGATGATGATAGATATAGATCGATTGCATCCGTGTGAATTGCATTTGTTTGAAGAAACGCCCATTTTGGCTTGACAGATCGGTGTCATATTGTGCTGATATCTTACTCATATCTTAAAACCATTGTTCGAATACGGCAGTAAGATATTTCTAGTATTAGCGGGTGACGATAGATTTTATTTTAAGCTCCCAACGGGTTACTCTATATATTATCTCTATTACTCGAAGGCTCCTAGGTTACCTCTAATACCTAATCTAGTGTCAGCCCAAGCTTACTTTGCAACCAGTTTGATAGCACAGAACATGTTAGTTTTAATTATGATATACGCCATAATTTCAAAGACATTTGACGTTTATGAGAACTACTAGATAGCATCTTAGTTACCAAATTCTTTGCACTGAAGTCAGTGTAGGTACAGATGAGTGAGATTAAGGGCAAGTTGCATCAACCACATTTGACAGACACATCATCGTCACGCAGCAGACGTTTATGGAACTTCCCATACAATAAAATTTAACGAACGCTTTAACGGTGACAGAGGGTTTGATGCAACCGGTCCTTAGTGCGTTTTCATTTTCACATTATTATCCGATCGAATGTAGGAAGGATTTCAAAGGCAAAATTCAAAGATGATGGCTCAAATATATGGGATACCGGTCCTACATCCGATATCGGATCGGATAATGTCAAAACGCACAAAGGGACTGAGCGTTTGAAAGTAGCTATTTCCAACTGAGTTTCCCAAGTCTTAACTCCCACTGTACAAAAAGCAATCACAGACAGAATGTTACATAACATCTCAGTGCAGTGCAGAAGTTACCTGCGTAGCGTTTTCATAACGGTGGATGTGACATTGCTGCGTGTCTGAGCACAAAATGATATGTATTAAGTAGGTTCTGGTCCCGTCGCCGCTTGGCACGTGTCTCGACTGATTCGAGCACGATCGATAGCACAAATAATGTCTTCGTGATTGATGGTGTACCAAGACATTGTTACATTGTTAGTTTGAGGATTTTGGGGCTGACCGATTTTTGTGAATTTGGCGAGCTATTTGGGTCGTATGTTTTCCCTAGTGACCTTAATGCTTTCATGTGTTTAATTTGAACAGAATGCGTCGTTTATAACTGTAACCCCACCTCCTCACCTTCTATTTGTTTCCATGTTACCTTCTTCTTCTTCTTTTAAATATTATGATATAATATAAAATTATGAATCCCTTAGAATATAACTTTAGGGTCTGCGAGATCTGTCTACACAATACTTAGGAGAATGCTTTAAAGTCAGCAGCTTTAAAGGACTCTCCTCCATTCTATTTGTTCTTGTTTGTCCGAAAGTAAATTAATCTTAATAAGTGTACCATCGATATCACATCACGGACCACTCGTCCAACGATAAGTAATTGCCCACCATCGTTAATTGAATAATCCCTTCCTGTGCAATTAAGAAGTCGTTATTAATTGTCCAGACTCGATAACTCGTCGACTAGACTTGGAGCTTGCGGCAGCGGCTCATTATTGTCACGGATACACATGTGGTGTTCCAAATGTAAAGGGTCTACGCTGCCAGTGCAATATAGTTCATTGTTTTACAAGGGGTAAAGTTGTTTAACCGCACGTGCGAATATTTATATCCAAGCAAACGAAAGATTCCAATATTCAACCGCGAGCGTAGCGAGTGGCAGCATGTATCTTAGGATTTCAAGGCACATGGTTAAACAAGTTTTGCTGCCGAGTGAAACGCAAAATATTCACCACACACCAACACGTGATTATATTTTTTTAAATCATAAATGTTAATAAAATAAATGAATTTAATGAAAAAAATCAAATTCATCCATTTTATTTAGTTATGATTCAAAATCAGCATTTAAGCGCCAATTATACCAGGCAGCTTTGGGTATAAAGTTAAAATTTATATGAATTTACTTTGAACTTTTGTGGATAAAATGCATCAACTTTGTCATTCGTTTATCAGTTGGTGTGGTGAAAAGATAGAAGGAAAAAGGTTCCGTAGTCAACTGCGGAACCCTTAAATAGCGAGCAACATTGTTCGCCGCGCAAGTCAGTCTGCTCCCGACCGCTGCCCGCGAGTGACATACAGTGAAAAATACAAAATGGGTCGGTATTCGATAATTAACTGTTCAAACACCCCCAATAAAAGCAAGGGTGTTAAACAAAGTCTTTCCTATCATCGGTAAGTACCATTTGTCCTAAAATATTTTTTATTAAATAAAAAACACGATTTTCCTATTTTTATCATCAAAACATTAGGTGACGTACGGCCGTCAAACTAGTTTTCCATTGCGGCTTTAATTTGACGAGTCCGACTTGGCGTGCGTTTAAAACAAGCGATATAAAAATAGCAACATTGCTCGCCGCGCAAGTCAGTCTGCTCCCGACCGCTGCCCGCGAGTGACATACAGTGAAAAATACAAAAGCGGTATTGAAATTTGTTCAAACACCCCCAATAAAAGCAAGGGTGTTAAACAAAGTCTTTCCTATCATCGGTAAGTACCATTTGTCCTAAAATATTTTTTATTAAATAAAAAACACGATTTTCCTATTTTTATCATCAAAACATTAGCTGACGTACGGCCGTCAAACTAGTTTTCCATTGCGGCTTTAATTTGACGAGTCCGACTTGGCGTGCGTTTAAAACAAGCGATATAAAAATAGGCTATCCAAACTGTCGAGACAAAGTGAAGGTAGATTTGTTATTTTGTCCGTCGAACTCACGTCGAACTTAAGAATAGTGGTGCACCACGGAACTATATCGTCATGTATGCTGCGATTTCCTTATTCGATTTAAATCGATTTTGCGAAGCAGTGGAAATTATAATTATGTTTTTATATTGTTATGAAACTATACATATAAAGTACGAGTGAAAAATAAATTTAACTTTAAAATAGGTTACAGTTACGGTATTAAAGTTGAATTTGTGGTCGGCAAAAAAACAAATACAAACATAATACGTTTCTATATTTATTATGAATAAAAATAACTCTAAAAATGTGTTAATGGTTAATTATATAATTACTAAAAGTTGTAAAAATAAGTGAGGATAATGAAGTGAGTTTGGTCGATTTTCTTAAAAATATTACGAAATATTAACTAGTATTAATAGAACCTACCTACTAAAATCTTTGTTTGGCCTTAGGCAAATTATATACCTACTAGTGAATTGTTTGTCATCACACGAATACAGGTATATACTTACTTCATTTCACAACGAAGATGAACATCCGATATTTTTAACTTCGGCGGGCATCCCGCACGCAACCTCCACAATCGATCGAATGGGTTACGCGGCGATAACGTTCCCATCACTAAAGTACACTCGTGACGTCATAGGCTCGACACAAAACGTTACACGCTCGGTTTCGCTGTTAATCGCCGAGCATTTTCCTTCTATCTTGATTTAGTTCTGTGGTTGGTGTGGTGAAAAGGACTACGTTTTTATCTGAAATCGCAGATGAAGGAAGAGGACCTTTAAGGCATGGAATACCACATACCTACAGCGTAATTAGATTTAAGTTGATAATTTGTGCGGTACCCAGGTGAGGTGTTACCAGCAATCGTAGATTTCACTCTCAGCTAAACACCGGTGTAGTTAAGATAAACATGCCATAGACTCGTTTATACCACGTAGGTATTTAGTATTTAAAGAAATAATTCAAATAATGAAAATTAAATATGGTAAGACGCAAAAATCCCACGTGACAAATAAATTACATTGGTATTTTTAGATTAAAGGAAAAATGGAAAAAATCACACCTCCGGCAGGAATTTTTTGAATTTTTCCTTTAATTTAAAAATATGTAATATCGCACGCAAAAGTTTCTGCATGATAAAATTAATAAAATACAAAATTACGTAGGTTTCTAACTAGCTACGGTTCAACTGTAAGCATGTAATATTAATGAACAAATTATTAATAAAGGGCAAAATAATAGACGCCATTAGGGATAAAGGCGTCTATTATTTTGCCCAAGTTTCAGCTTCTTATGTTTGACAGTTTCTGACTTATGCCACTTATACGGTTTTCAGAAAATAATGATTTTTTGATAAACTACCTAGTACCCACACCATTTTTTTTGAAATGGTTATTCCATATTCTATTAACTAAGACTTATCCTTACAGAAAATATTAATATCACTCGTTAAAAAAATAAGGAAATAAAAGGAATCGAAAAGTTCAAACTTTTTTTGATGTGTTACGAGCTAGTGACCTACAGTTTTTGTTCATTAAAGTGGTTGATAAGAGTCCGATGGTGAATTTGAAATATTGCAATCATATTTGTATGCCATATGGCGAAACATAGTTATACGTTGTGTTATACTTTTAGACTTACTGTTTGTTGTACGCCTATGTGTAACAAATAAATGATTTGAAGTTTTGAAGTTTTTAAAATTGAAATATTGCAATTGTATTCATAAACGATAGCCCTAAGTGCCAAGCAGTTTTCATAATGTAACGTTTTACTCCAACGTTGATTCGTGACTAGCTGGTCCCACCTGCCGGTCAAAACAAACCACAACTTTTAAGTGATCAGACCATTACATTACACCCCTTCAAGTTCTAAATATTGTCATCTATTTTTTGCACCATGTCCATTGCACCTTCAGCAGCGGTCACGGTTCTCAGTGTCGGCTTTGAAGGTGCATTGGAAAACTAACTCTTCGAATCAGTTTCGCACCTTTCGAACGTGATACCAATCCTTAAGGGGCGTTTTGTTAGACCGTTTGGTCGGTTGGTCCTCGTTGCGTGACGTCACGATTATTGCACTTGAATCACGAGTAAATTGATGTACCAGTCTTGCGAGTGACGTCGGATGTGAAGCTTAAAGTCCTGGGTTAGAATCCCGGTACCAAAGCCTTTTTATATTTGTGATGGGTACAGATTATCTCCCCTGAGTCAAGGATCTTATCTACATAAATATCACTGTACTCACCCACAACAAAAGCCTTCTTGATCCTACCGGGGGGCTTAATTAATTTGTGAATGAATGTAATACATATTTATTTAATGTACGTATACTTAACTTGATAAGTTTTTAACCGCCTTCCAAATCTCAAAGGAAGGGGTTCTCAATTCGTCTGTATTTTTTTTTAATGTTTGTTCCTCGATATCTCCGTCGTTACTGGACCGGTTTTGAAAATTTTTTTTTGATTGAATGTACATTATACAGATTGGTCCCATTTTTCCTGGAGATGGGATCCTGGAGAAATCGAGGGAACTCCTCAAATCTGAAAGGCATACATATGGTGATTTTTGTGTTTTTAAAGGAACAGCATGCATTTACGTACGGAACAGTGACATTTGGTGCAGTGGAACTCCTGATGATGGTCAGAATGGAACTCCTCAAATCTGAACGGCACACTTATAGTGACTTTGGTATTTTTATAAGAACAGCATACACTTACGTCCAGAACAGTGACATTTGGTGTAGTGGAACTGCTGATGAGGAGTGAGCCGCCCCTGGTTAGAGTTCCGTTCTGATAATCATTCTCATCTGTAAGAACTTGAAATGACGGAGATATCGAATAACAAACATTAAAAAATATACAGACGAATTGATAACATAATCCAACATTTGAAAGTATTTATCACCAGAACCCCAAAGGAAGGCGGTTTTTTTTTCTTAAAAATTATTAGCATTATTTTTCATTGAATTTTGTTATATTGCTTATAACATTTCGGCTTTCTCTAAATCACAGGCCATCAAAACTTTACAGCGCTACTAAGGTTCACAGACTAAGTGGTAGGTGTCTAAGATTCAATAGCAAGGGTGATACCCTAGTAAAGTTTAATTAGACATAGACATAGACATAGACATTTTATTAATAATATTATAAATATTACACGTTCATCAATAAAATTATGGCTACTTATTAGCATAAAACATGATTGCTATGGCTAGGCCTACTTAGTAGCCAACCAGAGGTTGCCAAGTCTACAAAGATAAAGAGATATTCATACGAAGACAGGCAGTTGTCCACACAACAAATTATCGGGTGTATTTTAATTAACAAGAAAATAAGTGCGGTGATCAGGTTTTCTCTATGCATAGCAAAATGTCAAGGTGGTATTTACTAACGAGATCATCCCATCCGCCGGCACGCTTGAAATGCGTTCCCAACTAGTAAAATGCTATCATATGCCCTGGGGGCACCGGGTAATTAAGACTGCTTGGAACAGTATTGCCATTGCATAAATTATAATAGATACATTCCGTTGTAACTACCTACTATTACACTCTGGCAAATATAACATTGTCAGTAGAAATCGAATCTTCTAAACTGATACGTGACTTCTAATTATATATTTTTTGATATGCCGCTTTTTTTTGACATTTATATGAATTTATTATTGATCTATTGGATTTTTTTAAATAAACAGCTGTACCTAACATTACAAAATAGGTATGTAAGTATGTTTGTATATTTATTTGTGAACTGCCATTAACAAATTTATATCTCCCTCTAACAAATTTATTCCGTGGTTAATTAAAATAGTAATTTAAAAAATTTACATTTATTATTATTCAGCGTAATCTTCATTCTGTAGTTAATATAATTAACCCATTAAAATGTAAAATGAATGAACTATAAAGCTAACAACATAACGTTAAATAGCTGGTGACAGGTATACAGACATGTTGCGGTTTCTAATCGCGCATGTTATTACGTCTGAAATGTTTATGATTGTAAGGTGATATGGAGATATCGTACGGTTTCTCCGCTGACGGACACTTTGTTTAATAAAGTGGTCCTGTCATTGAAATTAAAACACTCGACTCGTTCTAGCGAACTTCCGAATCAATTCGAATTATCTGTGCTTTGTGGCGGTGCGGTGTTTGACTTCTTGATACATAATGTTTTTTTGTAGGACCTTGTAGGGCCAAGTGTATTCCGTATGGTATCGTAGTATCACTATTATATATCCTCGCTTCATTGTTCGGTATGATTATTAAGTTTACATTATATGCAATAATGTAATAGTTATTTGTTATACAAGGGGGCAAAGTTGTATTTTAACGCCGAGTGTGGAATTGAAAAACGAGCAAGCGAAAGGACTATATAGTTGAACCACGAGCGAAGCGAGTGGTTCGAGAATAGAATCCTGAACTTGCAAGTTTTTTAACACACGAGAAGTAAAATAGATTTGCACCCGTAACACAAAACTTTTCCCCTCACTATAGCGAGGAAACTACAATGCAAAAAAATGCGTTTATCACTGCTTCCAGTAGTTCCACAGGTGGCAAATCATCTTAATTACTAGATTCACCTACTTTTATAAATTTTAAAGCAGTTAATTTGACTTTATTCAAGGTCAAATTACTTTACCCACTAGGGGATAAAATGCGTTTTTACCCGCTGGTATTAAAGAACAAAATACGTGTTTCCGAGCTAGTGAGGGGAAAAATTAATAATTATATCTTCCAATGAAGCGAGTCATATAATATCGGTCGAACTTCGCTTGCGATTCTTGCGAAGCTCGTTTGATTATATACAATTATACATATTATTGATGCGACTGAGTTAATTTTAAATTACCGCATCCTTTTCATTTTCAACTAGTGCCACTACATATGTACTCATATTTATCAACAGTATCAACACACTAACGCCATGTCTTGCGTGGGCGACGATCGCGCGACCGTCGCCGTCGCGTCTCATACTGCCATATCGATAAGGTTTGATTTCGTATGCGTCGCATCGCCGTCGCGCGACCATCGCGCGACCGTCGCCCACGCAAGCCACGGCGTAACTCGTTAACGGTGCTACTTATATCGTTTTCATCACACCCGCACTTTAAATGTGCTATTGCGCGCAGGCGGAGCGTGAGTTATAGAAAAATCGTTCTCCCAAGGGAATAATGAAATTTCTTGTACCGTACTTAACTTTTTTACATCTATTTACATATTTTTTACATTATGAGTGTGATGAAAAACATTGTGTGTAACTCGGGGAGTATGAATATTACTCACTCGAGTCTTTAAATCGCTCCGGCAAGCCGTCGCGATTTAACTTACTCTCGTTAGTAATATTCAACTTCCTCCCCTTGTTGCACAATGTACTATTGCACGAAGAGTCAACAATTTTACTCTTTGCTAGAGACCCTGGGCATTAGGTTAGGCATTACGATCTTAATTTATGTTCATTAGTTAGCGGGATTTTCTGGGAGGTACTTCAGTGAAGCTAAAGTTTACATTCAATCGACAACCTATATATCATTAGTCGCCGAAGGAAGCCAGCGGGGGCGGCTAATTACCTGCCCCATTACACTGCTTGATACTAAACGATTTTATTGCCAATAGGGCTGAAGCATGCAGTTCGATCTAATTAGATTTAGTTAAGATACCTAGTTAAAACTACATATTTAAAAAGCATTAACACTAAATAAGTATAATATTGTCTTCGGTTACCGCGACAGTTACTCATGAAATAAAACTATGGAAACGGATTAAATCGCGTCTAATGAATTTACAATTCATCCCGACGTTTCGAACACTTTACAGCATTCGTGGTCAACGGGTGACTGAGGAAAAATTACAATGTGCAAAAGCTACCTACATACACAAGTAATATTAACGAACCATGACGATATTTTTTTTTAAACCACGTCGGTGGCAAACAGGTATACGGCCCGCCTGATGGAAAGCGGTCACCGTAACCTATGGACGCCTGCAACTCAAGGGGTGTCACGTGCGCGTTGCCGACCCATTAGAAACTTGTGCACTCCTTTTTTGAAGAACCCCATACTGTAGTTCTATATTATTTGTGGTCGTCACGCGGGAGTAGGGAAGCAAAAAACGGTTTTTTTTCTGGCTTAAAAAAAAAACATGAAAACAACCGTGAAAAAAAAAACAGTTTTTTTTCTGGAGTATGTTTTCTTTCTAAAGTACCAAATTTAAAAATTTCCAATGCAGTTGATACTTTTATACGGTATTTTAGATATTATTAACTATTTTACATTTTTTAAGAAATCTGTAGTTGGTAGTTATCGCTATTTATAGTTGGCAACACCACCGTCTCTCCACGCTCCACGCCGCATCGGGGATTCCCAATAAACGTTTTTATACCAAATGTTTATCGAATTAAAATGTACGTTATTGTTATGGATACGTTACAAATCACGAAAAACCGTTATTGTCTTATTATTTATTCACCTAAAAAAACATATTTAGAAAATAAACAATGGTGCTTGTTTTTTTTTCATAATTATGAAAAAAAAATTAGTTTTTTTTCTATTTGCAACCCTTCGCGAGAGGCTGTCTCCCCCCATCTCACTCCATGCACAGTAAGCATAGAGGACCATAAGACCATAACACCTGTTATAAAATATGTGTTTATTTGGTCCCGAAGTTGCAAGAGTCCACAGGCAACGCCGAATGCCTGCCATCAGACAGGTCGTACGTTTATATGCCACAAAAAAGATAGGTGTTTTAATAAAAAATACACTCTACACTATAACACTTTAATAATTTTGCAATGTGTTCGTTAAGTATAATTGCGCGTCTGTACTCGTATTCAACCCTAAGCAAGCAGGCAGAAGTGTCTCACTTATGACAGCGCAGTGCTTGACGGTGAAATATTTACGAGTGCGCAGGCGCAGGCGCTTTCCCGTGTGATTCCGCGCAGAGCGCCGCGACCGCGCACTCGGCAGTCAGCAGACGGCACCCCCTACCGGCGCAGCGGCTTTCAAAGCTCACGAAGACTGCACAAATGTATATAACTAACACAACATATCAAGCGCTAGTAAAATTATCACAATATACGCTTTCGGTGTCTACATATTATTGCATTTTTGTTTTTTGTAGGCCCGTGAGTCCCGTGACATGACTTTGCAAATTTTGCAACTGACAAAGTTGGCTACATTCAACACTAGTACATAGGGTGCTTTGGGATAACTTCGACATATTTTTAGGTGAGTGTAGAGTATGTTAGGGTTTGAGCTCGTAAGTCACAATTTAAGAAGTATGCCTTCGAAGTAGTGAAATCTTTGCGAAATTAGATATACTCGTATTCACCAACGGTTTCTTATACGTTGGTATTAATCCGTTGCTTTATATTGGAGAAAAAAGTCAGTAAAAAATGAAAATATTTTGAATTCCATTTTTTAAGGTAGGGATCAATTCGAAACCCAGTGGGGTAATGTCGAAAGTCTCTAGAAATGATTCTAATGCAATATGCGTTTAAGGATCATATTTCTTTTTCGTTCTAATTTACCCCCCTTAAAAATTCCGCTGATAAATGGTACAAATAACAGGAATTAAAAAAAAAACGCACAATCTATTTTCAAATTTACCCCGTGCTGTGAATTTTAAGATCAGTGATTGTCAACAGTTTTTTTTTGAAGAATAAGTTTTTAATAATGTTTAATAATCTACAAGACTGTGTTTAGAGAATTAAACAATTACGACTCTGACTGATAGACCGTAGTAGTATAGTAGTACATCTTACACTATTGTTGTGTCATTGTTATTCTGCAGGCATATATGTATAGTATATGTATGTGCCTAATTAAGGATTGTTAATCTGTAATAGAAGCAAAATATCGCAGCATCATCACAAATTTGTAGTTATTAGACTCGTTCCGGTCGCAACTCGGTCACAAACGCATCGTTAACGACGGCATTACTCATTTCGTTATCGCGGTACGTGGCACCTGTGCGTCCCTAGTTGGCCTGTGCGAGGGTTCACTCCAATGATATTAATACCTGCACGAATTAGTCCACGTCCACTGTCATGTTGATACAACAATATTCCTCAAAGCGTCAAATTAATATCAGAGATGATGAGATGAAATGTCATAAATAAATTCGATCTTTCTATAATGGTTTTACCTAACCTAACACCCATTTACAATGCAGTTAGACATTTTTTTAAATTGTAAATGTAGCGACAATACAATTAAAAAAATGTCAAAATAAAGCGATTTTGACGCCAATAAATCGGTACCATTCTTAGGCTCGGATAGCTTGTCCTAATAAAATAATATAAATCTATGGTTAACTCAGTTTCTAAGAAGCCGAGCTCGCGGGTTATCACTTAATTGTAAGTCCTATTAATTCCAATTGACATTCATGGATGTTGCGGATATATGGGGTTATTTACAGACCTGTCACTATTCCGATAATAATAATAAATTATTAACGCGCCTTGAACGGAGACGTAAACAAATTTGCTACAAGTATTCATTGTTTTAAAGCTTAGCGATAGGCTTTTATTACTGGGAACCCGGTCAATTATGCGTGCTAGGTATATAAATTATGTCTTTTATAACTTGACTTCATTATAGGATTTATAGGTATTATTTATTTATGCAATTTTATAGACAAACTTTCGCCACCCTTCAGTGAAGTTTTTGATTTGAATAATATTTATTAGGTACTCAGAAGATTTAAAAAAATACTAAAACTCTACTTTATCTGTTTCTAGTTACCTTTCAAGAGAATTTATATTTTGCTATGTCTCTTCAAATTTAAGAAAATACCTATATCATTACTTAAATTAAAGTTGTTTTAGACACCCGAGTCGAAAGTCAGAAGTTGCCCGTGTCAAAGTGAAATCTTCGATCCGATAAGATAACTTAATAAAACATCATTGTCGAGACCGAGCGCGATAAAGCATACATAATGCTAAACTGAAGTAGGACCAAATTTGCTCCACACAATCGTTGCTTATCGGACTCCGGGATTATTTCAATAAATCCTGCTTATATCTTCTTAATACATCTAAATACTTTATTAGGCAGACAGTAAGCCTTTACATAGTCTTATAATCATGATCGCTCTGTACAGTGAGTAACAATTTTAGAATCCTTCTCAGATTTGTTCCTTAAGGTTACGCCGTAGGGTACGTAGTTTCAGCACACGTTTCACTTATGGTCCAAGAGGTCTCATGCCAATAAAGTAAAGCATTTAATGTATTGAGGTCAGCAGCGAAGAAGGTAGGTAATATATGTATATTATACGAATCTGACGCGCAAGATGAATGACCAGAAGCAACGAGTAGGTAGGCTCTTTCTTTAGTTGGTAGGTATTACGTTAAAAATCATTATTATTATCGTTAAATGTTGGTACTCGTGCAATTATGTTAATGGTTTGTCATTTTGATTCTCGTTCCACTTCTTAGTCTGATACTTTAATGTAGGTAACAGTTCTTAGTCGTGGTCACGTCCCTAGTCAAACGATTTCACGCCAGTTATCACTTGCAATGCAACCAGCTTCGAACTCGTTGCTAGGCGCAAAATTTATATTTGTTCTTTATTTTCATATAAAATAAACGAGTTGGCACTTTTAAGACCTTTTGGTGCCTTATGTGCAATGTGCAATCACTATGGCGTCCACAAATTAATTTTTTATCATGCAACAGATGCTATAAATTATCTCTGTATCGCTAGATCTGATTGTTCGCTGTCGAAAGTACACAATGCTTGACCCCGCGTTGATCAATTCAATTTACCGAAGAGGTTGCTATCAGACCGAATAAATTACTTCCATCTTTCTAGAGAGCAATGATAGTTCATTCTCTTAATAATCTACTTATACCTACATTATTTCCTGCATGAGCCCGTCTGATATGTTCTTGAGGCATTTTCTGATTGTCATGCTTAATTTGAATTTGTCATGGATACGATCTGTCCAGGGCATTTTCGCGAAAAAGATTTACTTTTCGGAAATAGGTAAATTTAATGTTATTCCTACTCAGAATCACGAGCCCTTTCGATCCTACTAGGTAAAAAAAGTCTCCCATTTTTTTTTCACTTCGGTACCATTTTCAAACACTTACTTTGTACAGCGGTTAAAGTGGAAAGTATGCAAAATAATAAAAAATGTTGGGACCATTTTTTGTCTCTTGATTTTGCGCTAGATCGAAAGGGCTCGTGATTCTGTGTAGGAAAAACGTAAAATTTACCTAGAAAAAATATTTTTGGTGATTGTTCTCGCGAAAATGCCCGTCAGTGTCAAAAGTGATATGAAGTGATATTTATTCATTCATTAACCGATATCGTCGGTAAATTATAGAAAATATACCTAATGACAGTATTTACCATTGATAAAGATAAATATTTTTTTTTACCTGTTGAAAAAGAGACAAAATTGTTATGTTCTGTCTTTGTTTAAATTACGTCAAGAATAAATTAAGTTGGTATCGAATGAATATTATTGATTAATATTGTTTGTTGCGCTTTCCATTTATTGTTCTTTTTGAAGTTTTTAACAATAATCATAATACATATCTATAATTAAAATACATGTTCGGTATTTTTCAAATAAAAACATAGCTATCTCCTCCTCAAAAATTGAATAAATCTCGCAAAAGTTCAATAGTCTCCTGCGGCTCTACGCCTAGTCAAAGTTTATGAGGATAAATAAAAGGCTAATGCAGTTCCACGCCACGGTGAACTGCAGCGTGCAAACATCAAAGATAGTATTTTCAGCGGCGCAACGGCTCACGTATTCAACTATTTTTCAATGCCTCTGTCCTTCATTAAAATGAGTAAAACTAAGATAAATAAACTGCTATCATTTGGAAAATCCCTCTTTAAAAAAAGTAACACAAGTTTATGTATTTTTCCTTAATTTTCTTTAATTAATTATAGGCACAGCCATTACTTTTAATAAAGTATGCCAGTCTTTACCATATTTACCTTAGCAGGTAAATAGAAGAATAAAAAAAGTTCGATTACAAATAAAATAAGTTTTGAAATATGAAATCTTGTTTATTACATGTGACCAATTCGCTCGTTCGGTAGGGCGATGCGTTTTACGTTCTTCCTTATGTGCAAGAGCAGACGTTCGCGGAACAATGCTGGTATGCTATTCTAAAATGACGTATATACATTAAAATTTCAAGAACACTTATGACTTTTAGCTTATTAAAGAATAATGCGCGGACGCCGACCCCAAAGTAGCTCCACTATAATTATCCAGACTATCGCAAGCGAATCCATCTAAATTCGACCGGAAATATTATGAAATGCTCATAAATGCAGATAGCTATGTGATGTTTAGCAAAATACATACCCACATCATCAGTTTAGCTACGCTATTTCCCAACAGCACAGAACAAGGTGGCCTGCGTTTGTTAAATTATTATCCATAAGTTCTTTTTGTTAACTAGGTATAGGTACGTTGAGTCAAAATAACCTGAGATGCGACTACTGGCTGCAAATCATCGCAATTTACGCGGCTTCTTGCCATAGGCTAATGTCCTTGTATAACGAACCTCATAGATTTATCACTTCGATCTCACTGTACCAAGCATAATATATTATATCTTCGTAGCAACGAGCACAAGATCGCAACTGCCCTGATCCTCACACTCACAAACGACGTGTTGCCATAGGCAATTCTGGACTACAGTATACAACTCATGACAAAAACCCTATGCCAATTGATTAAAATGTATATTCCAATGGCTATAATAAAGATTACGGTGGCCCATGTGCGTATGCATTTCACTATGTTACTCGTACTTTATTATCATTGCATACATTAGAGATAAATGGTTATTATGTTTAGCTTTCTTATGATTAGTAATCTATGAATATAGTTAGGAATATTTATTTATTGAAGGTACCTAAGCTGAATAAATGGTTGAGCTATAAAAGATGATGGCTAAATATTAGGAAAGTACTTACATTATCTATCTATAAGTCGAGATAATCTGCCCGTGGTAAATTTAAAGATTGTTATTTAGTAGGTATATTGTCTTTTGTCCTAATGTGGGACAGTCATTTATTTTAACTCAAATAAGAGTTTGTAGGATTTACAGCTTAGTTGTAACAATTGCTTTCAGTATTCGTCTGCTTATTCTGCTTGTTTATAATTTCAAATATCTGGGCGACCGAGCTTCGCTTGGTTCTATTTTAATATATCACGTCTTTAGATAAAAAAAAATTCTTATAAATACAAAAACAAAAAAAAGACAAAAAAAAAACTTAATTTCTGGCCGGGATTCGAAACCTACGATCTATCTGCGTACATTAGACCGACCTCGTACGACTGAGCTAAGCGGAATCGATGCGCGCGCGGCGAAATTAACGACCATATTTACATTTACTAACGCGAAAGAAAAACTCATGAAAACTCGAAAATTCCCGTTTTCCGGGATCTAAATAACAAATTTCAGCGAAATCGTTAGAGCGGTTTCCGCGATCGTCGGTATATATAAATAAATAAATAAATAAATATACAAGAATTGCTCGTTTAAAAGTACAAATAAATATACAAGAATTGCTCGTTTAAAAGTATAAGATATTCAGGTAGAAGGAGAGGTTAAATGTTACAGCACAGAATATATAATAGTACAAGTACAGAAGGCCCACTGCTTTGATGTTCATGAAATGCCGCCTTTTTAAATGCCTACAAAATTCTAACAAAGAAACCAGCCGCACGTGCGCAGCGTCGGGCGATAGGGTTGCCTATGGATTAAAACGAATTAATCCTCAGATAACATATAATACTGTTATATTAAAGTCTTGGGTACCTTCTAGGTATATATACAGTATTTATATATTTTCATTGAAGTTCCAACATCACAAGCCTTATTGAACTTTTCCGTGGGACTTTATCAATAGAGATCTGTGTAAGAATGTCCTATGGTATTTATTTCATTCATGATGTATATTTAAATAAGCAATATTAGCCATTCCACACGCAGACATCGCATATGAACCTTTAAAAAAACTCCCGACGTAAAGTAACAATAGAAAGTGCGAACCTGCGTTCCGTGAGAACGCGAGCCACCCCTGATTAGGCCGCGAACTCGCGGCCGCCAGCATGTACTTGTAGCGCGGCGATAGAATCGCGGAGTGAGCCGCCCCTGGTTACAGTAACATATAAATCTGCTGTTATGAATATTAACTGCTGTTCCGTAATTGTCTGTTGCTTTGCTGTACCACATTGTTTTTCTTTAATAATATAAAATAATATTTGCACGAAACTCAGTCAATAAGCACTTTACTTGACATAAAACACATTTTATTAAAGAGATAATATTTTAAATGGTGGCAAAATTTTATTCACAAAAACCTACTGGTTCCTAATCAAGTAATCAGTTTTCTGACATCTTCAATCCTTTCGGAGTTCTCCATTAGTATAACCAAATATATTTTTTACGATTATCGGCGAAGAGGTATAATTCCGGATGCATCTTGATTATCCATTGATATTTAAAAACGTAACTGGGTCAAGTGATCTAGTTGTGCCGTAAATGATTAATTGCAGCGCTTGCGCCGGTCAGACTGAAGCGCGTGTCCGGTTGCGGGATCGTGGTTTATTGCTTATCAAATGTTCGCTCGCAGACGTACCTAGTATTAAGAATTGGCTCTTCAAATACCTACATACCTGAAGAATGGGTGTTTTTTTGTATATCCTCTTCTAGACACCTACGTATAGGCATAGGCGTCAACGGCAAGGCAAAACATCAAGACTCTCAATAGGGATATGTATGTAGTGCTAAGCAACGTGTATTATGGCATCAACTTTGAAATCGCGAAAAAACTTCAAAATCACGCGACTAAAATGCATGTAACAGCCATTTTTTTTTCTCTTTTTCGGGGTTAGTTCTATTCTAAAACTTGCTCAGTACGGCCTATACCTATGGAGTGTTTGAGGTAATCAGTAGCTAGTCTTATAGGGTTAGGTAGTTAATTAAAGAAACTAATATAATCACCAGTACTATTATTAACCGAACAAATTAAATATTCATGAAGAGTATTCTCATTTGTCAGACTCACCCACCACGCACGCCATGTAAGGACGCGTAAGATATATTGACACCAGCAACGGCTTTCTTTCGATTTTAGATTCAATGATATTCAATGCTTTTTCTCGTATTTATGATGATTTCTTTTTTCAGGTAAGTGTTTCATGAATGCAGAATGAATTATGCGTCGCTCGTGGTAAGTGATTTGTTGCCGAGATCATATGAATTGTAAAATAATTACATACATTATTTGAACGGGGACTGTGATGACTGAGATGAGACACGAATATTTTCTGAGAATATTTACATGCAAGGTTAATTTAAGCAGAGTTATTGACTATTTATTATTTTATATTTGCAAAAAAGGCAAATCTTACAGTACAAAAAGGCGGACTTAAATGCTCCTACAGGTCCTGCACTACTTGGAATATATCGAGGTTGTAGTGAGCTATTAGTTTTTATAAGTATAAGTATTTGGGTACCGTCGTGTTCATAAATATTTGAACATTTTCTCATCTTAACGCAATGGATTGCAGGTACTTACCTACTACTTTTTAACGTACTATTAGTATTTATTAATAGGGTCATGCATTTAGTGGATGTTAGTATATCCTGCCAAAGAGAAGTTAGTAAGTATTTGTATAACTTACCTACCGTAATCTTGAAAATGATTGGAACTTACTGTTAGCATTCTGATTACTGCGTATGCGCCTGCGCCGAAGCGATAAGAGCTTTCTAACGCCCCGCGATGAACGAGGTGGGAAAGGGGCAGAGGTCGACAATTTGCTCCCGTGTAACAGGGCTTTATCTAATTGATGTGTAATCATTAATCACGCCGGTGGGAGGAGCGGGCTGTCTGGCGACGTAATTCATGTTACGCAATTTGAGATCAATACTTTACGCTATTAGAAGGATTATACACACTTTATTTATATTGTTGTTTTAGATTAATTCTACTCGTATATGGAACAAATAATAACCTTATCTTAGATACATAATACATATGTCATAAATGTCATAATACATACATTACTTTGGAAAATAGTCAATGATAAAACAATTGCAGGAGGTAGGGTCTAGCGAATGATATTCCGCTTTTTGTGGTAGGGCACAACACATAGGATATCATCTCGCTCGAATCTAGAGCAGAGCCCAACTGGGGAAGTACCTCCGCCTTGCAGAAGACCGCAGCCAAATAGCACTAGACCCTAGTCATAGTGTTGTGTTCCTGCCGGTGAGTAAGGCTGCCAGAGCTCAACGAGGGTGCAGTGTGCCGGCGGCGGAAGGATCTACGGAACTAATTTGTTCCGTCTATTGTCCTTTGAGTCATCGGCAACCCGAACCTTCCTTAGAACTTGTACACTCCTTTTTGTTGTGTATCTACTTAACACAGCAAAGGGGAGTGCACAAGTTTCTAATGGGTTGGCAACGCGCATGTGACACCCCTTGAGTTGCAGGCGTCCATAGGCTATAGTGACCGCTTTCCATCATGCGGACCTTATACTTGTTTGCCTTCGACGTAGTATGAAAAAAAAAAGAAATAATATATTATATGTAATGTAACTTATACTTCGTGTTAAACACATTTGGATACTACCACAGAATATATAATAGTACAAGTACAGAAGGCCCACTGCTTTGATGTTCACGACATGCCGCCTTTTTAAATGCCTACAAAATTCTTACAAAGAAACGAGCCACACGTGCGCGGCGCCCGGCGATAGGGTTGCCTATGGACTAAAACGAATTAATACTCAGATAAAATGTCATATTATTATATTCAAGTCTTGGGTACTTTCTAGGTATATATATAGTATTTATATATTGTTGTTTGAGTTCCAACATCACAACCCTTATTAAATCTTTTTGGGGGAGTTAATCACTTGTAGATCTGTTTAAAAATGTCCTATGGTATTTATTTTATTCATGATATCTATTTAACTAAGCATTATTAGCCATTCCACACGCGGACATCCCATATGAACCTTAAAAAAAACTCGCGACGTAAAGTAACATTAGAAAGTGCGAACGTGCGTTCCGTGAGAACGCGCGCCACCCCTGATTAGGCCGCGAACTCGCGGCCGCCAGCATGTACTTGTAGCGCGGCGATAGAATCGCGGAGTGAGCCGCCCCCTAGGTCATGATATTTTTCTAAAGTCCTTTTATTGACAAAATCTAATTCGTACCAGTAGTGATCATAAAAATACAAACGTTCAAGTTATGTAATGACATTATGCACCTGAAGGTAGTAAGCTACATAATCCGCTTTTCGCATGCAGTATTTACTAACGTAATAATTACTTATGATAAAATGCTAATTGTTACCCTTAGGAAAAAATAAACCGTCGACATAAAAGTGATTATATCGTTATCGCGAACAGCTTTTCCTATTACCATCGCCCCGGGCGTCCGTTAATAGGTTTACGGTTGCATCAGAGGCGTGCGCGCATCCGCGTCGTAAAGCTCGCGCCGCTCAGGACCGAAACGACACAACTCTAATACATCTAGTGAACAAGTTATGCTCTTTTTCTCCTGGCGCCACAACTTACGAAACGAGACGAAAACAGAAATAAACGGCAACAAAGGGCTAAGCTCGATATAGGTCGCAACACTTCCTACTGCCCACGAACTATATTTAAGTCATGAAATATTATACATGTGCGAAACTGAGCTTCTAACGTGCATCTCTCATATTTAAAAATAAACAAACTTTAATTTATATCTGTATTTAACTTATAGATATGTTTGCAATTGATGCTGGGATTGATGTCTATTACTAACATTACAAATTGTTTCTATTAAAGTTTAACGATGTTGTTTAAGAAGTTACGATATTCATATTTCGACTGTTACAGTTCGATTTAGACGTATTTTACATACAGACAATAAACATATTTACAAGGAACAAAAGTTAAACAAGATTGTAATCAAATTAGGAAAAATAATAAATATCATATAAAATATATCTAAGACAATTATAGTTGAAGAGCCGGATATCTAAATAATAAATAAATACCTACACATGTCGACTCTGGACAGAATCTTAACCTAAAAATAATATTAAAATGATGCAATCTGTAGGATAGAAAATTTTAACCTAAATACTCTTAGGCGCGAAACTGTAAACAAAATGAATTCTTTTAGGCGTTAAAAATAAAACCAAAGGGATTTAAGTTTCTTCTGTAATTTACTTGGAAACTCTTAGTCCGTTTTCACATTATCCGATCCGATATCGGATGTCGGAAGGATTTAATTGGAAAAAATCCAAGATAGCGCCTGTAATGTATGGGGTATCAGTCCTACATCCGATATCGGATCGGATAATGTGAAAACGCATTTACGCTTTAATGATAACTCATGGATTGGTCCAGATGAACGATATGCTGAAAGATACACAGTATCGTTATTTTATATATCATTTACATACTTACCATGTTTCGGAGAGCCTTAACCAGGTGCATCTTATAAGCTTGATCATCGACACAGATTCAAAAGTAATATCACTGAAATACCTATTCGCTGTCGGTAAAAACACATAAGAACACTGTCAAGTTGCTGTATTTATGCCCTTTAGTCAAAAGCGGTGTCGCGGTGTGGCGAGACTGGCGAGTGTCCGGGCGGTAAAATCGCGGCAGTCGCGGCGCGGCGGCATGCACGTCGCATCGATTAATCAACCGCAGACTCTATCGATAAAAATCACGACACTTCATTTGAAACTGCGCGACTAGCTGCGCCTGCGACACAGTGCACAGATTGTAGGATTTAAACAGTAGAGTGATAGTATTGATACCCGAGATATTAAACAAAAGCTAAGGTTATCTCCGGTCAACGCGTAATCTACATTGAAAGCGATACAAAATATTAGACGGGATTGAAGTTTACATATATTTTTTATTCATTATGAATATTACGCAATCAGGCACCGATTCGAATTTGATCAGTGTGCGTAGCCGAATGCACAAACCCTCACGATTACATCTATTTCTATTGCAAGAGGCGTATTGGCGCGACAGAGCTAGACTGCATTTCTGTAGGCGTCTAGCGTCGACCATTGCCATTCGGCTACGCCGGCAGGTAAAATCAAACGTGTAATATTGTGATTGTGATGGATGTTGTGTATGTGACACCGATCGTGTATCATTAATATGGACCGCTGTTTTATGCTTAAGTCTATCGGGCGTAAGTGCCATGTACTTTAACTTCACTTACTTCGAATTGGATCTTAGCTACTGTTAATGTTAAGTATAACATACATGAGAATTGCTTAGTGTGATCCGTTACGCAATGATGATGAAGATATACAAGATTATTCGACCCGTGCTCTGTCAGTATAATTATCGGCTGTAACGAATGGCTGCTCTTTATTTTAATTCGATTAAACAAATCATATGGAGAAATGCATAAATATTTAGTAGGTGTGATTACTTCTAAATCTTCTAATGTACTAATACACAAACAGAATTTGTAGCAACCTATTTTTTAGGTTAGGTTAGTTGTGAGTTGGTTTCAAACATAATGAAAACCATCGAAAGTGTGTGTTGATGTAATAACGTAACTACTTAAAGTAAGTTCCGTCCTAAAATTTGACCGTAGATATCGATAGTTTAAAGTTTTAGTTCTTAATTTCAGATCAAATGTTCAGGAGCGAACAGCAACTGACCTAGCCATCTACCGTTACAAAATAAAATGCCACTAACTAATTTAAAACAGCCATTATTCTTAATCTTCTCTGGTCGATCTGAGCTCGACAAAAGTCTATAAAATGAAAAGATTCATCAAAATGCCACGACGTGACCCCTTTTCTGCACTTTCTTTGTAAAAATATTTACTAATTGTGGTAGTTAGGCGGGCCAGATCGGCTTATCTGGCGGCGCTATATCTAAAGTAGATCTTAAGCGTTTGCTTGTAATCCTTACCATATAATAGGGCTGTCACATGTTTGATTTATGTATTAGCCGAAATTATTGATGACAGTATATAATTTAGATTGTATTTAAAAGTATAATATTAGATTTATGTTTTAAAAACGTATTAGGTATTTCATCATTATATTAATAAGTACATTTTAATGTCCATCTAGTTTACACCTATAATCAGGCACATGTGTAATATAAACGTACTCAAACAGGCGCAACATTTACGAGAAATCGTAAAATGTGTCTACTTTGCTCTTTACTAGGTATTTGTGCTTCAATAATTATATAATTTATGATTATGAAATCAAAATCATAATTTACTATGGTCGTTTTAAAATTAATTTGGATTACAATGTAAATGTTAATAAGAGCAAATAAGCCACATTGTCCTGAATTAATATCTACTAAACGGCACCAACCTCACTTCACATCAAATACACCTTCTGTGACAAAAAAATCAGGTACTTCATATAACACATTAATTTATATATTATTTTTCACTTACGAAATTGTGGTGGGTAAATATTATAAAAAGACCGTAGGCGCGCAACTTTCTTCGTTTTAAACTTTCTTCTGGTTTGATCAAAAAGTGATTATGATTAGGTACTTAATATAACATATACAAAATTAGTAATTTGGTAACCCTAATATTAGGCACAGGCCTACCAGGGAGTACCGGAACGGTAATCGTCGACTTTCTTTTATCTATGTAAAAGACGACATTAAGAAAATTTTGAATTATGGCTATTAAGAGTACCGTGATAATAAAGCTTGGGTTTATTTGATCGATATGATAATGTTCAATAAAGCTATTTGCTACTAACCCGTTTTATATTAACATTAGCTTGGATCAGTACTTATTTAAATACATCAATCAAGCTATAGGGTTAGTTTGCAACTATGATTAGGCGGTTATAGGATAGCCGATTGTAACAATATAAAAAAAAATGTAGAAGCATCTAGTTGATTTTACAGCGTAGGTGTTAGGTAGTTATATCAATTTTAAGTAGGTAGGTATTAGTTTTCAGGAGTTAACCACTACTGGCTATGTTTACTGTAGTTCATTTTTATTTTCGTCCCAAAAATCACTTTAATTAGATTAGTTTAGGTATCAGATTAATTATAGGTCGGACGGGGCCATTCGGAAGTATCAGCTGCAAATGGAATTACTTAATCCCAGGTAAGCCGCGGATCGCGTTACTGACTTACATCCGGATTTCAGTACCGCGATCTAGATGGCTACGGATTATAGCCGCACACCGGAACATGTTATGTAACTTGTAATGTTTCTGCAAAGTAAAAATGATTAAGTATTTCTTGGATAAAATGGTCGATAATCCACCTGATGGTGATGTTATACAGGGTGTAAACCTAATACGGGCGAACCTCTTAACGGTGGTGAGTATAGGACATAAAAAATGGAATTAGATAACTTTTACTTAAAATTGAAATATTTTTTTTATCCATACAAATTAATTCGGCCCGCAACGTAATGCAAACACACTCGCGTTAAACGCTCGTTGCCAGTTGTCATTGATTGTCATTGCAACCACGTTTACAGTACATTGCCGCTGGGAAATTTTTCAAAAATTAATTATGGGCTGAAAATTAAGAGTAACTCAAAAACACCTCTTAATTAATGATAACAATATTGAAATATATGCCTGGTTTCATTTATCGCCCTTATTACGTTTACGCACTGTAGAAACAGTAAGTTACATTACGTACGCCACATTATCTTCCTCGAGAAAATCAGTAGCAGGCTTATTTTCTTGTTTTCATCGTTAATTTGCACGAACCTCACTGTTATTATTTACGGCATGCTATTTTTATAGTCGTGATAATTTTTATGCGGCACTATAAACGTGTGATGGCCGTTGTAAAACACTCAGTGCTCTCCATTACGTTCTGAACATTAACGACGCTACACTTTCCAGTGACTAGGGTGCCTAGCCAACGTCACAATCGCTTACATTTCGTAGCTAGCTCTCCCTATCGCTGTATATATTCTGTAGTGGCGCGACATACTGCATTTCGATCGCCAAGTAGCGTCAATGATTCGGCTAGGCCGGCAGTTTCCGTCCAGCATATCGCCGTAGGGATCATGTGCCAAAAAGGCGTAATATATCCTGTCAGACTAATAACACATTTGACCTCAAATAAACAGAGACGATAGTCGTACGTACTTCGTGAGTTGTTTACGTCGTTTTGATCGGTGTGGCGCTGTAAGTCTTGCTATCGGTGGTGGTAATGGGTGCGTTCCTCACGCGCCATCTTGCCGTGATAGCATTAGCGACCGGCAAATCTTATCAACGCCTGTTATAGATTCGACTGGAACAATGGTCTGGATACCTCTAAGTAGACTACTTTATGCTAAAAGTTCTCTAAGAAACATTACATTTTCAACTCGTCTGTCGTACAAAATACTAGTATAATTGAAATCGATGAAAGAAAATTTTAAAAATATTTTTGTTTTTAAACCTGTACCTTTAGCACAACTTGCCTTGTCGCGCGTGAGTCCATACATAAAGCGCGACTTCAAGTAAGGACTCGCGCGCGACAAGGCAAGTTGTGCTAGAGGGGTTGTTTAGTTAGAAATGGGTGTGTAACTGTGTATAATTTATTTAAAATGTATAGTTTCATTTACTAATGTGCCGACAGAAAGTTTCCAAAATTCTGAAATTTTCACATAGGAAAACTTCGGACACTTTCCATACTTTGTATGGATGGAAACTTTCCATTTCATAAATTTAAATTCCCTTTATTTTTCGTGAAAGTTTCGTGAATTTTTCAAGAAATTTAAGATTTTTGTGGGAAGTTTCCGCAACTTGCACATTACTAGTTTCATTTACGATTGTAAGAAAATTACTTGTATTTTCTTTTGAGCACGATACAATTATGCAACAGGAATTTTAAGAAATTGTTTATAAATTCGTTACTATCTTTTCTTGAGTGCTTGTTTAACAGCTGCGGAGGGCTGAGATTTAATCTAAGAAATCTTAACAAGCAGTGTTATCTGGGGTACAGATCTCAATCTGACAACACGGGAGCCATTGGTACAACTATTGGCAGATCACATGTGCCGATATTTCGTTACGAACAGTCGGGATGACAGACGAGACGAAAGTGTAGATAGGTAAAACAAACGAAGTAGGTACTTTAAACTTTCAATGAATAAGAGAAAGTAGGTACTTAAACGATTACGCTTCAGTGAAATATTGCTTACTAATGTCGATTGACAATTTCAGTAAAAATGAACCTATCAAGTTCAAAACAATTTTCCTAGAAAGTCTTTATAAAGTTCTACTTTTGTGAAATTTTTCATATTTTTTAAACATGTGGTTCAAAAGTTAGAGGGGGGGGGGCACACTTTTTTTCCTTTAGGAGCGATTATTTCCGAAAATATAAATATTATCAAAACACGATCTTAGAAAACCCTTATTCATTTTTATTATTATTATTATTTATTTATTATCAGAAAAAAGGTACATTTATGCAGTAACACGTGTCCCACAAAACGGTTTACACAGTTTGACTGTGGGATCAGAGTCTGTTCGCTAATAACTAAGAATAAAATAACACTTACAAAGTATCAATTAGAAACTTAAATAGTCTTCTTTTGAATATATTTCTATTGGCCTCCGACCTGATATCTGCAGGCAGACTGTTTAAGATGTAGGGTAGACGTTTAGCCAGACACCTATCACCATAGTGGTTAGTCACTCTTGGCACATTGTACTTGCCTGCAGTTACTGATCTGGTGCCGTATGTATAATTTACAAGTGATAAACTATGATCATGACTTCCATGGTGACTAAGTGCTAATGTAAATTTATGCTTAAGGCTTACTGGTAGAATCTTACATATCTTAAATAACTGATTATAATCTGACTTACATTTATTTTTAGTCTTTCTGTTGACTAGAAGTTTTAAAAATCTTAACTGTAGTTTTTCAATTTTACTTATGGCAGTTTTAAAAGTTAATCCGTAGCAATTTAGGGCGTATCCTATAATAGACTCTACTAAAGATTTGTACAGATGTTTTAATGTATTTAAAGGAACTTTGAAGCTAAGGTGGTAGAACTTGCCTAGTAATACTCTAAGTTTATCACAAATATAATCAACATGATGGGACCAAGAAAAGTATTCATCTACTTTGACTCCAAGGTAGGTTACACAGTTAACTTGTAAAATAGGTTTACAGTGGCAGAGGGTTTGGTAATTATGTATACAATGGAAGTTATGAGCTATTATTGGAGATGGTACACTAGTGAGGTGCAGGTGAGGCGAGCGTATAACTAGGGGTCTTGTTTTGTCTGAATTCAATGTGATACCATTGTCATGTGACCATTGGACAACAGCATCCACATCTTGCTGCACCAAGCGGCAGGCATCGGGTAGGTCGTCGGCAGTGCACGCGCGCAGCACGCACAGGTCGTCGGCGAACATATGCGCTGTACAGTGCCGCAGCACTCCGCACAAGCTGTTAACGTGCAGCAAGTAGCAGACCGGGCCACTGCAGGAGCCCTGCGGCACGCCGCACGTCACCCGCTGCTCGTCACTCAGCGCCGAGCCCACCTGCACACGGTACGAGCGCGCGGTGAGATAGTCGCCAAACCATTGGTTCAGCGGCTTTCCCACCCCGCACTCGCTCATGGCATTCAAAAGGGTATCAGTGTCTAATGTATCGAATGCTTTAGTGAAGTCGAAAAATACCGCTATGACAACTTTTTTATCGGCAAGATTAGTGTTTATTTCGTCAGTGAATTTTGACAATAATGTGTCTGTGCTTTTACCCCTTTGAAAACCATGCTGACATTCGTTAATTATTTTATTTTGGCTCAGGTAGTATCCAAGTTGCTCAACAATGCATTTTTCAACAATTTTATCTACACTGGATAATATGGCTATGGGCCTGTAGTTAGAGTGTAATTTGCGACTGCCTTTCTTATGAATAGGTCGAATTATGGCTTGTTTGAGTCCTGCTGGAAACTTACTCTTGTTTACAGATAAATTTATTAAATTAGCTATTACTGGGCTTACTTTATCTGAAATAAGCTTTAAGTCGGACATGCGTATGTGGTCGGACCCCGGTGATTTTTTAGAGCTCATGTTTTTAATAGTTCGCATCACTTTGTTAGCTTCCACCGGTTTCCACCTCATACACACCTCCGGGTTGTTAACATAGTCATTCCGGTTTAGCCATTTATCATTACATGTGTGCTTTACAAGTGAGATTTCTCGAGAGAAATTATCCGCGAACTTATTACATATATCACTGACATTTCCTTGGCCCTCCATGTTCTTTAATATTAACATATCTAACGACTTTTTATCCTTTCCCATCATAGCATTAATTCTGTCCCACATCATTCTAATATTTTTATTGCACTCTAAAATACTATTTTTATCGTACTCATATCTCTTTTTTGTAATAGCTTTGTTACATCTATTCCTATATGAGGTATATGCTAATCTTTTAATCATACTTTTTGGTTCTGCACTCCAAATTGTAAATAATCTGTCTCTTTCCTTTATCATTAATTTTAAATTATCACATATCCAGCTCTTGTTATTTCTATGAACACTACTTACAGATACAGTCTTATAACATTCAGCATATATTTTATTAAAAATTCCACTAAAAGCCTTATATAGTTCTAGTGGACATTCAATATTTAATAAATGGTTAAAATCAGTTTCAAGTAACTTCTCCCTAACTAATCTGTTGTCCAGTATTTGGCGCTTAGCGGCCGGTAGAGGGGCGGCCGCGGTGCCGCGCGGCGCGAGCGCAGTGCGTTCCCACTTAACCGCTGCGGCAGTGCAGTAATGGTCCGATATTTTATGCGTTATGACAGCAGAGTGAATGTTTTCAGTCTGACCTCTGATGTAAATGTGGTCTAAGCACGACTCCGTTATTCTACTATTGACTATTTCTTTTCGCGTTATATCATTTATGCATTTTACAAAACCATATTCTGCTAATATATTTTCGTAACGGAAAATATGAGTATCCTGAGAATTTAGAATATTCAAATTAATATCTCCACATATTACTACTTTTGAATTTGAAGGTATATTTTGCAGTAAAAGCTCTAACTGGTTAAGAAATTGACTAATTTTACTAATTTTGGGTGGCCTGTACATTGCAATAATGTTAAATGTTAAATTATATACCTATCCAACAATATATCACACGTTGGGGTTGGAATGAAAAAAAATATCAGCCCCCAGTTTAGATGTAGGGGGGGGGGGGGGGTACCCTAATAAAACATTTTTTTATTTTTGTACTTTGTCGACGTGATTGATATACATATTGGTACCAAATTTCAGCTTTCTAGTGCTAACGGTTACTGAGATTATCCGCGGACGGACGGACGGACCGGACGGACGGACAGACATGGCGAAACTATAAGGGTTCCTAGTTGACTACGGAACCCTAATGATAAATATTTATTAAAGAGTTTATTTTTTCATGTACCTAATTTAATAACATAAACAAGGAGTTTATAATCAAATAAATTTAGTCAATGGTTACTTAAGAAACAATGACACCAATTATTTATACATTTTATACTATGTGGGATCGGTGATAAACAAGTATACAGCTCGTCTCAAGGCGCCTATTTTGAAAATTGCGTAGCCATCGATTTTATCTATATTTTTAGTCTTATTTTGGATCGAAGCCACCACGTTGGTTTATATAAGTACCTATACTTCGTATCATAAACATACATAAAGTGATAACCAAATCCTTTGCGTCGCGCAAGAAGTAAAAGATATTAAAAGTACCCGGCTATACGGAACAATGCTTCGAAAATATCACTGCGGGACGATACCGATCTGTCATTGTCGAAAGTGACGTTTTTGATTGATCAATTTCACGTTTGTCACTGACACATTGGTACCGTACTGCATCTTCTAAGACAGTTATCGTTCGAATTATTGTAATATTATTGTCTGATAACATTTATGTATATCAATGCATAGATTGCATAGGTAATTAGGTAAGTGTACAAACGGGAAGTCTGTCTAGGAAAAAATGGGCCTAGTATTTTTCTAAATAGGGGGCCGATTTTAGAATTTCGGCCATTCGATTTCGTGAAATTCGTTCAATAATATCTCCACTACTATACTCCAATTGCTAATTCGAGTCCAAAAAAACTACGACAGATATGTCAATGTCACAGCTGTCAATGTCACTTATGTCACTGTCAAAATACTTTTCAGGTTTGGCCAACCCTCTACATTTTTTATTTGGCACGTAAGAAATCTAAGAATACTTGATGATAAAATTGTGAAGAAAATTCGTTTTAGTTTTTTTGTTTTAATTCTCATACGTCAGATTAGTTCCACCGGTCGCCACTAATGATAAATGTTGGTAATTCGCATTATATTACATATAATAATAAAACTTAAACCAGGCAAATGTATGCACTAAAGCTGCCCTATCTCAGTCAGTTGCAATTTTCGCCAATGTTTATTAAATTAGTCATTGGAGTCTAACAACCCATTACCAATATTAGAATGTTATTGCTGAAGGGTAGCACCTGAACTGGCTCTCAGAATGGCGCGTGGCGAAGTCAGGGGCTCACGAAAGGTATTTCCTTAGCGTATTGAACGAGTGCCCAATGTATCTCTGAGACTCCTCAGGAGATTTGGAACCATAAATTGAAGAACATTACTCAAACTTACTTACATACTCTCTTTAAGGTAAAACAATAGATCATTACATGTGCCATTTTTTATCTAAAAGGTTCATAAGTGTCGCTTGTCAATAAAGCGCTACTTGCATATTAACGTCTGTCTATCATATATCAGAGATGTAGTCTGTATATCTGTGTATCATACATAATAATAAATTCAAATACAGTTTGACAGACCATGGTGTCATGGCCGCTTCCAAAACAATGGCGGCCGTGGCAACCATAAAGCCCACTATACACTATTTCGCTGATTAGCTAATTGTAAAATATATGTATAAAAAATTGGTCACAATATCTATATCATCAATAGTTTGTTCTATACCGCAAAATATAGCACCAAATGTTATTGATACCTGAAGTGATACAAGCGCAATACCAACTTTACAACTAAAAATCACGGAAAAAGAAAAAAAATCGAGCGTCCTAGTATTTATGTAAATAATAAAAGACTATTAAATATATAAATCAAAGGATTGAAATAAATAATAAATAATTTATCTTGGCGTGTGTTTTTATAAAAAAGGATTATACTATTTTACAAACATTTTATTGCAGTGGCAACATCGTAGTAGTTTTTTTGGACTCGAATTAGCAATTGGAGTATAGCAATGTAAATTCAAATAACAGAATCGAAAACGAGTGGTCATTAACTCTTGTTTTAAAATTACTAGCCATTCTTTTTAAAAAATAGCATTACGTCTTTTTCCACAGACTTTCGAACGGCGAATTCGTGCGCTCGAAATTCAAAAATCGATCCCCAGAAGCTATACTTGAAATATGTCATCACTAAATCGACTGTACCATGGTGTTTGTCTGATGAAATTTGCTTTGTTTTTACAGGCATCTTTCACTAGCCGGACTCTATTATGCACACTAGAATGGTTACCGTTCTGTGGTGTGCCTACTCTGTGGTTAGTTATAGACACAAGCACAGCAAAATTACTTTTCTCAAACATGCAATGAAATATTGTCTTTACGTTCCTTAAAATGGGCTGGGAAGTATCGCTTTTTGGGCGCAACAACTCGAGAGGACTGTAAAGGGATTTTCATTTGAGAAAAGCACTATACATGCCTCGGCGTGAAAACGGATTCCCGGCCTTGTATCCCTATCCGTATATACCCACTTGGCCGGAAATCCTCATTTTCCCGGCCTCTGATGTAATGTACTATTACTCAAGAAATCCTGACAAGATTAATCTGGTTGGTAAAAACTAGATAAAAATGCATGGTATACGGTTGAAGTAAAATCAAAATCAATAGCCCTTCTGTTTTGTAATCTGCGTCGCAAGTGGTTGCTGTCGACGCTGCCTCGCACGCGGGACCGTGTGAGCCTTTCTAACAATGCCCGCAGTCGGGCACTTGTCGGCCGCAATTGAGCCGAAGCATTAATCAATGACTGCCGTTCAAATGGCTATTAATTAATTGCTTGTTTTTGAATTAGAATAACTTTTATTTATATCGCAAACAGAATGGTACGCAGTGTGAAAAACTTAAGTGGAGTAAAATTGCGTAAATATTCTTTAAAAAACATTCCTTTTTAACTAGGTAGCTATTTACTTATAAGGATATGTTATACTCGGATAGGTAACGAAATTGTCTTTACGTGGTGCCGTTATTTTTAAATTTAAATGTTTTCCTTTTGTCCTTTTCCATGCAGTAGAACTAATTTCATCGGTATCAGTTAATGAGTAAAAGTCTTCTTCTAATAAATAATATCATTTTAAGAATATTAAGAATAATATTGGTGTAACCCATCATGGCTAAGATTCTGAAAAAACCAGATTTATTTTCATTAGTATTGAATACTTTTACAGTTATTTTGACTCTATCAACATTATTTAATTAAATGAGAAAAATCTAGAAATAAGATTTTGGCACCAAAATTATACAAAGACCCTCTTCATACTCTACCAATAGAAAATTCGTAGTCGTTGCATCACTAGTCACTAGTAGCAATCTAAAAAACTCCATTGGAGATAAGTGCCTGACTAAATATTTCTATAGCTCGTAATCGGTCGGAATTCTTTTTTAATCGCATTCTCGCAATACCACAGTGAAAGGGTTACACAGTATTGTATTCTGTTAGGTAAAATAATGAGTAAGCACACAAATGCTTATTGATATGCTCTCTGAGGTATTTTTAAGAGTTGTTATGCACAATTTAGTAGCTGTGTAACTAAATGAATAAATTTAATAAAAGTGTACACTGTACACAAAATACTCCAAAACTTTTAAATAAATATTTTATGTAAGTATCGCAATAGGCTACTTACCCTTTTTTAAAGTATGTCTCATATGATTAAGTACTGTCCAATTAACCGAAATAAAATATTATCATATTCTATTATGACTTAAAAACAGCAAAAAATATTTTAAAAATAGGTACATATATTTTAGGTACAGTCAACCAATTGGAACCCTAGGCCACTGTAGAACTATGTCATAGTGACGTTATAAATCAGATTGTAAGAAATCTCTTACTGCTTGTCATTTTGACATGGTTGTAGAGTGGCCTAGGGTTCCAATTGGTTGACTGTACACTCGCGACCATAGCAGCATGGAAACCACTAGGTCGATTATCGCATGCACGTGCCTGCGGTCGGATTGAATAAGGTGTTCAAATATTTACCTAGATGGCGTTGCTGGCCAAACGGACTTATTTAACGAATTAAAAATCAAATTTTCGTTTCTGAATAATAATATAAATGGAGTACATATAACGTAATATTATTTACCCAAATAATAATAGTTATATACCATTAGAAGTCATCTGTAATATCTTATAGCAAGAGCTGTTATAATCTGTGGTCTTACGTAGTACTTATCAACCAGTGTAGCAACTTTTATGACTTAGTGGGTATGTGACCACTTGCTCACTTATAATAGTCTTAAGTGCCATTGACTCATTGAGACTTAAGCCATTTATACCAATTATCGGCGTCACTAAATTCTCGAAACAAACATCATACTGATAAAAATATTCTTCACAATTACCTAACCTAACCTTTAGTAAAAAATGCATGATAATATTGATAATTGCAGCGGTAAAACTGGTCAAGCAAAGTTCGTTGTGCCGGTTGGAAACAATGATAATTTACTAAGTTATACAATACATAATATTATTTGCTGCCCGTCATGTGCACGGGTATTTGTGGGTTCGCACCAACGAAATAGAGATTGAAACAGTCGCCGTGGTCGAAATCGGCCAGGAGAGTAGTATCGTATTATTAAGTTAGAAAAGTGCCTTATCAATAGCCGATAACGGGCACAATGGGTTTCTTAAATACTTCGAGTTTTAGCATTAGACCATCGTTTGATGTGCCTTTTGATTAGAACTAATTTGAAATAACGCAATTAAATGCGCCGAAATATGACTATTACCGTTCTTACTATTACCTATTATATCAAATAGGTATTTTGCTTTTACATTTATAAATAATAGTTAAATTTTTGTCGTAATCGTATTTCGATTATTAGCCATGTCAACACTGTTTATCATTAATTCATTATACGGTACTAGTGATAAAAATAACCAAGAATTAGGTAAATAAAATCACTTTCACAGTTATTAAATACTTACTTATTGGGTGTACTCGTATTTTGGATTCTCCTTAGGAATTCATAAACATTAACATTATTAATCCTTTATTTAGAAGTCATTTTAATTACACTTAATGGCATATTTATATTATTACATTACATCTATAAATATTTTACTAGTTGAATATTTTTAAACCGACAGAAGGAATCTAACTTAACAATATAGTATGTTTCCCTTGCTAGTCTCTGTGTATTACACATGCTGACAATCAATTGAAGAAATCAGTTTATTTGATTAGCAAAATTATGCCATCAACTATCTATAATAGGGCTGTTATTTAGTTCTTCAAAATGGCAAGCACCTAACATCTTATTGAGATTAAAGCTTAAGTAGCATTTCCGCAAAACGGAAAAGGATTGAAGCTTCACCACAATAGAAATAATAGGTATTAAAATAGAAGATCGGACTGCTATGTAACAAAGTATTATAACAGAATATTGATTAATAAAAGAAGCAATTTTAAATATTTACTACGAAGGTATTTGCCTGAGCGTAGTGAAAGATTCAAAAGCCCAAGGTGAAAATATATTTACTACCATGTGCACTGTTGACGTCAACAGAACTAAACAAATTATTGTGTATCAAAATTATTTTTAAACTTAAAATATTATATACAAGGAAAAAAAATGGAATTCCGCGCCTAAATAGACTTGGTGATGTAAATGTAATAAGGTCCTTTTCATCTAAAATTTTAACAGAAATTCAGACCTTACTGCACATGAAGCATAATATGGACCCTTCTCTATGGAAATCCACATTAGAAAATTGTGACTTTCTCCCTTATAGCAGGGAACAAACAGAGTTGATGGTGATGTAAAAAAAAAATTATTTGTATTATTGAAAAATACAAAAAAATGCTTTGAAATTAAAACAAGTTATAATTATATGATAAATCGAGAATCCGATCTTCTATATATCTTACGTATTTGCCAGCTGAAACCTGGAAAGTGTTATATTACTGACCTGATTAAGTAAAGTATTTGCTTATCTATATCATAACGACATAACTTCACTGCAGGTTAAATAGAGAAATAAAAAAAAACTATGCTGTAGCGTAGATAACAATTTATACAGAGTGGCCTTGGATGGAATGCGCTCATATAAGTAGATAAACTCAGTTTACCTAATAAAAATATTATTTTATTTTAGAAAACGAACAAAACTGGGTAGTTTTTCCACACTGTATAAATTTGAATTTTACTGTCGTGACATACTTACTTAGTTAAGATTTTGATAAAATGACACTTTAATTACATTATTATCCACAATTTTTTTTTTATTGTTATTGATCACTAAACACGGAATTCACTAAACACTACTTATAAGATGATACACTAATACTTTGTGTAACCTCCCTCGTTATTAATAACTGCCTGTAAACGGGATCTCATTGACGTAACTAGGTTTTGACACAAATCGGTACCGCGAATATTGTCCCAAATTTTTAAACAATGTGCTTCCAATGCTGCCGGTGTTCTTTCGTTTTGATTGTCCCATCGTTGGACAATGACACCCCATAAATTTTCTATTGGGTTTAAATCGGGTGACCTTGCAGGCCAGGGAATGTCCTTGATGTCATTTTTGTGTTGACCAAACCACTCCTTTACAGTACGCGAACAATGTATCGGGCAATTATCTTGCACAAACGACAATACCGGCAATTCAGTCTCAGGATACACGTTTCGAACTGTAGGTAACATCGTATTTTCCAACACGTCCACGTAATTGTCACTATTTGCGCGGCTAGGTATCCTGACTAGTTCTCCCGGACCGGCTGCAGTCATCCAACCCCACATGTTCACGGTGATGCGACCTGACTCCATATTGGGCACGACATGCTCATTGTCATACCGCGTATTGTTTCGACGCCACAAATTCAACCGTCCGTGTTGGCTCGATTTAAATGTCTTCTCATCTGTAAAACAGTCATTTGATTTACAAGGGGGCAAAGTTGTTGTTTAACCGCACGTGCCAATATTGATACCCGAACAAGCGACAGATTTCAACCGCGAACCACGAGCGTAGCGTGTGGTTCAAAAGTGGGATCTTGAGCGTTGCGAGGGTTTCAACGCACGAAGGTTAAACAAACTTTTCAACCAAAAGAAACACACAAATTTTTACCAACCCAAACAAAATCCTAACTGTAAAACATGAAACAAAATGATATAAATTTATTTCAGTATTCAATATTTGTGATTCAATATCATAGGTAGTTAAATTCTACCAGCCAGTTTAGGATATCAAGTTAAAAATTGTATGAAATTACTTTACACTCTTGTGGATAAAATGAAATTTTGCTACCTATCTGTATTAGAAGAATTAAAAGAGCCTTTACCAGTTTAATTTGATTTTACCATAAAATGGAGAAATAAACAAACACAGACGTAATAAAAAACACTAAATAGTAGGTAAATTATTAACCTGTAAAAATAACGTTAGTCCAGTCGTCGTCTAGATGTTTTCGAGCAAACTGTAACCTAGCAGTTTTATGTGCAGCAGTCAACAAAGGTTTGACGGCATGTCTGCGATGATGGAGACCCTCTTTATGAAGCGCACGCCGAACAGTGCGCGCACTCGTGCCAAACAATCCTGCGTAATGCCTTGTGGGCCTGAAGCCATCTTGCTCATACTCCTGCACCATTAGCTGACGTTGCTCAGTGTTTATTAGGCATGGTCTACCTGATTTAGGCCGATGCAACAGAGATCCTTCCCCTTGATACCTGTCAACCCACAGGCTAACAGTTTTACGCTGAAACAATGTAACAATATTCATACTTATTATCATCACATAATAATGTCTAGCTCGAGTTGATTTTACTAAACTCAAATGTTTTAGCAAAACAACAATATAAAATGGCGAATACTAATTTTGCATTTATACATTAATTAAAGGAAATGGTCTAAAATAAAAAAAAATATGTTATTATTTCACAAAATGTTAAGTAGGTAAAAGGTTTCCTGTTTCATAATAAAAATAAGAAAAGTATAAAACAAAGAAATGCCATATAACTCATGTATTCAAGGAAAAGTGAAAATTAAAAAAGTTACTTACGTTTACACCCATTTCTCTTGCTATCTCTGATTTATTAAATCCTTCTTTGTGCAAGGCAATTATTTGCGATCTCATTATCATGTCGATGTTGGAATGAGAACTCATCGTTATTATAATATGAGTATACCTAATATAACTCAAAACGCAATTAATTCGGACGTAAGCGGCAACGAAGGACGAACAACGAAAAAGTCTGATAGAAAAATAATTTTGTATGGTGTGAATAGAATTTAAATCTACCCTCTTAACGTTTTAATACTAAAGGGAATACTGGTAAAATTAAACGTATTGCCAATTTACAGTAATGAGGCATGCGTCAATTTGGGGGTTGTTGCATTCGGGTAAGGTTCCTATTCCATTGGCATGTTTATCGAATGATCTTTAAGTGGTAGTAAATTTCGCCGGCTTCGTTAATGATGCTATGGCCCAGTGGCGAGACTGCAAGGCGCAAACGAGTCGGGCGCTCCTAAGTCCCGGGTTCAAATCCCAGCCATGACAATGACGTGATTTTGTGTTTTTTAGCGTCTTGGCTTGAAATGGCACTCCGTGACACCAATTTGAACTTATTCTCAGACTGATCCCGATAGAAATGAAAAGAAAAATGTGGCTAAGAAAAAAACTCAATACTTCAAAACCGGTTAAAGTGTCTTTGAAATAATTAGGATGGAAGCGAAATTAGCAAATGAAAGATTGCAATCAACACAAAAATGTATTTTTCTGTATTCAATGACGCCAACGCCATCTAGTGACAGCTAAATATACCAGTAAGGTTCGTGTATAGGAATAATAGCATAATTATACAAAGAACGCATAGATGGTGCTCAACTTCGCTGCAAGCGACTTTTTCGCTGAGTTGACCATCGTCTTTAGGCCGTATCTGTACCTTTACGTAATCAGGCGAAAACAACACAGTCATGTTAATTTATAGATTACTAGCTTTTGCCCGCGGCTTCGCTCGCGTTAGAAAGAGACAAATATTAGCCTATGTCACCATCCCTTCAACTATCTCCACTTAAAAGATCACGACAATTTGTCGCTCCGTTTTGCCGTGAAGGACAGACAAACAAACAGACACACACACTTTCCCATTTATAATATTAGTATGGATGTGCATCAGGTCATTCTATTCGAAAACAACATTTTCTGACTTTTGAGTATGAGGCATAAAGTTCATTATGTCAGTGATTGTTTTGACATGAAGTAAGTTCGAATTCGATGACGGCACTACATCGCTGACAGCGTTTTCGGTGGCCAAAATAAAAAAACATTACACACATTTTTAATCGAAAATACGTAGTCATCATACACTTTTAATACCCAAGATCCATAAATACCTATTGGTTTTTTATGTCAAATACTACAGAAGACAATCATGTATTGTGCCAAATTCGATATTAGTCTATTAACATAATTGAAGCCATAATTATATTAAAGGTACTTTATTCACCTGTGCATTTTCGATTAGCTATAAATTCTCCGCGACTGAACAGAATTTAGTTTAAAATATAGATAGCTAGTTTTAATGGTAGTTAATTATTCCATTATTTTAAAAACTTTCGTTTCGTTCCTGGAAAAACGTAATGGATCTTGACACAAGAGGTACTTATTGCGAATTTATGTACTAGTAAGATAATTACCTGGATGTTGTTTTCCTCTATGAATGAAATAAACATTGATGTACCTAGTTATAGACGTTTCTAAAGCTAAGTACTGATGACGATCGTTTTATTGTGCTAAGGGTGTGCTTTGGAAAGGCGCGGGCGCAGGCGTGAAATGCGACAATGGGAGGTCGTGAGCGCGCACCTCGTCGAAGCCTTATATTCAGACTCCTTTACCGAGTTGAGGGCTCACTATAACTTGTATAACAACGATCTTTGATTACGTAATGTTATTACTGATCTGGAGTTCACTTTTAATGGCTGCTAGGGTGCTTAAATCTCGTATGGTCGGCAAGCAGTAGTATTACAGGCCGGTCTAAATGTTTACGCGGTTAGATAACATCGCGGGATGGCCGTGTCGGAGCCGGACACGACGCCACTGAATCTACCTCCGTAACAACTGGATTTAGGACTCGCCGCGGTAAAGGGGCAGGTTAAACTAATCCTGGTATACTTGATGGCGAAACGGAAAGATAAAACTGCTGCTGTAAAAGCGAACATTTATTTCAACTGTAAAATAAAGAGCTAATTTTACTTTACTTTAGTTTTAGTTTCACTAATAAATACGTATTAACAAACGTATCACTGGCATATTCGTGCCCTTTTCATTCATTATCATTAATTTATTATTATTTATTTAATCAAAAAGTAACACAGCATTACAGTTTACACCAAGGCACTGTGAAACTACAAAATACAAAAGACATATATTAAAAATAAACAAATTAAACATTAGATTTGGGCGACGACGTAACACCGTGGCTCCGTTGCGTCGTCTGACTCGGCGTAGGATTCGGCAGGTTGCCCTGGAACCGCCGAAATACCACACCCTTCGGTCAGAAGTTCATATCGTCCATCCCGCTCGTTCTTCCTTATGATAGGTTCAACCTCATTTTTATTTGTCATGTTACCCGCCTTTTTGCCGACCTTCTTAAAAAATATAAATAGGTACGTCAATCCGCTAAAAGTCAACATTCGATGTCAATGTGAAAAAATATCCGCAACGACTAATTAAGTTATAAATGTTATAATTATTAATTAACAAATAACGATTCGTAAAAGGGTGGTCGCCCGCTGAACTACCGAGACAATAACTGAACAACAGTGTCGGATCGGTACCTATCATCAATTACCTTTTTTTTTTTCTGTTAGTATTTTAATTATGTTACAATAGTTCGTCTGGTGCTACGTAATCTTCTCATAGGTCCTTCAACAAGTATGTACCTAAGCATTGTATTGGTTTACTATAGATTTCGACACAATACATGTGATAAATAGATCCATTCTTCTGATAATGTTTATGGACTGTATAGTATTAAAACACTTTTAAATTAAAGAATACAAGCGACAGGGACAATAACAATAATGGACTTTAAACAAGTGGCACAAGTTTTCCATTTAACTTCCCAAAAACTTTTGCCTGATACAACATTTACCGACCGCCGTGGTAAGACCTAGGTTATTCTAAATGAATGTCTGTAAAAGTCCGAAGTAAACAACAAATATTTCTAATTTCAGGCTTTACCAATCGGCATCGGTAAAACCTAGGATTTACCGGCAAAGGTTTATGGACTACCGGACTTTTACAGTGACATATCTACTATGTATGTGCAAGATGACGTTTTTGAAGTGTGCAGTCACAGGATGCGGGCACGTTCCGGAGGTTTCGTTCCGCCTCCGATCCGAGGCGGTAATGGCCGGAAGGGGGAAATTGCTCTCGGGTGTGGGTCTGTTGCACTCGGCTCGGGATAAACGCACTTTTTCATATCCGTATCACTCGAGACGAGACGTGTCGCGTGCTGAAGATTCTTGTCACGGAAATCATTTACCCATTGAATTATCTATCTTTTTCATCAAATCCTCACTATCTAACGATCTTTAGGAAAGCTTTACGAGTAGGAAGATTAACTAGGTAGTAGTGATTTTATAAATATTGAGGGACAGTCCATTAAACTAAGAACTAAGGTACCTAATAAATTTTCAAATTTTGTAGACAATTTAACCATGGTAAAACAAAAGTTTACATAGGGGGATGGCAATGTGTCCATGTTAGTTCAAACTGTTCAAAGTAGTAAACACGGGTTAATGTTTAGAAGCATGTAAAATAGTAAATAAATACCTCATTTACGCATAAATACCAGTTTTATATGTAGCACACGTGTTACATACATATAATAATAAAATAAAATAAAATAAAATAAAAAGCCTTTTATTTCCTGCTGTAAATATTAGGTACATATCTATAACTAATTTTTACTTTAAGGTGGTTAGTAGGTAGAATAATTCATTTCAGTTTTGTTTTATTTATATTTTGCTTAATTACTAGTATTAGAATGGTTAGTTTGATTATATACCTAATTATATTTCCTTAACACTTGTATGTAACAGGAACCCCTCTCAGGTGAAGGCCTCTTCCAAAGTTTGCCATTTTAAGCGGTCTAGTGCGGTTTGATGCCAGTTTGGTCCAGCTACTTTTATAATGTCTTCGTCCCAGCGAGAGTTCGGTCTTCCACTGCGACGTTTACCATCTGGGCCTTTCCATAGCGTGACGATTTTTGTACATACATAACTGCGCGTAATATTTTTCTAACCTCTTATTAAGTTACCACAACAATGATGAATTCACTGGTAAATATTTTTATTATCGTTGCTTATGTAGCTATTGTTTTCGTAGTTACGAAATGATCGATTTATGAGAGCGCAGCCGTAATTTTCTGTTTATGTAACTTTCGAATCAATCAAAAGGTTATAGCGGAAGTTAATTCTTAATTCTATATAGCTGTGATTGTAATAAATTCCGTTACTAATAAAGCGAAGCGATTGTTATTAGCATTAATACAATAATGAATACGGTATTCATTAATAAAATCAATTAAAAGAAGTAATGAATACGGTATTCATTAATAAAATCTATAAGGTTGAATATAAAAAAATAAAGTAAAGATAATCACCTTATGAGTATAATGAAGTTAAGCGACACATATAAAACCACACTAAGAAAGTACTGGCTTGTCGGTGCAATTTCTTTAGAATTGAAATAGGATGTATTAAGTAGTATGTATGTAGATATTAGTTATTTCCAATTACGGACAATGCTGCCATTTACGGTTACGAACGAACTTAAGAACAACACTTAATTGATTGCACTAGGTATTTAAAATATAATCATAAAATGGGCGTATCCCGGATTTCGAAAGGAGCTATCATGCATCTCCAATGGACCATCGAGTTCGGTATTTTACAGTTCGCACGCTGCCCTGCTATTATGTTAAGAGAGAAATGCGTTACGTAACCCAAAAAAATGTAATGCATAGGCATTAGCCTTGCTTCCATGCAGCCGTTCACTTTGAATGGTATCTCATTGTAGATCAAACGAATAGAAAATGTATAAATTGCTTCTCGAAGTACGCGCTTGCGCCGCATCTCTCGTGATAATATGTTAAGCGCGGTCCATACGACCAACTTTTCTTTAAGAAAAACCCAAAACACCCATAAAAATAATTAAGACTGTACCTAATTCAAACATATTAGGTACTTAAATTCTATTATAACATATTTTCGCGTGCGTTTTGCCTCTACATACTTGTGCGACTCGCGAGTGATAGACATTAAAAAGGTAATTTTGATGTAAACGTGTAAAGTTTGTACTTATTGCTTCAATATTCACGATGTTTTGTAGTGAGATTATTTTTTGGTTACGATACGATTATGATGACGTCTATAATCACTGAAAACTTTAAGACACATTTAATATAATTTAATTCAAATACCGAGCCACGCAAAAGTAATATGTATAGGTGTATAAGTAACTATTACTAGTAAGAAAAATTAAAATGTGATAATCCTACGGCAACTGATCGAAGATCTAAATACCTGATTAATAAATAATTTTAATAAATAATTGGTCATAGCAGATTGAGTGACCAATGATCCCATTATACCTACATTCGATTCCTTCAACTAAATAAATTATCCAACAAATAAATCTCGTGGTTCGGATAAGATGAACTACATAATATGACACCGGAAATTTCAAATGTCGTAAGAGACAAACACCTACTTTTCAGGGGAGCCAAAAAACAAATACTTATCAATTAAAAAATAAAAATCAATCACTTGGAAATTATTTATCGCATTAAGATGAATCTTAAATTGATACTTTCCAAATAACTTAGTACAACTAGTCTATTTTAACATATTAACTGAATATTAATAATTGCCTTTGTATACCTACAAAATAGGGCTCCTAACGCCAAAAATGTTTTAGCTTATCGCTACCTAGAGATTTACTTCTGATATCTATTATGCAATATTAAGTGTACTTACAACAAAATGTCTCTTAAGACATTTCAAATTTCTAGTGTCGAAGTGCGCAATATAATACAAATAACTTAGGATAAATTTAATATTTATACAGCCTGTAATCAAGAAATAAATAACATTTTATAGTAGGTACGTATTCCAAACTTTCTCAAAACTTTATGGACGTACCCTAAGAGGAGATACGCGTATTCCAACAATTATTGCGGGTAATAGGAAAATGCGTTTTATCTTGTGTATTAAGTACCTATAACTCGCGCTCGATCTATTGGAGAGAAAACTGCCCCAGCCCTATCGCAATGATAACAGTCTCTACGCGTTTCGACGTTACTTGATTGTAAAGCTGATTACGTATAAATTGCCCACATAATATATCTCTAATATTTTCACTTTTATTTTAGGAATTTCACCAAAGTTTTTTAACTAACATACGTACATAGTTTAAAATGTAGCCAGCCTTTCAGTAAATGGTTTTGTAAATATGTAGGATAAGATTGTTTTAGAATACACATAAAAAGGAAGGTTTTGTGAAATTTGTTATATTATTAAATCATATGATTCATGAGTGCTTAAAAAAGGATTCCGGGCATATGAACACCATAGTTGGACTAAAGCGTAATCGGGATATGCATTTTTCAGGAGATTAGGAAAAATATCGTGGAGATTAGGTTCGCAGAGGAGGTTCAACATTACGCGACTATGGAAATAGCGCACGATAAGTTTGAAGAACTGAGCGGAGACGCAAATTGCAATTTGCAAGTTAGTGTTGTTCTGGTCTATTAATTGTGAAAATGGCATGAACGTTCTGCAAAAAAATTAGTATGCCGCCAACAGTCGAACTGAAGATCACTAGGACAATTATTGCCAATTCGTAATGTAAACATAAAAAATATAGTCCATATTTGTATCTCTACAGCGTAATTGCAACTAAAACATGATTGGAACGGCAACCTATTTATTATCGACTGTTTAACAAGTGATTATATCGCAATAACAAACTTACAGCATACCTGTTTAGAAGATGAGCTCCATTGTATATTAATCACCGTTTCGATGACCATGTTACAGACAGTTAATGCTCGATAAGTCATCTCGGCCATCGGCGGCCGGACCATAATTTACACCTATTATTAGATCGCTTCCTATTCGTTTTCACATGTGCATGTTCGAAAGCATGATTTATTAACCCTGATATGAAATACAGCGAAATGCAGCGAGCGGTTTTTGATGGATCGCACATAGATATAATGATGATACTTAAGATTTAAGTACTTTGTAATAGTATCTACATAGGTACGTGTTTATTTATTGATGTGGTGCGGTATAGTGTTTACTTTGTTGATGCTACAGCAAAATTTAATTTGATAAATAAAAAAATAACAACATAACATACACAAATGTTTAACTGTACAATCTAAATCTTTAAATTAATACAATTTGAATATATAATTAAAAAACTATTGCCCTTGCCATGATGCTGATAACATCGCAAATTAGAATAAAAAGTTATTAAAAAATAAGAACTAGTCTAATAAGTAACCATCACAGAAAATTTTGCGATAGTCTTTCAGTCTTTGTAAAAAGTTGCTAATATTGTTTTTCCGTTCCTACTTAAAATTCGATCTGTATTATATTTAAGTAGGTACCTACATTATCTTATCCTCTTCCTTGCCGAGTAACTCAAAAGCTGTATGTATATTATGAGATATATAAGTGGGTATTGTAACTAAACCTCCGCTCACCTTACTTATTTACTTACTTACTTGACTAATCAACAGTATAGCTAACCCCCCCTTTAAATATACCCCGTAAATTTGGCCTTGTGATCGTCTAGCGTGAATAAGTAGAACCCTTCGATGTGAACCGCGATAACTTAGATCCTTTAATGAGTATCAGCTGTATTTTTGACTAATTTTTAAAATTTTATTTATTTATATTTTAAAGAAGAATAAAGGTTATTGTAGCATAATAATATAGTGTTATAGAAGAGTATTTTATCAGATTTAGGCCTAGAAAGTTATATGTGAGAAAATTAATGACGTGATGAAGAAATTTTAGAATAAAAGTTAGTGAGTGAAACATACATGAAATAAATATTAAAAAATATTTTGGTAATCATCCGCTACGCCTTATTAGTGGTCCCGGCTTGGGCAAGGGCTTGCGATACGGTATGGGACCCCTGACCTGATCAAACCACTTTATCAGGATCCTAAGCAAGTAAGCCTGAAGGGCTATCTATCTACGAACTAACCCCCTTTTTGTTTTGTTCCTTTTTCCCTAGCTAAACCTCCCTTTTCCCCAATACTGCTAATAGACCATAACTTCTCGATCTTTCTAATGTTTTATCGAAACACCGAGCAGTTGCTAACTTTTATAAGAACTAAGTCTACTAACTTTTCTAAGCTTTTGACTTTCCATCAGTGGACGGCGCTCGCATACCACTGGGCCCTATAACAAACCTATGCTTTTTATTCCAAAGTATAGTTTGTTTCCCTAACCAACTTGATAGAATTTACCTTGAAAAACCAGTTAGCAACACTAAGTGTCCCGCAGCCACACCGAAAGATCAGAAATTGCTACCACAATTATTAATTTCACTCAAATAAATTAAGTAATAAGAGGTTTTATAAATTACCAGTTTTACCACATATTTTAAGATAGTAAACACCACATTTAAAGTCCATTAAAACCATAATAGTAATAGTTAAATTATTTCTCCACAATACACGTTGACCAATTATATTCCAAGACCAATCATAAAAGAACTCTACTTTCATAGAAATAGTGTGTGACTCTACCCTAATCCTATCTATTTTCCCTACTCTAGCATATCTGAAACACAGACCGTCACTTACCATAGATCTTGTGTTCAGAATATGTACAAGTGTATCCCTACTAGAACTGTACAGTTCAGCCAGCGAAGCTGAGATAGGCAACCTATAGGCTTGTGTTCTGATCCCTCCCTCTGCTCTTGCTCGCAGGCTAGGGTAGCAGAGAGTAGATCGCCCTATCCGTGTATATATCCAGTATTCCAGGACACACCAGTACCAGCCACATGGGAGACCCAGCCGTGATCAAACTTTACATAGATGTGGATCGATCACAACCGAAATCCCCAGCGACCAACGCCAGCATGAACCAGAACACCGAGTAAATAAATATATATATATATATATATAGGACCCCAGCCTCAAATACTGCCGACTTCAGTGAGCAAGGATTACTCCTAATGTCTTTCGTCAATCGTGAAAGTCCTCACTTTCATCTAACAGTTGGACTCTTTGAGACCGGTGGGAAAGTACGCCTTTTGTAAGTAAATAAAGACGCCCAAGCCTCCACTTGGAACAAAAAGACCCCTAAACGCCTTATGTTTAACACCGCGAGGTATAAAGCGCTTAGCCGGACAACAGTCTGTCACAAACAATGATCTGGCTTATAACTTTCACAAAATAACCCCATAGAAAATTACTAAATTCAATTTTACTGACCAACTAAAACAAACGAATGAAGTTTCCTTTACGTGCTATAATCTAAGCTTAGTTTTGCAAGAATTACTCCCTACAAAACCAAACACAGACTTATTTCCAAGCACCAGCCATACATCGACCCAGTCTTTGTATTGCTTGTCGGCACTCAAGAAACAAAGCACAGAAAACTTCACTATGCACTTCAATTTAAATGTAACACTACACTATAAATAGAACACTAAAATAACCCCACAACTGACAGTAAAGCAATCCCACCACAGGTCTAAGTTCAACTGTACGACGATATTGTCCCCGCACAATCAAACAGAGACACAATTTCAAAGTTTACAATCACTTAGAATAATTTCCAAGTAAAAACAAACAGAGAAATAATAGCAGAACAACTTCATTCACCAGTATAACACACGAAAGCCAGAGACACTGTTAGTCTTGTGGATATTGTAAGAATGACGCGCGTCGGCTCGCTCCGACCCTTTTATAGCCTATACCTCCGACATCCGACTTCCGACATTCGACATCCGACTTCCGACATTCGACATCCGACTTCCGACATTCGACATCCGACTTCCGACATTCGACATCCGACTTCCGACATTCGACATTCGACTTCCGACATTCGACATTCGACTTCCAACATTCGACATTCGACTTCCGACATCCGACATTCGACATTCGACTTCCGACATTCGACTTCCGACATTCGACATCCGACTTCCGACATTCGACATCCGACTTCCGACATTCGACATTCGACTTCCGACATTCGACATTCGACTTCCAACATTCGACATTCGACTTCCGACATCCGACATTCGACATTCGACTTCCGACATTCGACTTCCGACATTCGACATTCGACTTCCGACATTTGACTTCCGACATTCGACTTCCGACATTCGACTTCCGACATGATGGCTACTCAAACGTTTGCTTTGTTTACTAAGTCTTATGCCCTATGCATTAGAGTTCACGATTTACACACGGATGTTTGCTTATCAACAGATGCCGAGTGCACGTGTTTTAGAGAGAGACAGAGCTATTGATATTGATACCTATGTAGTCCAATAGTGGAGTGTTCCGTAAATCGATAAATATTTTTATTTTACGTAAATATTATTTTGTGAAAGATTGTTTAAATCAATTTAGTAAATAACTTTGCAATGAAAGATCACATTTATTCCTAATTGTTACATTGAATGATATATTCAGGAAGCATAATAACGAATATTATTAGTCATTATTATTTCTTTGACTTGTAAATGAAACCAAGACATAATATCGGAACGTTACGCAGCTGACAACTGTCAGTGTCAGTATTCCGTCCATGTGAACGTAGTTTGTTGATAAATACGTTTTCCAACCTGTTTTGCATCTAATAATAGTGAATTTTATGAGTGAAGACGTGACTAAACATGTGATAAACCATCACAGATACTTACTATATTTGTTAAAATATTCAATGAAATCCCAAAGTAAACATGCACCAAAAAGTTGGTCAAGGAAAAGTTGATTCGCCGTAAGTTTTATATGTAATAACGAGTCCATTTCCTCGTCATGGACGCTTGTTCTGTTACAGTATGCGTTATAATTTTTAATGTGTACTTAAGCATCATATTATGTGTAAAAATTGGGAATCTTGGGGAAACGTAACGACCGTCGATGTGGATTTAATTCTCAGCCAATATCTGACATGGGAACTATAATAATAAACCCATGTTTTGAAAGTGGCAACATTCCACGAGCCGCCAGTGGTCGGGTGCATTTTATCTTAATTATTGTTTTGTAATAAGATTAATTAAGAGTTAACAAAGAGAAAGAGAGAATGCGACAGTTTAACATGACAGATAATTTTGTGTTCGAAAATATAACAAATTAACCTGCTCCTGATTATCGCCGCTGAAAGTAATTTGTTATTCGATGACAGTTTCGGGAAAGTGCGACATGATTTTATGCGGTAATCGATAGACATCGCCCGTGACGCTGAGTGTGTGGTAATCTATAATTACTATTTAGTTAGCCAAAATACTCTTTAGCTCAGTCAAAATACAGAAATATAGTTGTGTGATGTTGCGTCTAACTTTAGATAATATTTCAAATAAAAAGTTATCGAAGAAACAAATATAATGGATCACCTAACTAATATAATATTGCATTCATTTTAAGTCTGCGCATTTCCCACGGCACGCGGTTTGCATAGTGGTGGTGCAGGTGCCATATTTCGCACTTTATGCTCAGATAAAATCTGCTAAAACCTTCGTAACACCGTTTGAGTGGCATACCAAGACACAGAACAATAAAAATACTTTGAATAGGTAAGTAGATGACGGGAAAATTAACAAATATTTAGGCTAGACAACTATTGAACTTACTATCAAGTAACAGGTCAGGACAGGATAATGTTTCTTCTGGATCGATTCATTCTTGTACATGAATTTTTTTGTGGATCGATTGAGGACCTTTTCTTGTTCATCCATAAAACAATGTTTCAATCTTACTCTTATTTCTGTTTTATTTTTCCTTATATCTATCTTGATGTTCTTGATGATCAAGCCCCAGTCATAAGTGTTTTGTAAAAAAAAAATGTCTGTCACATTGCGGTACTAGTGGTTATAAACTCGGAACCAAACACTACCTGCAGAATGATGTCGTTACTGTCGTTAACAGTAAAAGGTAGGTATGTTCTAAATGTCATCACTTTATTACTGCCCTAAAATAGCTCGCCAATGTGTGTCGCATATGTCAAAAGTTGATAACCGTTTATTAAAGTTATATTTGGATTAAACGCAGCACAATAGACATTCAGTGGTTTGTGATGGCAACGGCCAATTTCCTTATTTTTCCTGCTGTCATTAGATAGCCGTAATTTTGGCGTATTACACGAACCGTTAGATCGTCTCGGTTAATATCCGTGCTATAAATAAGACTGCTCCGTTTCAATTCGTTGCCTGTCTCGTGTTTGTCATTTCAGCTTAAATTGAAACAAGCCGGTTCAATTTGTTTAACTTAAAAACCCGAAAACACAAGTTTAAATAAATACATCTAATAATAACTACGATTGTAAGTGCAATGCCCTTTTATGATTAATCAGGACTCTGCTTGGTACGATTGCAGGTAGTCGGTAGGATCAAGTAATTTGACACGAACTAAAATAGAAAGGATATTTTAAGAAACTGTGAACGTTGACAGTAAGAGCGATTTATGCTATCCTGACCACCACGTGAAACGTTTCGTTTGTTTTTCCGTTTCGATATTTCCATATTTATGTCGTAAGCATATGTGTTTGGTACGTGCCCGTGTGTGTCCTCCTCTTTTCTTCCCGTGGGTGTCGCAGAAGGCGACTGTGGGATCAGTGGGATACCTATGGGGTAAATTGTGGCCCAGGCGAGAGGCTGGCAACCTGTCACTGCAATGTCACTGTTTCATTTTCTTTCAACCCCTTATTTGCCGAGAGTGGCACTGAAACTTGAGTAGTTTCATGTGCTCTGCCTACCCCTTCATGGGATACAGGCGTGATTGTATGTATGTTGGTATGTATGTGTTACACCTGACGATGTTGAAGATAATATTTTCTCTTTCTTTTTCGATGCGTGGCGAGGACTTGCCTAGTATAGTATAGTTACTGTACAATTTAAGCAATTCAATATTGGAACGCCTATAAACTATTTGTAGTTGGAACAGTAATTTTAATGTAAATATTTGATAAGAAAATGTACAATATGAATATGAAATTAAATTATAAAATTTGTTAGAACTTATCATTGGTTGAAAACTGATGGATGCAGGTTTTTCGCAAAGCGCTCCAGCTTCAATGCCTTGCATAATTGCATATCAATAAAATGACACGTAGGAGCGAAATTTATACACACTATAAAACGGTGCACATATTGTATTTAAACGCCAAATTTCACTTTTCCCTGCCGAAATCGCTGTCATTGTCACTGGCCAGTGTCATGGCTGCCGACCTCAATGCGATGTTTTGATGAGCCTGCGCAATTAGACTAAAACGTTGCTAAATTGTATAGCCCGCGTAGTAACTAAGATAAAATTTTGACTTATAGCCTATACAAAGCTCTGTATTGTGCCTCATAAGGCTTAAAATTCAAAAACGTGCTGATGTTACTCGGGGCAAAGGAGATTGCGACCAACTAAATTGTAATACGGCCAAATTTTCGTGTTAAACGCAGCGTGTAACTTTCTTTTTGGCACTTTTCGGTTACGGTTAAATAGAGTGTAAATACTGTAGTGGTACTAGATTTGAGCGTTTATAGCTCTTTATGTTTTTTATAATGGTTTTGTAGAACACGTTCTTTCAAACATTGTTACGCCTGTTGGGTAAGACGTTCCATTAGGTTACTGGTTGCACGCACTACATAATTTGGACAACTAAGCCTTTTTGTCAACAATGTCAACTTTAGGCACAACATGGTTTTAAGTGAAAACGTTTAACAATGACGGTGTTAACATGAACATTCCCGTAACATAGCAAAAACTTGTCACACGCGATGCGATGCGAATGCTTGCACTTAGCTAAAATATTTTGCAGCTTTTTAAATTTACTCATCTGCCACAGCATCCATGCAAATACCGCAGAATCAGTGTCGTCTGCTCAAATTGTAGATAGAACTGCCGATATATAATCAAAATCATACGTATGTAGATATAGGCATACAAATATGCGTGTTTTGTCTTCACATACACCGGAGTGGCTTTAAACCACTTTAAACCGTGACTAACGGTTCAGAAATTGCAATCCAGTGTCCGCATGTGGTCGGGTAAATCGTCTCTGCTTTGATAATAGGTAATGTTGCCAGATTACACCAGTTGTGAACTCCTACGTGTAATTTAATCGTATTTCGCTATATAGTTAATAGGCAAAACATAAAATAAATACGTAGGTATCTAAGTGAAACTTAAATATAATAATCCCACTAAGCTCAATAATTCAGCCTATTATTATTAGAAGACTTCCCCTGGCTTTCAACAGCTAATGAGGGCGAAACGGCGAGTCACCACAAATATGAATGCGGCGATGAAAGCGAAAACTGAATCATTTACTCTGGTTCATCTTGTGATGACGAGAGTGACTTGCCGATTTCTATAGACGAATGCTAATTCAACTTCCTTTCAATAAAATAATATGCAACGTATAATTAATTCAAGTTAATCTGGAAAAAAATGCAAGATAAATTTTATTTCCTAAATCAGACAAATTCTCGTATCTAAGTAAGGTAGTTGTAGAATTCGGGACCTAGCTACTTCCTATCCAGCACGGGAAGCATGGTCGCGCGATAGACGATAAAATATCAGGCCGTCCCTATCGCACTTACAAATAGTGCGATAGGGACGGCCTGCTATTTTATCGTCTATCGCGCGACCATGCTTCCCGTGCAGGACTTTTCACCGGCAATAATACAATTTTTACGATATTAACGAATTATCATTTAACGAATTCAAAATTATATTTTCACCTCACTAGCTCGTTAAGGACTTTTTTATTCTTTAAAAACAGATAGCAAAATCGCATTTTATCCACAAGAGTGCAAAGAATATTTGAAATCCGAACGTGTCATTAGTTACCTTTTTAAATATAATTTCTTGTAAAGGCATGTCCCAGACAGGACAATTATCTCCCTGTGCTTAAATTGTCTTAACAAATCATGTGATGCGAACGTAAAAATAATTTCATCTCAAATTGTATCCGACTAAAAACATTAAATTCAAACAATTTTATAACATGATTTTACCATAAGACACTTGAAATCGTACAAGAAATTGTATTTCTGACTTTTCCATTGTACTTACTTATTCAGAACGCACCTTAAGTAACGACTTAAAACGCGTGCAATGGAACGCACCAAAAATAGATTTTTCTTCTTGATTCTTAATTTGAAACTTTTGTGGGGTCGGTCGATCATGAAATTGTAATAAATGCAAATTGTCTTATTTCTGTGCAATTATGTTCCAGTTGTTTTTATTGCGTGTTTCCTCGCTTTAGTGAGGTGAAAAGTTATGTGTTACACACGGGATGCAAAGTTATTTTACCTCGTGTGTATTGCAACACTCTCTACGCTCAGGATTCTATTTTTGAACTACTCGCTTCGCTCAGAATTCTATTTTCGAACCACTCGCTTCGCTCGTGGTTCAACCATAGAATCCATTCGCTAGCTCGTAGTTCAACCCTAGAATCCATTCGCTAGTTCGTGTCGCAATTCCACACTCGGTTAAAATACAACTTTGCTCCCTTGTATAAGAAATAACTATTAACATCAAAATGATACCTATCTAAATGGTTTTATTTTGTTTTCATCCGCTCGTGCGAATGAGCCGATTACGCGAGCCGATTCAAGTATGAGCGAAATGCATACGCGAATGATAATATTTTAAAAACATTTCCTACACGGGTGGTTTATAGGTTTAATACATGCCACGAGCATAAAATACAACAAAGCTTTAAAAATGCAGATTAGTGTGCTCTGCGTTTAAAGCGGCTCAGGGTACTTAGCCAAGTGCACAAACGCTATCTATCTCTATCGGTCTTCTGTATTGGCGCGACACAACCAGACTGCGTTTCGATCGGCTTCTAGCGTCAACGATTGTCATTCGACTATGCCGGCAGGGCGCGTAGACAAGCGATGCCAATTGTTCACGCTCCGTGGCGCATCACAATTATTTCTGTCTATCTCTTCCGCTTTAGTGCGACAGAGAGTGATGACTATGATACGCAACGGAACATGAACGATTGGCCTTTTGTCTACGCATCCTGGGGCCGTAGCAAAGAGCACAGACGATCACGCCCCGTCTGTGTCACACCAATACGAAAAGCGATTAGACAAGTAATAAAGTATGGAGGCATACTTTTCTATGGTTATGAAACATTGAAATCAGATTCAATATTTTTATATTGTTCAAACTGAACGGTGAAATCGGATTGAATAAATTTATTATAATCAAGACTACTGATTAACACGGAGGGCCGTTGTGTAACAAATATGAAACGAAAGTTCAGCGTAGATTGGTTTAGCACAAAGCTGTGTGAGATAATTATTATAGTACACAAACGTTAGTGATTATAAGTTATGCATTGATTGTTACGCAAAACATCGGGCGTACAAAGCGTCTGAGATAAGTGCCTAAACATTCTCTGGGAGGTGCATTTGCCGAGCGTGCCTTCACAATGCACTATCGCTGCGCCGATCTTCCAACGTGATCTTTACAGCGAATACAATTTGTTGTTCAAATGTTACGCTAATATTAGTCCCCGTAAACGCTCTATTACGGTACTAACAGCTTTAGAAGTGAGATTCTGTGTCCTGATAGGCAGCATATGACTGCTTACTTAAGATTGTAGATGTAGCCTTTATTAAAGTGCAGTTCCGCTGGGCAGAGAAAGCTGTACTACTACCAACAATTCCTTTTAGCACCAGTAATCATTCGGCTTGGACCACTAATGTTATGGCCATGTTATGGCTCTATTGTAAGATATGGGATGTACAAAGTATAAATTAGAAATATAAATAGAAATATTAAGATGAGACAAAACTAATTGTGTAATAAATAAATGTTTATAAAAATGATACATCATAATAAAAAAAATTTAATTTATCTATTGTACCAAACGTTTTTTTAACTATCTATTGTAACAAACGAGTCGCACCCACCCAGGTATATCGAGCTTAAAATATAAAAAAAAACCGGCCAACAGCGTGTCGGGCCACGCTCAGTGTAGGGTTCCGTAGTTTTCCGTATTTTTCTCAAAAACTACTGAACCTATCAAGTTCAAAAAACTAGAAAGTTTTTATAAAGATCTAAACCTATCAAAAGTTAGGGGGGGAACTTTTTTTCCTTTAGAACGAATATTTCCGAAAATATTAATATTAGTAAACCCTTCTTCATTTTTAAATACCTATCCAACAATATATCACACGTTGGGGTTGGAATGAAAAAAAAAATCCGCCCCCACTTTACATGTAGGGGGTACCCTAATAAAACATTTTTTTCCATTTTTTATTTTTGCACTTTGTTGGCGTGAGATATACATATTGGTACCAAATTTCAGCTTTCTAGTGCTTACGGTTACTGAGATTATCCGCGGACGGACGGACGGACGGACGGACGGACGGACGGACGGACGGACGGACGGACGGACGGACGGACAGACAGACATGGCGAAACTATAAGGGTTCCTAGTTGACTACGGAACCCTAAAAACCGGTCAAGAGCGTGTCGGGCCACGCTGAGTGTAGGGTTCCGTATTTTTCTCAAAAACTACTAAACCTATTAAGTTGAATACAATTTTCCTAGAAAGTCTTTATAAAGTTCTACTTTTGTGACTTTTTTCATATTTTTTAAACATATGGTTCAAAAGTTAGAGGGGGGGCACACATTTTTTTCCTTTAGGAGCGATTATTTCCGAAAATATTAATATTATCAAAAAACGATTTTAGTAAACCCTTATTTTTTTTAAATACCTATCCAACAATATATCACACGTTGGGTTTCGAAGGAAAAAAAAATCAGTCCCCACTTTAAATTAACCCTAAGAAAACTTTTTTTTTCACTTTTTTTTTACCACTTTGTCGGCGTGATTGATATACATTTTGGTACCAAATTTCAGCTTTCTAGTGCTAACGGTCATTGAGATTATCCGCGGACGGACGGACGGACGGACAGACATGGCGAAACTATAAGGGTTCCTAGTTGACTACGGAACCCTAAAAAGAAGAAATATAACTATTAGAAAAGACGGATAGTTTATTATTATTACTCGTACTGTCGCCACTGAAGGAATTGATTATTTTTAAATTAATAACTTATAAAATAAGATTTTTACATAAAATTTTATTTAACGAAATACTTTTAAAACTACTACGTAATTTCATGATGGGTTGTATGGCCTGTAAATTGTGTTGTTTAATTTTACCGAAATATAAATCGAACGGGAATTAAGTGAAGAAAATTCAAGCAAAATCTGTCTTCGGTCCCGTGCACTGAGTCTAAAATAAAATGGGTATATGCTCGATACACATTTGCTTGAACGAACGATATCTTGGTTGCATTAGAGATAGCTGCATTGAAAGGATGGTATGATTTAGTGAGTGCGGTAATTTACTGGCTTCCAACCTCCTGTTGCTATTGTGAAGTAGGGCATTGTAGATTAGAATAAGGAGAGATCGTACCTATTGCACTAGATTAATCTTCATAAATTCATAATTCATAACAGTTTGATTTGCTTTTTTATCTTATTAATTAGGTAGAATACAGAGTAAACAAACCCAATTTAAATATTTTTTATGAAAGCATTCATTACAAAATTTTATTTTCATACATACTCTGTACTCTGTTAGAAACATTCTCCATGTTATATGCATAATTTACTAATTAGTATATTTTTATATGTTTAAAAACAAAACAATAGTTTAACAAGCTTCTTTCTTAATAATTACACAATTTACACAAATATCAGTAAGTATAATATTGTATACCTAATTATTAGTCCCCGTTCTAATGTATTCCACTTACCTACACGACAATTCATTTGTCCTAAGAGTGGAACAACAGCAATACATGAAGGTTATAATTATTGCTCCAATGTATGTACAGTCAACAAGAAAAAGAGGTAAGATGTCTTTCTTGTAACTAATTTACTTTATTACATACATTTCATTATACAGGTAAATAATAGACATATGGCATATGTAGTTTACATCGTCTTACTCGTACTCTCGATGAATGCCAACCTCCCGAGCAGGCTGGTTTCCGGAGCGGTTTTTCGACGATCGACCACATCCACGTAGTAAAGCAGCTTATGGAGAAAAGTCACGAGTACAACCGTCCTTTGTGCATGGCATTCGTAGATTACGAAAAGGCTTTCGACAGTGTCGAACATTGGGCCGTGTTTGACTCTCTCCATCGCTGCTCAGTTGATGCTCGCTATGTGGATGTGCTCCGGGAGCTATACAGCTCGGCAACAATGCAAGTCCGGCTTCATAGACTCAGTGACCCAATATCCATCCGTAGGGGGGTGCGCCAAGGAGATACCATTTCACCCAAGCTTTTTACGACGGTACTTGAAGACGTCATAAAAACGCTTGAATGGGACAAAACTGGTATCAACATCCATGGTGTCTTCTTGTCGCACCACGTCGGCACCACAGGTTTGCCGACGATATTGTATTGTTCGCCGAGACCCTAGAAGAGCTCCAAGGCATGGTCGAAGACCTGTACCATGCTTCTTTGAAGATAGGTCTTAAGATGAATATGTCCAAGACTAAAGTAATGACGAACATCTCTGGTGATTCGGTCTCAACCATTATGGTGGGGAACGAAGAGCTAGAGTTTGTCAAGCATTACGTGTATCTTGGACATATTCTATCTTTTGACAAAACACACCAGGAGCAGGAGATCTCTAGGAGAACCCAGCTGGGTTGGGCGGCATTCAACAAGTTGGCGGACATCCTCAAACCTGTTAACATTCCACAATGCCTGAAGACTCGCCTCTTTAACCAATGTGTCCTGCCCACCATGACCTACGGTGCCGAAACATGGACGCTCACTAAAAAGGCTGTGCATAAGATCCGAGTCGCACAGAGAGCCATGGAGCGCGCCATGCTCGGTATCAAGATTCAAGATCGGGTGAGGAATGCCGAGATCCGTCGTCGCACCAAGGTGCTAGACGTGGGTTTCGTCATTACCAAACTAAAATGGAGTTGGGCGGGACATGTTGCTAGGCAGAGTGATGGCAGATGGACTAAAATGTTAACAGAATGGTGGCCGCTCACAGATGTAAGAAGCGCTTGGCATCCGTTGGCTCGTTGGGTGGACGACATCCGGAAAATTGCGGGCCACAACTGGATGAGACTAGCTCAGGACCGGGACAAGTGGCGTACTAGAAGAGAGGCCTATGCTCAGCAGTGGGCGATAAAGGGCTGATATGATGATGATGATGATATGTAGTTTATTCGTTTTTAGGGTTCCGTAGTCAACTAGGAAACCTTATAGTTTCGCCATGTCTGTCTGTCCGTGCGTCCGTCCGTCCGTCCGTCCGCGGATAATCTCAGTGATCGTTAGCACTAGAAAGCTGAAATTTGGTACTAATATGTATATCAATCACGCCGACAAAGTGGTAAAATAAAAAGTGGACCCCTACATGTAAAGTGGGGACTGATTTTTTTTTCATTTCAACCCCCACGTGTGATATATTGTTGGATAGGTATAAATGGTAAAATTGAATAAGGGTGTACTTAAATTGTTTTTTAATAATATTAATATTTTCGGAAATAATCGCTCCTAAAGGAAAAAAAAAGTGTGTCCTCTAACTTTGAACCATATGTTTAAAAAATATGAAAAAAGTCACAAAAGTAGAACTTTATAAAGACTTTCTAGGAAAATTGTTTTGAACTTGATAGGTTTAGTAGCTTTTGAGAAAAATACGGAAAACTACGGGACCTTACACTGAGCGTGGCCCGACACGCTCTTGGCCGGTTTTTTATACAGTAATTCTTAACATATGTGTCATATTAAGAGGGTTGCAAAGCTTCATCGCTAAAGAATGTATGGTTTACCTGCGGAGTTTTGTTAATTCCTAAGGTCCGACCGAGAACGATATTTTTGTCTCGGCCGAGAACGAGACCGAGACCGAGATTCAATTTGATTCTCGGCCGAGACCGAGACCGAGACCGAGAATTTGTAAAACAGTAAAAAAATATGCCATTTTTACAAAAAAATGTTTTCATAATCGAAATTCACCTATTAACCAGGAAACCAAGAGTATGTTGGGTCCTGCTTAGTGTTTGGTTCCGTAACTACCCAAACCTACCCGCGCTTCTTACCTATCTACCGTAGCAAAATAGACTACGTCAGTGACAAAAACAACTATACGGCTCGCCCGGTGGTAAGCAGTCGCCATAGCCATGCAATTTCAGAGGTTTTACACGAGCGATTAATACCCTGATTTTTTGTGACTTTTTGCAAGAAATCATAAAACAGGTTGTCGAATCGTGTTTTCTACGGGTAGTTTTCTAGGTTTTCCTTGAAAGTCTTTACTAAGCTTTACTTTGATTTTGACGTATTTTTAGGCACATGATTCAAAGTTAAGGGACACGAATTTTTTTTGATAGCGATTATTTCCAAAATTTTATGTATGTATATCAAAAACATGACTATGAAAAACCCATACTTACTAAAAAAACTCAAAACAGCATCCACAAAGCTCAAAATTTCGTCCGATATTCCGTAATTCGCTATTTCTATCATGTAAGGCAGGTATTATTCTAACCTGCTGCTTTGATTTTTCGCGTCGTCGTTGTCGTTGTCGTAAATATTTTACACTCTTTTATGAATTATACCTAGGTATTTGTTTGTTTTTGGCTTAAAATATCGATAAAGACCCTACCAAAATCACTAAAATCGGGATACCAAACGGGCGATGTAACAAACTGAAAGCTAAAAACCGGACGCGAGTGCGCAATAAATTCAAAATCGCAGTCTCGGTTTTGCCGAGAATCTCGGCCCATTTTGGCCGAGAACCGAGACCGAGATCTCGGCCCGATTTTCGGCCGAGAATGCCGAGACCGAGACCGAGACCGAGATCTCGGTCGGACCTTATTAATTCCACCGTAAAAGGGTAGGCGCCGGTGGCTTTTAAGCGACCAACTGAGGTTGTCACTTTTGTTTTGCATTGGACTTTTTTGGCACGACGCAACCAACGCGACGAAACCATCAGTCTACAGTCCCATACTTTCAGGCGACAAAGTTACTGTACTACTTACTACCTTTGCTTGACAGTTTACTAATATAATGACATTGTAAGGCTCTTTTGAATATCACGGTTTTATCTTCTTTTGTAATGATAGAGAAAAGGAAATTATTTTAAATTTTATGAAAAGTGAGTCCAAATTTATCCGTAAGCCCAATATAATAATCTCTAAAGATATAATATACAGCGCATGAGTACTAATACCAAATAGGTGAAATAGGAACCAGAGACAGTCTTCTGTGTGCAAAGTTTTCAGTTTCTACTTTCTATTTTAATTGTAATGTATATGTTGTGTGTAGAATATATATACAGCTAAAGGTATGGTATGTATTTAAATAGCTACAGCCTAGCTGGGTCCATGTTTGTACTCTTTAGCCGCTAAACACCTTTGTAAGATGTTTGCATTAAATAAATGCCATGGTATATAATACTATTGTACAAACGAAAAAAAACGTGATTCGAGTGTCGTTGCCGTCCGTAGCAACGAGAGCCAGAAATCGACGCACGCGCGTGTTTTCACGGTACGCCCGCCCTGTAATAGCCGAGATAATTATCATCGAAGCGATTTACGAGTTTTAGTTTCTTAGAGATGGGCCTTTTGCTTCTGTAACTTTGATCATATGGATGGACTAAATAAACTATTACAAATTCTGTGAGTAAAAAACAACCTAAGTAAACTAGAATTTAAAAACACGCTTCAAAACTGGCGGTCTTAACCTTAACCCTTAAAAGCATGGTGATATATATATGCATCACATATTTGATGGCCTGTGGCTCAATATGTAGATATCCAAAATCACATTTGTAGCTTAATTATTATTCAGTATTTATTTTTATTTAATAAATAATTAAATAAATTAAATAATATTATGATTTACTATTTATTATTTAAGGATAAAGATGAAATGGCGGAAAAGTGTGAAAAAACAGGATGATGGCGATTTTTAGTACCTATGTGATTTAGGCAGAATTGTAATTAGTTTATGTTTAAACATTTTATAATGGGGGTTTCACAAATAGTGTACCTTTCTAATAGTAGTCAAACTTTACAAATAAAACTTACCAATAATTATATATTTATATAAATAAGTTTTGGCCTATTTAACTTCTAATACTGATTTAGTATTAAAATCGGTATTAAATATTTTTTTTATTATTTTTCCCAGAGTCAGAAAACCATTGTCTATCACATACCTATATAAATATCTCGTTAAAAGAAAAAAACATGCATTTAAGGGTTAAAAGCTTGAGTGAAGAAAATTACGGTCGTTGAAGACCGTCTGTAGGTAGCATTGCGTTTTAGGAATTAACCAAAAATGTGTGGGCATAGGTGGAAGTAAATCTCCAAATTTAATTTCGTTAAGTGCGTAGTAAAATAGTAAGTGATCAATTTTATTATGAACAATTATATGTATAGTTATTGTCATTAAGAATCCATTTATTAATAAAAGAGTGTCTATCGATTTTGCTGGTCTATGGGATGCTATTATAGAGGTACTTTTTAATAAAACACTGCAACTCCTGTCGGGTTGTATTTACGATCACGAAAATAATAACAAGTTGCGGTCGGAAACGGTTTTAGAAGGGGTCTATACCATTCACGATACCATTTAAAAGTGACTTAAAACGACACAATACATGAATCACTTTACGTTTAACTTACTCAAAGAAAGTTAGAGGTACAGACAGTTAGACCGCATTTAAAAGTACTCAAGCGCATGTAATGTTTTACAATTAAAATGAATGACTAGAAATGGCTATTTAAATATTCGTTTCTACGAGTTTCAAGACGTCAATGACATGGTACATATCATTTGAAAAAGGTTATTATGTATGTAATATTAGTAGATCAGTATGTTTGTGAGTAGTATAAAAGTCATGATAGTTTAATCAGGCCCGTGTAAGTATGTCGTAGATGTATGAGGCAGGAACGGGGGAAGAGTGCTTTCTTCGAGTTATTTTTCCTCTATGGTTTACGGATGAGTGTGGATAGAGGAAGCGGGAGAGGAAAGTCGAAGAAAAGGTGGATGGACTGCGTGAGGGTATTAAATACACGCTTGCGTTCACTTTTATACAAAATGTCAAGTAGATTTTAAGTACGTTTTGACGCCTCTCGCTCTTGATGGCACTTTCCACGTAAATAGCAGCCTGAAAGTGAGAAAATACTAACTATAATGACATTTTAAGTGGAGCTGGAGCTGGAGTTTGATTTCATTTACCACTATTTTGTTTTGTAAGAAAGTGTTTTCACGGTATTTTAGTGTAGGTACGGTTTGGTTCTATTAAGTACCTAACCGTTTGATAAATAGAAATACATATACAAATTTTCCGTGACCTTTATTCTTGATTAATTTAAAACCTGTAATACACATTAAGTTTTTAATTGAAAATGAAAGAAAAAAAAAGGTTTTTGGTTTTTCTATCACGATGTCGAGTAACCTATTTTAAATGACAACAACTCACGCTAATCCACTGTGTATCCTTTCAGTTGAGTGTTCAGTAAAATAAACTTTAAAAAATAGCTACAAGATATTTCTAGGGACGTGATGACAAGAGTTTAATAAATAATAAAATACTTAAATATTGTAGACTACTACTTACACAGAGATCAGTTAAATCTACTTTGCCACGATAAAAGTAACTATTTGCAAAACAAAGTTCTCAATTACGGGTTTCGCAATTCGGGTATTCGAACCGAACGTCAGAATATGAAATTGACACTTCGTTTAATATACAGCTATAAGTAGATAACAGCAGAAGATGAGTGGTTCGAAAGTGAACCTGACACGGAATATCTGGTCATGTCATGTCAAATGGACGCTTCTATCCAGTCACAGTAAAAACTTTCATATAAAGTGTTAATAAATGTCGACAGTTGACGTGCAATTTTTTATGCGTGAACCAACGGTTCAAGTATCGCTGCCTAATGAAGTTATCTAACCAGAAATGTTTAGTTGATGAAGTGCGATAGTTACTCAGTTAAAGGGCTATAAGATAGATTGTTGAAGTCACAAATACTTGCTATACAAATTGATTGGAACATTAAGAGTTTCATTAAGTTTTCCCAAGTTTCTAAACTTTTAACGATAAGCTATTAATTACCTTACTCGTACCTACATACTTATTAGTTTTGCAACAAGTGGGATGAAAAACAACATTATAACTTTAGGTGGAAATGGAATCTTGAGCGTTGTTAGGGTTTCAAAGTACGAGGATTTAATAAAAGTCGTAACCCGGTGAAACACGATAAATTTCACACACCAATCCGAGGAAAATGACTATGTTACGTGCCAACTGCCAAGTATACACATATAATTTGTTAGGTCTAACCTTCTAACTGCATGGTGGAGTACAAGCGCGCGTTTTGTTGGCCGCTAGTCGTCACTTATTCTATGTATCTACACGATTTTCGCTCATAACATTTTAATTCATTAAATTGCTTTTAAAACGACTGGCAATTAAACAAGCAAGATTTCCATCAACAAGGAAGAATAAATTGCTCTTAGTTTAACTATTAACGAGTAACAGAAAGTTTTCATATTCTGGTTCCATCAAACGCAACACGGATCGGAACAATATCTAGTAGCTTTCAAAAGCTGTATTGCACGCACATTTCACCGCAATCGAAAGTTCATATTCAATTTGCCTGGTAGTGAAATTTTCATCTTTGTTCGTATCGCCATTTCCCGCGGAGGCGGCGGACCGCGAAACCGCAACACTCAGTCAGATCTCATAAACGGCTCCATAAAATACATACATACATCATATATTGATAATATGAACACTGAAAGCTTGATATGATTTTACTTCATCATCATCATTTAGGCCATTAGGGCTTCTGCTGCCATGCCAACTGCTGAGCAGAGGCCCTTCTCCGTGTACACCAATTACCCTGGCCCTGAGCTAGCTTATGGACGCCCGTCGCTTTTTTCATCAAAATTTCATATAATTTGGTTCATAATAAACGATCCCGTAAGAAAACTAATTATGCGTATGAATAATGCGTAGTATGTGTATTTTCCCAGGATCTGATGAATTAAATATACACATGGAATTAGTTTCGCTCCTAGGAGTAGCTAGTTTAAACTGTGAACATGGTTAACTTTGGGCTATTTGGCTAACTCTGCAACGAGCAAGAGGCCCAAAAAATTGAAAACAATCATATTAGCGGTCATTATCCGATTATATTAAACGATTAAACACATAATTTCCATAGTGTCAATAAATATTCAGGGGACAAAAAAGACTACGAGCTACATTTGTCAAAAGAAGTGCTCATCAGCTTTCCTTTTATTGCACATACTTAGATTGTTACATACTTTTTTCCAAATTATTCTGTTAATTATTATATTTTAAAAAGAAAGCTCAGGAAATTTCAACTATTAGCTTCAATTGGTAAAATATGGCATGTAATTAAATGACTTTTAAAATAAAAATCCGTGTCTTTAATTATCTCTCACAGCGTCAATTTGAAACGCTCTCATTTCCTAATCAGGTGGAAATTTAATTAGTCATTATATAAAATAATTATTATTTCCTTGATGGTCAAAGGTTTCCGCAAGTATTCTGGTTATGGAGTAATGTAGTCGACGTCATAGGAAACTTGATTTTAATTAGATTTCTACTATAATTACATGGGTATAAGGTAGATAAAGGCATCTAATATCATTTCATTTCAAACATTTATATTTGATATTTTATATCCCTACTAAAATTATCAATACATTCTTAAGAGGCTCTGTTTTCATAACTACGAAAACCATTTTAAGTTTGATCGGCATGGGTAAATGGATATTATTATTTACTTGGAATGATATATGTATCTACTATATGAATAATGAATAAAGATGATGACTAATAACATTAGGAATGATTTCATTATCATTCTTGTGTATTTTAATCATGGTGCGTTGCTATCATAGGCAAAAGACATGCCGCGTTAAGAATTGACCCAAAATGTGTACGAAGTAACAGACAGTCTCCATTAAAGCAGTTAGAATCATATTAAGATATTTAAGGCAAGGCGTAATATCTTTCTACCATAAGGCACACAAAGAGATACACGCCATTGTTGATTAATCCGGGGGTTCCATTCATGAGGTCCTATTGTTTCACTTGTCTTAAAAATTGAACCCCTTTCAAAACGTCAGGCTCGACGTGTCGACACCTCACTCGTCTAAAACCACAGAGTACTAAGTCAACTGTTGTCGTGCATTCATTTTAGAACTGAAGCAGCACCATTTGAAGTTTACATCGGAACAGTTTGTGAGATGATGATCAACTCTGTGGTTACTAGGTGGGAGGTGTGTCATGATGGGAACGGCCAGCAAGGATAGGAGAGATGACAAGACTGACTGTCGGTGTGACGAGAGCGATGTATTTAGTGACTTTGATGACTCGACCAGCTATGAGAATGGGGCAAGATTGATGGTTATTATGATCAGTATTTTGTTTCTTGAAAGTACTTAAGTATAAAAGTATGTGCGACTGGTAATTGAATAATTTTAGTCTGATGATGATGAAGAGGAAATGTAAATAATGTAAATATAGAAGTTAAACTGTCTGCTAAGATAAGTTCTAGAAGAAAATGGTTATTTACAAAGCTTAGAGCGTACCTACAGTAGATGTAGAGGTAGAGACTGAGTTACCTTTTCACCCCTAAAAGTGGAATATTATAAGTAACATATAACAACTAAAGAGGGCGTGCGTACTCCGATATCACGCCTCAAAAGCTATTAAGATGGAATGGAAACCTCTTTGAGCCTTAAAAGTGTTGCTTAGTTTGTATTACACAACTGGTGGAGCTGCCGAGTTTGCTGTCGGTGATAATATTTCAGAGATAAACAAAGGGCAATAGGAGTGTTAATGTTAAGTACGAGGCGAGTAGAAAACGTCCGCGCTTCAGTTGTGTGGTAATAAAGAGCCTTTTGTTGGAACTTCAATTGTTTATTTTTGTTACTATTGAATTGGTTATTTGTTATCAGAATACAATAACTAAATGGCTTTAAGTATTGCAAATATTCAAAGTTAGGTAAGTTTTTGACATTTTGTTACCAGGTTTAATTTTAAAAGCTTTAAGTTCGCAATTCGTAGGTTGACTGTTTTTGTTTCATTTCATTGCTAGATTGAGAACAGCACTACATCTCTATGCTCGGCCGTATATAGGTACGTATCTAGGCCTGTAACCCTTCATTCGCTCTATACATAACTATATGCTATTTCCGTAGCTTAAAAAAGTATTTGAGTAAAATATTACACTAAGTCTAGTGCGTGTAGATTGTAGAGTCATCGTAGCGTAACCCAATACGCGGCCAGCATGCAAGCTTGCTGTGCAAACATAAATACTCTGATGTTAGAGCTCCTGTTTTATTTGACGTTCATAAGCGCATGCCTAAAAACATGTTCATTTCATTTCATTTCATTTCATTTCATTTCATTTCCTTAGGAAGCGCGTTAACGTCAAAAAGCGCCTTTTGAGATATTTGTTGAATCTCATATCCAAAGCGAAGAGCCATCACTTATAGGGCTGTCTTCCGACTCTAAATCTAAATAAACGTTTGAATACACAACTGGAAGTAAAATCACCTACTCAAACATAGTTTGCTTCTTATATGTATTCATTTTAGGTTGATTATTGAAAAAATTGTTGTTTACAACCGAAAATAGTTGTTATGGATGTGTTGTAATGGTTTAGTGTTGAAATGGGGAAGCGATGCTATATTGTTCGAGAGGGAAAAATGGTCGCTTGACGCAAAGCAAGTATCAGTGCTTATTTACGGTTTACTGCTCAATTAGACATTTTCTAAGTGTATGTAAATACTACTAGAATCCACAAAAGTCAACACAATCACGTTCGAGCGCCAGAATACCTGAATGAAAGAAAATTAGCCCCTTTTATTTACATTATTTCGGATACGAGGAAACTAATAATGCATATTATTTTTAAGAATATGTAATTAGAAATTGTACAAAAAATCCGGGTCGATATGTTCGTTTTTCATCAGGTTCCTAAATTTGTCCAATTCTGCTTTTGTCAGCCATTCTTTATACCATAAAAAATATTTGGAAAGTAAAATACACTAGTGCAGAAACCTATAACTTTGAGCACATAATAGATATCATATATATTATTATACATATCATAAATTGAAACAAGAATATAAATTTAATAAAAGCTTAATGTAGGTAACTAGGCTTCGGCACGCTACGGGCACCCTCTTCGAAAAGCACCACGGGAAGCGAGTAAAAATACAAATGTCAAATAATGGGGGGAACGGGGGAACATCTCCTAATTAATTTGTCTTATTTTATCTCTGTAGCGACAGTGATGGCTTGTTCGTACGAGGGGATGGAAAAGTGATTAAATTCAGTGATGTAGGAATGACAACTAAATTCATGGGCGTATTCTGAATTTAATAACGGTTAATTTAATATTAATAGGTATTATGTATTCCAACGAGTGATTGTTTGTCTTTCTGGGTCTTCTAGCTTAAATCGCTAATCCTATTTCGTTGAAACTTGGCTAAGAGATCATATTAGTCCCGAAAATGACATACCCTTCTGGAAAATCAATAAAAGTCGTTGAAATAAGCGAGCGGATAGGTAATAAATTTGTATAATTTAATGAAAACCAGCAGTTAAAATCAGAATAGGCCGATTATGTATTAAGTCGTTAGTATTTGTTTTCCGTATTGTAGAATCCACTATAGGTATTTCATTAAAACGTAACTTAAACAACAATGGGTTAATTTGCTGGTGGTGTCCAACTCATTAATACATAAAACGTAAATTACACGCAAATTATTCATCAGTAGTGGCGTCTTCCGGATTCTTTTACAAATTTAGCAGGAAAATAGTAATTTGGTAGATTTATTCCTACATACATATGAGTTTTAGTATTATGGGCATTACATATGGTAAATGTATTCGTAGCAATGATATATTTAATTTATTTTGAAAATATATCTATTAAACCGCTATAAATTTAGCGTTTCATATATCAACTTTATATTTAGTTATTTTAAAATGTAACTGATCCATTTTTAGGGTTCCGTACCTCAAAAGGAAAAAACGGAACCCTTATAGGATCACTTTGTTGTCCGTCTGTCCGTCCGTCCGTCTGTCAAGACCCTTTTTCTCAGGAACGCGTGGAGGTATGAAGCTGAAATTTATATCAATTACTCAGGTCTACTGTCCCTTGAAGCTGTGAAAAAATCAAACTTCTAAGCCAACGCAATCAAAAGATAGAGCCGTTTATGCCGCAAATTTTCGACACTTGCAAGGGAATCAAAACCTACAGGGTGCTTCCCGTGAACTCAGAATCTTGAAATTTGGTACGAAGCAACGTCTTATAGCATAGATAAAGGAAAAATTACGAAAACCATAAATTTTTAGTTACATCACATAATATATTTTTTTTTAATAATTTTAACCTTACTACCCATTTCCTCATAAACGCGTAGAGGTATTAAATTGAAATTCATACCAAATTCAGGTCTATAATACCTTTAAGCTGTAACAAAATCAAACTTCTATGTCAACGCAATCAAAAGAAACAGCAATTTAAGCTGCATATTTTGAAACTCGCAAGTACTCGCAAGGGAATCAAAACCTAAAGGGTACTTCCAGTCGACCTAGAATCTTGAAATTTGGCATGAAGCAACGTTTTATAGCACACATAAAGGAAAAATTCCGAAAACCTTAAATTTTTAGTTACATTACAAAATATATATTATGACTCGATTGTCGTAATGAACGAACTTTGTAAACCTTGCAGGTTTGTACGGAACCCTCGGTGCGCGAGTCCGACTCGCACTTGGCCGGTTTTTTCCATGTTTCTCAATGTTTTCATTATTAAATAAAGTGTCCACCGGTTATACTATACATGGTATTTAGGCGTGTTTAGTGGATACGTGTAGAACTCAACATCATAGTGTAATAATGAAAAAAATGGATCAGTTACAATTGCCCCCTAGTCGAGATTTTCCCCGCTGTACCTTACTTACCGATCATAAATGCGGTTAATACGTTTGACAGAAATGTTTATTCCAGAATATTGATGAATTATTTAAGTAAAAAAACTTTTCGGTGGAGTATTGTACTATCGTCTCACGATAGAGTTGATTTTAATTGGATTTTTTTGATAAATTAAAAAAAAAACTTCTCTGTGGAGTGGAGTATCACATATGAGTCGATTTTAATCCGACATCATGTAGCTACAGTTTATCGACCTCGAGGGTTCAGCCTCGGGCAACCCTCGCGAAATCCCTGAACCGCAGCCAAATTGTTCTCAGTTGGTTAGCATGTGCAATCATCGAATCCGTGCATTCATTGAAATTTTAAAGTCAGTAATGTTGTTACTATGTTTGTTTGGTTGTATTAAGTTTGTTCGGTTCAAATCTTGCGAGCTAGATTAGATGTGCTGAATATATTTATTTGATTCAAAGCCTGCATACTCCTTTTCTGGCTCTATTTTTTTAATACTCAATCTAATGCTAATTTAAAAAAAAACTGGCTTTACAAAAGGAAAATACCAATTTTCTTTCTATGTCATCAGAAGTTCTCAGGGCGAATCAGTGGAAATCGAAAGAAAAAAACTTACATATACCAAAAATACAAATACAAAAAGTTTATTTCATTACCAGACATAGATAAAATATAGGATTAAATAGTAGGTATAGTTACAATGCAGAGATAAAATACAGTATATGGTTAGCAATAGTCCTCACACTAAGTCAAGCCTGTGACGTGGGGGCTCAATGAAATACCAGAAGATAAATGGCGATGCGAAGAATACAGATATAGCGAGAGTTAACAATGAATCTTAGCTAAACTAAAACTAATTATTAAGCTAATGATCAATTTCTGCAACTACTTTAACGAATGATATAAACTGTGCAATCAAACCTCTAATCCTAATAATCTAATGTGCCTCGTCCGCACCGGTGCGCGGGTGACAACCCCTACAGCTTGAAGGGGTAAGAGACACCGCTAATGAAAGTAATTAGCAAGATTACCACTAGTCATGCAATGTGCATTTCATTAAAAAACCGGCCAAGAGCGTGTCGGGGGTTCCGTAGTTTTTCGTATTTTTCTCAAAAACTACTGAACCTATCAAGTTCAAAACAATTTTCCTAGAAAGTCTTTATAAAGTTCTACTTTTGTGATTTTTTTCATGTTTTTTAAACATATGGTTCAAAAGTTAGAGGGGGGGGACGCACTTTTTTTTCCTTTAGGAGCGATTATTTCCGAAAATATTAATATTATCAAAAAACGATCTTAAAAAACCCTTATTCATTTTTAAATACCTATCCAACAAGATATCACACGTTGGGATTGGAATGAAAAAAAATATCAGCCCCCACTTTACATGTAGGGGGGGTACCCTAATAAAACATTTTTTTCCATTTTTTATTTTTGCACTTTGTTGGCGTGATCGATATACATATTGGTACCAAATTTTAGCTTTCTAGTGCTTACGGTTACTGAGATTATCCGCGGACGGACGGACGGACAGACAGACATGGCGAAACTATAAGGGTTCCTAGTTGACTACGGAACCCTAAAAATGATATAAATTAGAGATGGGCCGAATACGGACTTTGCCGAATACGAATATTCGGCCGAACATTCGGTTCAACTGTTACCGAACAGAACATTCGGCCGAATATTCGGTTCCGCCATATTTTAAATCCTGGCTTAGAGTTAAAAACTTTTCAATGGGTACTAAGTAATGGGTCTTAATGTTCCTGTAATTTAGTGCATAAGAAAATTTTGGTTTTTGTTTCTTAAGCTAGATACGTTATTTTTACTTTTTTACATAATTACTGTAGGTTCTTATATTTTAACGCATTTTATCTTCTTCTTGGTTCTATTTAGTTCCTTAGAATGCTGAAATAGGATGTCATTATGCGATGAAAAACAACACAAATTACGCTATTTAATTACTTTGTTTATTCGGTAAATATTCGGCAATGTAACCGAACTATTCGGCCGAAAATTTCATTAAAAAACTTGCCGAATATGCCGAATACCGAATATTTACCGAATATTCGGCCCATCTCTAATAAATTATCATTAGATGTGCAGCCAATTAGATCTATATTTTACTGTTAATAATTCAGTTTTACTGAAACAAATGATGGATAGTCTGAAAATCATTACTTCATAGGTATGGCAAAAAATCGTAAGTAATGTTAAAAAAAACATAAGGTACAGCGGGGCAAATTTCGGGGGGTAAACAATTACCTCCCCCCAGTCGAAATTTGCCCCGCTGTACCTTTAGTTACAAAACTAATCCATTTTTTCCATTATTACACTATGATGTTGAGTTCTACATGTATTCAGTGGACACGCCTACCATACAAATAACCGGTGGACACTCTATTTAATAAGGCAAACATTGTAAAACGTGGAAAAAATGGACCAGTTACATTTGCCCCTCAGTCGAGATTTGCCCTGCTGTACCTTACTGATTTACTACTTACAATCAGTCAATTTGAAATTACTGAAAAATGTTAAAGCAAACATATATAACGTAAATATCTACTTTTTTATATAAAACTAGATATAAATAGTTTGTTGAAACCTTTTTGTTATGCATGTAAACTGTCTGTCAGCGCTGGTCATCTGGATGACAGCTTGCGGCATATGCCACACGCCGTGGTCCATCCGCCGAACCAGGTAACTGTAAGATTAAAAAAAATAGTGCGGAAGTGGCGCGCGCATGTGCCCGGCTCGCTTTTCACGCGCGGGCGGAGGGTGCCAGCATCGACTACGACTTAAGCGAGGGTTCAGCCCGCGCGCGTTCAGTCAGCTGACGCCCGCCGACACAACCGCACGCCGTCTTTCACTCCGCGCCGGTTCCGCGCAGTGTCTCGTGATATAAACACCCCCTTCGTGTTTTACATAAAACCACAATGGCCACCTACGCTCAGTTCAAGCATGTCGAGCTCTACAAGATCGGCCATGGAAAGAACAGGTAAGGACAAAAAGGTTTCAGGCGAGGGATGCTGCGGATTTTTGACTGAAAACCATCTTTGTTTTGGGAAAGGTCAAGGGTTGTAATATGAGATAAAAATTTGACATTTGTTTTTCTCTTCCAGAATTTAGTATTTAATAAGAGGATACCATAGGATAGCTATGTTAATTAGCGGTATTATTTTAGACATCCTAAATAATTGTAAATCACTTAACGCTAAAAAAAATATATTTAAGGTAGTTTTAGACATAGACCATAAAATGCCTAGGTAAAATTTCCAAAAAAAATTTGTACATTACACACAAATTTATATGCGTATCTCGATTCTCATTCAATGTCAATTTTCTGGACTGAAATAAAAAAAATGTAAATAAAATCTTTGTATAAATTAAGCTTTACCAGGAACTGAACTCATTAACCTGAAAAGTGTGATTTTTGGTGACGAAAATGAGAGCTTACGTTAAAGTGCGTTGAACTCTACGTCGATATAACGCGGAGGTCACGCGCTACGTTCAAGAATTTTCAGCTTTTAGCCATCTTTTCAGTATTCGTAGACAACTAATATGGTAAATATGGCAAACTTAAGACACAGTTATTTTAGTAGAATCACAATGTTTTGAAATCACATTACTTCTTTCCTAATCCCGTTTATTCCCGCTTATTTTAATTGCTTACGTATTGACATTATTGACAAGGCTCGTCCTTTCTGATACTAGAGTCTATTTAGAGTCATACATACATACATTCACGCCTGTATACCACAAAGGGGTAGGCAGAGCACCTGAACTACTAGTTTCAGTGCCACTCTTGGCAAAAAGGGGTTGAAAGAAATCCAAATTGTGACATTGCAGTGACAGATTGCCAGCCTCTCGCCTACGCCACAATTTAACCCATATCCCACAGTCGACTTCTACGACACCCACGGGAAGAAAGGGGGTGGTGAAATTCTTAACCCGTCACCACCATTTAGAGTCATAAGTCATAAAATATTTAGAGAGGTTCCCTTATATTATTCCCTTTTTGCACAGACTCTAACTGAAAACTTGAAAAGTGACAAATCAGTTGCATTTTATAAAGAGTACCCGTGACCTCCATGTGAATAGCCAAATGATTTGTTCACGATTTGTTACTTTTCAGTTACTCTGTGCAAGAAGAGGAGACTCAGTACTCTTGTCACTCCGTAATTTGTAATCATGCATTTCCTAATTTAAAAAAAAACCGTATATATCTGATATCCGTAGAAGCAAAGGATTTAGTATATCAAAAACTATGTTTAGCAATAAATATTTGTACATAATGGAAACTTGTACAAGTTAGCATTTTGTATAGAATTTATTAGCATTAATTTCCGAACTGTCGACCTCGTTCCTTAATCATGTCGAGGCTACATTTCGTGGGACTGCGCCCTTAGCGAAGGTAATATAAGTTCATTTTAAACTTATGTAAGTGTATGAAAAAAAATAATCAAAGAGTTTTGAATGATTCAAGGTTATTTAGTTTCATTAGACTTATATTGACCGAGATATAGACCACAGGAAGGTAATCACGGTCAATATAAGTCTAAAAAAGACTTAATTTTAATATTTCGCTACAATATATCGTCACTACTTTTAAAAAAACTTGTATCTTCGTCTGTCAATGAAAAGAAAATTGTAGTAAGTATGTATGGAATGCATATAGACTTACTGCGTTTTAACTTTGAGGAACAGCGTGAGATACGAGATTTTTTAAAAGTAGTGACGATATGCTGAAGTCTCAATCTTAGTTCGCACTCAGCAAAAGCATATTTTTGAAAGCGTTCGATTTTGTCACACTTGAAAATCTGTGGAATACCTAAATATTGGTTTAGACGGGCGATAGAAATTAGTCATCCTTTCTCTCCTAGTCACCCTTTAAATTAAATAAGTAGAATTCAAATATTTAGTAGTAATCTGTATTGAACTAAAATACGAAATCGAGAAGTCGAGATGGTTACGTCGTAAAAAAACAACACTGTACTTATGCAGAGTTAAAGTAGCAAAAGGACAAAGAGGTAAAACGATACAATATGTATATTGTGTGTTTTCCTGAAACATTGTTTTTCTGATTCATTGTGGTTGATGTGTTTTCCGCAGCAAATGTCACTGATCTGTAAATACGCATAAAACTTTTCACATAGTTTGACGGGAATCGGTTACTATTAATACTCTTGCTCTCAGACAAAGATGAATATGTAGATGAGAAATGCATTGGTTGTAACCTAAGATTACTAGCGGTTGATTTCTATCATCTACACTGGTGTCTACCTCAGGAAATGGAAAAGGCAACCGTGGACAAGAAGACCTAACCATAATATATGACAGCATTTTTGAAATTACTTAATAAAAATAAAGAGTTAAATGCCCTTTAAAGAAACGAGTTCCATTTTTGCTGTTATATTTCATCCATTTTATTCATAACGCACAAAAACTAAAGCAGGCTTTAATATAAAATACCAAAAAATCTAATATTAGCACAAGGCCCACAAGGGCACCCCATACGCAGACCAATCGCGTGCCGGCGTACACATTAGCATACCCTAGGAAACGGGCGATTACGGACAGACAGACGAAGCCGACGCCTCGGCGTCCTTTCTTCTATCACTCTAATAAAACTAGTCCTGACCTTCATAACCCACTGACCCCGAATCACTTTGATAGCTGGTGTCCGTCGGTATTTTCAAAATTGGAGCAGAAAATTAGCGATGAATAGATTTGTTCATAAAGGAAGCGATTTGGTTCACAATCCGTAGTGCAGTATAGCCTAGTTATAAAAATTAATAACATCATTAACTGTCTTTGTTATACATAGGTAAATGTCAGATTTGTCAGAGTTATTTTCAGTTATTATTTCTTGGGTTTTATGCTATCCATTACTTACTTAATCAGCTGTTACATAGAGTATGGGTTTTATTTCTAAATAGTTCAAATAGTAATATTCGGCTCTTAATATCCATAAAACAATGTTATAAATGAATATTGCAATAAAACCACAACTTGCAGCGAACAAGTAGAGGTCTTATAAAGTAATCGCTTTTTATTTGTTATGGTTCTGTTTCTTTCCCTTGGAGGCACGGATCAAATGACTACATGTGGAGGGAATAGTCAGGAAACTGTAAATTTGTAAACGAAGCTACGAATACGTCGAACACAGGATCCGATTCGCAATTGTCAGTTTTTTTCAGGAGATGGATTATAAAGTTGAGTGGCCGGGCCGGGTGGGCATACGGCATACTCGTATGAGTCGTACATGGCATGCCTTGTATTGTATCACTGCATTCACAGCTTTTTAAAAGTGTTGAGCAGCTTTCACACCTCACGTTGTTTTGCCGCCGCTAAGTGACCATTTACGCCGCTAAATGCCACTAATAGTTTAATTTGACTTGTTCAAATGTTGACTACCAAAGCTACTGAGCAAGTCAGCACATAGTCCAACTTTGTTCGGTTCAAATTTACTAACGAGAACAAATGAAATAAGCGCGTCTATTTAAATAATAGCAAACTTTCACTAAGTGGTACGTAGTCGTATTTTTAACATTTGTGGAAATGTGAACTGTCATGAACAATTGAACATGCTGATTGTATTTTTAGACTCCGAAAACAATTATTTGATTTGAAACAACACAATAATAATTATGAAGTCCCAAGATAGGTCTTATAACAGAATTATTAAATTTAGCAATCTCACAATTTTGTTTTCATTCAGCCCCTTATTGGCTTAAAGTGGCACTGAAACTTGAGTAGTTTCATGTACTCTGCACATTCTTGAATTTCTGTTTTGCCCTATGGTTGACTGGTAGAGGCTGCCTTAAGGCATCAAGTCCGCCATTTGTACTTTTTCCGTTATGCGATAAAGTTTAAATAAATAAAAATATTATGTGCGTATTTGATCTTACTTTCCACAAATTATCGCTATGACGTTTAACAATTAAGTACCTATCTTACTACTACCTAATATAAAATGTAACGAAACAATGCATATTTAGAGATTATTACGAACTTTAACTCCTAATATTTTGGAATATGAAAGAGAATATAAGTAAATTGAAATGATTTGTACCCGTAGGATCCGGGCTAAATATGCTTTACTTGTTTAATCTTATGCCAAAGTAACACGGAGCAGCGCCTTAATGGCTTTTTGTAAGAAGGCTAACATCACCTCGTATGGTAGTATTTAGACCATTATATTGTCGATGCAAAAACTGAATTGAGCCGTACGACCGCATTTTATCGATAACCATGGCTTCAGAAACACTTTGTACATAGATTCTACAACATGTCTACACGTTTTTTGTGACTTTACTGTATCGATTGAGCGACAGTTTCAAAGTCAAACACCTATGTTTAAATTTAGTTACGACTGCTATACATGTTCCTTGTCATTTGAACTTAACCCGTGTCGTCCATTGAACTTGTATGATTATTTAATGTAATGACCACCAATTTATATTTTGTTGTATTTACCTCTACAACTTTAGTAGTTGGTCCAAACTAATGGAAACTACTCAGGGTTATTTACAAATACCTACATTTTATATTAGGGTAGGTAATTTGGCTATTTTCGGAGTCTTTGTTTTTTTGTCCAAAAGACAATGGTTAGGCATATCAAATTAAGAAGATTTGGAACATATTAATGTAATTAATTTCAAATGTCGTTTGCTAGACAAGGTTATACGTCGCGTGCCATTGCAAATTTAATACGCAAATAAACAGTCATTATTGCCGCATTGCCTGATTTCGCCGAAAAAATGTCACGACATGATAAAGTACGGGTTTACGAGCCCGGGGAAACCGGTGAGCGGACGGGTATTTACGAATTTATATTCAGATCCTAGATTTGTAGAAGTTATAAAGCAACTTTATTAAATGTTTCATCAACGTCACCATTAAATACTTATTTAAGAATCCCGCTCTATTTGAAAATAGTTAGCTACGTATGTTTTTCTTAAATCTAAAAATGGTTGAACGAGGAACTCGATTTTAAGAGCCCGCCATGCCATATATGTCATTTAGATTTAAATATGTGTATAACTCTGAAAGCCTAATGTATGCAGGTAACTAAAAACCCATTTTGTCGCGGTCAGCGCATAACAACTTAAAGGAAATGTTTAAATGTGTTCACATCACTAAATGGACGTTAGGTCAGTAAAGATCGCTTCAAAAAGCAATAAAATGTAAACCGCACAGCTATATGCTCTATAGTCCAAGATTGCTTTATTATTATTACAAATCGGACATTTGGAGTGTGAAGACCGCTTTTAAAGGTAATAAAATGTAGAACGGTGTAAATTTACTGTGGTCTCAATGGACCAAGATCGTTCCTAATGTAACATGACATCTCGGCTGTCCCAGCTTAACAATAAAATTGACAGCTAAATGATGGCAAACATGTCAATGTACGACTTTCGTACAATGTAAGGTATAGGTACGAGTACATTATGTCTTATGTCCAGTTATTTTTGTACATATTTAGTTCATATTCGTAGATATATGTATGTATGTACGAGTGTATAAATTCTGTCCACATATAATACGCGGCTGTCGTTATAAATAATGCCGTTGTGAAATGCGTCTATAGAATATGTTACCAACATAAAATATGTAAATATATATTGGCCCTTTGGCTATATTTTCCAAATTTTAACAAAACAGTTTGTAGGTTACAGCTCTCCAAATAAACGGACTTCAACGCGATTGTAATCTATTTGGTTACTGTTTCGTCCGTATATTTTCACGAGTGTTGGTTAAGTTGACCATAATTTTTTTTTATTTGTATTTGCCAGCAGTTCTCGAAAAGTTTGTACAAAAATTAAGGAAAAAGTTAAATTTGTTTTTCTTATTCCTTTTTTGTTACCAAGATTTATTTCATGAATTGAGATTTTAGTAAGTTTTATTTGGTCATTAAGGTACCTACTCTAGTATCTATATTTTCTTAATTATAACAATTATCCTGTATATATCTTACGAAAGTCGACATATCTCTAAATGTTGGTAACAAAATAGGATCAATTAAAATTTGCTGACATTGCATTGTTTTAATATACAGGTAGGTACAGATTTTATCTAACTTAATTACGATTCATTTGATCGTGTTCACAGGCTAATTCGAACGAAAGGCGAAGAATTGAACTGTAGGCTATTCTCCTTATACTGATCAACATTTGTTCAGTGACTTTTAAAAATTATGAAGTCTTTAAATTTTTAAATTTTCATACAAAATAAATATTAGCTTTAATGTACGCCATTATTGTTGTCATTGACGTTGTCTGTCACACTTTAGACTTAACAGAATTCGCAATACATTACCTCTTAGAAAAAACTTTCAAGGGTGATAAAAATCAAAATACAAGTTATTTTTAAAAGTCGCCGAACAAATGTTGATCAGTATAAGGAGAATAGCCTAGAGTTCAATTCTTCGCCTTTGTTACAGGCCCCACTCTGTATATCTGCTACTTGCACCGAGGGACCATCAAAATGATTGATTTTATGAATTAGTATTTAATGAGGAATTTTTAATAGGCCATTTTATGGCTCTTATCTGTTTCGTGCAATTTGCTGCGATACATTAATTCTTGCCCCCGCGATGAATATTTTATAGGTATCGCATTAAACCACAGTTAGCAAGTATGGGTGATATTTGTGCTAATTATGTATCACAGGTCGTTTAGCATGTTCATGTGGCGCTGCCCTGATTACCTACATCGATAAAAAGCCGAGTTGTATGGGAGGATTACTGTTATTACTGTTTTGGGTATTATTTCGTTATAATAGAATATTGTACGTATTTTTTCAGGTGAAACATGATTTTGACCTGCCACAATAAAATAAATGTCATACCTACTTTAGTGAAAAATTGACTATAGGTAGATAGTTTCTCAAATATATAATATATAAAAAAAATACGAAGAAAGAGTATACTATGCGTTGACGGCGGAGCGCATCGTGCAATCCGTTACGCGCCTGCACCGCGTTTTTTTATCGTTTTATCGTGTCGCGATTATCGCCGGCCCGTTAGATCGACGCATGCGCGTAATTTGTTGCCGTACGTGGAGAACGTCGTATATGCTTACGGATATTATTGACACATACTTCTCAAGATTTTACACACAAGAAAATGGTGTACCTAATCCCATTTGTCTACGCCCCGCTTGACCGCTATCGACGATGATAAACGGGAATCATCCAAATGAAGCAACTCCGTCACCGGTCCGAATCCAAACTAAAGATTGCAAGCTCAAGTCACCGCAGTAGGGCATTAGTTATTTGGATGATGGACACGATACGCGTATAAGTACATTATGTTCCTAAAATGTGTACTCATATGTTTAACAAGACTAATAAGTGACTCCGTTTGTATTGAACAACGGTCGTCTAAACCCGCCTTAATAAATTACTCGTACCTACACTTATAATGCAGTTGACTCGGCCCGCGCAACTAGTTTATTATCTTTCACAGGACGAGAATACCTTTTAGCGTTAACATTCTTGAAAAGTTTTGAAGGCTAGTGTTGAGTTAGAGCAGTAATTACGAGGAAAGCAGGTATAACCGGGCCGGACGCAGAGGTATTTCAGTTTAATGAGCCATTGTAAACGAAATGTAGCGAGTGTCCCGACATGACTCAGATTATGGCACTTATCTTGATGATCCGGTAAAACGTTTGTACAACTTGCCCCCGACTTTAAACGGGACAATAATACGGTTGGTTTGTTTACTTTTAAGTAGGTACAACATTTTTGAACGAAAAATATATTATATACTTCCTCCTCCTCCTCCTCTCCTCTCTTTCTTATCCTCTAAAATTATTTTATAAAAAGGTGTAGGTACATTAATACATATTTTAATTGATAGATCTATGAGGAATTACCATAGTAGAATTTTACTTGTAATAACCTAATGCATGGTCTATTTTTTTATTGCGTAGGACGCAGGCGATAAATTTGTACAGAATGTCATATACCATATACCTAATGCATGACTTAAAATTTACACACTGAATATTACGTGTCCCAGATTAATTCATTCAGTCATGATCTCATGATGTGTGTAATGCCATCCAACACTTATTTTAAACAGTTTTTAATTAATGTAGATTAATCACACCCACATTCAATCCACAGATGCATTTATCATGCAATCACTGTTTTCTCTTTGATTTATAGTTCACAATAAAGACGCCAAGGTATTAAATATCAGGTGTTGGTATTTACAGAGGTTAGTCAGGTCTCGGCGACTTACTCGGCCAGTTAATAACCGCCCTTACATTAATTCTATGCTCATAGAAAATTACGTTACAAAGATCATTTGCAATTTTTCATCTTGATTGCCGTTTATTTATTTTAATGCTATCGTAAATACGTTTAAAAGTGAATTGTTTGTTATTTACATTTACTTAATGCCTTATAAAACGAAGAATACCTAGATAACTACACTACATGACTCAAGATACGATTATAAATATAAATATCATATTTAATATACAAGCCTTGGATGTAAAGACAAAATAGGGTGTGAAGACTGATAAGTGTTCTACTGATTGTTTGTGATTTGTAATAGTAACTATTTTACTCACCGGGATTGCGTGTGACAACAACTGCGTGTTCTCGATTGTTTGCCCCCGGGCATAGTTAAGAGGATACGATACCGAAGCACGAATTCAAATTTGAGATTTTTAGGTCTTTATCGCCGTCGCGCTGACGGGGGTGGAACCCACAGAGAGGCCCTGTGTGCGTGCGCGCGGCGCACGCACACACCCGCGTCCGCGGCCGGCGCAAGTACTTACTCGCGCTCAAGCGCTCTCTATATTTGTCTAGTTTCGGACTTTTGATGCATAATGTTTTGGACTCCGTGAAGATATTAACTTGACTAAAATGCAAATTTGTAATGTTTTAAGGAATGGTAGAAACAATTCCTTATCTTATACATAATGTGATTATCTTAAAAGATGATTTCTTTTAAGATAGTCACATTGTTAGCGAAATAAAGTTATTCGGTATGTAAAAAGCTAAAACCTTTTCGACTTCAAAGAGAAGCCATATTATAGGAGTAGGTACGTACAATCAACCAATTAATCTGAATCCTAGGTCATAGGCCAATCTAGACCCTTTCACAGTAAACGTAAAACTGACTTCTGTAGCAAATAAAGGACGGTGTTCTAGAGTTGCCTAGGATTCTACATAATTGGTTGACAGTATCTACCTACCAAAAATGTATGTGAATCTTATTCTTTTTTTGCACATATTTGACAGAAGTGACAGCGTAGGAAAATTTAACTAGGTAACAATTTGGTACCTATTATACTTACCAGACACCGGATTATGTTCCAAGGTAATTTGAACTTTTTAGCAGAATTCTAACAAAAAATCTGCCAAAGCATAAAGACCTTTTTCAGATGGAAAGCTACATATGCATCTTATATTTCTAATTTTCTAGGGTTGTGTATACATATTACCTACCTAGCATTAGAAATACAAGGTTTAGCACAGAACAAGACCAACCATAAAAATGCTTAACTAATTTGCCAGCTAAATTTAAACCTAGGTATCGGTACTTAAACGTATTGATTGATATTTTTATTATTTAAAACTTATTTACCATAGAATTAAAACGTATATAACACTCATTTTATCTACCAACTAAGGGCATCTGTAATCTACATACAAATAAGGCCCGGTTAAAAGTCTCGAAATGTTATGTACATTTTATAATTAGATAAGTGTAAATGGGTCAGAAAATTGGGTCCATGTGCAATTGTGCATTAAGTAGGTGCACTTTTCCCAAATTGCTGCATGTATGAAATAAGGCCCATCAGTAACTTAACAAAAAATAAGGTATTTACATACCGAATTAAGCGTAATTGTGTCGCTTAACTTCAAACCTGGATAAATCCATTCTGCTACAAGGTTAATATATACAGTCAAACCTGGATAAGTGAGAACTGGATAAGTGAGAAAACTCTATAAGTGAGAGTAATAGCCAGGACCCGTCATTTTAAGCTCCCAAAACCTCTATTAGCGAGAAACAGAAACCTCTGTAAGAGAGAGTCGTTTTTCCCTCATAGACCTCCGTAAGTGAGACTGCTACTTATCTATACCTCTATAAGCGACAGTCGAGCTTTATTTACAAATTTAACATGTGCTATTTTATGACTCATTCTTAACTTTCGTGGAACTTCCTACCATTGTTTTTGTATTCTCGTCAATATTGTTCCTATTCTATTTCGTGGAACTAAATAACTTTATTGTTGTTATTTTATCGCATTCTTTTCAAATGGACACGTGTGCCTGTGTACCGTCCTGTTTGTCAGACTTACTCAGTTTATAGTTTTCAATTGCGAAGGAAGCTTCGACGATTTCGTTCAAATTGACGACGACGTAACTACCGCTGGAGAACTAACCGACGACGATATCGTTAAGAATTGTGTGAACACCTGTATTGCTGGAAATGACAGTGAAGACGAGGCACAGATTCCGGAAACAGAAATAAAGATCATTCCAATGAAGCTAGCTTTGAATGCGTTGGAGACGGTGCATCAGTACTTTGAATACGCGGCGGTTGTTGATCAAGCAATATTTGACAAAATTTATGAGTTAGAGATTAGAGAAAAACATTCAAAATACAAAAACAGAAACCCAAACGAAATTGACGGATTTTTTTGAGTGAAAATAAGTTCTAAATAAAATAAAATTACATAGTACATGAATTTTTGTTTTGTTTTCGTAAGCATTTAAAAATATATACTTATGTACATAATATATGTTGTGCATATCATGCACATAATTTTATCATAATAAATATTTACTACATTCGTACTTGCTGTGACTTGTTATTGCTGCGTACCCCTATAAGAGAGAAACGCTACCCATGTACCTGCATTAGCGAGAAACTCGGGTTAGTGAGAAACCTCTATAAGCGAGAATGAGATTGTGCTCCCTTGAACTCTCGCTTATCCAGGTTTGACTGTATTTTTTATATATTCAATCTTAAAGCAGAATGGATTTAAGTACCCAAGTTTGAAACTAAGCGATACAATTGATAGTATGTATCTAGGAGATATTTTCTTTACAAAATCGTATTATTCAAGAGCGCTATGATAAACGCACATCGAAATAAAGTAAAATTTACAATATTTACCGATGAGATTGTGCTCTGTGTGTAATGGTAAACATTAATAATATATGAAAAGTAATTGTTTCAGTCAGAGCATCTTCACTCGTCAATTTCGTCTTACTCTTTAGTTGTGAAACATGGGTGACAAAGGACGGTCGCCGGAAGGAAAAGAATAAAAATATACGGATACCTATATATATTATAATATTTATCCCGTAGGACAGCAGGTTACTTCAAAGTACTTTAATTAACTACCTAATTTTAATGTTGTCTTCGGTTCCCGTCGTCGTTCGTCGTTCGTCGAATCCCGGTAAGGGTATTTATTTGTGTGATGAGCACAGATATTTGTTCCTGAGTATGTATTTATCTATTTAAATATGGTTTTGTATTTATCTATGGGATATGGGTTAAATTGTGGCGTAGGCGAGAGGCTGGCAACCTGTCACTGCAATGTCACAGTTTCGTTTTCTTTCAACCCCTTATTTGCCAAGAGTGGCACTGAAGCTTTAGTAGTTTCATGTGTTCTGCCTACCCCTTTATGGAATACAGGCGTGATTGTATGTATGTATGTTATCTATTTAAGTATGTATTATTTATTTATTTATTAGTAAAAACATGTTTACATGACATTACAGTAAAACCAATGCGTCACGAAACTTAGATAACAAAAAAGAAAAAAAAACAGTAAGTAAGAACATGAAAAAAAAAACAATAAAGTTTAAAACTAAACAATTTATTTGGGCGATGACGTAACAGCGTGGCTCCGTTGCGTCGTTTGCCCCGGTGTAGGATTCGGCAAGTTGCCCCGGAATCGCCGAAAAACCACACCTTTCGGTCTGCGCTCGCGATGGTGTCCTGCGCTATATCGTCGCCTAGCACCCATAGTACAAGCTTTGCTTAGTTTGGGGCTAAGTTGATCTGTGTAAGGTGTCCCCAATATTTATTTAATTACTTACCATAATCATAATGTAATAAAATGTGCATTTTTTCGTGGTTACCAACATGCATACCAACCATAAAAATGCTTAACTAATTTGCCAGCTAAATTTAAACCTAGGCTATTTAAACGTTATCTATACGTATTTATATACTTTTATTATTTAGATCTTATTTATACTTTTCGGCAAAGCATTTTTGTTACCGCAGAATTAAAACGTTGGTAATACTCATTTCATCTACCTACTAAGGGCATAATTATGTAATGTTGCTTGTGCAAACAAGGCCCGGTTATTAAGTTTCGAAATGTTATGTACATTTTATAACTTGATAAGTGTAAATGGTTCAAAAATTTCGTGCAGTAAGTAAAAAAGTAAAAAGTAAGTATTATTAAACAGAAAAACTATGGGTCTTATTTGATGCAGGTATGAAATAAGGCCCATGCCGCCCATGTGTCCACATGTTCACAACCTTCGATACCCAAGAAGTAGCGTTGCGGAAATAGAGATGGATCGGATATAATCTTCAAAGATGAGCTATCATCAGCGCCAGTATTTGAGTGGTGGCCTCAGAGTGGAAGGCGACCCCGCAAACGCCCAGTACTTATGATACACAATACACATAAACACAATACATTATAATATAATATATTGCCCCGTAGGACAGCAGGCTACCCCACACTACTTTAATTAAGTACCTAATTTTGTCCCTTTAAACTTAATATGAAATAAAGTCTGCATATCTTGACCACATTGACCTTGACGCACTGCTTGTTAAGACTTGAACCCCTCTAATTTAGAGTACCATATCCTAAATGCATAGTCCTGAATAAATGTGTTTTAGACGACAGACCGTAGTATAAATACTTATCACAAAAATTGATGATTGAATTCATGAACACAATGTTTACACAAAGTTACAAAACTTAAGAAGCGAGAGATGGGCCTTATTTAGAGAAGTAACTATTTAGGGTATTTTGTGATTCTATGTCTGCGAAGAAAATATACAAAACGGCATGATTGATAAAACTTAGAAGAAATATAAGCACTGGGCCTTATTAAGGGCAGGTACTGGTACCAACCTGAACAAACTATGTATTACTAAATAAGGCCCATCATTTTTTTAAATATTTTAAAACATGACTTAAATTATTAATATTATGTATGTTTTTATTGTGTGTAAATAAGTACATATAATATGACTAATGTAACTACTTACCTAATTGGTGTTCGGCAGAATAGTAATAAATAAACAATGATGACCGAATACCAAATTTTCGGCAAAATGGCTGAAAAGACCGAATACCAAATAGTTGCCTAATATTCGTGGAATCTATCGTAAAATACAGCATAACTTTATAATTGTTACTAGTAAACCAATGACGAGAAAAGTTATGCATGTATAAAATAAACCTATACCTGTATGCAATTGTTACGTACCTATACTTATAAAAATATGGACTTAGTATTTCCACAGAATATATAATACAGATTCAAACTTTCACGATTTTTACACATATTTAAAATTGCAAACGGGACTTAATCGCGTATTTACTATGTTTTAAACACTAACCTCCGACGTTTCATGGACGGCATTGTCCCCGTGGTCTCGGAGCAGACTGGTCTTTTTGGACCACCAATTTTAAATATGAACATTACGTATTTCTAACTAAAAAGTTCGTCAAACACGGTATGTCGATATTTCGACGTAGTATATCGATAACTTTTCACATCACTAGATTATCGACATTAGATGTCGAGTATTTCCCATCACTTTATTTCAGTGTACGTATATAAAAACTTAGCCCCGCCCCTAAATTTGGTGCGATAGGGACAACTGCAGCTCAGGCGCGAAATCCCGCGTAAAAACTGCAAAAATCGAGGTTCCGCTCTCGACTGTTTCCTCCTCCAAAACTTAACCAATCGTTACGAAATTTGGAAATCAGAATGACAAGGAAATTATCTGTGTCGGACCGTTTCGTTTTTTTGGATAATTGATCTCAGTTTTGAATACCACGCCTTTCTTTCTGGCAAATTCAATTAAGCCGTTTTGGCCAACTTTGAGAGGCTCTAATTCCTTTTAAAACAAAAATATCAAAAAAAGCAAAACGGTCCGACACAGATATTGATAATAAAAGTCTGTGTTGAAAAAACCATTGATCTAGCTTCAAAAACCAGAGAGGAAACAGGCGAGAGCGTTTGTATGGAGAAATGAGGGGTATCGTAGCGTCTTAAGGATACTCCCATTACTCCCGGTTTCTACCTTGCCTTTCATACATTTTCAATTTGAACCGAACCCCGAAAGAGGACATGGAAGCTAGAATGTCTTATGTGTATATGGAGAGAGAAGATGCTGAGAACTTTCTGGAATATGACGGCAGCGGTCGTGCCAGTGTAAATGAGACCTAACGGGTTGCCGGTCGTGACCGCCGCGTGCGCGCGGCGCGTGCAACGTCTAAATTTACAGGTGCAGCGGAAATTGTAAACAGAAGGGCAACTCGATGCGGCTGAAAGATAATATAAATATTACTGTTTTCTTTCTTATATTCTTAAATCTTGCTTCGGGGTTGCTTAGAAAGCGAGATTATTTCAAAATCGATAAATAATAAATGCATGTACGACTACTCTGCCCTCTTAAGCCGAAAAGCGCTATCTCAAACGAAAATCCATAGCTAACTTATACTCAAGTATCTATAACTGACAGTTCCATTTTAAAAATCATTTGGTTTTGAGATAGCGCCACTCGGCTTAGCAGGGCAGTACTAAACTAAAAAAAAGTACAATTGTAAAGCTACTGCCATTGCAGTAGCATACCAAGGGATCTTGCGTGCTTTTTTATAGTTGTTAGTTACTTATACTTTCTCGTTGTCGAAACTTTCCCAATGCATCTTAGGTTGAAATCCTGTTGTAGGTATTAATGGCATATACCTAAACAATACTTTTCTAAAAAATGCCTACTCGGAAGAAAACTAGTCAATCATTTACCGAAGCAAAGAAAATGAACGAACTACAAAGAAAATTAAACTATTGTAAAGAAAGTTCATCTCTCCTTGATTCTGCTTTGTAGGTGGACTTTCAGGTGCTTGTGCGAGCGCACGAAAACGATGATCTGGCGCGGACAGAGATACTCACCTTTATTGCAACGCTGAGTTATGGACGTATCTGTCACGTCCATCGAAACCAGACATGCTCCTCAAAAAACGAATTCTGAAAACGTGATTGTGCTTTCTCTGTTATAGTGCTTTTCACGGGTGAAAGGGAGATAGCGCATGAGACTTGAGATGTTATAGTAGACCTCCATATTGATGCAACCGCTAAGGGCCTGTTCACACGTCGAATCGTGATCGAAAATGAAATGTTGTACATGAGCAAGCTTCGTTTGAGTTTTATCGTGTCGTGGGAAATAGCGTATATTTTGAGTTATGATTCATTGTGGAAACGGCATCTAATGTAGAATGGGAAAAGATCAAGGGAAATTGATACGATGTAAAATATTTTAAAAATTATGTGTGGTACGTTAGTGTAAACGCACTTATTAATGTTAATGGCCGAAATTATAAAATTAAGGGGATCATTTAGCTAAAACGACATCCTAGGTAATATAATTAACGTGTATACATTTTATTACATTTTTATGAGTAGAAAGTAAAGTAGAAATATATAATAACCTAGTAGAGAGGAGACAATCCGTTAAGATGCTGCACCCGCAAACAGAATATCCCTACGGATACATTACGAGGCCACGCGTATGGTATCTTGGGATATAATTCACCGTGACTACCAAAATGGCCACACACCCGAGTTTGCAGTCCACAACAATTGTTTAATCACCGGCAATTGCTAAATTGCCCAATTTTCATCCATACAAATCGTTTGTTTTCTTGGAATCACCGTGAGTAACACGGTGAGCCTAACAATGACTCGCTGATCGGCAGAAAAACGCCTAAATGTGTCACTGGTAACAGTGGTAACTAACTGTACAATGGAGATAATGACAATGACTTTAAAACAACTGTGAGCTCTGTCTGGAGAAACTGGTGGAAGAGCGTATCTATTTGCACGAGAAAATTATTAAACACGTACATTGTTGTTTTGGCAAATATAGATACAAGATGGTTTAAATAACCTATTTTGAAAGTAACCTTTCTAAATTTTCTTTTTAATCATTGTTTATATTTTAAATACGAGAGGTGTATATTAGCTGCCTAGCTGGTGTCTTAGCATGGAAGGGAGGATGATAAAGACGATTGAGAAAATGGATCTTTCTCCGGTCCGCAAACTATCTCCATATCAAAACTCATCTAAAACGATTCAGTGTGGTTTTAACGCGAAAAAGTAACAAAGAAACTTTCGCATTTATAATATTAAGTAGAGATTGACATACGCATCGCGTTACATGGTTGAGCATAAGTAGGTACAAGGCCGTGCCTCACAATGAAGACTTCTTTGGTTCCGCTCGATCGGCCGTAACGGATATGACAACATGGTACATGCGAATTATCTGAGACGCAGATGATAATGTCGGCCATACCCATTTCATCCAGGTTTAACCAACACTACTAGTAATATTCCGTTACATTACCTTACTTTTTTAAAATTCTGTACAATTTTTGTATTGCTTACGGTTCTGACAATATTTTTACTTAATGATCAAGTAAACATATTAAAAGCAGTTTGATTGTTATGTACTGACCTAATTGATAACAATAAAGCCATCGAATAAAAATACCAGTTGTTTATTACAGTGCTTTGTGCATGAATGGCTGTAGGAAGCGACGCGCCTTCAGCCAATTGTTGTTCTGATTGTCCTCATTAAATTACGTCTTTCGTTATTACTCGTAGCATCACTTTGTAAACAAGTAACATCCATATAAAGTACCTAAGTTACATGCCCGCACATTATTAACATAAATACAGATATTATTTTATTTTATTGAAATTTGTCAATTTGTCAGTGAAAAAACCTATTAAACGGCCGACCTCTCGAGTCATTTAAAATCGATATACATAAATTGTAATATTCAGACAAGACACAATATTTTGTATAAACTACTACCTATATTTGTATGCTTTGTATGTATACTTACCTACTGTAAGTATTCTCACATCAATTTAGTTTTAATTACAAAATAATTCATAGGAGTCTGCTATTGCCGTGCTGCGTATAATTTTATAGTCTAAGCTTTCATAGCCAATTTCCGATTCGAGTTTTGCTAGATGGTACGGTAAAACTCCCGTTGAGTGCAAATGTCATTTCGTTTCCATTGATACATGATCCCAATACCAACATTGCATGTAAGCTGATCTTGTCATGAGACACCGTAGTTGTTGACGGGGACACGACGTATTATATTGTTCATTTCTAGTTTTCTCTCGTTTTACGTGTTTTAACCAGGTGAGATAAACCACCATATATTAGTAACTAACTTGGTAGCAAACATTGTAACAACTGTCGTATCAATTGCGTTTAAAAAAACCTGTGCATGCTAGTTGACTGAGACGTTTGTGCGATGTCCGAAACGATTCTATTATAACGCGGAGAAACAGTAGTAAGCATATGCATAAAACGGATGGCATGGCAACATAAAAATGCAAGTCAAGTAGGTATCATAAAATCAGAAAAGCGTAACATTTTCACATTTGATAGCTCATCTGTGCTAAGAAACTCAACTATAGCCACAAGTTTATATATTTTCTACTTTATAGTGACATTTAATACACATTTGTTTGAATAAAAAAAATTGCATTTGAAATCAATCTCGCTATGTCATTGATTGGCAATTGAGATGTAACAGCAATTTTTACATCACGCTTTCACGAATAGCATCACTGTTGGCAATCATACAGACCGACACGTATTATGTCTAATATCATTTACATTTGCGCCTCCATCTCCATTATCTGCAATGATATTTATTATTAAAAGAGAAAGTGCAAGTAACATTTAAAAATAGTGACGGAAAGTACAATATTTCGTGCAGTATAGACATTTTTGACATATAGTAAGATAAAATAAACTCGTTATACGAGACTTTCTACATTTGGAAAAGTTTTTATGTGTTTCGTTTAGTAGGTACTAAATAAACAAACATTACCTACTTATTACAGTACGAAACTTATCTCCTCATAAAATGTTCATAATTATCGTAATGTACTTACTAGTGTTTATGTGAATGATGCGATTATCCTTGTGTACCTACATATTTTAAATGTTTAACTATCAATACTAAAATGTTTACTATCAATTACTAATGTTTACGAGTTACTTGTTTAACTAATAGAAAGTGACATAAAGCTAACACGGGACCGATTTCCATATTTACAGTTTGTGATAATGAATAATAAAGTTTATTTAACGTTATTAAGACACAATGAATACAGCCATTCTTAATAAAGTTAATTTTTAGTTTGAAAAATAAAAGACTAAGCATTACCTACTCGAGAACAAAACCTAAAGGATAGGTATCTAAATAAATTATGCTATATTAAGATTAAGGATATATTAAGAGTATTAAGCGAAGCGTTAAGCGTACGCTTATTCAGTTGTCGAATCGGGGTGAAATATTGAAATATTTTCGGTTCCTTTCCGAACATTGAAATATTTTCGGTTCCTTTCCGAGCTGCCATAGTTTCCGCACCCGCTACCGTTATTGTTTATGTTATGTCCATCCTGTCCGACACGGCCATCCCGGTGACTACGCGATCACGGCTCCCGCCGCGCACTGTACAGACAGCCCGTCCAGGTTTATTGACCGTAATTTTGCGGTCGAATCAGGATGATACCAGCTCATCTATGGTGTGCAATTCAAAGTAATTTCCTTAAGGCTAGGGTCGCCATTAGTAATTTTGTGTACCTACATATGAGTTTTTGTTATTGGTTGACTAAATACGTGTATAACCTAAATCATGCTTTCAAATACTAAATTTTAGAGTGAGTTGTTGCTACGTAACATACAGCCACGAGCGCGTGTCAAACCCGTAATGCTGCTTAAACATATTACTGTAAATTATTTTCTTGCGGTTCGGATTGTAGATGTACTTTATTAGTAGGTACACATAACTTTGTTAGTGCATATGCCACAACAAATAAAGAAATGTTGAGAAAAACAAAAAAAATGTGCATGTAGTATTTGAGAGTCGCGCGTGCTAACAAAGCTCCGCGGGCGCCGCTGCAGCCCTGCAATTTGCGTTTATGCTCCCATTCATTCACCAGCGTGAATGGCGTCGCTTCTCCTCTCCACCCGCCCCTACCTCACATTACCCGGCTTTCAACCTAAATGCATCGAAGAAGACTTCTAAGTTTATTTAAAAAAACACAATTTTATCTACATATTGTAATTACATCAATGTATGAATTATGAGAATACTAACCGAAAATGTCAGCATGGGTTCTTCGATAATGTTTTAACTAGTCAGGTATTAACTTTAATCAATTATTTTTGTTTTAAATCAAATGCAAACACCTTTGTTGGATATCTTATCTTCATTTTGTGCCGTTTCAAAGGTTACCAGCTTAAACTCTATTCATTTTCCACCCACGCTGCACAATTTGCGTCTTCTGACGTGGGAAAATTTTCCTGACTGCAAGCAATTTTACTAAATACTGTAACGTAACGAGCTTTATTGAAGCTTTGAAGCTGTAAAATTATATTACCTTAATTAAATTAAACGTGAGAAAACACCTTAAGGCAATTTATTCAACGTTAAGGTAAATCATGCCTAAAGACGGCGTTCACAAGCCGGTTTATTTCTAGACCGATAAAGTGTCACCTAGTGAATTTGTGAATTTAAGTGAGTAGGTAAATATGTGAACACGAGGGTGGCCTAGCGCAGGGATCAGTAAACTTTTGAGAAAGAGCTAACACTAAAGAGCCACGAGTATCTCGCGTTCTGCTGACCCCTGGCTTTTTATAGCACTTTGTTAAATTTTACAGGCAAGGAAATGAAATAGTAATGCTTTTCGTTGTAATTAATACTAATAACGAACTTATTCATACACATTATGGCATTATTGTTCGTTCATTCATGCTCCGTAGGGATACACAGGTTTTTGTGTAATGACAATGCCCACTTTTGAACAAAAGATGGTACGGTTGAATTCACACAATCACGTTAGTCTAAATTCGAAATAAGGGTTGTGCTTTCCTTATCATACTCATATGCACAATAAGGGATGCAATCAAATGCAAATCTATTTTTGGCAGAATTTTTAACAAGCACGCTAGGGTTGACGTAATTTAGAGACTCGTATAACCTTTGTCGCGCTCGTTTATGGCTCTGATCACCAGGGCAACCCTGATTTAAGCTGATTACTAAGAGCAAGGGGGATATTTCTAAAGTGTCGCGTGTGACGAAATCGATTTTTACTCATTTAAGAACAAGCAATATATTTATGTAATTTTACTGTCATAAAGCAGGTTACTTAAAATTATGAACACACATCATTTCAGAACTTGCGTAGGTCACAAAAAATTAACATATACAATTATACATAATATAAATAAGCCATCTATACACCATTACACATTCAACGGCTGATTGATGAACATTTAACGAGCCAGTTTCTTGGTATTCACACTCTTAAGTAGTTATTTCAATACTGTTGACCCGAATAGAAAGTCTTTTCAAAATTTAGATCAAAATAGGATGTTGCATTAAGCTCTTTTGTTGAGAGAATAGTAACCTTAATTAGTTACTATTAAGCAAAATGATTTTTCAACACCATAGTTTAACTAACTTGTTTTTTTGTGATATGTGTGAACTCTGTGAACTAGGGATGCAGGTGTAACAAAAATTGGTTTGATTATGCTCACGATATCGCAACGTCATCCCCGAATTTGATTCTGATTACTATTGTTAATTTTCATTCCTTTCTAAAACAGGTAATTTGTGTTATTAAACCGAAATACATCTGCTACGCACGCTCCGTTGATCACACTAGAAAGGCTAAAATTACATCCATCAGAGCGTTGTTAGGACACGGACAGACAGACGTCCGTCAAACAATTCTCCCTCGATACACATCTTGACGGAAGTCGGCCATTACCTTTAGCAAATATCGCTTTAAATCACAGCCAGATCTGGCATTAATCAATGAAAGTACGTGGCGTCTTCCGTTCATTGTTTGGGGGTAATGCGAGCAGGCTATTGTCTCTACGCGTTAACTTTGATGTTAATTGAATGTAGGACTATAGATATCTCTTACATTTCTCGTGAAGCCGTTTAGGCCATTTATTATTCAATCTAAAGATTTGACTAGCTATATAATTATCTAGCTCGAATCTTTCAGAAAAAAATTAAAGTGGAGAAATTCGCTGTCATTAAATGACAATTGGCTGTCAGATCCCGACTCGCAACTCTGGATCACAAATCCATCGGTCTGCCAACAGATCGATCGAGAGTACTCCAAGACAACAAAGTACTGCTACTTGTACTATTTAATAGGTACTTTAAATTCATTATCCTACAGTGAAGTCTATATTCGCCCGAGTCAGTGCATTTGTCCATATTTATTAAATAGATATTATTATTGTTTTGTGGAAAATAAATAAATAGTCAAGTTTCAATTGTAAAAAAAATCACTCAAACCGAAGGATACCTATTTATTTAGTAACTGTGTTCAATAACAATGTATTGATAAATTTATCAGGCTACCGGGAAGGGATTCCTGGTGCGCCGTATTATCTTTCTGCGCGTGGGCACGCTCATTGTCTAATGTTGAATAATAACTGATTTATGAATCAAATCATCCGGAAACATTCGCTTAGCCGATATTTATAAAACATAAAAACGCACAAGTCATATTTACAAAATTTTTATTATAATGTGACCTCACCGGATTTCTCCGCATATAGTGTGGCAGACTGGCAGAGTAGGACCGCTTTCTTTGAAGGTATTTTTTTTTAAATATTTATACAATACTGTACATACTTGAATATTTAGCCGAGTAACTGAATAAATTATGCGATTGTATAAATATGTAGAAGGGCCATGATCCGACCTGTGCTGACCTTTCCCAAAAATCTGCCAATCTATCTAAAGACGAAATAGTCGTGCCTTGTGTGTGTGTGGATTGAGTGAGCACCTTCCCAAAATAAAAAAAAATATGCTGATCATTTAGTAAAAGTTCTAAAACAATTGTAAAACGAATCTCTGAATTTGTAAAAAGATAAATCAAAAGATACAGCCATTAACATGTGCTCACTCAGTTCTCACAAACTACCAACGAAAACAGTGAATATATTCATTTAACATATAATATTTATATACTAACATTTAGTAAAAAATAGGCCGACCTACCTCTATAAATATTAGATCACCTAGTGACGTATTAAATTTTTTACAAATAGTTTCTTATGCTCACTCAATCCACACACTTTTGAAAAGCCGAATTTTGATGAAAAACATAAGATTTAGACCGCTATTATATGTGTATAGTTTAGTAAAAGTGAAATGGGAATTTGTAAAATACAAAACGAACCACTAAAGTGTCAGGTTTTTTTATAATAAATTTTTGTAAGTGCTCACTCAGTCCACACGTTTTGAGAAAGTTAAAAATGTAAATATCTTACGATTTGTAGCACCTAAGACACTCGAAAGTACTTCAACATTTAGTAAAAATTTTTACTAAATATCCACCATCTAATATTTTATATTCGTTGTCTGGTTTTAAAGATATTCAGACATAACTTTTCTCATACAAATGTATCAAGTAGGGTGACCACACTATGTCGGCTCCTGATTTTCCCCACCTTCCCATTGTCATATTGAGATTGGGGAGTTTCGTTCAATTTTGATAATAGTTTACCGGATTTGTAAGTGGGAGCGAGAAAAGAATAACTATTTCTCGCTCCCACTTACAAATCCGGTACGCTCATCTGTTAGCGCGATTAGATTACCAGGTTCTGGTTTCTTACTAGTGAAGTATTATATTCTTTGTTTCTTACCAATTATTATTTATGTCCTTTTTAATGCATGCATGTCGATATGGTTATTATCCTGACGTCGATAAAAATTACACAATACACATCATCACTAGGCCAAGAACATAACCTAAAAACAGTTTGCAGATGGAGAATTAATATGGTATTAGTTTAATATTATAAAAATTGAACGAAGGAAACTCCCCAATCTCAATATGACAATGGGAAGGTGGGGCAAATCAGGAGCCGACATAGTGTGGTCACCCTACTTGATACATTTGTATGAGAAAAGTTATGTCTGAATATCTTTAAAACCAGACAACGAATATAAAATATTAGATGGTGGATATTTAGTAAAAATTTTTACTAAATGTTGAAGTACTTTCGAGTGTCTTAGGTGCTACAAATCGTAAGATATTTACATTTTTAACTTTCTCAAAACGTGTGGACTGAGTGAGCACTTACAAAAATTTATTATAAAAAAACCTGACACGTTAGTGGTTCGTTTTGTATTTTACAAATTCCCATTTCACTTTTACTAAACTATACACATATAATAGCGGTCTAAATCTTATGTTTTTCATCAAAATTCGGCTTTTCAAAAGTGTGTGGATTGAGTGAGCATAAGAAACTATTTGTAAAAAATTTAATACGTCACTAGGTGATCTAATATTTATAGAGGTAGGTTGGCCTATTTTTTACTAAATGTTAGTATATAAATATTATATGTTAAATGAATATATTCACTGTTTTCGTTGGTAGTTTGTGAGAACTGAGTGAGCACATGTTAATGGCTGTATCTTTTGATTTATCTTTTTACAAATTCAGAGATTTGTTTTACAATTGTTTTAGAACTTTTACTAAATGATCAGCATATTTTTTTTTATTTTCGGAAGGTGCTCACTCAATCCACACACACACTCGTGCCTTTAATGTTACCCGTAGAAGTGATTGACAAGTATACATTATGTGCATTTTTCCTGTTCACCATTTTTATGATTTTTTTTTGTTTCAGGTAAGAAACGTTTCAACATATTTGCATTACAATGTCAAAAAAAATAAAAAAAATACCAACAACAAAGCTGCGTGGCTTACGTAAGTTTTATTATGCATCCTATTTTTCAACTGGCGCCAGCTCGGCTGAGTTAAAAGATTATAATTATTTAGAGAAAGTATAGTTACGTATATGTAGTAGAATTTACTGTTTATTGTGTAATGTAGGATTTTGTCGTTATACAAAGTATACCTAATCTACCTACAATAATATTTAACAATTAAACAAGCATTAGTTATCTATGAAATGTCACTATTACCTAAACATAAAATGTGGGTATCTGAAGTATCGTACACCGTGTACATTATACGATCATTTAAACAGATGACATGACACATTCAAAATATTTATATGCATTTCACCTCTGTTGCTTATCAATAAATCGGTTCTACTTATACGCCGATACTATCAGGATGTCAACTGACTTCCTCTTCCTTGCCTTCTCGTTCATAGTGAAAATATATTTTATGAAGTAAAGAATAAAGCTCACCTTTGAATATGATATACATGGAACATAAGAGATTGGGAAAATATGGTTTATATTCATGTAGATAATGCGTGTCGTACGCCTTAAGCCCGTCTTAGCGGTGTCTGATTGACGGGCGATCTGATAGGAATATGGTGGTAATATTACGTTGCATCCTAGTTTTTTAAATGCGGATCTGAACTAACATAACTGATGCAGTAAAGGTCGAAGTCTAGGCAAATTTATTCGCAATGGTATATACGGTACGAGTATGGTGGATGTGTGTCGTCATTTACTTACTTAAGCATTTAAGTTATTAGTTAAACAAAATTACGCCAAAGCTAATTAAGATTTTAGGCTAATTAATTTATTCCAGTTTATGTTCTTAAGTATATTTTTGTATGTTACTTTTCTTTCGGTGTTGTACTAAACATAATGTATTGTTTGATCACTTGTACATGGGGGGTACCACCATAAAACTAACATTTTCACCTCTTCCATACTTTATGTAGTTCTTAAAAATTGTTTGATGCAAATGCAGACGAACTGCGTGCAACCCAATAGTTTTCATATAATTGTCTGTACCTACCGGCCTTAGAAACGGTCCAAACTACAAAAATAAATAAATAATATAAATAAATAAATAAATATTGGGGACACCTTACACAGATCAACTTAGCCCCAAACTAAGCAAAGCTTGTACTATGGGTGCTAAGCGACGATATACATACTTAAATAGATAAATACATACTTATATACATAGAAAACATCCATGACTCAGGAACAAATATCTGTGCTCATCACACAAATAAATGCCCTTACCGGGATTCGAACCCAGGACCACGGCTCAGCAGGCAGGGTCATTACCGACTGAGCCAGACCGGTCGTCAAATATAATACTTGAAGCCGTTTATTACTTAACATAGATAATTGCTTATTCTAAAAGTAAAATAGTCTAAATGTCCAGTGTAAAAACGTTTAGTGTGTAGCAGTGTAAACGTACACATGCAGTGCGATGTACGAGATATTAAAACTGCATTACTTATTCATCCTTTTTAGAAGATACACGTTCAATGGAAAGAGGAATCCTATTTGTTGGGACAGTTTTTCTTTCAACAGTGTAAATAGGTACTACCTGCAAAAAATTACAATGTGCATAAATTGTTCATGGGTGTGGATATTGTGGATACATTTTTATTATACCTACCTAGTTATGGATCTGGGGCCAGTAAAATGGTCTAAGGGCATTTTCAGAATTTGGGACCGAAAATTAGCGTAAGTCCTCTTAATCGACAATTAAGCATAAAATCTGTCTAAAAAAATACTTTTTTCACGTTCTGAATGTAGATTATCGCTTAAAGTTTATGTAATTAACATAAAAACAATATTTGTATTGAAATTTCATGCTTAATTATTGTCACAAAACTGAAGCGAGTTAATTTTTGTTATCGACTTACGCTAATTTTGAGTCCCAAGTACTGAAAATGCCCCTAACCACGAAACTCCGAAAAAAATTGTCTCTCCCACACGGAAAATGTCAACGTTAGACCAGCCAAAAATGTATTAGGAGCAAAAAACAATGTTGACGAAATTATATGTTCATTTAAATGTAATTTACATCGGGATTATCGGTAATTTAAAACCTAAACTAATTAACAGTTTGAGCTATGAATAGCTATTAATCTTAGTTACACTAAATTGCTACCTATAGCACTCATAATTATTCTTATTGACTTGAATGTAAAGTATAATTTAGTTCAACATGGCGCACAGCGCAATGTTCGCAATTCAGTACGTAATAGGTTTATTTATTTAATTGTGTACGACATAAATATTAATCGTCGATCGTCCACCGTCGAGAAACTCGGCGGGGTACCGACGGGGTTATTTATGTGTACAATACACATGAGGAAACCTGACTAACAAACTGATTTAAATACTGTGAAGTAGGAGGTTTCTTGTTAATAAAGTAAATGATCATTGCTCTTCGGCGAGGGAAACTGCTTTGATGTTTTATTTACAAGATAGGGCTCGGTCGGCGACTCGTACAACTATTTGTGCGCTTACGTGCTTCGTGACAAGCACTGAATTTAAACTAGGATATATTTATTACTTATAGTACCTACATACTTGCTTAGTTCAGCACGACGTCTGAATATCATTTTGACTATTTTTATTTCATATAAAGATAAATGATAACTGATAAGTCATAGCTGGACTTAGGTTCTTCTTGGCTGAGTTGCCTCTTGTCCTCTCCACAAAGGGCTTGTTACTTTGTGGCTAGAACGGCGTCTGACCTCCTGCCAAGCCGGGCTGCTCCCAGAATGCCTCAATTGTATTTAGAAAAGAAAGTGTCGTAACTTAGCGCCGCACCGTGCCACCGCTGCACGTTGATGCATTTTATAACCCTCGTTTCTGTGCGGTGGACATTCGAATTTACGTTGCTTTTGGTAAATGCAATCATAAACTGATAAACACACTGCACACTGTACATGACGCTCCAGCGTCTGCGGGTGATATTAGAAATATGTATATTACGAAAGTAAACTTGTGTTGTAATATACATGTAGTACCTATATTTCACAGGCAATAGGTACTTGTTTATATCAATTGTAGGCATTACCCATACAATTCGCGTCTCATGCACCGTTCAATGCATGCACACAGAAAAAAAAAATTACTTGAAGCAAGTAATATTATTTGAGTCAAGATCTTTTGGGATTTCGATATAAGGAAAATGGAGAATTACTTAGATTAAGATATAAAATGTTTCGCATTATAGTTCTTAGACCAAGAACTACTTTTTTGTATCAACATTTAAATATCTCTTCCACTAAAAGCTAATAACTGTTGTTTCAAGAGAGAAAGCATTTTGACATAATTATTCCTTTTCTTAATTGAAGATTGAATGTATTTTGTTTATAATAGTATTAAAAATTGGCTCAAAAGCGTTAGTTCTTATTGTAAAATAGCACATATTCTCTTCAAATGATGTAAGGCTCTTTTTTCAAAAGCTAAATTGTTTGACCCAAGAATGAACATATTTAAAACAAGATATTTTCGTTCTTGGGTCAAACAATTTAGCTTTTAAAAAAGAGCCTTACATCATTTGAAGAGAATATGTGTTACTTCACAATAATAATATTAAAAATTGGCTCAAGAGTGTTAGTTCTTATTGTAAAAAAGCACATATTCTCTTCAAATGATGTAAAGCTCTTTTTTTAAAAGCTAAATTTTTTGACCCAAGAACGAAAAAATCTTGTTCTAAATAGCTGATATAATTTACTCAAGAGCGTTTTGTTCTTGTTGTTAAACGGCCCATATTCTGCCCAAATATGTTAAGTTCTTATTTTTTAATCTAAATGGTTTGACCCAAGAATGAAAATATCTTGATCTAAATAGCTGGTTAATTTACTCAAGAGCGTTTAGTTCTTGTTGTCAAATGGCCCATATTCCGGTCAAATGATGTAAGGCTCTTTTTTTAAAAGCCAAATTGTTTGACCCAAGAACGAAAATATCTTGTTCTAAGTAACCAAGATAATTTACTCAAGAGCATTAATTGTTCTTGCAAAAAAGTTCCTTTCTTGTTGTAAAATGGAACGTATTCCAATCAAATGAAGTAAAGCTCTTCTTTTAAGAGTCTTTAATTCTTCTTATAAAAAATGTCATTCTTGTCGTAACATGGAACGTATTCCAATCAAATGAAGTAAAGCTCTTCTTTTAAGAGTGTTTAATTCTTCTTGCAAAAAGTGTCATTCTTGTCGTAAAATGGAACGTATTCCAATCAAATGAAGTAAAGCTCTTCTTTTAAGAGTGTTTAATTCTTCTTATAAAAAGTGTCATTCTTGTTGTAAAATGGAACGTATTCCAATCAAATGAAGTAAAGCTCTTCTTTTAAGAGTGTTTAATTCTTTTTATAAAAAGTGTCATTCTTGTCGTAAAAATGGAACATATTCCATTCAAATTAGGTAAATCTCTTCTTCACCACGACTATAAGGTGTGCCGTTCTCGAGAATGTTCTCCGTTTCTTTGAGCGAGAACGTTTCTTATACAAAACGGAGAACATTCTAGAGAACGGCACAACATGAGCCACGACACTTTTTATACCGACGTTTGTGTATTTGGCGCGTTTACAAAATTTACCATTTTATTTTTGTTTTATTCTTATCATTTTAATGTCGTAAATGAAAATATTATGATGTATTTTTTTACCTATTTAACATCTTTAGTATTGTTTACCTTTATAATATGGTCATTTCATCACTATTATAGACTTTGCGGCAGTTATGACTTGATTAAATTACCTATCTAAATAAAACAATAATAAAATGGTAATTTTATAACTAGGATAAATACACAAATTTACACTTTAAAAGGAGAGCTTTAAATTTTAATGGAGTGCGTGTCCTTTTACAAGAAGAACCAGAAATACAAACTTAAAAGAAAAGCTTAATGTAAGTATGTTATTAGAATGCGTTCTATTTTACAATTAGAATGCGTTCTATTTTACAATTAGAATAAACATGTTTATACAAGAAGAATTATCTTAACCAAAACAAGTGCTAATCAATTCAAGCTTTAACTTTTTACAAAAAGACTTGTGTGTTTCAAGTATGAATGTGTTTCGACAGTAATCTGTATTCCAGTCTAATTTATACAAGCCAAATTAGTTTCAAAACACATTAAATTTATTACCTATTCGGAAATAATGGAATAAAAGTGAAATGTAAGTTTCTCGTTTATTTTATGCACCAGTTAAAGAAAGTAATTACAAATTCAGAACTTATCAGTGTCACTATACAGTATTAAGATTGAATTTAGAACGGAATACATTTTGACTTATCAGTGTTATATCACCATATAAATTATACATAATATGTTTGAGCTACATGTCATGGTTCATTATTTTATTTTAAAAGCTTACAATCTTGAATTATATTTAGGTACTTTATTTTCACGAATTGCAATATGTTGAACACCAATTGATATGTAATAAAAATAATGATGATATTATTGTGTTTTTAATAAAATCAATTATACAACTTAGGCCGATAGTCCACTATCATATGTTTAGCATAGAAATATGATCATGCCTCCCTTTTTCTCCAACGTGAAGAAAAAGGATGGCATGTTGCCTATGATCATATTTCTATGGTAAACATATAATAGTGGACTATCGGCCAAAGAGGACGCTACAATATAATTGAATCAGCACTAAATATAACCTAGTAGATAAAAAGGGATATTCTGACTTGGAATTACGTAATTGTTAGAGTACCTCTACAATATTTGCTAATAGTAAATGATTTAAAGAAAACAATATCTTACTCTATTTGTCTTAATTGAAGATACTCACTTACACGTAAAAATAATGAACATCAGTTCAGTTCTGCACCTAACTAGCTAACTACGTACAGAAAATTTAAATAATTCAAATAATTAAAAATGTCCTCTCAACACAATTAATACCTACATTTTTAATGATAACTTAAACTTTAGTATAATTATTATTTATAAAATGAGACATATAAATTACCACCTACTGAGCGAAGAGGTATTGGCATTTGATCAAAACATTCAATCAACGATATGTATTTGTATTCATTCGTTTTGTTAACTTGATATGCCTTTAAATGGGTACTGTAATTAATTATTTGCAACACAGAACACGCAAGGATGACGGACTTAAAATCTTTATCCCTGATTAATATATCATTAATTAAGAGGAATATTGGATTGTCATCTTTACATTCGTACAAAACAACGGACATATGATCATAAATATATCCGTTATTTTCGAAAGTAACAGTCGTGAAATAATTATCTCCATTTAAATGACACGGAATATTTACGCACTGCTTTAACTTTCCACACTTTGTTTTGTTCTCAAAGCCACCATTAGTTAAAAACCTGCTGCAGTCCTTTAATTGGCACCGTATTGAAATCGAATAGCATAAGTCTGTCCTACTCGCTATAGAACGTGATACTCTTTTTAGTTCTTTGTGTTTAGCTTCAAATTTAAAAGCCGAGTAAAATATAGGCGGTCCTAATTTATTTATCACACCCGGGTAATGTACCAAGAAATGGTATTTTGGTTTCAATGAACTTTTGAATAGCTCTATATACATTTTATGATGTTCTTTTATCAAATGTTTCAAATTAACTAAGTGTTCTGTGGAGATAGTTTGTTCGGTTAGTGTTTCTGTTAACTCTAATAAAAGCAAATAGTAGTTCCACACTTCGTCTCTTTCGTCAACGAAGTCACCGACAAAGTAACGGAAATTTCTTACAAAGCATAACATCTCCGACGCTGAAAACATGATGATACCATTACATAAATGCTGCTTAGTTACAGGTGGGGGATGATTATGCTCGGATCTAGTATATGTGAAGTATTTCGTTCTGGAATTTAATTGGTCCAAGGTAAAAACCTTTTTGTTTATAAATGATTGTATTATTGATGCCATACTATATCTATGAACACCTTCACATAAATCATGCATGACGTCTACACTGGTATTTTCACAAGCATGGAAGCTGTCTAGACTGTTCCATACACAGAGTTCTTTTACGCCAATGTTATTGGCTAAACAATGGTTATAATTAGCTCGTGACCGTATTTTTTCTTCACTTTCTGAAATGGCAGTTTGGCATTCTTGTTTATTCATAGTACAAATTCTACAGTAATTACTGGCGGAAAAACTTTCCATGTAACCCATAATTGAATTAAGCCCTAAATTATCTCCTGATAAAGCAATCAAATAGAATTTTACTTTTAGTTTTTCATTATTAGAGAGTATGTCTATACCACAATTTTCCAAAAAATTCAATTCATCAAGTAATGGTTGAAAAACCGCTTTATTGCCAAAATTTACTCTCTGGTTGGAATAAAAAAGTAGAGCCAAGAAAATATTTTCCAGGCGACTAGCAAACTGCGGTGGAATAGTCGCAATACTACAATAAACAGCGCCAATTTTATGTTTACCGGCATGACTGCCTAATGGATTACCATTTTCGAAATCATCATAGTAAATATATATAGGAATAGAAATATCTGAGCAATGTTCATGTTCAGCTTTTAGTTTCCATAATACCCCATTAACAACGTTTAGCAATACATTTTCTGTGCTGCTAAGATATCTTTGATAGTCTAGTATGGTCTGCAGGACTTGTGGTAATTCTAAAAACAGCTTTAAACTATTTCTCAAAGGCACCAAATGAACGTATTCATCCTTTAAAGTCATAATCACTTTAGAATCTACTCGTTTTGGTGCCTTCGAGACACCGATTTTTTCTTAATTGGTTTAACTAACTTACCACTCGCATTAAACAAATTTATTAGTCTATGTTCGGTGTCAATTGCTTGAAAACAGTTTTTAAATATGTCCAAGCACAAACTTAAGTTCTTCATTGGCAATATGTCGTTACTAATGTTATTACTATTAATATTTCCAAGCACTGGAATTTGACTTTCTATGTAAGAAACTGAATCAGTAAGGAAACTTTTAAAAATATCGATTATGTTTTGTATTTGATTTCTTGGCATGTTTAAATTACTGTATAATTTCGATATAAGAAGTATAACAGATAAGTGAAGATCTTTTTTAAATTGCATTGTTATATTTTCACTGTCTTGGCTACAGTTCTCACTATTAGATTTAAGTTTAGTAGAACTGTTTAACTCTATAGGATCATGTGTTATAGTTTTATTGATCGATATATTAGTACACATTGGAGAATTCGGATGCGATGTTTTTTCTATTGGCTTACTATCAAGTCGGCGATTATCAAACAATTTATGAAAAAATGTCAAATGATCTTTTAAAGAATACTTTGTACAATACGTTCTCTGGCAATTTTCAATAGGACATTGATAATTAGTTTTTATTTTATGAATAAGTTCCAAATGTAAAATGTATTTTTTAAAAGTACCAAGATCGAGTTTGCACTCGGAACAAAGCATTTTATGAATTTATTTAACTTTTTTCGAATGATAGGCGTAGTTGACGCCACAGAGTATTCTCTACAAGACAAACTTAGAACAAATCACGTCAATTGTAGATGGTGCAAATACCTTACACAATGAAATACTTTTTAAGTGGGTACATAAGACCAAAGAAATTTCTATACCTTAGTATATTTTTACATTTCAAGAACTTTTATAAAAAACGAAGACCAAATTTTACACATCTAAGTTTAAAACGTCAACTATATACGGTGGTACTGTATCATACGCTGTATGGATTTGATACACTTTTTTTGAATAATTATGTGGAGGTGCTCACACACTTGGGGATACTTGGCGTGGAAAACGTGATAAATCTTAAACAATAAGTCGAACGCCTTTGCAGCTGAATGCACGTGGTATTTGATATCATCAATAACGATGTATATCTGGGCGAAGTTTTGTAGCGGTCCTTGTATGAGCACGAAGGGTTGAACGGTATCCTTCCGGGCTGCAGCCTTAGCTTTCTGGGCTGCGATTACGCTGTCGATATCTCCGGCGTCCTGCATTAAAAACATAATTTAAAAGTAATGCCATAGTTCCCAGGAATATCCCACTGCTCAGCAGAGGCTCCACTACAAAAGTAGAAGATTCCTTTTAAGAGACAGAGACTTAGTCAGATAGAAAATGGAATTTTAATGTACACAAAGTTTTTTGATTTTTCCCTTAATTGTAATTTTCATTCAAAAGTATTTCATTCAAGAAGTAAGAAGTAAAGAATTCTAAAAAATGTTAAGTAAAATGTAACTTCATTATGGTGGCTCTTTGGCAACTTTGCATGCCGTACAGTTTACATACGTAATAATGATTATCATAAAAATTGAGTGGGAAAAATTAAATGGAACATATTTACCAAAAATAATTCAATTTAGCATAATTACATATTTTGAAAACTTATCAATTGTGATTGTGGATATATTTTATATACGTATGCTAAAAAATAAATAATGCTAGAAACATTATTTTGCAATAAAACTAAATGAAATATATTGAACTCGCTTGACTCGAAGAGTAAAATAGTAAAACATTAACTGAACAATTACACAACTTTTATAGGTAATAATATAAATGTATATTAATAATAAAATAAAGAGAATAAAACTTAAATTTTGATTGGATGCATACAATACTTACATCTATCTGAACTAATAAGCCCTGGATTGATTCAGTGGTTGAGAACTTGACTTTCCTAGATTTTCGGCCTTTGGGTGGTATTAAAAAACCTAGCAGGTAAATCTGCACCGGAATTTTTTTGTCTGAAATAAAAGAAATATATATGAAAATTACACATATTTTATAAAATGATCAAGTATGAATGCATCTACTAAACTATGACGATGATATACCGATATGGACACTATAAAAACTTATAAACTATACTCGCATTATACGAGTGGAAAACAGTCAAGATTTGGGTACTTACAAGTCTTACAACACATTCTATAGGTAAACAAGTAGGTACTTACCATCGTCAATGATATTCCCTAATCCTTCAATTAATGCTTTTGCATTATCATTTGTCACGACACTTTCTCTAAGCTTCAAAAGTTTCGAGAAAAATAGTTCCCAGTTTTTAAAGAAGTTAAGCGACTTCTCTTTAAACTGTTTCTCAAAATCCAAAAGTATCTGTAACAATAACAAAACAGTGACAGTATTAATTATTATATCACTATCCCACGCGGAACTGCCGCAAGCATCGTGGGCACCTTTGGGCACAAGGAAGGAAGCGGGATATTTGTATACGTTTTACTTTTTAAGTTAAATTTATGTATAAGTAAGTAGTTTAGGTTCTAGGAATATTATAAAGGTCAAAAGTACTCGAAACCGACGAGCGCGCGTGTATGAGAAACGTAATTGAATGTGTGTGAAGCGAAAGTGCTTTGTCAGGATCGTAGTAAATGGAAATCCGTGATCTCTGCCTACCCCTCTGGAAAACAGGCGTGATTGTATGTATGTATGTATGAATATTACTTAATTCAGTTTTTGTTTTGGATTATTAATTATACAGGGTATATTTTGATAGCGGGTCAGTAAGCCATGAGATCCCGTGGTCCTTTGCGAAAATGGTCTAAGGAGAATTTCCCTCGATTTCGAATTGATGCAAATTGGCATTTACAGATTTTGGAAAAAAAACCATATAGGGTGCGAGAAGAGGGGCATTTTTGACAAACATTTTTTCTGACGCCAATCGATCTAATTCTTATCCAGGATCAAAAGCTTGTAAGGGACTAAAAAAAATCCGGCTAGAAAAGTCACAAATCGCGAAGAACTTTTCCCATACCATTTTTATGAATATAAAAAAAATTACATGCTGATTTTTTGATGCCAATCGATTCTATTCCTATTCAGTATCGATAGTTTCTTAGGGCTCAACTTGCGATAATGTACTTAAGAGCCACAAATTAAAGAAAACTTTTTCTACTTATTCACCATAGTAAAATGTATTGGTTTATGGCTTTTTGGTACATTACCGTAAGTTGACCCGTTAGAAACTATTAATACTATTAAGAATGGAATCGATTGGCATCAAAAAATCACCGTGTAATTTTTTTTTATAATATTTATTATTTATACAAATTGTATGGGAAGAGTTTTTCGCGATTTGTGACTTTTCTAGACGGAAATATTTTTTGGTCCCATACAAGCTTTTGAAAGTTTCTCAAAAATGACCTTTTTCTCGCACCCTGTATGTTTTTTCCAAAATCTGTAAACACTATTTCCATCAATTTGAAATCGAGGGATAGTCTCCTTAGATAGCAATAGCACCACGGGATCTGATAGTTGCCCTCACTGACCCGCTGTCAAAATGCACCCTGTATATTAAGTAATGTATATTTCATCTGAAACAGAGTTACATATGAATACACAGTTATCATTCCAAATGATTTCCCACCTGATCAGTATGGGAAATGTGGGAATTATAAGACACTTTGATTGATGATTTGAAGTGTTCTAAAGGAAATATGGCATTTATCTTGATATTATTTTTTATGTATTTAGTGTAGTAAGTCATACTCGTAGGTTACAGAATTCATTTTAGTATAACATGGCCAGTAATAGAAATCTTATACTAAAATCAATTCTATTTATATAATATGTATATAATTTATTATTAATATAAGGTGGCTAGTTATTTTATTAGGAATGTCTTACCAGAGTATCTGCTTTGCCGTCTTTTAAAATGGCCCAGGTTTCGAGAAAATCATGTACAGTTTCAAATTTTTGTTTGTGTCTTAATTCAAAGGTGTTATTCCACCTTTCACAAACTTGGTCCCATGGCTCATTGTTATGTTTCAGCCAAATAGCGTCGTCATTTGAGGCAGTCTCTGAAATAAAACAAATAAAAAACCGGCCGAAAGCGTATCGGGCCACGCTCAGTGTAGGGTTCCGTAGTTCTGTATTTTTCTCAAAAACTACTGAACCTATCAAGTTCAAAACAATTTTCCTAGAAAGTCTTTATAAAGTTCTACTTTTGTGATCTTTTTCATATTTTTTTAAACATAATGTTCAAAAGTTAGAGGGGAGGGGACACAGTTTTTTTTTCCTTTAGGAGCGATTATTTCCGAAAATATTAATATTATCAAAAAACTATTGGAGTACCTAAACCCTTATTCATTTTTAAATACCTATCCTACAATATATCACACGTTGGGGTTCGAATGAAAAAAAAAACCAGTCCCCACTTTACATGCAGGGGGTACCTAATAAAACATTTTTTTCACCACACCAAATGGTAAAGGCTTACTTTGCTATTCGAAAACAGATAGCAAAATTGCATTTTATTCACAAGAGTGCAAAGTAATTTCAAACAAATTATAACTTTATGTCTTAAGCTGGCTGGTAGAATTTACCAAATGATGATTTTGAATCATAAATATTGAATAGATTGATGGATTTGATTTAGTTTGATGTTTTATAGTCAGTATTTTGTTCGTGTTGGTGTGGTGAAAAATTTTGTGTTTCACTCGGTGGCAAAGTTTGTTTAACCTTCGTGCCTTGAAACCCTCGCAACGCTCAAGATTCCACTTTTTGAACCACTCGCTACGCTCGCGGTTCAATATTGGAATCTTTCGCTTGCTCGGATATCAATATTGGCACGTGCGGTTAAACAACTTTGCCTTGTAAAACAAATAACTATTTCCACTTTGTCGGCGTGATTGATATACATACATATTGGTACCAAATTTCAGCTTTCTAGTGCTAACGGTCACTGAGATTATCCGCGGACGGATAGTTGACTACGGAACCCTAAAATTGTATCGAAACCATACTTTGTGAAAATCTAAAGGAAGAAAGACAACAGACAGACAAGAGTTAATTTCGCATTTATATTACCTATTAGTACGGAATAAGTATAGATTTTACCTTGATTATTTTCCACAGACTCTACATCTGTATCCGAATCCTTATTAGAGCAAGTGGATTTAATGCTCCTGCGCTTTGCTCCTGATATGTACAGGAGATTTCGAACCTTGTCCACTAATTTGCCTTTAGCGGGCACATATTTTCTTGAAGCAGATTTGCATGTTGGCACAGCTTTCATATAGTAGATATATATACTTTCAGTTGGGAAAAGAGAAACAATTTTTGCAGCTAGCAAATTGAACTCTTCTGGTTTGATGTTGCTGAGAAAAAAAATATTTTGGATAATCTTCATTCATATTTAAGTAGGTATTAATACTAATTATAGAAACCAGACAGAAAACCATCACAACCACCCTTGACGTAAATGCATAATTTTGCTACCCGTGAAAGAATATTTAACTCGAAAGAATATTTAACTTGCACTAGGCGTCAATCCATCTGGATTGACATGCAAGTACAGTCACCTGTAACCTATAATATGTAATATCTTACGCAACGAAGGCTGCAAAAATATCTGCCACTAGTACCTTATTTGTGATATAATACATCAAATTGCCTTATGAGACATTGTAAGAGCGTATCAGATATTTTTGAGGCCTTCGTTGTGTAAGATATTATCGCAGGTGACTGTACCAAGCCTGAAACTACTGCTGTCTGGTCTCCTACAATCCATGAGCTAAGTACTTGAGCGGCATATATATATAAGCTTATATTACACTAATCTACATTGGATACTACTACATGATGATTACTGTATATATAATTTCTACAGGTAACTATACTACTATAGCTACTTAACCTACTACTAAGGTATAGGATAAATTACTTGTGGTGTCCTAGAAGTAACAAAATAAAATAAATAACAAAATAAGTATTTAGCTGCTCTGGCTAAGAACTTAACTTATGGCAAATGTAATTCAGGCAAACATTAGATAACCTATGCCTATGACCACATGTAATAAACCCCTTGTCAAAAATATCTATCTGCCTACATAAAAAACTAACACTACATCAGTTCTACAACGGGCAAACATAATTATAAGTGGTTCAATAATTACTTGTTAACAATAAATGTGTAGTGATATTTCACCAAAACATCAACAATGATGTTTCTTTTTTGCGAGTTCAATTGTTTGTATTTTTGATAATAATTTAGAACACTATTTCCTTGTGGAGTAGATTGGAGGATAGTCTTCAAATCAAATTCTGGCAGTGAAAGCCTACTAGGTATATTTAAGTAGGAATCCAAATCCAATGTAATGTCTGTTAGAATAACTGACTCGTCTTGATCAATTTGCATCACTTCTGGATAGTTTGCTTTAATAACCATTAAATCTGCATTGAAGGAAGATGCAGTTTCAGTATCAGTAACTGAGTCTAAGTAATCTTGTAGTTTACTTTTTAGTTTTATTCGGTGCCCAATGTGTGGGCAAAGCTCTTTCAAGTAAGTATCATTTGAAACCAAATATTTGAACTGTTCCTTGCTTATATCATTTTCTGTAAAAAAAATTAACTTAAATAATTGCATATTTGATAGCTATCGAGGACCTCTCCTATGTATATTTAAATGGGAAATGAACGAAACATGCATCAAAAAAGAATAAATATCTTAAGTGTTGTGGTCGAAGAGAGACTGAATCAAAGTCTTCCACTGCGACATGGTGACAAAATCTATTTGAAATTCAAAATACTTGACATAAAATAGAACTATAGAACAGGCTGCTACCCATCTACTCGTAGTTACCAACAATATGTGATATGTGAGCGGTTTATAGACTACTGATGATGATACTAATTATGTACCTACTAACAATCTGTCCTTAACCTTTAGTTTTATGGAAAGTTGAGCCTCTTGACTTGACAACTTTTAAATGATCAACTACACATTAAATTTGTTACACTTCAGAAGACAAATGAACATCTTGATCGACCCCGGAGATGTATGGCAGTTGCATCAAGCACAGTCATGTTATTTTGATTTAAACATTCACGATTTTCACACATTATTTGACCAAAATGGGACTTGATCGAGTATTAATATAACTTTTTTTATTTACATTGATGTGTCAAAATGCCCATTGTCTCGTTTTGATGAGATAATAAGTTTTTAATAGTTTAGTAACATACAAATATATCAAGCAAATGCATTGAATTACTATTTACTAACGTACATTTTACCTCAATGGATGTAGGTAATTTTGTTTAACCTAACATTTAACAAATATCTTGTACAGATGAGCCTCCAAAGTTTCGACCTAGCATATAATGAACCACTTCTCGCACTAGTGCGTAAAAAAAACACAATCTGTACTGAAAACTATTTTACCGCTCCCTGACCACTACCTTCTGATCTGCCAGCGATATACTAGAAAATTCACAACTTACTTTTGAAGTTCTCGACGACTTCTGACGGCACATCCCAGGATACCAATATGTTTTCTGTATCCTCTTCCATTATTTTAGTAGGTATACTTGCGATCGCGATCACTAAGTTAATTTTCAAATGAAACACTTTCACTGCAATGACAACGACGCAAAAAAGGAGCGAAAAGAAAAAGAACACACGAGCATCACATTCGGCCGTTAGCATTTGGTTTGTTGGATGACAACTTGAAAATGTTGCCAGTACCAGATTTTTATTTTACCCAATAAATACATCAGCCATAACAAGTAAGGCACTTACTTGTCATGTTAATAACCTAGATAATGTAACTACAGACGGTCAAGCAAATCATGAGAGTAAAAAATGGCGGCAAATTTGAATAATGTGCCCATACATTAATATCGTCCCATAGAAAATTTGAATTTTGCTCTCATAATATTTGCTTGACCGTCTATATTACAGTCGGGCAAAAAAAGTAGAAAATAATAGGGGCGCCACTGTCTATGTAAAACGTCTTGCATATTCCAACTATCTTTTGTATGAAAACAGTAAGTGGTGTAAAAAATTAGTTCCATTTCTACTCTTTTTTGCCAAGCTGTAATATGGGAAAGAGTAGAGGCACGAAGTCTCTTTACGTCTTAATGTTATTGCACGGCGCGATACGTCGCACAGTGGATCAACATGTGATGCTTTTTTTGGATAAACTATTTTTAAAAATGCTATTCGACGGCAAATTATGTAAGAAATAAAAGTTGTCATGTAGTGTTTTTCAAAATAATGCGTATTTGAGGCAGGATATAATAAAATCTGTTTTTGTTTTGTATGAAACCAAAAAATAGGTACCTTATTTCAAGAAAACCTTGGGCGATCCCGCCTTCTAACCTTTTGTGCTTTATTTTCCTACTTGTCAAAAGTATAAAATCATGCAAGAGTTACCCCGGCAACAGTCTTAAAAATTCATAATCTTAAAAAAAATTGTATGCAAATTGACAGTTCAAACTAACACTGACAGATCTGTCAGTGTCAGTTTGCATACAATTTTTTTTTAAGATTATGAAAATTAAGACTCGTCTGTTGCCGGCCTTACTTCTGGAGGTGGCGTTTTTTTTTTAAGGAAGGCAAAGATCTTTGTGTTTTTGCAAATTTTTAAATGTACTGTACATATACATCAATAGTAATAAAGTGCAGGTACGACAAATGATTGACATTTCTATAAAAAAACGACATTTTTAACCTGTAAGCAAACTCCAAAAATATGTTTAATTTAGAAATATTACTTTTTATGAGTAAACATAACTTCATGATAGATAATCAGTATGTAATAAATAAATATTGGGGACACCTTACACAGATCAACTTAGCCCCAAACTAAGCAAAGCTTGTACTATGGATGCTAAGCGACGATATACATCCTAAAATAGATAAATACATACTTATATACATAGAAAAACATCCATGACTCAGGAACAAATATCTGTGCTCATCACACAAATAAATGCCTTTACCGGCATTCGAACCCAGGACCGTGACTTAGCAGGCAAGGTCAGTACCGACTGAGCCAGACCGGTCGTGTGTGTGTGATTGCACTTGTATGATTTGAAAGTTGAAACGTGTCTTTCTTGGTAGAGGTACATACCTATACTTAAAATTCAATGCGTTAAGGCTTAACTTTTTTATATCTAAATGTCAATTGTTCGTTGTATGGTTATTTTTCATACTCATGTTTTAAATTATGCGAAAAATACAATAAATTGTAGCAAATCGTGAGAGTAAAAAAACGCGCGAAATTCAATTTTTTCATGGGACGTTAAACCCGCGCCCATACATTTTTCAAATTTGCCACCATTTTTAGGGTTCCGTAGTCAACTAGGAACCCTTATAGTTTCGCCATGTCTGTCTGTCCGTCCGTCCGTCCGTCCGTCCGTCCGTTAGCACTAGAAAGCTGAAATTTGGTACCAATATATGTACCTATATCAGTCACTCCGACAAAGTGAAAAAATAAAAAGTGTAAAGTGGGGACTGATTTTTTTTTCATTCCAACCTCAACGTTATATTGTTGGATAGGTATTTAAAAATGAATAAGGGTTTACTAAAATTATTTTTTGATAATATTAATATTTTCGGAAATCTAACTCTAACTTTTGAACCATATGTTTAAAAAATCGGAAAAAAAATCACAAAAGTAGAACATTATAAAGACTTACTAGGAAAATTGTTTTGGACTTGATAGGTTCAGTAGTTTAGGAGAAAAATACGGAAAACTACGGACCCTACACTGAGCGGGGCCCGATATATACGCTCTTGGCCGGTTTTTTACTCTCACGTTTTGCTTGACTGTCTAAACTAAACTAATAAATAAACATTTTTTCTTCATTTACATCTCGTTTGTCTCCTATCAAATAATAATAAATAAGAGCCCAAACGGTTAGAAGGCGGGATCGCCCAAGGTTTCCTTGAAATAAGATACCTACTTTTTGGTTTCATACAAAACAAAAACAGATTTTATTATATTTTGCCGCAAATACTACTATATTTTACTCTGGCCCAAATACGCATTATTTTGAAAAACGCTAAAGAAATTTTCGAAATTTATAAGTACCTATGCAAAACTAAGTAACAACACGCTAAGTAGCTCTATGCCTTTGTTGTTTTATAAAATGGTTTATTTTTCATGCCTTTTACAATTATTTCAAAAACATATCAAAAGCGTGGTATTGTGTGGAGATTGTTCGCTAAACCATTTTCCAAGATTATCGGGTAAAAAATGAATATAGCAACACTGCTCATAGCAAAAAATGCAATTTCTTGAGACAAGATTTGTAAATTTTGTTGCAAGAACTAGCAAGAAATAATATCTTGGAGCAATAATGCTTTTGTTTTCGAAGGTCTTGATTCAAGATTCAAAAATTTCGACTGTCTTGAGACAAAAACGAATTTTTCCGTAAGATAGGTACTAGGTACCTATACAATACAATTACATGCAATCAGATGCAGTATTTAATCCTAGCTATAGTTTGTACAATGCTTATAAGCCAATATTTAGGTATATAGATTGCGGTACCGGTACCCTCTTCAGTACCAGGACTAAAAATTCCGGTACCTGCGTGGTACCGGGAATTCCTGATACTTCGATTCTTTCCAGTACTAATTCTTTTTCCAGCAAACATTACTAAAACCCGTGACAAACGAATATTGTAATGTTTCGTCAATATTTGGAATTATTTGCTTCTTATCATACAAATGTATAGTCCTTAGTCATATTATATTATAATACATTCTTCATTGTTAATTTAACTGAATCTTGAGTGAAACTAGTAATATCTTCTACCGAGAAATATATTAGGTACTTACTTTTAGGATTTCTAATTCTTGATTGTTAATGTAACTGAATCTTGAATGAAACTAGTAATATCTTTCACCGAGAAATATATATTACTTGCTTTTAGATTGTCTTAATTTTTGATTGTTAATTTAAGTGAATCTTGAATAAAACTAGTAATATCTTCTACCGAGAAATATATTACTTGCTATTAGAATGTCTAAATTATTGGTTGTTAATTTAACTGAATCTTGAATGAAACTAGTAATATCTTCTACCGAGAAATATATTACTTGCTTTTAGATTGTCTTAATTCTTGATTGTCAATTTAACTGAATCTTGAATGAAACTAGTAATATCTTCTACCGAGAAACATATTACTTGCTTTTAGAATGTCTAAATTCTTGTTTGTTAATTTAATTGAATCTTGAATGAAACTAGTAATATCTTTTACCGAGAAATATATTACTTGCTTTTAGATTGTCTTAATTCTTGGTTGTTAATTTAACTGAATCTTGAATGAAACTAGTAATATCTTCTCCCGAGAAATATATTACTTGCTTTTAGATTGTCTTAATTCTTGATTGTTAATTTAACCGAATCTTGAATGAAACTAGTAATATCTTTTATCGAGAAATATATTATTTGCTTTAAGATTGTTTTAATTCTTGATTGTAAATTTAACTGGATCTTGAATGAAACAAGTAATATCTTTTACCAAGAAATATATTACTTGCTTTTAGATTGTTTCAATTCTTGATTGTTAATTTAGCTGAATCTTGAATGAAACTAGTAATATCTTCTACCGAGAATTATATTACTTGCTTTTAGATTGTTCTAATTCTTGATTATAAATTTAACTAGATCTTGAATGAAATTAGTAATATCTTTTACCAAGAAATATATTATTTGCTTTAAGAATGTCTAAATTCTTGGCTGAATATTTCAATAATTCTTGGGTGAACTAAATAATATCTCCTATCAAGTAACATATTACTTGCTTAAATACTTTTAAATTGTTCATTTGAGAATTGAATGTAATCTTGAGCCAAGTTTGACTCTACATCGGCACAAGAATTAATTCTTAAATCAAATCTGCTTAATCATTCTTAAGGTGAGAAATAAATTAGTTTCGATTTGAGATATAAATTTTGACTCAAATAATATTTGCTTTCATCCAAGATTTTCGATCTTGAATATGAAGAATTTTAATTTTTTGAAACGTTAGTGAGATTATCTTATTTCAAGATATATATATTTGAGTTCAAGAAATATTAGGTGAAACACATCTGGTTCTTGTTTCAAAAAACCATTTTTTTCTGTGCACTTTCCAACGGTTAAATAATAAAGACCTATAGTGAATTGCTGAACGCACACGATAACGCCTTGTCAATATTAATATCCGAGGCTATTTGTCAATTTGATCACGTTTCAATAGCACTTTTTATAAGAACTAACGGCTTCTTATAGGATAATAGTACGAGTATGTAGGTCCTACTATATTTGGGTCAATATTCGGGACCCTTTCCACAGCCCTTTCACTTATTGTTCGGTGTACTCGTTTCTTTTATATACTTAAGGCTTTTTGTAGGGCATCGGATCGGATTACGTGAGCGAAGCATTTGTTAATAAGTATCTATGTATAACAGTTAATAAATATGATCATTAAATACACTTATGTAAGTTACATACGTCTTTTAGAGACGATTATAATGATTTGCGCTTCCGCGTTAGCGTATGCGCGCGAAGACATTTCGGCAATTAAATAAACTGTTCTTGTTTCTTGCCATTAACTCCATCATCATGAAAAAAATAAGATAAGAATTTCAAGAAAAAAGTACCTATTCTTTAATGCACTTCTTTGGTGACTGCTTTGGTGTTACAGGTGTCTATGGGCGGCGGAAATTGATAACCAATTTACCACCTAGCGATCCGTCTGCTCGTTTGCCTACACTAAAACATACACCTAACAAAACAAAAATATTTAGGTGACTTTGTGAGTTTCAAGGAAACACTAACTGAAATATGTTAGTCCTGACATTGACATTACACATTCCATTCCATGAATGATTTGTAAAGCAGAGTCACACGTGGGTGCGTTAACCCGTAGCCATTCCATTGGTAAGCTATTGTTACCACCCTTGTTTCTATTATCGACTGTCCCTATTTCGTAATCGTATGTTGACAGATTTATTTTTGTTTAACCATGGAATTTGGAGGACAAAGAGAGAGCTTTTAAGTGCATTGCGCGCTTAATGGTTTTCCATTGAATTTAGAATAATGCATTTGAGGTTAATTATAGCTGGTCGTCTTTAGCCTTTCATATTCATATACATTTCTTTTAGACCATTTTGAATGACATAAATAGTAGGTACATAGTGTTTTAAATATGGAGTACAGAAAGAACAAAATTAAATGTACTCATATACGGTTTAAATTAAAACACGACCGAAGGGAGGTTTTAAATTAGTTACGAATTTCCTTTTGTAGTACGACGTATAAAACTTCTCGCACTAGTCGCCATCTGTACTGAAAAATTTGTTTTATTGCAGTCAAAATGTTAGTAGATACATCAAAGTGTACCTAATTAAAGTCCTAACAGAACAAACACTGTAAAGCTTAAAAGCATTCAACGAACCCGTGGCTCAAAGTCTTCCCCAATAAAAATCTATTATTAACCTTCCCACGTGTCATTGACCCGCGAATGTCATGTCATATTTAGTATATGTTACCCATTTGCCTACGGTGGCTCTGACAGGCGTAATTTTAGCCGCTGCCATCTGCCGCCCGTTTTCCTGCCGTTCACGGCCCATTCGCTACTTGTACGCATGTGCACCATACACCCGATACACGGTTATTCCTGAAACTGCGGTAATTAATTTCCTGTTCGATTCGATAAATACGATGTATCTAACGAGTGCTTTATAAGTACATTATTCGCAGTATGACTAGCTTGTACCAGATTGTGATAGCATCCTTTATGATGTTAGATGACTGTAGGCACTTTCTTTCCGTATCGTAATTACCTACGAGTATGAATGTACAATCCCTTCCTGCCGGTTGATTACTGCATTCTTATCTATTCTGTAAGCCGCGGCTTAGTTATAGTTTTATCAATTTTATCGCGGTTATTGCACAATTATGCAAATATTTGCAAATATTAATGGAACATAGCAAATCTAGGATGTGAATTGCGCACTTATTGTGGACGACTATTAAAGTCGGTATTTTGTGTATATGAAGCATCCATACCTGTATAAAGCGAAAGCTAGATAAAGAACTAACATATACCACGAGATCATCTACAAAAGTAATTCAGGTTGCATCGTATTGTGGATGGTAAACGTTAATAACATCGATTGAGTTAATCAATTTTCCCGATTACAGAATTACGTTCAATTACACTTTACGACGCCGTGTAAAATCGTGTAATACCCCGCGCGAGTTAACATGGTAGGCGCGTACGCACAGGCGCCTCCTGACATCGATACATAAATTCGATCCCACGATTCGATTCCATCGCTGTAATTACTAGCAACGTCGTGTACTTAATACAGGGACTTCCGACGATTATCCTTACTGCCCGACTCGATATTATGGGAATTGATTTTATTGAGAAATTGCTAGCCATGGCAATTTCGTAATGCGCTTTACTTGTTGCTTGGTTAACCTCGGGGTGTTTACTTCTTCTATACGGCAAAAAGCTAGAATTAATTAAAATTATTAGGGGTAGGTCTTGAAGTTATTTGGAAAATTGTCGTATTGTCTTCATTGATAAAAAGTCGGGCCACTCAAGCGTTCTGCTGTGCACTCGGCGACACTACAAAAGTGTACGGCGACACTAACGACACTGGAAATATTACATTTACTAGTATGTAGATGAAGATGGCATTGATAGTCTGTAATAAGAAAGATGATGAGATATTTATCCCATCATTTGATAAGATATAGGTATAAAAAAAAAACCGGCCAAGAGCGTGTCTGGCCACTCTCAGTTTTCCGTAAAAAAATTACTGAACCTATCAAGTTCAAAACAATTTTCCTAGAAAGTCTTTCTAAAGTTCTACTTTTTTGATTTTTTTCATATTTTTTAAACATATGATTTAAAAGTTAGAGGGGGGGGGGACACACTTTTTTCCTTTAGGAGCGATTATTTACGAAAATATTAATATTATTAAAAAACGATTTTAGTAAACCCTTATTCATTTTTAAATACCTATCCTATAATATATCACACGTTGGGGTTGGAATGAAAAAAAAATCTGTCCCCACTTTACACCTTGTACGGACTAACAAAACTTTTTTTCACGTTTTATTTTACCACTTTGTCGGCGTGATTGATATACATATTAGTACCAAAGTTCAGCTTTCTAGTGCTAACGGTTACTGAGAGAAAAAGTTGTATCGATTTAAACACTTATTACACTCTTGTGTCTTGAAATTTTGACTGGTCCGTTGCCGGTCCGAGAGTGATATTTTTTATTGAAATTTCAAATGCAGTTGCGCCAACCATAGGTTATTCATAAGTCAGTTTTCTGAATTAGATCTGTATCAAATCATTGTTAGATTATCTGCAAGACAACGTGTAGCGAAACGCGCCAGTCATCTTTGATTTGCGATAACATAGGTAAGGCCCGCAGTCATTTTAACTGTCACAAGTAATTAGTGGTGTACTGGTTTGAAGTGATAGGTACACGAAATAATATTTGTTTCATATGTTCTGCATAAAGCTGTAAACCAATCACGTTTGAATTAAAAAAATAAGGGTTCCTTTTGTACCTTTTTGGTACGGAACCCTAAAAACAGGTACCTAACAAAATAAAACACATGTTTCGTTAATTGTATAATCACACGTGACAGTTGTTGTTGCACTAAGTAGTTAAAAAAAACATAGTCTCCTTAAATGGATAATTATGAAATATGAGGCACTTGCATATGTCTAACAATTAATATCAGTGTTTTAATACTTACTACTGGGTCTTAAAATTTGAAGCTTTAATATACGTATCGTTATCGTTATGTAATAGTATCGACAAAAGCTCAATTAAGGGTATCTAGTTAGGTACGTACATTTCAACGTAACTTCGCAATCTCGCTCATCTGCCGCTGCCGTCTCTGCGTGCAATGCTATTACTCGACCCGTTCAGATTGCACGCTCTCCAACGAAGATAAATAAGCCCAGAATCATGAAAGGACTGGTACATACCCGCCGATGCAATCCACTGACAATAAACGTGACGTTGAAGCGAGATATCGCAATGAAGCTGGGAAACACACGAAGCGGTTCTAACGAGAAAGGTGCAGCTCTGCCAGAGATTTGAAGGCAGCGGTTGGGAAATCACAAAAAGTAATTAGAAATGCATCTCTGTGGACTTCTAAATATTCACTTATGCTCAGAAGTTTAATAATAATGTATTTAGTTGCACCATGTAATCTTTTGCTGTTGCAAGTTATTTAAACGAGGCAATTTTATTACCTATTATCTTCCCATAAATTACTTTTATATTCTGAGCAATTGAACAAAGGAAGATGTATAAACATTAAATTATAGTTTTCAAAATACGAGTCCACAGTGTACGCTATAATTTTACAGAATCTACGTATGTATATGTATAAGTGAAAAACTAATAATCAGACTAGGTTTGGTTATTGGCTTTAATTTCCATATTCGTCTCGCTGGCTGACTTGGCCGTAGTGGCGACCGTGTTCGACTTGCAACAATACACATTGCTTTGGAAAATTTATAATAGCCACCGTTGTGTATTATTCTGCACACTACACAATGAAACCTGTGATGTCGCTAAAAGTTGCCTTGCAATGTCTCTCGACTATCGTGATCGGTCGTCGGCTAGCTCTGTATATTGGCAATCACGTTCTACCATTAGTTGGCCATCTAATAAAGATATAAATTACGAAAAGTTAATTAAAACGCTTATCTGCTGCGACACGCCCGCGATCTGGCTCGCGCGCTTATTTAGAAAATTGAATGATTTATCGGGGAAAGGCTTAGGAATCAGTTAGTAAGACATCACTGATATGACTTTGATGGATGCTATGACGGTGACTATCAATTCGTTATTAAATACATGACGTGAACCTATGCTTCATTTTTAAGCAAACTCACCCAAACATGAAATTGTTTAGGTATTTTTTAAACTTTCTCTAACGAGTCACGATTAAAAATCGTGCCCATAGATTTGTTTAAAGCAGACAGTCTGCAACTACTTTATGGAGCACAAGAGCCTGAACAACTAAATTTGTACCTTAACTCGTATCATATATTACGCCAAGTTAAAAGTCATTTAACCTTTAAAATGTTCTTTAATTATAATTATATATAATTGGCAGTTTTTAAATGATGCTTTAATCCTCGAATATGGGCTGTTGGACTGTCATAAAAATATTTTATGACCAAAACTAAAGTTAATTATGCTGACTGTCCAGGGTGTATATGAATACGACTGCCTAAGTAATCTGACATTTGAGTGATAGTCGTAATCGTAACGTAATAATCGCACCACACACGCTGCCCCGTGAGAATCGCGAACGCCGCGCGCGCATCACGCGCCGACCGTGTCCACGCTGCGCCGGCGCATAACGGAAGAGCGTGACAGTTATTGTGCTAATGTACTTCCGTATGTGTTAAATCTGATGGCTGTTACACACAATAAGACTTAAAGATACGTGTCCATAGGAGATGTTCGAAAATATATGGTTTGACTATCTGATTGAAAGCCAAACACAATATTTGCAAGTTACCCTTAAATACATTATATAGGTACCTACAGATTGTAATGTTTCCGATAAATCTTCCAAGGGAGCATCATTACTTTTCTCTTAACAAACACTGTATAAAAGATGATATTTACAATCACCCATCGCAGCTGAGGTGAAAGGGGCAAGGGGTTTGCACAATCGGCTGATTAATGCAGTCAAGACGGCGTGAGTTGGCAATGCAACGTCACTGAAGAGCCTTATTCAGTACATCGGTTTTGCAACAGTGCACAGTGCAACACAAGCCCAGCGTTGTCTTCAAACAGCTGACTGTTTTGAGACTTCAGAATGTATGAGGTGTTCCATAATGTAAATTGTTTCTGTTATTGGGCCTATTCGACTGGCCTATATTGAGGCCCGGTCTGGCTCAGTCGGTAGTGACCCTGCCTGCTAAGCCGTGGTTCTGAGTTGGAATCCCGGTAAGGGAATTTATTTGTGTGATGAGCACAGATATTAGTTCCTGAGTTATGGATGTTTTCTATGTATGTATTTATATATTTAAGTATGTACATCGTCGCTTAGCACCCATAGTATTTACAAACTTTGCTTAGTTTGGGGTTAAGTTGATCTGTGTAAGGTGTCCCGAATATTTATTGTCAAAGCGGACCCCAGACTCCCATGAGCCGTGGCAAATGCCTGGATAACGCAAGGAGGATGATGATGAATGTGTGTACCAAATTGAGAGCTCTGATCACATAGAATGTTGCCGACACTCGTCAGCAGCGCTTTTGAGTGATAAATGCCCACATTGCCGACTCTGCGAGCGCGCGGACAGCGGCGATTAGCGAGTGAGCTGAAACCGATAGATTTACGATGAAAACGTTTAAGGCATTAAATGCTCTATTCAAGTTATGCAATGTGCAAAATTTGTGTTTGTAATCATTGTCAAATAATGTAAATATGTAATTGTTTTTGAATAATTAACCTTACGTAAGAAAGCGCCAAAAGTTTTGTTTATTTCTGGTAGTTTTGTTACCTACTAAAATCATGAAAAAATCGTTATTGTAACTGCCTGAAAAACTGTGTCTCATCAAAACGATTCTTTGCAGCCAATTTAATTGTTAGATCTCTAATTGGTGTTATGTTTAACATTGGTAGTAACTACTAAACTTAATAAGTAATCTGATATGACCGCAACATAAATCCAGCATTGCTTGCGTGTATCGATTACCAGCAGCGGCGCTACGTTTACAATGTCGACACGCGCCAATCGGATTCTTGGCATTCCTCTCATCCTGTGAGAAATAGAAACCCACAGGTAATAGAGTGTGAACATTCCTCGCCCACCAACTCAGATTAAATACTGATCCATTTATTATCTTCAATCAAACCGATACTTCTATTAATTGCTATTTCTCGAACGTGATCCAGCGCCACGGACTATGAATTATCGGATTCGTGGAATATTTTGATGTTGCTTTATTCCTATTTAAGATTATACTTCTCCTTACCTAACTAAAATTTATGAATGCATCATGATGATTGAGACGTAATTCTGCTATCACATCAGTTACGTGTACAATTTATTATTTTGAATATTGGAAGGGAGAAAGCCTATGCGCTATTGATTTTAGAAGTATACTGAACGACTCCCGATCTTTACCTTTGTAGACGGAATTATTTGCCTATTTTGTATTGTTTTAAATATACCAAATTAATAAATATATTTTTTAATGATCAGAATTATATATTTTAATGAAAACGTGCATACTCCGTTGGGCGGGCGCTAGCTTTTAAAACCTGTGCACGTTCATTCTTGCGAATACTGCCTGCGTGTAAGATACTGCATGCAGTAATGTGATCACGCCTTTATTCGAATATTCATAAGAGCACTCAAAGCTTCACGAGTTCAAGATATTTCAAACAAGTGTAAGTCCTAATCCGATTTGGCATTGTGCGGCCGTCAAATGATGTGAAAGTAACCTTGAGGTCCGCAGGTTAGCTGCCAACATTTGGGCTTTTTTTACTTGCGTTTTTTTGTCAGTTGATGAATCGACGTTTTGTTCGGATTAGCGGTGCTGTAGAAAGTTTCGAAATACTTTGTTATTGACGACGTGCTGAAACTTCGAATTGATTTACAGCTTTTGTGATCCCATGTAGTACCTACACATAATTGTTATTAAGTACCTAGGAACCTAGTAGGTATAAAACATACGTGGATAAGAGACAAACAGGACATACTGAACAAATAAACCGCAGATATTCGATTTCGTCATATTTTTGTGGACTTTCCTAAACGCATTTAGACACGGTCTTGTTCTGTGTAGACAGATGATCCACTTATTGCGCCTTGTTTGCGATCATCATACTCCAGTTTTTGAGACAATTTTATGTACGTATATTTACTGAATAATACATATTCACATTAGTTAGATACCTATTTGGAATATAAAATATACATCTAGTAATAGTTATTTGTTATACAAGGGGGCAAAATCGTATTTTAACGCCGAGTGTGGAATTGAAAAACGAGCAAGGGAAAGGATTCCATAGTTGAACCACGAGCGAAGCGAGTGGTTCGAGAATAGAATCCTGAACTTTGCGAGTTTTCAATACACGAGAAGTAAAATACATTTGCACCCGTGTGTAACACAAAACTTTTCCCCTCACTGTAGCGAGGAAACTACAACGCAAAAAATGCGTTTATCACTGCTTCCAGTTAGATCATCTTCATTACTAGATTCACCTACTTTTATCAATTTTAAAGCATTTAATTTGACTATATTCAAGGTCAAATTACTTTACCCACTAGTGGATAAACTGCGTTTTTACCCGCTGGCATTAAAGGATAAAACACGTGTTTCCGAGCTAGTGAGGGGAAAAATAATACATAATATGAACGTGTGCATACTTGACCCTGGTTATTGTCTGGCCTCGGAAGGAACTTGTATTTGTAACTTTATAGTTACATATAAACAGGGCAGTAACGATGAGAGCATCTATGCGCAGGCGCATCGTGATTCGTGAGTATTTTCCGAAATAGACGAGACGCAGCGCTATAAGCTTCTAATTTTATAGTGACGACACGTCCGGCGAGCTGCAGCTACTGCATTACGTATTAACTGTTTACGACTTCTGGAACACGTCTCGCTTAAGGAGGAAGTTTCTGAGATTAGTAGATACCTATACGTATGTATGGAGCTATTTATTATTAATACGTCGTAGCTACATCGAGCTCAAAAGTTCTAATTATAAACGTTTTCCGTATCTGTCAGTGTATATTTGTATGTGTGAATTATTCTGCACGTGGACGGGACAGGACTCACAGGCCCAAACCCAAACCAAGACGGCGGGATCGGGATAACTTCATGAACAACTGGCCGTAGGAAATACGAAATTGGATGTCGTGCAATCAAGGGGAGGCATTCGAATAGGCTAAATCATTTTAGGGATTGGCTGTCCTCCTTTCTTTCTTGAACGTAGAATTTTACGCTTTAAATATTCGTCGAGTTAATGTTAATAAGTCTTCAGTCAGAAAGTCAACAACACAGCCTTAATAAAGGCACCATCTTTCATAAGAACGTTGAACGCCTTGTACCTATTTACTCGTAGCGTCGAACAAAAATGTTAAAAGTTCTCGCCATATGGTGTAGGTAGACCAACAACTTGAGAAATAGATTACCATATAAAGATTCTTCATTGTTTTATTTTGGACGAATAGCACAATACCTTCGTGACTAAGTACATTTTTGGCGAAAATGTTTTTCGTGACTTCGCTTACGTCATTTGTGGAAGTGGAAATAACAACTGTGAAGTTGAAGTATAAAAGTACAATGAAAATTAAAAATAATTATTTTTCAAATATCCACTTTTGGTGACTGATGATGAAGGTGTCGCACGTTAAATATATTTACTTAAAATATTGGGTGACGGTAAAGGCATGGTTTTCTAAATAATCCAATATCTAGTTTGAAAGACACGAGCTACGCTAGCACCATTTATTTGATATCCTATTTATAAATGTATCAGTAATAAGAAGGTTATACTTTAATTACCGGACACCCAGTTTATGAAAACTGCATTTCGCGTATCTCAGTTTCAGTTAAACTAAGTTGTATGACTTGCTTGTACTGTACCGTTGAACTTAAAAAAAAATACCTACAAATTTCGTAACATTTTTCAATCCACTGTTGAATAAGACGTGAGCACTCGTTTTCATCGAAGCAAAAAAGACGACTCGTGTTCATTTTTTGCAATTATTCACCATTGAATAAGTGAATTCGTCAGATTTTGTTTTTGTTTCTTATTTTCTATTCGGGACACTTTCTATAACAAGCATAATACATTATATAATGGCAAAAAGTGTTACAGTATCGCTTGAATGAATTGAAAGCAAAAGTCGGTCGGAAAATTGTTGTTATAATGTTGACTTTTTTGACAACTTAAGAAGTTGCAATACACAGCAAGTTATGTCATTTATTATTTTTTAATAGGAATGAGTTAATAATTTTAGAGTAGACCTACTTATTAAATATAATATAATTCTATGTATATAAGTATGTATTTATATATTTAGGTAAGGTCAGTGCGGGCAAGACCGGCATAGTTTATTTGAAATAAAGTTTGAGTGGATAAAACTCTATAATTAATGTAGTCTGGCGTAATGCGCATGGTCCTATGGGATAGCAAATATTATATTTTACAAAGCTTTTATAATATTTTGGGGAAAAAAGGAACTTTTAAGTGATAAAAATCACATTTTTTAAGGCTCGGCGGGTTGACCGTCCTCCCGCGATGAGTACGGAAAGACCGTCTAGTGCTTGTTGTCGCGTAATTTCATATGAGACTAGGTTCCAAAATCATGATCATTGTTATTTTACGTAATAACAGGGCATGATGTGCTAGATAATTAATAAAATAACGTTGAAATTTTGAACATATAAGCATTTTTCTATTTATAAGGCAAGACCGGATATGCCCCGTAGATGGGGTTCATAACCTTTTCTTTTCAGGTCCAGATATTGCATAATACTGTTTTTCCAGCGAACAACTGCGAATCCAATTTAGTCACGATATTTCTGGCTCATATAAATCCAACTACTTATCTGTTTTTGAAACTTTGTTATTAAGAAAGGGTAATAGGATATTAATTAAGATACGTGAATTAGTTTGGTAACATTTCTTAGCGATGCTTGGTTTTGCTATATTCACTACCAGAGTTGGACAAAAAGTAATCGACTAACGAGTAACGATTAAAATAAGACAATTAATTAGTTTTAATCGATTGAAAAGGACGATTAATTAGTTGTAATCGAAGATCTTCGATTAACGTTCATCGAGAATAAATTAATCGCCGACTAATTTTGACGATGCAGTGTAGGATAACTTCTGTTCACCTCTTATCATTTTTCACAACCATGTGAACCATGTCACATATCGTCACTACTTTAAAAAAAAACTTGTATCTTCGTCTGTCAATGAAAAGAAAATTGTAGTAAGTATATATGGAATGCATATAGACTTACTGCGTTTTAACTTTGAGGAACAGCGTGAGATACGAGATTTTTAAAAATAGTGTCGATATATTTTATTTTTACTTAATACTTTCGAATGATTTTAGTAACACCATAAGAATCATTATCAAAACTGTATTTCAAGTTAAAATCAAAAACGGTACAACTATCATAAGCCAATACGGAACCCTAAAAACGTACGATATTGATATTGTTTACACTCGACTTAATTCCAATAAAGACTAAAAAAGGTTGGCAACTCCTTGTTTATCATATGCCGGTCTTGCCTTTCTCTTTTATGCCGGACTTTCTGAGTAGGCACAATTTCTAAGTTACATATATCAGAACATAAAACTCGAAATTGAGCGCGTTTTGAGTAAATTAATAGTACTAGTCACAAAGAACGGTTATTAAATGACTACGTTACATACACAATATACAAATATTCCGACTGCTTCTATTTTATTTTAATTTTTTGCGGAACCATGTTGAACTCGATGTTCGAGTTCGAAACACGAATCAAGTTTATTGTTAACTAGTGTTCGTCCTAGGAATATGCATTGAAAACCAATGGATTAAGGATGAAAAACTGCTATACCTCCGGAGGTGTGACAGGCGTAGAGATATAAACACAAAAGTTATAGTCAATAGACGGTCTTTCCGGGTAGACGGTCTTGCCCACACTGACCTTATGTATATCGTCGCTTAGCACCCATAGTAAAAGCTTTGGCTTAGTTTGGGGCTAAGAAAATGTTCATACAAAACAATTAATGTGAGGATCATAATTATTTACATAAAGCTCTGTACCTCTAGTATTGAAGTGCATCTAGGCCAGGTTTTAAGATGGAACCGGTGGTGTCACGTGGCGGCAGGTCCTTTTTGTTGTTGTAGTGATCATTTTTGTCATGAATTTAGTCAGCGATTTTTTTAACTAGGTTCATAATTGTTTTAGTTGATCGGATCGGAATATAAAAAGGATTGCCTTTTCATCAAAGATATTCAATTTTTCGCGATTTTGGTTCGAGCGGGAACATTGAGAGTTTCATCTAACTAATGTGGCATAGGCACAAATATGCGACTGTAAAATTTGATAGGCCGGGATATCGACTAAACGCCAGTCGCCAAGTACTCCGTACCTGCCTCGGCAATCTCCAGTAAATTTCGTGAAAAATCACGAAACCACTCTATTTTTATGATAAATAATATAGAAATGTAATGTACGTACCGAAATTGAAAAAAATGTGAGCCAGACCGGTACCTAAATTCTGTTAATCCCAGACTCTTTTATGGTGGGTTATTTAAAAAAGGTCAAATAAATTCCGGCAACTATCGAAGGCCATTGAAAATCAATAGTAATAAGATAGACCCACGACCTAAGCCCATGCCTTTATACCCTGGACTTTGAGTAGGCTGGACCTCCCAGACTTTGGACCCTGACCCTAGTTTCTGGACTCTAACCCACGAAATCGATCTGGACCTCAACGAACGATATGTACGGCCGTGTTTGAACAATCCGATGTCACACGCATAGTGATGTGATTAAGATCTGTCTGTGTCAAAAGTGACATTTCGTGTTAATAATATGTAAGCGTGATTACCTACTGAATTAATTATGCTAGCAATACCCTGAAATATCTTTATGTGCGTTGGTACACTCGTACGTAGGTTTAGCAGGTCATACGATAGGAACTAGACTTTATGTAAAAGTTAAATACGAGTAGGTACATACGAATATACCGTTTAGATTATTGCTGTTGTATGTAGGTATCTATACCTGTATAGTTATTGATGTCACGACGATTATTATTAGAGCCTTAACCGCGTTTCTGACATGTCTTTATGTTAGGACAGCTGTTTCAAGTGTTACATTGTCACACATCTTTCTAATAAAATAATAGTATTCTAGATTCTAAAAGTATACAAATATAGAAAACAATTAAACATATAAGTTCAACCTAGATTAAAAGTAAGGCAAAGGCTCAACTGTAGCACAAGCACCTACATTTACGAGTAATATGTATTATATACTACTGCCCAAGTAAAACTGTGTAATTTTCTGAATTTTCTCAATTTTTTATGTAGAGCTTCACATTAATGACATGATCTGACCTCAAGACGTATCACCACTCACCAGTTTATAGTATAACTACATAATATTATACATTATACCCATTTTGTTATAGATATTTGCTTTTTCCATGTTTACATTGCGAGTAAGTTTGATTTTTATTAATCGATTTTATTAATACGGGAAGAAGAGAGAGTAATGTAAAGGTGCCAAGACGAGTCAAAAGTAATTAAACCTAATAACTAACTCTTAAGTGATTAATCCATCACGGTTACTAGAACGATGTTGACTTAGAAGGAGCGTACAAAGTTAAGTTATAGATGTCACAAAGTAGCTCATCGGAAAGGGGCGTAGAAAGTATCGCCGTAACCCGATATTAGGACACAATATTCAACAAACCTCGCTCATTAGTTTTACTCAGGTATTTCATGTTACCGTAAACTATGAGGACCTATGACCGTTGAAGTATATGAGACTTTTTCAACTTCTGACATGGTTTAGTGTTTTATATTTATTGACTTCATTGAGATGATGTAAAAAAAAAATTGTCTTACGATCTGTTTTTTTATATAAAAATTAGCCTAAAGCCTTATAGATCATCATAACGTACCTGCCTAGCTTTAGAACAAACCGACATAACACTTTAACAAATCGCTTTTGACTTGTTGAGTTGGGTCAGTTTCGTTTTAAATCTGATCTAGATCGTATATGTCAGCCTCAACATAACGGTTTTGTTTTAAGAAACTGTTTTAGACACATACATTTAAATCATTTCTCGTACTGCTAAAGTATCCCACAACATGTCTCTGTCAGTCGCATCTTCCTGTAGTAATTATACACATAGGAACGTAATTGGATATTTCCCAGCACGCGCGACCGATCGGCACACATACGCGACACGGACTCTCGGTCTCTTTGAACTGCTTGCCCGTCATTTTGCGACACGCCGTTGCTAGTTTTTTTTTCTGATTAATGTATTACACCCACTCATGCCAAGTGTGTTGCACTCCAATTCACCAGGAACTACGGAGGTTGGTTTCGTTCCATTTTCATAGAAAAAATAGGTTTGCGATCTAGAGTTTACAAGAAAAGTAATTAGATGTCGTATCTCTTAAGTTGAAGCCATATCGAGTAAAAATAAAAAGCAGGAAGCGTTGGGCTGTGCAGGAAGCACAAGCTTTCTGAGTGTTCCGAGCTTGAGCTTTATCATTATTATCACTGTAAGACATCACTCGAACTGTTGCTTAACAATTCTTTTCACACTTTCCCATTAAAAATAGGAGCGTTTCAATCGATGATTGTGTTGTTCGCTTCCGTTCGGTCGTTTTGTTCTTTCCGATTCGTTCCGCTGGACTTGCGATCTTAGTTTTTGCAAAGTTGACTCTCAAGTTAAGAGTTGAGCAATTGAATGTACCTCGTTACCAAACAATGGGAAGTATATCATACGATCGACGATTACATTTGCATCTTACATTGTGAGATAGTTGGTAGATTGGAAAAGCGTGATTTGCAGTATCATTTCAATATTCTTTATGCAAACTCAAACTATTTTCAAAGTCAAATTGAGCTTAACTTACCATCAGTACTTTGGTTATGCATAACATTAGGTTTATATTGTCTCAGTCGAATTATCATGTTTCTACATCATGTGCTTTCAAATGATTGATATATCTGATATGTAACCATGTCGGAAAAGACTAATTTGAATGTCATCACATTCACACATACATACGTCGCTGTCAAGCGCTAATCTATCAGTGGAGATGCAGGGATTAGCATACGCTCGGCAACCTGACCATCTCCATGAATCATCGTGGACAACGGTTGTTGACGGAGACTTTCAATTTTTATTGAGAGGCATGTGTCCATCAACTTTCTGCATGCATTTAGCTCTAGCACATTAACAGGGTTCTCATTGTAAATAGATGGGACGATGTGACTTGCATGACTTGTTTGAGCATTTAATATGTAGCGATTTATTTTACTTATAATGTACTCATGTACATAGAATGAGTAGCTCTATTTAGAATGAGAAAATTTACAATGATCCTTTCGTATTCCACAACAGAACGGTTAAATTTTAGTAGTTGTTATTTTGATTTTTTCGTTCTTCAAATCTCATTCTTCTCATTGTGCAAATAGGTAAATTATTGATTGATAGAAAACGCCTCAATTGTCTACGTTTCTACAGTGATAATATTAGTAGGTAAAATATATTAAATATTTGCTCCACCCATGATTACATCTATGCCCTATACCATATGTACCTAGATATCTTGAACTTCCGAGTAGGTACCCCAGAACCCTTAGTTTCCGATAGCAACTTGCACTTAACAGTTTTTTTGCACGGTTCTTTGTCCGTCGCGATTCAGAGCGCGACCGGTACGGTACCGTTTCTTGCCGCGGTGCTCAGCCAATGCTTGCCTGCTGATTACCCGATGCCGACTGACCGGAACACTCTAATGAGTTCATTATATGCGATTTTGATATTATCTTTTCTATCAGAAGTTTCAATACCTTTATTTCCTTTGTGTTTTAAAAATGGCTTGATAGCTGTTTAAAAAATCAAAAGATTGGTACGATTTTATTTTTCTATATGCGTCAGCTTCACAACATTTATTACTTAACAATGTATGGAAAATTATCGTATTTATGTTTTTATTCTGTACTAGCTTTTGCCCACCCGCAGCTTCGCTCGCGTTAGAAAGAGACAAAAAGTAGCCTATGTCACTCTCCGTCTCTTCAACTGTCTCCACCTAAAAAATCACGTCAATTCGTCGCTCCGTTTTGCCGTGAAAGACGGACAAAAAACAGACACACACACTTTCCCATTTATAATATTAAGTATGGATTATCTTATGTGACAAATAATATAATAGGTATACTTACACCTATCACGTCTTTTCAGAAACGTGCATTTCTGGTTACAGTGCATAACATAAGTAGTTTAAGTTAATATACTCTTTGCATGAAATCTGTAGGTATATCAATATGTTATTAATTGGATATTTTTTTTGCAGGTACGTAACATCGCAAAACTGTCTAGAACGATCGACTGATTGGTGGGTACGTATGTATTTATAGATACCGGGGACATTATACACGATCGATGCCATAATGTCTAATGAAAGAAATGTTACGAGGGAAAATCTGTGCCACTTGGCCGCTTACGATTCTCTGATTTAATTAAGATTAACATGCGTCATTAAAATCAATTCGTTTTTAGTAAAAATTACATTTAAGGTGGCAGGAATCACAGGTATACCTACAATAATGTATAGCTGTGTTGAATTGGCGACAGGAAATTATTGAAATCAGATTTTAAGATTTCTAACATAGATAGGCAGCTGAAGCATTGTAGACGTGACTCATAAGTGAGTTTAACAAAAACTAGCCACCGGGAAGTCGATTGTACGATTAAATCCAATAATGGAGTTATTGCTCAATAGGAGAATAATGATCCAATAACTCTACCGTTTTATAAAGCCATCATACGTGGGCGTGGACGTGAAGTATCAGGGCTTCTAGCCAAGGAAACAATCGTTGACTCCGTGGCGATCAATCCGCAATTGGCTCGCACCAACACGATACGACAAAGAGCGATACGAGTAGAAAGAGGAAACTACGATGCGATACGGAGCGTCAGTTATTGTACTCTTGGCTACAGGCTCGTCGGAACCGGAGATGCATTGCTCTAAAATTCTAAATGAACTATTCCCTCGCAGCCTCCGGCGATTACAACGTAGTAAATTAGCGTTTGGCGTTTAATTTGCCATTACACAGCAGTGGGTCTTGGCGGGAGTCGTAAAACAACGCCTTTATGTCCATGCACGTATTTCGTCTTCTAATATCACGTGATTTATGGTGACACCGCTGTCTTCTACGTTATACATGGAGAAAACGGCTCGTGCGTATCTATGTATGTTAAATTTATATGTAACTTAAATTTATATGACTTTTGACATTCCACTTCCACTACTCAAATATCTACAATTTTCAATTACTTTTCAAACATTCGATGTAATTATTGTATTTTAAGGTACCTACTCGTATATTTAATGAAAGTATCGTCTTGCTAACTAGGGTGAATAGGTACTAAACCAGCACTTGTCTGATTTATCAGCTCATTAACATAAAAGTTGTAAGTACTTAACACATTCATGGCTCGTTATTAGTACATTATGCCTTTCTCGTATGCCTTCTAACAGAGTAAATATTATGATATTGGCATATGCTTACGATAGGGCTAGGTGAAGCCATAAAAGCTAAGAGTTAGTAACCTCGCGTAAATATGCCTGTTGGTACGGTGATGGTTCAGATAGATCCTAGTTTATAAAGGTACCTACGGCTACAGGATTATAAAATAACAGGCTTTTGTATGTATTTACATACATTCTTCTCTGACATTTCGGGCCTTTGAGCGTACTAACTTTCCAGCATTCACTTATGTAATTAAATAACGTAAACATATTCATGCTTTGGTTTGTAATAATCTGCGTTATTGATCTTTTGTGTTATAAAACAATACACATAAATTGAACGTTATACACGCAAAACTTTTATGATTACGATCGGTGACTTAACTTATGTTACGTTTTTAATTAGCATTTGCTTTCTACTACACTTCCATCGCTTTTCAGATATTTTCGTAATTATTCTTCCGAACAAAATATCCCTAAATGTTATTTTTTTCAGATATCTGTAACAGTCGGTAGGTGCTTACTCATAATTTACTTTCTCTAGGTTCAATTAACAGATTTAATCAGATATTTTTATGGAAATACAACTGCTAGTTTTTTATTGCCATGCGATGGCGCCGACATCGGCATGCCGATATGATGGCAAAAGTTTTGCGTACCGCAATAGTAATAATAGAAATATGTGCCTTTTCTTGAGAAAAGGTTAGCTAGGTACGCACATGGAACAAGTTAGTCTTAGAATCCTCCACCACACCTCCACCGAACCCAACTAACAGCTTTCGTCGTTATAATGCACCTTTATGTTGCTTTGATTGTATATTAAAGCAATAAAATTTATTAGCTGTGTATTTAAAATATATTTATTTCAATTTAAAATATATACTTGTACCTTTTTGGTTTACTTTCGTATTTTTATTCGAAATTGCTAAAGATTAAAATTTCACTGTGAATTGCTGGCGCTCACTGGCGCAATTAGTACTAATTGGACATAAAGTTACATTATGCAAATCAAACGACGGATATGAGTAAGGTAGGCACTTAACAAATTCACTTTTCTCACTTAATGACATAGCTACGCTACACCGTACATTACCTAAAACTTTCGTTCACTGGGTAGGTATGTCAGAAAATGTTATCTTAAGCACAATTAAGTGTATAGAACAGGGATTTATTTACAAGCTATTTGTTAGGATTAGCATACAAGCTTGGGAAAGAATTTTGAAATGCATTTAGACACTTCACACGTCTCACAGTGCATACATAATTCGCGAGGCAGTTAAAACGCATATGTTAGCAAATCAACGAGTGACGGATAGTCACGTCGGTATAGCCACGACGTGTTAAGAGGGGGTAGAGCAGGGAGAATTTTCAGAATCTGTCAAATTACCCCATTACACACACAAACACCCTTCACTCACACTACCTCAATTTACTGTGAAAGGTCAGTGACCCTTAATTTTTTTCAAGAGTGTTATTTTGAGTTTGTAGTCAACTACTGACCTCCTTTGAGAAATTAAAACTGTAAAAAAGGTAGCATACAAGAAGACAGAGAAAAAATACGCATCATCTAGCTTTCCTTCTCTGTTCATGTCTCATGTGAATTTAATTTACCTAAATATGTAGATAACGTTCCTTATTCAATTGATTGTTTATCTAGGTGTATTTCAAATTACTTTGCACTACATTTTGCGTTACTTTTCTATACTTACTTAGATTAAAAATCGTCAGCCTGCCTATCCCCGCAAACATTATTCAAAGACGTGTGTGAAGGGCTAAAGGCCGATACCTCCAGGCAGACAATTATTATGGTCGCGTGATAAATGATAAAACATCAGCCCTATCACACTATTTGTAAGTGCGATAGGGACGGCCCTATGTTATACCATTTATCGCGCGACCATGATTGCCCTGCCGGTCTTCGGAGGCCTGTGCTGTGCATTACGTATATGCGGGGTGTATTAAAGACTAACAGATAGGTACTTTATTCTTTTTGGTCGTTAGGTTTTTTATCAATTTATCATTTATTTTGATACAAAAATAAAGTATGTGTATAAAATAAAAACCTAATGAATAGAGTACAGCTAGCAGCAGTCATGTCAGAGACACAAAGAAAGACAGGGAATATCGACGCATATCTTATCTTATCCAATACTGCCATCGCCATCTGCATCAGACTCTTGATCTTACCCAATTTCCGAGTCCCTTCTCTTAATTTCAGTTCCTTGAGTTGAAAATGTTGAAACTCATACTTAGTATTAAATAAACCACAAATACATATAAAAATCACAATATAATTTTAAATTATGGCTTGGGCCCTGTACCAGTTGCAGTCGCTACGTCTGTAAAGCCCCTTGTAGTTTCTTTTAAATGGCTAAATACCTAGATGTCATGTCATACACATCTGTGATGTAACTGAAAATTAAAAAACATCGCTCAGAGATAAGGTTCAAATTAGCATGGCAAAAAATACAGTGCAGTCAAAATACCATCAAAATACGAAAAAGCATATGTCAATGTCAATATCACTGCCGTATGCCGTATTTCAGGCCATAAGGGCTGTTTTCTCAAATATGAAAAAATCTCAAAAGCAGAACTTTAAATAGTATTTTATGCAACAGGCGTTTAAAGGAGATCAAAAAAGACGAGTGGCGTGGGTAACAATTTGAGGCGAAGCCGAAAATTGTTATTAAGACGCCACGAGTATTTTTTGACTCAGTTAAACACCGTTGCATACAATACTTTTTTTACGACCATGCACTTAGTTTTTAATAGGTTTCTTGAATAACTTTCGTGAAATTCACACTGTTTCCTGTATTTTGACGCAAAGGTTTGCACTGTCAGCTCAGCTGCCCAAAGCCTTCCCGCGCACGCGCGCCGTATCATTATAAGGCGTTGCCATGGTTACAGAGCCAAACAATGCGTTTTCAATTTTTTCGATACTGCGCGCATGCGCGGAAAGCCGGCGGACACTGGCTTTGGGGAATAGACTTTTATGTAGGGTTTTAAAGATCTATGCACGACCCTGTAAATGACGAATAATATGTTGTAGTTCGGGAGTAGAAAAAAGACTTTCTAGGAAAATTATTTTGAACTTGATAGGTAGAACAATTTTTAAAAGTTGTACAAAAAAAATCTGAACTAAGTTTGTACTGCCGTGCCATGACAAAACACTGTAACTCGAGTTACAGTGTTTTGTGGTAATACTGTCCAATAAGCTTATCTGGCCCTATTCTATATATACATGTTAAGAGTATACTGACTTTCAATCAAAAACATAGAAAACCTTCATTGTAATATGCACTGTAACTTTTAAAATCTAAAGTCGTCATTTGACAAAACACTGCATCTCTCGATACAGTGTTTTGTCAAAATAAAACTCCCCATTTCTTCAATCGGTGACTAAAGTTGCAGTGTTTTGTCAAAATAATCCGACGAGAAATTTTGACTGAGTGTTTTGGTTTAGGTATTTTTTTAGTATAAATCAGGACCTCTTAAGTGCAGCCTGCACGTTGTTTTATTTAGTTTGTGTGGATATTAATAGACTAGTAAAATGAGTATGTAAAGAACGGAATAAATTAAATTAAAACTTTCTAAACATTGCAACAGAGAGTGTCATTCAAATGTGTTATCGAATTTTGCCAGATTAAAAAGTTTTTTAGAAAATGAAAGTGATAAACTACCCCTGAATGCCAAAACTAATAAGAAAAATATAGATGATTATGCTGTATCAAACAAAATAAACTGTTCTACTGATTATGCTGCTCAACAATTATAGCCGATGGAACAGGTAGGTATGGATATTGAGTACTCAATACCTTCGCCTTATAGTACATCCAGCAGTGACTCAATTAGATGAAAATATGAACCAACCTATATCAGATTGTCTTACGGAATTAACTACAGTGCCGTCTTTACTTATTCCTATTTAAACAGCCATCACTCTGCTTAGCAACATGTCCCTCACAACTCCATTTAAGTTTGGTAATGACGAAACCCACGTCTTGCACCTTGGTGCGACGACGGATCTTGGCATTCCTCACCCGATCTTGAATCTTGGTATCGAGCATGGCACGCTCCATACACATACTGCTCCTGATTCCTGAAGTCCCGAGTCTCAGGTTGAAGTTGTGCCAAAGAAAAAACAAGCGAAAACGTAGTCCCACAAAAATGTTCAAGCAACACAAGCAGAAGCAGCATCCTTTGCTTGTTTGCTTTATTGAATTACCTACATATTTATAAACTGAAATAGATGTCACATACTAGTATAAAGTCACTTATTCATAAGAAGGTATATGACAACTATTTCAGTTTAAGTTAATAGTGTACACATAGTACACACCTGGAATTCTCTTAGGAGTAATATGGTCTGCTATGACAAAACACTGTAATTCATGCGTTACAGTGTTTTGTCAATGCAACTCGCACATATTAGTGATAAAGGTATATTATGACATAACACGTTTATGCTCTAAAATGCATGAAAGAAGTATAAATATTGCATTATTTTTAAATTGTCGCTAATAGTAACATATTATCTGTAAAATGTCCAAATTTCATTACAATCGGATGAAAAATAACGACTCTGCGGCCAATTAACGAAAAAAAAAGTTTTTTGCGATTTCTGGAAAATAGGTGTTTTTTAGATACAGTGTCTTGTCATCGCACGGCAGTGTAACTATATGAAAAGTATTTTTTATCTTAGATTGCATATTTTATATGCATATTATCGTAACGAATTTTCTTTCAAATAAAAAGAGAATTATTAGAATAGGTTGACGGTGTCTACCGTAAACTAGGGTTACATTGACCAATTTGGGAATTTAAACTTCTCTAGCTTCTACATTTAATGGGTATTTTTACCCATTAAATGTAGGAGTTAGAGAAGTATAAATTCCAAAATTGGTCAACGTAACGTAACTAAGGAAGAAAAAAAATGGGACCATCAACTTTTTTAGTCTTTTCCTGCTAAAAATCTAAAAAGGTAACAAAATAAGTGATATCAGGATTATTGTTTTCTGTCACGATGCCTGCACGTATGAAATGTTTCTTTTTAACCCAGTGGTTGACTGGTAGAGAATGCCTTAAGGTATTATGTCCACCATTTGTACTTATTTTTTTATGTGCAATAAGGAATAAATAAATAAAATAATGTACGCAGAAAAAAACGATGTGATCAAACATAAACTGACATCCAACTTTATTTGCAATTATTTCAATATTTATCACAAGAAGCGATCAAATTATCAGCCTCAACAAGTACCGTGACAAAATCAGACAATAATTAACTATGTGTCATTATGGTCAATGTTACCCCATGCAAGTGATCAAAGACACCCCACAGAGTAAATCATTAGTAGTAAATACCTAGTTTAACTTTATGATACAAAATTCAATACAATGGTATAGCTGAACACATTTCTGGCAACCTAATATTCACTGTGAACCTTTTACTTTAATACCCACTACGTTAGTTTAGAAGTTTATTTAAACATGAAAAATAGCAACAAACTATGCTTATATTTTGACATCCGCACTGCCCACGACCATACTTACTTATTCACCGCGTCAGAGCACCATCTAACTATAAAGGTTGGTTAAGGGTTATCATAATATATGTAGATTTCATTACCGACCACTCATAACATATTAAATCCTTATTTTTTGTTAAAATAAATATAATTTGCTCGTGACAGGTCATATTTTGTTCGCAATCCGAAAGAGTCAACCCTTTTCCCTATTCACCCCCTTCCCGACCCTATTCACTCCAACGTTAGGGTGAGCGAAAATTACTAAATAAAACGACATACATATTTTCAAAGACAAACCGAAGTTCACACTGCCGGAAGATTTTTTGTGTAAAAAATTAGCATGGCACATATAAAAAAATTGCTATCGACGTTCAAAAGTCGGTTTTGGCCCTATTCACCATAAATTACGTTAGGTATGTATACCCGTTCCGACCCCATGAACCCAAAATCTTCAGAAAACGATGTACTATGTAGCCCAATTTTATTTGGTATTTTGGAGGTAGCTAGTAAAAATAATTTAGTTTAACAATTGTGCGAAAATAGATTCTCATTTGGCCGGTTTTTTTAACCTGGCCTGGTGGCCTAGTGGTAATAACGTTAGCTGCGTAAGCTGAAGACCCGGGTTCGATTCCCGGCTCAGCCACCGTGGGCCTTGTCATTTTTTTCTTTCGTGTATGATATCTATTTCAATATATGTATGTATGTATGTGAACACTTTATTGTACATAAGACAAGTTAGGACATAAAAATACAGTAAAGTTATGATGTACAAAGGCGAACTTATCCTTATAAGGGATCTCTTCCAACCTTTGAGCGAATTGAAAATTTATTATTTATATAAACTTGAAAAAGAACAAATCAAAAATGATTCAATAAAATAATTTTATTTCTTCCCTAGTTGTATAGTTTCATACTTATGATTTTTATTTTAAAGTAATCCGTCTATATTATAGCAACCATGGGTGATTTTTGCGGACTTAAGTAGAAACGTGGAGGTAGACAGAAGTGTGATTAACATTTATAAGTGTTAATTTCTTGTAAGTATCTAGTCTAACTACGAAGCAATACATTGACGTATAAATTGCGTCCATATACAGAGAAATCTTTCATAAAAATACCACTTTAAGTAAGTTATATATATTTTATACAATGTGACAAGCATTGACCACACATCCCAATTCACCCCTCTTCCGACCCTAATCAGCCCCTTCGTAAACCTATTCACCCCCTTTGCGACCCGATTCCCCCATTCCTGATCCCATTCACCCCTCAGGCCGCGGATATTTATTCATCCCGTAAAAATTCCCCAACACAGTTGCATCGCTTTCTTCATGAAAACCATTATAAAAATGAAAATATGTCTTATGATTTTCTGTTATTTATACATAAACTTTAGAAGTGTATACACATTCAAAAGGATAATGAACGATTAAAATGAGTAAAAATCCAATAAATTTGAACGTCAACTTTGACAGACATGAAACTGTAAATAAAAATTTGTGGCTTGCACATTTTCACTGTAATTTTAAATATTCACACATTTTTTTTTTAGTAACATATTGTGTATAATACTTTTCACTCAACAGATAACTGTTATTGGCCTAAGACTATGTAAAAATACCTATGTAAGTTGAATATTTACGGCTGTTGTCCTAAATACAAATAATAATAATAATAAAAAAACATAATATATTATTTTCCTACTTTGATTGCGGAAAATAGAAGGAATATGTCAAGAAATATAATAACATTATATACCCCGGAACCCTTATCACCCCAAATTACGGTATTTATTAAATTGTCATTATGTAAAATGTCGGAAACTACGGAACCCTACACTGACGCGCTCTTGGTCGGTTTTTCTTCTAAATGCTATGTAAGAGATAATAAAAAATTACACCTCCCAATTTATAATGTTTTTTTTGCAAAAAAAATATTTATTGCTCTCCGAGACATTTCTAAAAATCCCTGACTCAATGGGGATACGACGTTTCATAACAGAGTTCCTATGATCACCTTTCTGCTCCATCATCAGATTAGCTCCATGATACCATAATGTTGCATTGTCACTTGATTTACATATGTGTGCAAAATTTCAGCTCAATTGGAAACCGGAAAGTGGGTCAAATTTAGCTTCTACGTTTTGACTCAAAATAACATAACTAACAAGGCAAGTTGAATAAGAGCTTGTACCTATAAAGGCTTCTGATACTAGATTTGCAATAAGTTTACTTGTCATAATTTAAGAATAGATGAGACAGACATATCCAATGACACAAGTCTATACCGTTTTTGTGAACTGTCAAATCACCTCAAACAATTTACGGCTGTAAGGCAACCAGGTAGGGTTTATTATTGCACTTTAATTACATATTAATGATTTCTAGCCCGTAAGATATATATTTGCTTTAACAATGGATAGATATTTATGCAGGTGAGAGTGTAATTTAGGTTTTTATAAAGAATCAAATATTTTTAAGCGACCCGATCAGATATGTATGCGGATAAGGACCCTCCCACATCTACCGTCTTGCGATCGTAGCGTCGGGCCAACTGTATGGCCGCGCTGACGCGGCGTCTTTTTCCATACAGTTGGCCCGCCCGACGCTATACGCTCGCGAGACGCTAGAAAGAGAGACGATGTTTTTGCCGGTCACGGAGCATCACAAATTTTTGCCGGGAACATGTCGTCATATACTTATGGCCCCCTATAGAAAATCAGATATTTTTGCACGGCTGTTCATAGTCATTTATGCTGGTCACCAGCTGGTGTTCCATGAACATTTGGTCTAAGTAGTTGAGTGGAGAAGTTCCATTCAAAACAAGCGCTTTGTAAACAACGATGTATTTAGGTGATTTATAATTATTATTGTTTTCAACTTACGGTTACGTGTTCGCGGTATGCACAAAGTAAATCTTTAATGAAATTGAGTCATTTTTTTATATACACAATTAAATTTGAACCAGAAGCACTATACCTATAACCGCTCGCATTCCCCTTTTTTCTATTCTAAATAAGAATCGATTAATACGTATCTGAATATGTATGAATAAATTAAATTGTAATTGTTTACATACAACCTGTGAAGTTTGGTTGACAAAATTTGACGTAGGTACTGTCATATATATTTTTAAAATGACGTACTGTTACTACCAGCGTAATGAAAATGTATTCCAATGAGTAAAACAAAACATGAAACTTTTTTCAATTTAACCGAACTAGAATGAAATCATTTATACTCATTCGGTTGTGTTCGTTATTTTCTTTAATAATGTGATATATTTTTATTTATTTTTTATGCACAAGCCATTAAATTTTAAATGAGATTGGATCTCCACCTGACATATTTGATTTACCCTATTTATTTTGAGCACAGTTTTACACTGGTATGGTTTTTCGTGTACGTACACCATTTTCTGTCAAAATATTTGTCAAATTTAATTGTCAACGCGGAGCGACCGGCGACACGTCTGCCTCCGATGAGCCGCTCACGGCATCTAATCGAAAGGAGAATTCTGACAGCAATGGCGAATGTATGGAAATTTAACGATAGTTTAAATTTAAGGTAAAATTTCTTTGTTGCCTTTGAGAGGAAAAATATAAAAAACCTCAAAACTTCTAGTCCATTTATCTGGCTTTTAGAATCACTTAATGTTATAACTAAAGTATTGAATTTTTTTAACAAAGTTTACTAAACGGCGACATACGTTTTTCTCATTTTAGGTCAACTTTGCGTGTGTTTATTTATTATACCTTTAATAATTAGAGATTCTGAATAGTCAAAAGTTGTAGACACACTCTTTAAGATAATAACTACATTTATTTTATTTCATTTTATTGAGAAATGTGAGCAGTATTTGTTAAACGCCGAATGCACTTTTCGAGGATTTCGTACGACCCCCTCTTAATCACGGGGGCATTACTCTGACCCCGGGCGCCAACGTCTTGTCTCACTTAGTAATTCGTAGGGAGACCCGCCGGGTCAGAGGTGACTAGGAAATGCAGGCGCGGCCGATTTTAGACTTATATTATGTAGCTCGGTATTAAATATATGATTTTGATGATGCTGTTGATGTAATTTTAGGCCTCTCGGAAAAGTTAATCTGTAGTTGGTTTATTTTGTTTAAATTGTCATACCTAGGTAGAGTTTCAATTACATGCTTGGCGGATGCCAATCTACCTAGACATAAAAATAAAATTATCTATATGCCTGCTGTTTTAGGTGATACCATAACATCTAATTGCTTGTTATAGTATTTAATGGCCGTGTTTTATAGTTGCCTTACTGGCAGTTTTCGCCCATTTCACATCCGTTAAATATAAAGCAGAAGTTATTTGCCAGGAAGTGAACCAAATACTTAAAAAAACCAATTTGATTAGAGATCAGTGGAGCCTGGTGGCTGGTTAATCATCTTCGTTACTTTCCAACACGAGCTCGCTGGTGCAAATAATAAATCTTGTACCGTTTGTTATCGTGATCAAAATATTTCTCCGACGCCAAGGAGCAGCTCGCAGATTGTCAGCGGAAGCCATTGATAAAATATCACCTAATTAAAGTGGACATGAGCGAGCTGCCTTTCTATTAAATTATTAGTTTTGACACTCGACAAGAGCCTGTCACTTTTTATGGCCCACGGACGTCAGAACAAGCATTTAAATTAATTAAAGCCGTTTAAACAAACGGTCCTATTAATTTGATGTTATAAGGGTTCACTCGGATAAAGTTGATGGTAGTAGGTACCATCAATATACTATAGCATTTCGGGAGACCGGATTCGGATCCCAATTTTTGCAATATTTATTTAATGTGACATATAACTGGACAATGTTTTCTTTAGGGCCCATTTAGACGGTATTTGATGGCTATGCAAAATTGTATGTAACCTCAACAGCCCGTAATCTTATACTATTAAACGAGCAATTCTTGTATATTTATTTATTTATATATACCGACGATCTCGGAAACCGCTCTAACGATTTCGCTGAAATTTGTTTTGTGGGGGTTTTCGGGGGTGAAAAATCGATCTAGCGTAGCCTTAGATCCCGGAAAACGCGAATTTTCGAGTTTTCATGAGTTTTTCTTTCGCATTTGTAAACGTAAAATATGGTCCTTAATTTCGCCGCGCGCGCATCGATTCCGCTTAGCTCAGTCGCACGAGGTCGGTCTAATGTACGCAGATAGATCGTAGGTGTCAGGGTTTCGAATCCCGGCCAGAAATAAAGTTTTTGTTTTTTGTCTTTTTTTTGTTTGTTTTTGTATTTATAAGAGTTTTTTTTTATCTAAAGACGTGATATATTAAAATAGAACCGAGCGAAGCTCGGTCGCCCAGATATTGTAACTAAAATCGCATGAGAGTTCGCACGCCGTCTAAATCAGGCCTTACTTGTTATGGGTTTTTACAAGTCGTTATCGTGTAAATTAATTTAATTTAGGAGCAGGCCCCGTAGCCGAATGGCATTTCTCCGACGCCAAACGAAAGCGATACGCCGCTGGCTCTGTCGCGCCAATACGCAAGCGCGATAGAGATAGATATCTACTAGCGCTTCGTTTCGTGAGCGTTTCGTGAGCGATTGTGCCATTCGGCTAGCCACCCAGTTCATTAAAAAAACGTGCAATAACGTTGAAACGATTCACTCAAACCAGACGATCTGCATCGCATGATACGGGCAAGAGCCCCGTTTGTATTTTCCTAATTTTGAGTAACAATCTATACTAATATTATAAATGGGAAAGTGTGTGTGTCTGTTTGTTTTTCCGTCTTTCACGGCAAAACGGAGCGACGAATTGACGTGATTTTTTAAGTGAAGATAGTTGAAAGGATGGAGAGTGACAACGGCTACTTTATGTCTCTTTCTAACGTTAGCATCTAAATTTATGAACTAGTTATGAGTAATGCTGCCATTCTTCAAAATACCGAAATACCTACTATGTACATATTTATAAGCCTATGTATAGTATGTATAGGTAAGCTTAAAATTGGATGCACTTCAACTTGTAGAACGGCCTGGACGCAAAAGCGCATACATCAAGCTAGCAACTGGCTGTCAGCCAACAGTTCACGGGGTTGGTTATTGATTCATTATTATGCATGGATACTTATATATGGACTACATTCCTGCATGGACGAGGGAACCGTCGGCATTTTCAATTATACCTAAGTAATCTAAGTATGCAGGTAACTATGTCAAGATGGATATATTATAATTTGTCGTTAATAAATAGATAATAGCAATATTAAATCCCGGCTTTTCCTTAATAGGTACGTGCAATTTAAATTCTTGTGTGAATTTCGTTTCCACGTTATTTTATTTCTTCCTGGCATCACTTTAACTCGTGAGTGATTTGAGAATGGGTCCCATCCATCGCCGGGTCACTACCATTAACACTATTATCCATTAACCTTTGGCTTTTTCACTTTTAAGTGCTTGGAATTGAATTTATTGCTATTCATTGTGTCTATAGAAATATTCTCAATTAAGTTTGACATTTGCATAGTGGCATTCTAAGAAAGTTGATTAAGTTTGTCTTTTTATTATGAAAATTTTCAGAAGTCAAGAAGTTTAATGTAATTGATTAATCCATTTTGAACTATACGTAATTCAAGGTACATACGTCACTGATATTTTTTTTTATCACCAGCCAGTGTTTTCTAATCTGACACGTACCTCGGTACCTGATTATATAGAATATTATAAATAGACAAAGCATGTTTTCGATTGAAGATTGACATTGATTGATACCTATGCTTGTATCCTCCGATTTTTTGTGGACATAGAACTTTGGCCAAAAAAAGATCTTTATGTTAGTCTTCGCTATAATTAGGTCACTTTTTGTTTGGCAATATGTATCTTTCTAAGATGTTAGTGCATATACGATGCGATGCTACGATATTGAACTTCAAGTTTATTGCCCTTTCGGAAGAATAATGCTTTTCTACATAACAGTGACGGAGCGTCGATACAACTCGATTCCCAACGGGTTCCCTAAAATTCTCTAGAATCTGTAGAAGCCCATACAAAACAGATTCCAAAAACCCCTCCGGCTTTACCAACGAAAATTTTCACGCCCCGCCACTGCTACATAACTACCTGCATCAACAAGGTAAACATATCGATTGAGACCCATTACTTGGCCCATGTACCTACACATTATTTTTTCAAAAATGCGATATTGTTACTATGCACGTTGTACATTGCCTTTATATTGAAGCCGCTTTTAACAACAATCATGTCAGAGTATCGTTGGAAAAGGCGCACAGGGCACCGTAACACAATTTTCATGTTTTATAATAAAGGTCGTTCGGTAGACTCGCACCAGACGTTTGATCGCGGGGTTAATGGCCTCGTTTCGTGCCAATGAGGGATCTTAAAAATAACCTTAAACACTGACGAATGTTAATCTACATTGATATTTTTGATGATTGTTAAGGCGAAATAGCTCAATAAATAAAATAGTAATAACGTAAATAATAGCGTTACTTAGTAGATACATATTTGTACAGCATGAATGTTCTCATAAACATTTTCTAGCTGGAAAAGCGTGTCATAGCGCTCTTCGTTCTCCCTATTTAAAATGGCTTACATTTTCTTCTCCGCATTTTGTGAATCTCTGTACACCTTGGTTTCTTTGCAAGAATTTTACCGCGCAAGAGTGCTCAACGTTTCTACGTAGTAGGTATCAAAGGATTTTTATTTCTTTTACGAGCAGGCATTTCTTTTCAAGGCAAAACTCTAATGCAGAGCAAATTAAGAAAGTAGGAAGCTACTTTGGAAAAGGGAAACAAATTTTATCATCAAGTTAGAAGGTTTCATGTTATTTTTTTATAGGTGGTGACGGGTTAAGAATTTCACCACCCCCTTTCTTCCCGTGGGTGTCGTAGAAGTCGACTGCGGGATATGGGTTAAATTGTGGCGTAGGCGAGAGGCTGGCGACCTGTCATTGCAATGTCACAATTTGGATTTTTTTTCAACCCCCTTTTGCCAAGACTGGCACTGAAACTTAGTAGTTCATGTGCTCTGCCTACCCCTTTATGGGATACAGGCGTGATTATATGTATGTTAATTTTATATGTAGGTATCTGTGTAATATGCAGTGTATGCAGTTTTGATGTAATAACATTCTAGAAACGAACAAAGGGCTGTTGAAAACGTTTCGGTTAGCACCCTTCTCTTCCGTGGACTAAAGGCAGGCATTGTCTTCGGCAGGTTCATGATACATATACTAAAGAAGGAATTTTAACCTTTAACTGCTAACCGTTGAAAGCAGGTGCTAAACAGGGATGCATTCATTTTATAACATAGGTATGTTAGTAGGTTTGTTGTTACATTTCGCTTGCTAATGAAGCTTCTAAATCGGTTAAATGGCGAAGTTCTGACTAGGTATACCTAATATGTTATATATACATACAAAAAATAATCTCAGATTCCCAGTTATAAGGAATATTGATGACACGTATCTAATTACCTATCTTTATTTAGACGTAATAAGGTGCATTAAGAAAAATGAAAGAGAGTAAGTTCCATAGGTCATGGATAACTCTACTCTGTACTAATCTTGAACCTACATACGTGACACGAAGAGATAGTTGAATTTAACCGCAAGATGTACAAAAACAAAGTTTATCTAAAACTGGAACAGGCCAATTTTAAAACTTTATAATTTACTAGCTTTTACCCGCGGCTTCGCCCGCGTAATAAAAGTATTCATTAAGATTTTCATTTGGATCCGTAGGGACCGTAGGTTTCTCTGTAGGTATATTTATCTGCGATTATTTCGATTGCACATAATACTTTTGCTTGCAATGATTGTAGAAATATTACACATCGACCACAGCGTAGGTAATTCTATATACGCTGGGGAAACCTTTATAAACATCCCACATAGCCCGTATTTCGACACTATGATCGGTGGGTAAAAAGTACTTTTTTCTATTATCCCTTACAATTTTTTACATTTTGCTTATACTTATCGCAAACGTAATCTTCAAGCAAGCAAACAACGATCGTCTTAGAGCACATTGATTGTAAGAGACCGCCGACCGATTATCCGTATCCCTCTAACGATACCCATATTATCCGTATCCGTATCCGTATCGCTATCGCTATCGCTAACGCTATCGCTATCGCTATCGCTAACGCTATCGCTATCGCTATCGCTATCGCTGCCGCTGTCGCTATCGCTATCGCTATCGCTATCGCTATCGCTATCCCTATCGCTATCCCTATCGCTATCCCTATCGCTATCCCTATCGCTATCCCTATCGCTATCCCTATCCCTATCCCTATCCCTTATCAAGATGTTTAATGATATAACACTTTAAGTTCTCGCGCTTTGTACACATATTTAAAGTCACATACAGGTCGAACGGGATTAATTAATAACATTATTTTTACCTTTTTTCCCAACGTTTCGGCCAGGTTGCACTGGCCGTGGTCGCGGAAGACTGACGTCCCAGCAAAAAAGTATTTATTGCTAACCATATTAAAAGTGTATCCCATCAAAAAAACTGTGGTGAATATAGCTTGTTGTTAGATTGGATAGAGATATTGTTGTTAGATATTTTATTTACAGGCTTCGACTTTGACTTCGATAATTTTTTTTTAACATAATGGCGACTCTGCAGATGCCAGAACCATAGCGAGCATCCAAAAGTCCCAAGCCTACTTATCGCAAACGTAATCTTCAAGCAAGCAAACAACGATCGTCTTAGAGCACATTGATTGTAAGAGACCGCCGACCGATTATCCGTATCCCTCTAACGATACCCATATTATCCGTATCCGTATCGCTATCGCTAACGCTATCGCTATCGCTATCGCTATCCCTATCGCTATCCCTATCGCTATCCCTATCGCTTTCCCTATCGCTATCCCTTATCAAGATGTTTAATGATATAACACTTTAAGTTCTCGCGCTTTGTACACATATTTAAAGTCACATACAGGTCGCACGCGATTAATTAACATTATTTTTACCTTTTTTCCCAACGTTTCGGCCAGGTTGCACTGGCCGTGGTCGCGGAAGACTGACGTCCCAGCAAAATGTCACCGGAGATGTAAACAAAACAAAACTACCCGATATTAATTTATATAAATGTTCGGGGTAGACAAATAAATATAATCTACCCGCTTTTAGTTAATGTTTATTTCCCACCATGTTTATTTTAAAGGTAAAAATAATGTTAATTAATCGCATTCGACCTGTATGTGACTTTAAATATATGTTTAATGATTTCTTATCAAGTGCTAAAAATAAAGTTTCATGGTTTTATCATTTAAAATTAAGAAATCCCATACAAACTTTCAACCTCTTTTTCAACCCCTTCATCCCTTTTTTTTCGAAATAAAAAGTAGCCTATGTTCTGTCTCAGGGTCTAAAGATTGTCTGTTCCAAATTTCATCAAAATCGGTTGCGTGGTTTAAGCGGTAAAGCGTAACAGACAGACAGACAGAGTTACTTTCGCATTTATAATATTATATAGTATAGTATATATAGTATAGTATATATAGTAATATATAGTAATAATATAGTAATAATAGTAATATAGTAATAGTATGGAATAGTATGGAATAGTATGGAATATGGATGGATAGTATATTACTGTCACGAGAGGTCGTCGAGTGCACACTCAACGTGCCCGCGTAGGAAAAAGCTTACAAAAAACGCCATTAAATATGACATTTCTATCATATTTAGAGCCTTACAACCGGGTGTGGTACTGTTCAGTACAACGAGGTTACTGTTTCATTATTGTCTGATTATTTGAAATGGAAATGCCGGTGAAAGAACATAGGACGCCGCGTAATTCGAGCCCGGCCGGACAGAGAATGTGTAATTTCATCCAATTCGTTTTTTTACTATTCGAGCGTGCAGCTATTCGAATCTCGTTCACAATCGAAAGGTGAGACTGAAGAGATTGGTCAATTATAAAATTACTACGTACTTACTCTCGTTCACGACTCTGATTTCTACATTTCCGCAGACGCCCGTTGAGAAATTTAACGTTGAAAATAACACGTAGCTAGTCGTCGGCTCGGGTGACGTGAAATAATGTAGCTTTCACGTGCGCTGACGTATTTAGAAATAAAAGTAAAATTATATTCAACATCTACTCGTTAGCAGGTATCAGCGCAAAATATGAGAAAATGTCCAAAACTGGTAATAATTGTTAGTCAAAAAATTGGCAAAAATCAATAATAGCAATTTATAATCACTAAGGCATAACAGCAATTTAAGTAAACAGATTCATTTAGTACAAAACTTAGATGTGATTAGATTTTCAAAGAAATTGTCACTTAATTTTGTAATTTCTGAAAAAATTGAATTCGCCTTAGGCTAGTTTACTCTTTTTCAAAAACTTAAAATAAAAATCTAGTCTGAAATGATTGTGGTACAGGATAGTTTTAATATTCAAAATTGTCCAAATTTTACAAATAAGATCGACTTCAGCTCTATACTATGAAAAATTCATAATTAATTTAAAGAATTATCTTCAATACAAAGTTTCAACTTTCACAAATGCAGCTAAACCTTGTCAAAACGTCGAAGAAAATTATAAACATAGGTAATTTGACTGCGTCCATTCGTAATTTATGGCTATATTCAATTGCATATATGCGGTTTCAACTAACTAGGTAACTGTCAAGAGATGATTACATTGAATACGTGCATACCAGTGTCATCTACCAGCATATTACAGTGCAATAAGGCGCTAATCACTCGAAGCTGGATTCACGGCCGACTGGTTTTTGCATAAGTTGATAATGAAACGTTGCGTTTCGAGCACGAGCGTCGCGCGCGCCCATGCGAGCGACAAGCCGCTCGACGCTCGTCGCTGCTCCCTCATCTGGAACGATCGCCATTTCCATATGCCTTGGCGATTCTGTTCAATTAATGCCAACATTTGTTGCTTTACAAAACAATACGTGATGATAATAGAAGTGATGCGTTGCATTTTATTTTAAATGAGCTTACTCTTGGCCACAGCTTAGCCAAAGGCAAAGACGTGGCCTACGATGGAGTGAGCTCGCCCAGAAGATGCCATATTATATTTTAAATGGAAACTAGGTTTGTTTTATATATTTTGCAAGTTCGCATTTTCTCTCCTCGTAAGGTATGTTACAATAAAATGTGTTTTGCTGAAGACATATTTGTCCATGTGCCTGCATGCTGCAGATTCAGGTTATAATGACATTAAAATTGCATAATTATAATTTCCAGTAAATTAAGTTATCATTAAGATGAGTATAGCGTACCTTCCTTCTACGAAGGATGGTCCGAAGGTCTGAGATTTTGCGCAAGGGCACCAAAGGGTTTTATACCTCTCTATGCAGGTATATATGGGTATGGACTGTTTGTAGCCTAAAACCCACGCACTGCTGGATCTATAGACACGTTTTTGTCTTGTCGTTTGTGTCATGTGATACCCAAGAAACAAGACGCAATCTGATAACGCAGATGGTGTAAATCTTAGGTTTGCGTGTTTGTAACATTCCTTATCCGTACGACAATTCCAAACCTCCTAGATAGGTTATCTAGTAGTGCTTTTACTTATACCTAAGTGGGTAAATCAATACGGAGCTCCGGGCGTTATCTGACCATGAAGCTTACAAATTAACTATGCAAATCGAGTCTTTTTCTTAGTACGGTCGAAAGTTGTTAAAATATGGATTAAGACGGTAATATTCCATGTAAAAAACAGTCGCCAAACGGTCACCAAACGGTCGACAAACGGTCGCAAAATGGTCGCAGCGTACACGCGTGACCGAAAGCACTGAATATTTATTGGATTTTCAAAATGGCTAATGTATTCATTTTTTCCAGGTATCCTCAAACTTTATAAACAATTAAATATGCCGTCATACTCAGTTGTCCTCACTAAAGAAGATTAAAAAAAAAATGTAACGTGCGTACCGAGCTGCTGGGTTGTAAAGGATCGGGGATCATATTATTATGGTCTTCTATAGAGCAACTAGTATTTTGCGGCATTTCACAATTGACACTTGACTTGTTGAAGTAGTCGTCATTAATATTACTATCAACATTAATTTCAGCGATCTGTACTTCTTTTGTCAAGATTTTAATGTTAGAATTTGTAATGTTAAAGAGACATAAATAAAACGTAGTAGAGTAAATAATGTGTTTTTTTTGTAACCCAAACAAAATACTTGTAGATACGAGTGCGGAAAAGAGGAAAATCGATACAAGTAGCGATAAATTAATACACGAACGAAGGGAGTGTTTTAAATCGACACGAGTTGTGAATGTCCTTTTCGCACGTGTATCGTACGACGATTTTCAGTACCTAAATCTAAGCTAAGAGTTTCGACCAGACAAGAAATGAATCATTGCTTGATTTGCTCGCACTACTGCGTTAAAAAAAGCAGCATCTGTACTGAAAAAAACTATCATTGCGCAACAGAAATTCTATTAATATCACAGTAAATACTCTATTTCATTTGATTCCTACTTTTATTGTGTAAAGCAACACTACACTTCATTTTTATCAATAAGAATTAAAAATTATATATTTAATACATTAAGTAACTATAAAGTGCTTATCTATTTGTATAATCATTCTGCACTTTTCTTAACTTTCCCACATTTCTATAAAATGTCGAAGAGTGCTTAAATGGTCGTCGTTGTTTATTAATTTAATGACTAACGTGGAAAGGTTTATACGATTTTATTAGCGTTCAGATGTAAACAGAACTTTTTTTTTATGTAGTAGTAGTAACACTTTATTTTACCAGAAAATAATACAACACACAAGAAAAAGAGCTTATCACTAGTACAAAGCCGAACTTATCCCTTTTAATGTATGTATGTTACATATGTCTCAAAGTCTTGGTGAAATATTCAATGCCTTTTGCAATTTAACTATGGGTAGGTATAACTAATCAAACTTAGGCAACGTACTCGTCTTCGTACACAAATGTACCTAAAACCTATTTAAATCTAAAGTCAGCAAAATACCTTGAAGTAGCATGGATCACGAACAAATGAAAAGTGTAAAGGGTTCGAAATGTTGGGCTATAAATATGAATTACGCGTTAAATAATCCGTTTGCAAAGCCTTATTTCATAAATAGATCATAATTTTATATTTGTAAGAGACAAGACCGAACAGCACTAAAAAGTTACGATGACAAACGCGTATTTAACTTATGTTTATGTTCAGTTGTGTATCGTTTAAAGCAGTAGAGTACCCGTGAAATTAAGTGAAATTTTAAACAGTTTTCAGATTAAATGAGGTAATACAATAAAACCCGCTATATGACCTTATTTTCGCACAGCGCGTCATATCATATCTTTTCTATAATTTCCTGTTTTTGCGCCCCCACAAACATGCTTTTTAAAATGTTGACTGTCGTTCTAAACCATTGAGCATAAACGCATCGCTATCTTGGACGACATTAATTTTGGTTTTAAGGGCATCAAGCGAAGGTGTGATTAATAAATGCGTATGAGGTGCCCGCCCACAAAGATAGAAAATTCTCCAATTAATTAGTTATCCGGGTTGTAAATTTAATTGATCACTAAACGTTTTAGAAAGTAGATCAAACTTTTATGCAGTAAATCGTAAATAAACGTTATTTATTAACGTCAATGACGTCACAATATGGTCGTTGGGAAAGTGCAAATCGTTTGTCCAGCTAATGCATTGCCTTTCATTTGCAAACAAAGTTTTCTCCTGTGTCGCATATGATAGAGTTACGCGGGCTTTCATTACTGTGGGTATCATTACCGCGGTCTCATTACTGCCAGCATTTTTAGAGCAAAACCGCAGTCCGCAGAGGCGTAAAACCATTACTCGAGCAACCGCTGGTGATATCGAACACCTAGTAGCGTAGCGGCGCACGCGCCTCACCAGCGACACTATCGCCGCTATCATCTCGCCACTCACGTCCATGTCAGTTCCATCAATCCTAAATATTATATGGTTACCTACTTATTTTTCATACTTTAAAATATATATGTTTACTTCGAGTATGGTAATTTAACTAATAAGCCCTGAGCTTACCAACCATTGTTTGCTCACAATTATCATTAAGCATGCATATTGCTAGTTCAAAGAGAATGTGAACGTCTTCGTTTTATGGAAAAACAAACCTTCATAATCACAACGTCGTTCCCTTTTAAACTGAGGAATTTATTATTATCTTCCGGCCAGCCTTTCCCTGTCTTATGACAGCTGTTTATTTTTGTAGCTGAACCCCGTCTGCTTTGTTTCTTTTAGTTGCGTGTGGCGCATGCACCATATATGTATATTACTATTAAGCAATTTGCTCTCACACGCTTTCTTCCCGTAGCTAATTATAGGAGCAGAGACGAACGGTTTGTTTACAAGATTTATAATTAGAGTTCGTGTGAGCTGGATTGTAATCATCGCCGAAAGATAGCTGCACTTTGGTGCAATAGCCCGACGTATCAACAAACTCTGTTTTCAATCGAATTCTGTTATCATTTCCGTGGTCGGGTGATTGGCAGAGACGTGCGGGAACGGCACGGTTTAGTGTTTTACACTAGAGATTGCGAGTTTCTAGAGTTATCCAACGCAACGACGGCATCAAGCGTCGTTTTATCACTTTTTTAAAACAAATTATTATAACCGAGGGTGTTAAACTTAACACCCTCGGTTTTAATAATTTGTTTATACTTGTATAATTCGAAAGGTAGAATTCTAGTGTTATACTTATTACGAGTTTGAGGTTATATTACGATGACAGTTAAAATGCATTAGGCTTAGTATGTAGCAAGTCGCTGCTCGTAGTGCATAGGAGATGTAATCTCCGGCAGCCGCGTCGCCCGCGCACGCGCCGGCCCGCGGCTGCGCCTGCGGCCCCCATTACGGCTTCAATCTCGCAGATAACTCGCACGTCCAAGTGTGCTCTTACGCGACGCTTAGTTGTAATCAGGGGAGTTGATAGCGGACTAGTGGAATGATAAAATGCCTAGGCATTTCTAAATTGATGGCTATTTTTAATTTGGTTTCAGGGAGGTTTTATGTTCCGCTACGACTAGAATAGCTGCGTTAGTTCGCGTTTCATCGGATTGAAAATCCATACGTACTAATATTATAAATGTGAAAGTGTATGTGTCTGTTTGTTTGTCCGTCTTTCCCGGCAGTGACGAATGACGTGATATTTTAAGTGGAGATAGTTGAAGGGTGTCCCTAAAATGGGGGGTGGATTTTTGTATGGAGCATTCCGCAATTTTCGAATTTAACGCGAGCGTAACCGAGGGCATAAATTTTATCATAGTCATCGTGTGCATTCTACCTCTCTTTATCTTTCGAATATTTTTGTTATATTCACTAATCCACGAAATAAAGTTGGTGAAAATACTAGCAAGTAGAAATTTTCGTTTGTAGAGTTAACGATACCGATGTAAGTTTATGTTGAAAGGAAAAACATCTTTAAAGTTCTCGAGAAGCTATGATGTGTAGGCAGCTTCCGCACCGCTGCGGTATTGATTCTCTCATCTGTGTGGAAACGCGAACAATACATCTATTCTACTCCTTTTCTGCCACCCATCACATGTTAGTTAATATCGCAATTGTAACATTTCCCTTTGTACTTGATCTAAGTAAATAAGAAATGATTGATGAATAATATTATAAAGTACCTAAGCTAATAAATAGGAGACTAAAAAAACAATAAACAACTTACTTATTAATAAGTTTATGTAACTAGGTAGAATTTAGATAGTAAGCTAGCTAAGGATATAAATTTGCAGTGTCCTTACAGGATTAATAAAAATTACTGATTACTGATAATAATATAACGTAATGCTTAACCACAAAATTAAAATTTTGAAAAAACCCCCGACCGCGACATAGTAGACCGATTTTCATGAAACATGGCTAAGAACACTCCCGACTTAGCTTTCAGACAAAAAAAACTAAATCCAAATCGGTTCATCCGTTCGGGAGCTACGATGCCACAGACAGACAGACAGACACACACACAGACAGATATGTCAAACTTATAACAACCCGTCGTTTTTGCGTCGGGGGTTAAAAATAAAATAGGATTCGGTAGATTGGGTTGATACTTAATATCTAGGCAGTTCATGATAGAACTGAACTGTTAGTAATAGAACGGGCAAACATTAGAACGTTAGCAAGTTAAGCAACTACCTAGCATGGCTCTAATCGTACCTCAGCACAAGTGCTTCCACTTATAAAACCGCACATTTGCGCTTCGGAACGTTATCTCGCCATCTTGCAGCGGCGCATTACCAACACAATTTGCAGGGAAATTTATAAACGCGGCGCAATCAAGGAATGGGCTGGCTTGCACTGCAATAATTCCCTGGTGCGCGATAAAATGGACCAGCGGTAATTGGTGTCAAGTAACACTGTTACATTATTATCTATTAATTATAGGCAACCGTGCCTTTTGCACTTTAGTAGGATATGTCTATCTCTACACAACAAAACCTATTGAAAAGGAATGAATGGTCTGTAATTGATTTTTAAACAATAAAGTTATAATATTTACATAACAGTCGTTAGTATCCATTATCTATGGAAAATAAATCCTGTGGATTTTGAAACGTGTTGGAGGCGATTTAAAACAATGGCAAGGATGCATAGGTACCTACATAAAACTTTCCCGTTGTAATGATTTTGATGGCTTTTTACTATCAAGCTATTGATTTGTGGTTTCGTGCACAGACAGGGGGGCTTCTGGCTTACCAACTTGTGTCTGGCATTAATCAAGCTACAATGGACTCTTTGTCAAAAATAATAAAGATACGAAAGATATATTTGTCGATCGGTGTACAACGGAAGTGCCCTTCCCATATCTGCATACCGTCATTACTTAATGATGTCCGCGCGTGTCCAGTTACAGGGGAAATAACGCACGCCAGATGAGGGGTTGGGTATTAAGTAATAGTGGGGGATTTGATTTCAACAACCGGACAGGAGTTTCATTCATCAAATTTGATTTTAAAATATTGTTAATCCTACTCAAATAAAACTATTTAAGTAAGCAGAACAGTAAAAACTGTCATAAATTATTATCGGGTGTAAAAATGTAACTGAGCATACGTTTTAAAGTGTCGCTTCCCTAATGCGTTATCTGGTTCCCAAACGCAAATGCGACCAATGCTGTTTGTTATTCAGCGTAACCATCCATACTTCCATACTAATACATATTATAAATGGGAAAGTGTGTGTGTCTGTTTGTTTGTCCTTCTTTCACGGGAAAACGGAGCGACGAATTGACGTGATTTTTCGAGTAGAGATAGTTGAAGGGATGGAGAGTGACATAGGCTGCTTTTTGTCTCTTTTTAACCCCCCACTTCCATAAAATGGGGGTGGAAGTTTGTATGGAGCATTCCGCTATTTTCGAACTTAACGCGAGCGAAGCCGCGGACGAAAGCTTGTAATGTATAAAACTAAAATAAGCATTTCTACTTGTCAATAAGCGTAGAAAACCTTATGGTTTGGTATGGTTTTATGGCTAACATACATCGTTGTCTCGTTTCCAGAGTGCCGAACGCGCCGAAGAGCTGCATCGCGGAGATCTTCAGCGCGGACGCCACGGACAGCAGCCCCGTGAGGAACGGCAACGTGCGCCCGCGCGCCGTGCGCGACACGCCCACCCGCCCGCGCGACACGCACTCCAGGCTCTTCGGACAGGTGCTTAGTACTTATTTATTGTATTGTACGATTTGTATGCTTGATGAGCAATTATTCCTACATTACATCTAGTCTGTCTGTGTCTGCAGACATTATGGATGCAACCAGTGCAAGTATTCTAGATCTTGTAAATACTCCGGTCCAATCGCCCTGACCAACTACTAGCATCGAGGCCTACCGGATTTGTGCGAATTTTCTTACCTACCTTTTTTCAAGGTTCCAAAAGCCTTCGGTGTTCCAAAATGTCGAAGAGGTATCAGCGACCTCACAAATGTTGTAGACATGTAGACACACTCTCAATCAAAAATGTCGAGAGGTCTAATATCTTTATAATCACATAAATTAAAAAACCACTTACCAATTCCAGACGGCCTCAGCCCACGTATATATATTGTAGACCAACTCTCAATCAAAAATGTCGAGGTATCTAGAGGTATAGGTACTTAATATCGTTACCATCGCAGAAACTAATGAACCACTTATAAATTCCAGACGGCCTCAGCCCACGTGACCCCCATGGTGACCGACACCATCCGCAGCAACATCAAGTTCGGCGAGCTGGCCGTGAACGGCGGCAGCCCCGCGCACTCGCCCAAGACCAACGGCAGCGCGTCCTCCACGCCCAGCCGAGGTGAGACGGACGCCGGAGACCACTGTGAGTTTCATTCTCTTGTAGGCACGATGCGCACGCAAGCTGGGGATGCTGGTTAATAACAACGGAGCTCATGTGGAATGGATTGCGTTTCGTAAATGCCTAAGTCGGAATATAAGGTTTCGATGGGACCATAATTTAAAGTGACTTGGAAAATGTGCTTATGGAATCTAATTATATTAGTGTAAATTGTTTAATTTTGACCAGAATTTTAGACAAATTATTATTATTTTGGATAAAAAACAATGCGAATTTAGGTTGATAAACCTAAACATAAGATCGTATACACAAACAAGATCTGGTTCAGTGATATTTTCCTGTTTGAAGTCATTCGAACAAACTAATTTAAACAATTGCGGTAAGCGGTATCGATAAAATCTCGCATCATCGCAAACTGCCGCTGTTCAATTCTCAGAAACCGTTCGTCGGCCTTCGATACCATCCATTCCACAATAAACCCATCTGCAATCATACTAGGACTGAACACAACTGTTTTTGTTTCGGATTACTTAGTATGGCTGCACTCCAACAGCTCTTTGACAAAGCACGCTAGGAACTGACACGCTTCTAACCATGCCTGACATGAATGCCTAATGATTTAAATTAATAACTGACACATCTATTTCAATGAAAAGAAAAGGTTTAAAATAAAAATAAATATACTGCAAGAGAATAAGCCTTGCATTGAATAAGAACATGATTGCACAATATGCATTGTGCAATCAAAAATTCACTCGCATAAATAACCTCACTAACCACTATTCACACGAGTGTTTATAAAAACCTATACATTATTATAACTAACATATCTAACAAATTACATAAATACGAGTAGGTAGTTGTTTAGGTGAGAAAAGGTAATGTTGGTAACAGTCAAAAAACTACGTCTTAAAGAATTTGATAAAGAATTGTAGGTAACAATAAGAGACACACACTTGCACATGGTTATTCGCTAGTTGAAATGTAAACCGTTTGTTCTGTAAATGGTCAGCATCGTTCACGCCGCCCAAGAGGAATCCAGTGACCGGAGACGGGGTGCAGCTGCTGCCCACGCGCCGCCGGCACCCGGCCGCCGCCCAGCGAGGTGCCCACCCCGACCTCGAGCCCCACCCCACCCACCGCTACTACACCACCGACTGGCCCCCCCAACCCGCCCAGTACTACGTACACTCCACTTCCAAACCTGCTCATACCTACCGACAGACTCCTTACACTTTGCTTGGGTTGGAATCTGACGACCCTGAAAAGGACCACCCGATATTAGACGAAGATTCACTATCTCCCCAACCCGTATTGGATAGACATTGGCCACCATTCCCCGCTCAGCATTATTTGGAACCATCAGATAAAAAAACTCCCCATCATCCGCTACCCCCCTACGCTTTCGTCGGAATGACGTCGGCTCTTGGGGAAAGACCAAAACCGGATTACAAATATGATCCTGTGCCGACTCTAGGCGGACTTATCGACCCTTATATTCATGCACAAGCAAATCCGCCACCGAGTCTTTTTAGATACGAACGCGATGGCCCAATACCGGAATTTGCTCTTTTGAGACGCCCAAGCCTCCCGGTCCATACACGCTCACAGGTTTTCCTCCTATTTTCCCAAAACACGTCCCCGGATACCTGTTCGATCTGAAACGGCATGCTGAAGACTTCAGACCTAAGACGTACTATGTAGACTATCTTCGCCGAAGACAGATGGGTGGGTGTTTAATTCACGTTAGACTGAAGGAATGCCATTACTGCACCGCTCACCTGATGAGACACTCGATCAGGGTATTTTGAGAAACGAAGCTTCTGTTCATTGCAAATAATTTGAGTGTTTGCTATCAAGGTTCAGTCTGTTTGTATTTTGAGCACCAATTTTTTATAGACAATATGGTCAAATAAGTGCATATAATTTTAAAAATATCAAACAGGCAGGATTCCTTCAAGTCTTCAAATTAAACACTCAACTGTTTTATTCTTTGCTTATTCGTTGATCCTTTTAAGAAATAGTTAGAAATGGTCATGCAATTTATCTTAGTTAAACGTAAGATGTTTGTTTTGTAATAGTAATTAAATATTAGGATGACAAATAGATAAGTGCTTGTGTCTGTAAAGTATTTAATTGTTTATTTATAGACGTGTAAATAGTGTCTTGTATTTAATAGGTTTTCTATCTATCGCACGCCTTGTTGACTAATAGTACTTACTAGTAGTGTTGAGATTTGGCCAGCTGGTGGTAATATGTTAAATAAATAGATTTAAATGTACATAGTTAATAAGCAAAAATACAACTAACAACAACAATTGAAACAGGTAAAGCTTGTTGTCGCTGATTGTATTTTTTGTAATGTTTAAATGTCATTTAGTACTCTCTGTCATCTGTAGGTACAGTCAAACAATTGGAACCCTAGGCCACTGTAGAACTATGTCATAGTGACGTTATAAATCAGATTGTAAGAAATCTCTTACTGCTTGTCATTTTGACATGGTTGTAGAGTGGCCCAGGGTTCCAATTGGTTGACTGTACTTGTCATTGTGTTTTGGATTGAAAAAGTTTACTTGTCATTTCAACGAAATTTGTAGATCTGCATAAAGGGATTTTCTTCCCATGGCTGATACATAAACGTTATTCAATCCATTCCATTTTAAATTTCTTCATAATGTACAGTCAACCAATTGGAACCCTAGGCCATCTACAACCATGTCAAAATGACAAGCAGTAAAAGATTTCTTACAATCTGATTTATAACGTCACTATGACATAGTTCTACAGTGGCCTAGGGTTCCAATTGGTTGACTGTAGGTGCCCGAATTGACACCACGTGCATAGTGCCTTAGCGACATGTTTTTCTCTTTCGCATAACGTACCTTCCTTTTAAATTCAGTATTTCATACGACATCAATATCTTAGTGTATTTTAGAGGTAGGATTTCAATAATCTGTAGGTCTTTCATTTTCACAATGGTAGCTGTAGGTACTACTTAGTAGGTAAAACAATATTAAGTGTCCTAAATATGCACATGTAAAATCACTGTTGTCAATATTTTTCCCATATTAGATGTTCATTTTTTACAAGCTTTTATTCAACTTGCCTTGTTAGTATGTTATTTTGGGTCAAAACGTAGAAGCTAAATTTGATCTACTTCCCGATTTCTGAATGAGCTGAAATTTTGCACACACAAGTAAATCACGTGACAATGTAACATTATGTTATCACGAAGCTAATCTGATGATAGAGCAGAAAGGTGGTCATAGGAACTCTGTTATGGAATGTCGTATCCCCATTGAGTAACGTCTCGTAACGTAGAGAAGCAGATTAGATTTTCCGTTCATATAAGTGAACATCTATTGCCGAACCGTAATTTATTTGTTAAATAAAGTGATTTGTAATATATATGTGTTGTTTTGCAGAAGGCAACCCGATCACCGGTGACGGGTACAAGTCGCTGAACGGGCAGATCAACACCGTGACGTGCCTGCAGGGCTCCAGCATCATCAACCACAACCGCGTGCCGCCTGGCGGCTTCTCCTCCGGTCTCTGGTAGACCGCCCCCGCACTCTAATTCCACATATTTTACGGTCTACCCCCTTGTCGGACAAAGACAAACATTTTGTAAAATATATAAGGTTATTTCATATTCTTCAAAACTTCCTTTTAAACTCCGACAAAGAAACATTGTGCGGTATCCACAAAAACAGTAACGTGTAGTCTTGTTCGGGATTCTTGAAGAATAAGGAATAATCTTTATACAATACTGCAGTTTTCATGCATTTATACTCATAATTCCATTAATCAACTAAATTTCAATGATTATCTGGATATCACCTTAATTACCAAATTATAATTATGAATCACAACGTCCATTTAAAACAGAAAGGGTATATGTTGTTAAATAAATCCTTAGCCTATCCCATAAATGTTTACTTTTCGAATAATTAAGCATAGATGATTATAGATATTTTTGTAATAGTAACGTTATTTCGATAGATAAAAATGCTATAGATTCGTAGTGTGGTACCTTTGACCTAATAATAACCATGAAATACTTATGTCAATAACAATGTTTAGTTCATTTTTGCGTTGGAATTGATAATAAAATACATATTTATTGTAATTTCAAAGGTCGATGCAGACTTAAGAAGTTGGAAATTATACTCTTGACATTTGAATAATAATTTTAACACATTGATATTATGAACTAGGAGTGAGGATACGTATCAGCAATATACCAAAACGAATAGTGCCTTGATTGGAAATGTGGTGAAATTCTATAAGAATCTGTGTGAGATTGAGTAGGCATTAACGTAAAGACAGTGATTATATTATCTATACTTCACGGTATAGAAATAGTAATCATACGGCACTCGGGCTAAATGATACAAATTATATTATATCTTAACTTAAACTTTAATATTTGACACTAATTAAGAGTCCTTCATCTCTTTTGTTAAATTTTATTATCGTATTACCTAATTTAATAAATAGAGGGTTTATAGATTGCATTTATTTTGTCTTTACATGAGTTTATTTTTTTTAGTTTATTTTCTACGCGTTTAGAAATAAAATGTAAGAAGATGTTGAATTTTGGTCGATTATCTGTTAACAAAATTGGTGATTTTAAGGACCATAGTTTTGTAGATGAATAAGTAGTGGTGATGTTTTCTATAAGCCGTAACCACTTAGTATAGGCATATCAACTTTGTAAAAAACGTTTTAATATCTATCTAACCTGAACGCATAATCACAGGCCTAATTATAACAAAACTGTTAATAGATAATAACCATTATTTGAAAATAAAGTTTTTTTATTGATCATTTTTGTTTTATTTAAGGGCAAATTACCCTTTTAATGTAGGTACCTTTCCTCAAAAACCTTTTCTTAGTAACTTAATTTTACACTCTCTCTTTGTATTATTTATTATTTTTTCCCCTCACTAGCTCGGAAAAACGTGTTTTATCCTTTAATACCAGCGGGTAAAAACGCATTTTATCCACTAGTGGGTAAAGTAATTTAACTATTTTGTGTTAAAAAACTCGCAAGTTCAGGATTCTATTCTCGAACCACTCGCTTCGCTCGTGGTTCAACTATAGAGTCCTTTCATCACTTGCTCGTTTTTCAATTCCACACTCGGCGTTAAAATACAACTTTGCCCCCTTGTATAACAAATAACTATTAGATCATTGCTATCACTTTCAACAAGTAAGATTCGGAATCATAACCTGCTTTTTACAATAAATTGCCAAGAAAATGGCTAAGCTCCCAAGTACTTCCAGTTTCTGTGCGTGTAGGCATAAATTTGAGCTATTCAATAATCACTACCCGATTCAATTCTGACGTTCGATTCTGCGTTGAATTTTGTCATTCGATTAATTAAATAAAAAATATAAATAATTATTATAACTATATTGTAGTAAATATTATTTTAAAATTAACATATTTACACATAATAACTTACATCATGACTATGATTGTAGATCTCCTTCACACTTCGTAATCTCTTTTGCTCTCTGCGGGTTCCTAGAGTTCTCCTTGGCGAGTGTGTTCTCGTCCCTGACCGGCGACTCTATGCTCACCGTGACGGGGCCATCGTTTTCTATCGACACTTGCATGTACGCGCCGAATACGCCATCTGAGACAAATATTAGAACATTGGGACAAGAACAGGCCCCGTAGCCGAATGGCATTTCTGCGACACGAAACTCCACCGAAACGCCGCAGAAATGTAGTCTGGCTCTGTCGCGCCAATAGGTACGCAAGAGCGATAGAGATAGATAGCTACGAAAGAGGTATTATCGTGAGCGTTTGTGCATTCGGCTACGCACACTGAACAGTTTAGGTAGGTAGGTATGATTACAATTATACGATTCATAAGGTATAATATGAGCTAAACATATATTTTAGTTGCAGTATGCTTTAAATGAGGGCAAAAGAGGCTGGCAAAATATTGTTTAAAGCATATCTAGCATAGGGCCAGTTGCATCAACCACATTAGACAGACTCATCATCGTCACGCAGCAAACGTCTATGATACAATAAAATTTAACGAACGCTTTAAAGATGAAACCGGGCCTTACTCATGCAAGTACTCGTAATTTACATGTAAAATTGATAGAATTACTTTATTACAAATGAATAATTGAAATTATAGTCTTTCCCATTACGGAACAATGGTATACCGGACCTTTGGGAGGCCTGCGCGGGGCCGAAACCAACGCATAGAGGCCCTTTGACACTTTAATGAAATGTAAGGGGTACACCGAGCGGATGTTGCCCTTGCCCGTATGATGGGACACACGCAGGTGCAACACCCGCTAGGGTGTAAGGACTATTTGGGAGTTGATGGAATCTTAAATGAACTGGGTTTTTTGATGACAGTGATGGACTAAATACTAGGCTATGGGATAAAAAACCGGACAAATGATAGAAATTATTAGGTACCTTTAATTTTCTCTGACTTGTAACTTTTTTTTAAAAGTTGTAAAAAGTGTTCGTAAAATTTTTTAGACTCGTCACCCGCCATTGCATTATGAAAATCGGGCTTGTTACCCTGAAAAGGGAAATGTATAAAATTAGTAGAACAAAAATTATAAAGCACTAATTTGTTTTTCCTAAGAAATAAGTCACTTTTCAGGATTGCCATAAAGCAAACCTAACCTATCTACATAATTAGTACAGTCTACCAAAAATGTGGTTTACCACCCTACGGGTGAGGTTCGTTTAAACGTCATGAGACAACAAGGTCGATTTCCTCTTGCAACAATATTATGTCAGTGACAATCGCTCTGTCTATATATGATGTTTACGTGATGCTGTGTGTCAAGTCAACCTTAGCGATCGTTAGAGCTCACAGAAACTTTTGTAAAAACTGGTAGACCACTTTCTTGGCCGACTGTATATATAGATGATATAGAGGAGTTTTCACCCTGAAAATTTCAGAATGATGACTAATGATAATCTGGCAATCATTACATTAGGTATGACTTTCTATCATTATGTCAAACAAAAGGATCTGGTATATTTTATGTAGATTGAGGTATTATTTACATAATAAGGAGTGCAACAAATGTGGAAAAACCTAAATTATAAATTTCATCAAATAGATGCAAACATTGGACATAAACTTGCACATCTTTCAGTTGCACTTACCATATTTATCAGACTGATTAACGTGTAAAAGCAGTAAAGTATGAAAGTTCCCTAACTAAATTGAACAAACACTTAAATGGTGGCAGACAATTTGGTGAAACTGACCTTAACCCTTTATAGGGCTCAGGTCTCAAAAAAGATCACTTGTAAGACTATTTTTTTGTACTTTTTTCTTGCACAGAATTTTCAATTCACAAATTCAGAATTCACAATTTTTTTTTAATTTTGCCCATTAAAGGGTTAAAGTCGGAAATGCTCTCAATAGGACCTCCTGCTCAGGTCTCAAAAAAGACCACCTGTAAGACTATCTTTTTGTACTTTTTTCTTGCACAGAATTTTCAAATCACAAATTCAGAATTCACAAGTTTTTTTTAAATTTTGCCGACTTTAACCCTTTATAAAGTCTGAAATGCTCTCAATAGGACCTCCTTGATTGACAGGGATAAATATTGGTCAAATCTTTTACCTTCTGGCCCACACAGTCTGAAATCTATCTAATCTATACAAAAAAAGGAAGAAATGCAGTGCCTGATTTGAACAAACCTTCCAAGTATTGTATAAGGTGAATTGGCTAACACACAGCACTTCGTAATCCTTTGTCCACCACACTCTTGCTCCATCGTTTCTCACTGTCGTCATTGAATAACCTTGCACTGAGGATCTTGCGGACACTGAAATTAAGTCAATGAGAAAGTCTTATGGCCCCTGTACACATATGGCCAACGGTTTCACCAACCCCCTTGGCCAAGCGTGTAGAGGGCTACTTGGCCGTAAGTTGGCAGTTGGCGCTTGCGCTTGCCGGCCAACCGATTGGTGTCGGTTTTTTGTCCACACATCAAAGGATCTTGGCCCCAATGGCCAACTGCGTTTACACGTTGGTGCTTCATTCAGTTGGTCGTCAGCCGTCAGAGAGGACAGTAGTGAAATATTTACGAAAATAATAAGTTTATCTATGCCAATAATAGTGTAGATTTTAGGAAATAAAATAACCTTGCAAATGTTTAATGTATTTCCTAAAAAAGATAAATGTTCTTATCAGAATATTCAAAAAATTGTTAATATATCAAATAATTTAATTTTACTACGGGGTTATTATTTTTTAATCAAATTTTGCTGACAACGTAAAAGATCTAGAATTTCCTAGCCTTTTCCATTCCACGTCCATCTTTCATGAAGGGCCAATGCCAAATGATTGGTTCGCCAATGTGTAAACAGCGGCTCTTATCTTGGCCAAGGGGTTTCACAAAGGGTTGGTGGAACCGTTGGCCATATGTGTACAGCGGCCATTATACTTGTGGTGGTTATAAGTAACAGCAATCACAATGTACTTGTAATCTAAATATTCTAAGTAATTAAAGTAAGTTTTCTGCAAACTTACATGTATTCCACATCCTTCAAGTTATCATTTTTTGAAATTCCGATTAGAACACATAACCCTTGTTCTATATTGCTGACAACTTCTCCATTCACTGAAAGTAGAATAGGACAATTAGTAACAAGGCGGTATGTTATGTATCATAGGCGATATTTATTTATTTTATAATTATTTTTATAGCAAAATGACAAAATCACCGGTAACTTTGGCGTTCATAACGCGCTGAATTAACGCCTTCATAGTAGACTTTTTGAGTGAAACTCTTACTAAGTAGTTTTAGTACGCACGAAGGGTTTTTTACTTGTTAATCCTACGTTAATATGCTCGATAATCAAACTCAAATTAACTTTTATTAAAAATAACTGTGCCTACCAATCAAATCAAATCACACCAAAACTAAGTATCTGTCATTTTGACGTCTTTTGACAATTGACAGTATACTGGATGCGTTCAGATTAATTATGTTTTTGTTTTACTTAGGATTTTATTTTTTTGCACTGGCAATAATTCTGCTTGTGCCATGGTTTGACTACTCGTCGGCAGATGGCAGCATTACCTAAAATTATTTTCTATAGTCAAGCAAATCCGGTCACTAACAATGGCGCAAAAGTCAAATTTTCTTTGGGACGATAAACATTCGCCCATTCAGTTTTCAAATTTACCGCATTTTTTATAGTAACAAGATTTGCTCGACCTCTATAGGTTGAGTCAGTGGTGGTTGCACAGTCAGACAGACAATCTTTTGCATTTATAATGGACCTAACTGTAATAATCTGCCTTTTAAAAGTTGGTCCAGTATATATATCCCTAGGTTTAATGCAAAAAAGTGCTTTATCAACTTTTTAATGTAAACCAATTTCGGTAGGTACAGTAGCGGATCATAGGTTATTGTAGTAATAAAAAATAAAATTTTACATTCAAAAAGACTAGTTTAATTCCATTGTAATCTTAATTACACCACACAAGAGATTTGTTTTATGTTTGGGTAACATTCAAATACATTAAAAACATAATAATGTGTCACTTTTGTACGAATTTCGTATTTTTTCATGAGATCAAAAAACATAGTTTTGTACATAATTTGCGCCGATACTATGGAATTTCGCTAATTTTTTGTTTGACATTCACATTCCATAGTCTCGACTTATAATTTTGGCCAGATATTTTTTTTTTTACGAGTACAAGTGTACCTACTTGTTTGCAGTTGCACTGCGAATAACATAAGATAAAAACACATATAGGTATTTAGTACGTAACATAAGTTATCGAAAATAATGGGTTATAAATATTATTAGGTACCTACCTACCTACCTACTTACTGTAGATACGTGTAAAGTGAACACAATTATTGGTGCTAAGTTCTGTGCTTTTGTGTGAAAGTGACTTGAAATATAAATACCTAGGTATACAACATTTCCTTGATCAAAATATTCTTATGAGGTAAATGAAGCACTTCGTGAATCTATGCGAATCAGCAAACACTATAAGTAGGTACCTCTTATCCAACTTTTAACAACAGACAATGTCTACAATACAATTAAACGTGTTGCGATACTTAGTGAGAAGGACAAAACAATCTTATTTTCAAAATTATATTCGAACATAATGAAAGTATATAAGGCAAAATGAACAGAAACTGATGTAGGTATTATACGTAGGTACTTAGCTTAGGTACTTCCTAGTGGTATATTACTACAATCATTAGTGTACCTACCTATCAATTTACATTATTTTCATCAATTTATTGCAAATTGTATAAAATACGTAGGTCATGAAAGTACACAAGTTGTTAATGTTGGTAAATTCAGGCAAGGTAATAAGTAGAAAATGGTTTAGTAGTGAAAAACCACTGTCTGTCTGTTAGCCTGACAGTAGGTACTTTAAAAGTCTATGAAATTATGACGTTTACTTAAACCTTACTACAGGCGACGCTATGAAAATATCAATGATTATTGTATTTAAAGTTGCCATTTTTTTAGGCGTTTTGTAAAAGGTACCACACAAATTGTTATTAAGATTCTGGATATATGGACATATGCTACTTATTATTACGGAATCTACGTTCTATGAAGCTAAACAGTCTAAACCTTCAGTACAGTCTTAAATGAAAACGATGGAATAAATAGCGATTCAGCTTGGCAATGAAAACCATAATTAAACGCGCTTTCAGCGAGCAATGTAAACAAATGCACGTATTTAAGTGAAACATTTTGTTTCCTAATAGACATTATAACAACTTATTGAGGTTCTAATGATTTTATTTGTAAAAGGGCACGAATACCGAAATTAATTTTAATATTTTAAGTTTTTTTACACGGGTGTAATGATACTATTTAGGGTAGGTATTTTTAGTTCTGTCAATAGATAGATACAATCAGAAGCCTCGAATGGACAACGTAACGAAAAACGATAATACTGGTAAATACCAGCATTTTAATTTTCATAACATCTACATACCTACGTAGAAATGTACCTATAACTTAAGAGTATTAACAATGCCTTTATCGTCTTCGTACCGTGAAACATTAAAATATCGACCTTAATAAAATAAGCAATGGAAACTCAAGTTTTCCATTAATCACGATTTCGTACATCCTACTAATTCATGTCATTAACAAATGTACGTTTTTAATTTTAAATATAAGTTGTATATCTAAACGAATGTAAGGTACGAAGATCTCCCGCAACTCTTTTAACTTACAGCCTCTTACTCTTATGTTAGATACAACCTCAAAAAAATCTTAATGCTAGACCTAAGTAGAAGTAGTATCCTCCATTATCCACAACTTTTTTAAGACACTGCATTAAAATATTATTGCTGTAATGTATCAGAACATACACTATGTTCGAAATTTAAGTCCAGAAGTACTGAATGTTACATTTACAACTCCCTTACCATCGCACAAATAAGAAGATAATTAATGAATTATCGAATAGCGACATTTAACGTCAAAATGGATTGATAATAGTATAATAATTAATAACCTTAATAATAAAAGTCTACTACGCATTAAAATTGTAAGTAATTACCAAAGTTACAATTAGTATTTGCAGCACGTTAGCTCGATGATACAATGCTATTCCAACTGGGTGTGTATGTTTGAAAATTGCGGGTATCTTTATCTTGTACGCCCATTGAGGTGCAATTAGAGTGATGGAGAAAATGCCCGCAATTTTCGAACTTTATCATTATTAAACTAATTCAAGCGTATTAAATAAGTTAAATCATGACGCAACAACACGGCGGCAGTTTTTGTTTACAGTGACTATGTAGACTGAACACATAAAACAGTAGGTATACTAATTTTTTTATAAAACTTTGCGTAATACTGTAATGAAACTTTTTCACTGATCATTGATCTGTTTTATAAATCCACACTCATGTTAGTGCTATGGTGACTGTGTCGTGGCCGATATGTGACATTTACAAAAATTTAGTTTCATAATTCTTTTATTATAGTGTATTCATATTGTCTATTATAGTGTATTCATATAGAATATCGACACGAAAATTTGTATATATCGGCCGTCACCTTATCTAGTTATCTTAATAAACCCCTGACAATTATGTCTCAATCTATCAATTTATGTAAAAAAGTAAACCCGATTATAAAAGTAAGAGGGGTAATAACGCAAGTTTATATCTAGGACATTCATAACTCGAATTTAATTATCGTATGATAATACACAATTTTAATAAGCTAAAAATAGACGGTTCAATTATTTACACTCATACATTCGCTTCAGACAGACATACAAGCAGACAAAGACGCTTATATAGTTGGTTCAACTTTTAGCGGCAGATTGTTGCTATCAATTTTAGGGGACTGCGCCTGCGTCTGTTGCGCGAGCTTGTAGGCGCGGACGTGTTCCATGTACCGCTTCTTGTTTTCAGGGTTATTCATGATGGAGGCGACAAATTCTGAGGTTTCTTTTTGTAGAGCTACAATTTTTTGTTGTATTATTCTGTTTTTATGCATGAGCGCGACGGTTTTCCAGGCGAGCTCGAGGAGGACGCGGCTCTGGGCGCCGTTGTCGGCGGGCGGCAGCGCCGGCGGCGGCGGCGGCGGCTGGCACGGCCGCGCCGCCTCGGGCGCCGGCGGCGACGACAGCCGCTGCAGCCGCTGCATGCGCCTCGCCTCTCTTAGTCGCATAAGGTTTGAACCTGGAAAAGAAGATAAATTGTACTTTAATTATTGGTATAATTTTGAGGCTGCATTCAGTAAAATTGACCCATTTATAAAAGAACTTTAAATATCGCAAATTATAAATGCAGAAATCAATCGCAATGAAAAAATCAACAGTCAATCATCAATCAGTATCTAACTTTAAATATCTTTAGCTTTATTTCACGTTCATATGCGCATTGTAATATGCCTACTTGAAAAATAAATATTTCATTTTCATTTATAAAAACCTAACAAGTACTACTAGGTAATTGATACCCTATGGGCATAAATAAAATCGAAACCGGTACCTACTAGAAATTGTAAATTGCTCAAATGTAGGTACCAAACTTAATGTCATTCATCTATAAATAGGTAATTATATGTATAACCGATTGCCTACCGAACTCAAAATCATCACCGATTACTCTTTATTTCAAAAATAATTAAAAAAGTTTTTATTGAGGTTGTTTTTACACCGTAGACGAAATTTTTCATAATGTATAATATCTAAATTTTAACTTCTGATTAGCAGAAACGTCTGCAATCGATGCCACTAGGCTTAGAATAAATTTAAAAGTGGAAAAGGTCTGCCTTGGGTGAGACTTGAACTCACGGCCTCTGGATCAATATTCCAGCGCTCTGCCAACTGAGCCACCAAGACTTCAACCAAGCCAGCGAAATTTTCCACTACTAAGGTCAATGGGACCCGTAGCGACATCTACCGTAAGAGTGTTAAACTTCTTAAACTTGTTAAACTTCTTATAATATCTATAAAAAAACTTTGTACTTTTGGCACTTGAAAAAAGTGTAAACAAACCGGAGCCGTCAAATTTGACAGATCCAGGGATAGTGAACCTTTTAAGGCCAGAAACCTTTTCCTGTAAAATTTAGCTTAAAACCAATATTTCGTAAAAAGTCATAATTTTTCGTTGGTAAACTTCGGGTGATAAGGCCCCCCCCCCTTATCTCCCGAAGTTTATTTTTTGATGAATGGTATTTTATTTTTTACATTTTCCTTCATAATTCTTTTTGTTTTCCACTACAAAAAAATTATAAAAAATAGTTTTGATATGTAAAATTTGAGCTCTTTCTAACGATACCCCACTTGACCTAGTAACTTGACATTTACAGTTTGCCCCCCTTCCATTTTGGCCATTTTCTATAATTAATATTAAAATGTTCATAACTGTTCCAAATTTCAAATCGATAGCGTAAGTAGTTCTCGAGATATTTAGAAATGTGACAGACATACAGACAGACGGACAGAGCGTCGCCATAAGGGTTCCTTTTGTACCTTTTTGGTACGGAACCCTAAAAAACATAAATATAACAATCATCAACACAAATATCGAACTCGGAACAGATGATGATGATGATGATGATTGATAACAAGCAATGGCAAATGTTAGACATATAAAATTAAAAATCGCGTAAGTTGTACTACCTTTATATTTTAGTAGAGTTAGTGCGTTTTCACATTATCCGATCCGATATCGGATGTAGGACCGATATCCCATACATTACAGGCGCCATCTTGGATTTTTCCATCGAAATCCTTCCGACATCCGATATCGGATCGGATAATGTGAAACCGGAGTTACACCCAGATTAAAATGCAACCATGAGTTTTAAACCTCTGCAAAATTAGGTACTTTTTGGTTGATGATTCCCTGAAGAAAATAATAATATTCATTAAATGTAATGACGATATTTTTATATTCGTGAAGGTGTATACGTTTCATCAAATTAAACGAAATTACATGTTAGTGGAAAGAAAATGGAAAATAGTAGTGAGCTCAATTATTTTTAAATAGAGAAAAAAATTCAGGAACCAAACGTTACCTAATCAACAACCCTCAAATTTGACAGCTTTGTTTACACTTTTTTCAAGTGCCAAAAGTACAAGGTATAGGCTTACCATTTTTATTGTACCATTATATTTAGTTTTAGGCTTCAAACACAATACCTGTATTGTTTTTTTAATAAATATATGATATGATATAGGTATGTAAGTACCTACATAATATTAAAGTAAACAGGTAAACACATGCGTAGGTATCATCTAAACGTACCTAACATTACTTCGCTAATGGAAATCCTCCACAGCTTGATTTATTCAATAAATCACGCGATAGCAGTTTCGCTGCAATAAATAAAACCGGCATTCTAAAATTGCAGTTTTGGCTGTGAGCGGCGCTGGCCAATCGGAGTCGACATCACGTTGCTACAACGTGGCTGCGCGCATGTGCGCGGCAACGTGCTGGTAGCACTCGGGCACTCGGCTAATGTTTGTACATACAGTTTGCGTTGCGAGACACGAGGAAGCGGAATGCCTATTACCTATTATGCCCCATGCTATCTTGTCTGTGTGCCGAAAAGCATGTAAGGTGCATTAGGGTAATTCCGAAAGTCGTCTAATTTCGAAAGTCGAATAAAAATCACCAATATTTCCATCATATCAACAAGATTCCCCTTTCGGAATTACCTGAGCATTTCTGTCATTCGGAATTACCCTAATGCGCCTTAGTCGAAGTTGGGAAAATATTGAAATTTTGTTTCAGTCCATAATCTAATATGTTAATCACTACATAAGAGTTTTGATTCGCTGACTTTTTTATATCACGTCAGTAGCAAACAGGTATACGGCCCGCCTGATGAAAAGCGGTCACCGTAACTTATGGACGCATGCAACTCAAGGGGTGTCACATGCGCGTTGCCGACCCATTAGAAACTGTAAGTTTCGTATATAACGCCTATACCGGTCAATATACAAACAAGAATATAGAATAATAGTCTAATAAACAAACAAGATCATGACAGACAGAAAAATAAATAAAGAGTCGAAATAATTATCTACTTGTAACTGCGCCATGCACTAGTATGTGATAGGTAGGTACCTCTGAATGTGAGGAAACAAGGTGGAAACTGGTTTAAGTATCCCATCTTTGTAAAGTACCCTAAACGTTCTTTGAAAAGTATATGATAATAGATCGTATTAGCGTCGGAAGTTGTTCAAGGTCTTGTCAAAAAATGGATGGTTTTCTTATGGTATCTACGTCTGGTTCAATCATTCTATATAGGTACCTTTTTAAATTGAGGATAAATTTAAGACAATTATAACATTTATAACAATATGTATTGCTTCATCAGGAAGTTGTATGTAAAACCAAAGCGTAGCGTTTCGCTTCAACATTTCTTTTGCGAACCGCCAAGGAGTGGAATGCCCTGCCTGAGTCTGTGTTTCCGCACGAGTACAATCCAGGTCTCTTTAAAGCAAGAGTAAAGCAAGAGTAGGTATCTCATAGGTAAGCGTGCTCCACCGTAGACCGCATCATCACTTACCATCAGGTGTGATCGTGGTCAAACGTCTACCTATCCATACTAAAAAAAAATGAAAAACAGAGTATGAGTCATTGACTGAACGCGCGCCGGTTTAACTCTGACCTTCAACTGTGCATAGTTTATGGGTCAAATTACAATACTCGTGGAGGTTCATCCTTTGATGTTCACAAAATGCCGCCATTCTAAATTCTTACCTACATTAACAAACGGACCGCACGCGAGCAGCCAACATTGAATTTTATTGCGCCGCGCGAAGGTCGTCGCCAATGAATGGGCCGCGAACTCGCGGCCGCTGACATGTACTTGTAGCGCGGCGATAGAATCGCGGAGTGAGCCGCCCCTGCACCGACGGCATTGTTGTATGTTACGTAGGTATACAAGTATTTAATACAGATGCTATCGTTATATATCAAAATGTAGGTAATGTATGGTTTAAAGACTTTAAAGCAATAAATATATTTTTTTTTTATTTTTTTTTTAGATAAAATATAATGTGGTCATAAATTTAAATAGATATCATACACGAAAGAAAAAATGACAGGGCCCACTGGCGGCCGAGCCGGGTAACGAACCCGGGTCTTCAGCTTACGCGGCTAACGTCCTCACCACTAGACCACCCGCCCGCCAGTGGGCCCTGTCGTTTTTTCTTTCGTGTATGATATCTACTTAAATTTATAATTTATACGGTCCCGGGTTCGAATCCCGGTAAGGGCATTTTATTTGTGTGATGAGCACAGATATTTGTTCCTGAGTCATGGATGTTTTCTATGTATATAAGTATTTATATAATATATATATCGTTGTCTGAGTACCCACAACACAAGCCTTCTTGAGCTTACCGTGGGCCTCAGTCAATCTGTGTAAGACATGTCCTATAATATTTATTTATTTATATATAGTAGTGTGACTACTTGAAAAAAGAACAAATCGAAAAATATTCAATAAAATAATTTGATTTGTTCCCTAGTTGTATAATGTGGTCGTTAAATGTGGTGACTGGGCAAGGACTTCGCAGTACTAGGCGCAGTACGCTCTTATACAATATACAGGGTGGTTCATTCAAATCGGTCACTATGGGAAAGTCTGAAACTGTAAGACATACGGAGAACCATGTCATCGATTTTAATAAAAAGAAAAACTGCAATCATACATTCGAAAAAAACTGTACCCAGCTCCGGAATCGACCCGGTTGTTTTGAAAAATAAACTTACACTTTTTCTATAAAAATATCGATTGTGTAGATCTTAAGCAGTAAATGTTCCTATGAAACATTGTCTAAAATGAATAAAATGCATTGTTCTCACATATTTATTTTAGTAAATGTTCGAAGTGACCACCGTTACAATATTTATCAAGAACATCTAGGTACATTTTTCAAATGTATGAATTCAGTTTTTCTTTTTATTAAAATCGATGACATGGTTCCTAAGAACAGGAGGCCGATTTTTGAGTCTCATCTCACGCGTTCGAATTCAGAAAATTGTCACTGAAAATAATAAGCAAGTCACCGTTTTCAACCGGTATTTTAGTAACAAAATCCCATTTATGTGAGATTCAAAAATCGCCCCCTTGATCTTCGTACCTATGTCTTACAGTTTCAGATTTTCCCATACTGACCGATTTGAATGAACGACCCTGTATAGCTAATACACATATGAGTTGTTCCATGTCTAAAGGGTCCTTACTTCCTTAGGCTCTACTTCATCGAAATGGCAACAGAAAGTTCATCCTTATTGCAGACAAAGCATTAGGACCTTTTAGGAATGGAATACATATGAGGTTCCCAGTCACGTTATGTGCGAGCATGCGTTTAAAAAGTGGCCAACAAAAACAAACGAGGCTCCGAGCGTGTGGCGGGGCCACGTGACAATGAGCCTCCGTAAGAATTTGTAGTATTTTTGCTAGAGCTAGCCGCTGTCTTAGCACATACGAAGTTTTGTGGACATGATGTGCTCTGTGTATATGCCTGTATTTAGTTATGCTTATTATAGCTGCTGTCGGTATATTTGAAACTCCGGACATCTTGTATCAATGAATGATTTAGGTTTTACCTAGTCTACCCAAATGCTAATGCAATTGTAAAATATTCTAATATTTGGTAGTCTTAAGCTCCATAACTATAACCTAACCAGGGTGGCTAGCCGAATGGCACAATCGCTCACGAAACGCTCACGAAACGAAGCGCTAGTAGATATCTATCTCTATCGCGCTTGCGTATTGGCGCGACAGAGCCAGCGGCGTATCGCTTTCGTTTGGCGTCGGAGAAATGCCATTCGGCTACGGGACCAGAAAATTAAAATTTTGATAAACCCCCGACACAGTGGACCGATTTTCAAGAAACATAGCTAAAACACTCCCGGCTAATTCAGCTTTCAATAAAAAAAAAACTATATCTAAATCGGTTCATCCGTTTGGGAGCTACGATGCCACAGACAGACACACACAAATAGACAGACAGACGTCAAACTTATAACACCCCTTTGTTTTTGCGAATTGAAAAAAATAATTAGTAAGCTGTATGTAACAAAACTTAGGAATTGGATAAAATGTGGTTAAAAATTTACTACAGAGTTTTGTTTTGGACAGGGTTTTAAATGCATTATGTTCGGGGGTTATTTATATGCAAAATAATTCATAATGTATGTACAGTAATTAAAGTTTGAAAGTTTATTATCGCTATGTACGGATGTATATGTTTACTCGATGACCCATGCAACCGGCAGACAATGGAAAAAGGTCAATAGGATACACACAGACATTTCAAGGTGTTGTGTTGTTCATCTACCGACGAGGTGATATGTATAGTTCTTTACATTATTTACATAATTCATTTCTTTTACTTGTTTATACGTTTGGTGGGCGTATCACATGATAATCATATATAATGATGTTAGACAACCGGTCTGGCTCTGTCGGTAGTGACCCGACGACCGGTCTGGCTCAGTCGATAGTAACCCTGCCTGCTAAGCCGCGGTCCTGGGTTCGAATCCCGGTAAGGGCATTTATTTGTGTGATGAGCACAGATATTTGTTCCTGAGTCATGGATGTTTTCTATGTATATAAGTATGTATTTATCTATTTAAGTATGTATATCGTCGCTTAGCACCCATAGTACAAGCTTTGCTTAGTTTGGGGCTAAGTTGATCTGTGTAAGTGCGTTTTCACATTATACAGGCGCCATCTTGGATGTTTTCCATTGAAATCCTTCTGACATCCGATATCGGATCGGATAATGTGAAAACGGACTAAGGTGTCCTCAATATTCATTTGTTTATGTTTCCGGACAGCTGCTGAGCTCACCCATACACCAAAATTGTAGTTAGATACAATAAATACCTAAGTTACTCGGAAGTAGGTACAATACGTGGTAAGTAACGTGTGCATTGATTTAATATTGTTTAGGCCAGAATATTCATCCATTCAGATTAAGGTTGTAAGTGATAAAGATAAGTCTTATGTTCAATTTATTTACAGCGAGAAAATATCGCCAGCATCCTTGGTGCAATGCTTCTTATTAGCTTATTACCTACATTAATTCTGTCGTCGTTTAGTGATCGACGTCCAAGAAATCGCATAAATCAAAAATCACTAAACACAAGAGGTATTTAACAAGTAAGTAGATAACCAATTATCTGTTTAGTATTTTTCATTTAATATGTATATAGTGACACAGTTTCGTTTTCTTTCGACCCCTTATTTGCCAAGAGTGGCACTGAAGCTTTAGTAGTTTCATGTGTTCTGCCTACCCCTTTATGGGATACAGGCGTGATTGTATGTATGTATGTATGTATATAGTTTTTTACACTCATTGTCATCGCTGCATCGTTATCACACGGGCGAGGATGTAGAGTTACGCATTAACTGCGCATTTAAAAATAGATAGACATAATGTATTTATATTATTATGTTTACAATTTTGGCGTAAATATTGAATGATGTGACGTAGGTTAGTACTGAACGTTGTTTATAAAAGTATTTCATTCTTAACACTATTTTCGGTATAGAGCAGGAATTATAATTTTTGACTACTTAAGTAGGTATATTTAGTCTAAATAAAAATGCATGGATTGTCAGGATAATGAGCTAGGTAAAAATAGGCACTACGTAAAGTATTTACTACCTACTTATTGCGCTGAAACGCTGCGAACACAATCACAATCAGTAAGTGAGTCAAGGATGACGTCGCGGGGTCAACGAACTTTCGCCGCCTCGCGGCCACAGCCGTTAGCTAGCTACAACATAAACAAATACAGATAGTGCACTCTATTACTATAGTTACACCTACACCTCGCCGAGGTATGAAATAAACTTGCTGTAAATTTTGTTTTGTGCTCTCGGCCTTACGAGTAGCTAGAGCGTGATCGGGCCTCCGCGAGGCCGCACGAGACAGGATCTCTTTTCGATTTGAATAAGTAAGAAGTATTAGACTTTTTAATATTTGCGGTTACAAAATAATTATCTGGTTTTGATTACTTTTCTGTAAATTCGTAGACACTTGTGCATGAATGGAGAGTTGGAGACTCGATCATACTCAGCGGACGACGTATCAAAACACACTAACGGCCCGATTCGAAATTTATATACGTATTATAGAGACGATATGGATGGGATATGTCAGTGTCAAATTGACTTGTTTGTTTTCAATAACGTCACTTTTATATTCGCATATGCAATCCAAATTTGATTATAAAAATATTTTAATATAAATTGTGAAGCAATGACAATCAAAATGAGGTATAGGTACTAATCTAATATAAACATATGACTAATATTATGATGAACCCTCTCCTTATGTAAACAATGAAATAACAACTTACTTAAATGCTATTTTTAATTGTAAATAATGCTGAAATTCCAAGGGCAAGCGATAAGGTAGGTGCCTACCTATTTTTCCCCTCACTGGCCTCACTAGCTCAGAAACACGTGTTTTGTCCTTTAATACCAGCGGGTAAAAACGCATTTTATCCACTAGTGGGTAAAGTAATATGACCTTGAATAAAGTCAATTTAACTGTAAAATTGATAAAAGTAAGTGAATCTAGTAATAAAGATGATTTACCACCTGTGGAACTACTAGAAGCAGTGATAAACGCATTTTTTGCGTTGTAGTTTCCTCGCTACAGTGAGGGGAAAAGTTTTGTGTTACACTCGGGTGCAAATGTATTTTACTTCTCGTGTATTAAAAAACTCGCAAGTTCAGGATTCTATTCTCGAACCACTCGCTTCGCTCGTGGTTCAACTATAGAATCCTTTCACTTGCTCGTTTTTCAATTCCACACTCGGCGTTAAAATACAACTTTGCCCCCTTGTATAACAAATAACTATTACTTGATCCTGCACTGTGTATTGGTGTCAGCGTAAATACGAGTACAGGGCAATGATAGATTTTATTTTTAGAGTTAGAAGTTGCTATTTCGGTACCTATGGGTTATCATCCTTACATATATTATCAAGGCATGGATACATAGTTATATGTGAATATCTATAATGCAAAAGATACAGATTAGATTTCTGATAAAAAGGTCGTTGACCTATTCTATATTCTGTGTATTCTGTTATGAAATATTCGGCAGTAAGTAAATGAGAAACTAACGTAAAAAGCGTTGTATTTATGGAGGCAGTAATTTACGAATCTTGTTTATATTTACATCTGAATGGTGTAAGAATAACCTACCCATTACCAATTACAATTGATGCCAGGGTTTCCTGTTACTTTTACGTTTTCATGCCTTGTCGATTACATGAGAAAATAATTATTTGCGGTAGGTCAGTGCCACAACTCAGTGCTCGGGTTAAATCCAGTTAAATAATAAAGCCTCCAAACCAACACGGTATTTACATAATAGCCGAAACACTAACCTTTTTTGATTTTCCTTATTCTCTTCTCACACATGTTGTCAAAATATAGTCCACTCACAAAACAAAACACTGGCAGTTTACAAACTTGTGTTGACAATAAAAGAATTGGTAAAACAATTGAGCGCGTGTAGTTCGTTCGAGATACGGACGTGGAATGAGCGGTGTGAAATCGGTAGGCAAGCCAGCGGAGCGCGTTCGTAGCGCGTACTCGGAGCCGTAGCGGCCCCAGCGCCAGAGCGAGAAGGAACGTTGGGTATGCTTAATTGCTTAATGACTTTTCAGTTTTTCCTTACGAAGAAAATTTTTCTGGGGGGTTACCATGAAGTGCTAAAGCCGTTCAGTTTAGGTTGAGAGAGTTGAAAGGGACGAAGCTATAGCAGTTCCATAGCTCCGTCCCTCTCTCAACCTAAACTGAACGGCTTTAGCACTTCATGGTAGCCCCTCTGGTCGTTAGACTTATATGTCTAAAATATGTTTTAAAATGTAAAAGAAATTATATGCGACATATGAAAGTGCAAAATGTTCGTGTATTAATTTATACATGTGGTGGTGGTTACCTATAATTGGATAAGCATCAGTTTAGACTTTAGTAACTAGATTTAAGAGCATGTAAGATGTATTATCTGTTGGTAATCCTAAATAAATAAAATAAAAAAATACATGTGATTTAAATGTATTTAAAAATTAACAAAAATGTCTTCTCTTATGTCTTCTGTTTATTAGATACCCAAAACTCGTAAATAAACAAATAATTGATGATTAATTTAGTTAGAGATTTTGGGCAGTTGAATGTATTTAACCGATGCTCTATCTCCTATAACGTTACAATACTGCACATTGTATACTGACATGAAAATATTATTTGAATGATGTTATTTTGTTACCGTGAGCTTCACTCTCACCAATAAATGTATGAAAAAAAATAAGGGGTAGGGTGTCGCTTATTTCAGGATTTCAGAAATTAATAACTGCTACTACGAATAGAGAACCTGGCATTTTTTGATGTGTTAAATTACTTAATGAAAATCATGGATAATATTGATTTATTTTTTTAAATGACTAAATAAAAATACAAAATATCCTAATAAATAAGAAATTATTGACATAATTTAGTTGTAGTACTTATACTGATTGTGTATAATTGTATAAGAATTAGGTAACATGAAGAAGAAGAAGCTGACAAAATGAAGGCAGCATCAGCCATCATCATCATCCTCCTTGCGTTATCCCGGCAATTTCCACGGCATGGGATCCTGGGTTCCGCTTTGACAACTAATCCTAAGATTCGCTAGATTCAAGAGGCACTAGTTTTACGAAATCGACTGCCCTCTGACCTTCCAACCTGACGGGTAACTAGGCCTTATTGGGATTATTCCGGTTTCCTCACGATGTTTTCCTTCACCGAAAAGCGACTGGCAACTATCAAATGACATTTAGTACATAAGTTTCGAAAAACTCATTTGTACGAACCGGGGATCGAAACCGCGACTTCCAGATTGGAAGTCGCACGCTCTTATTGCTAGGCCACCAGCGCTTCAAGGCAGCATCAGCCATGTACCTAGAGAATAGAGCTATTGGAAATTTGGAACCTAAACTCCGTTATTACAATGCGAATGATGAGTCTGTAACTTTCAGTACCTAGTACTATCTAGAGTACGTATTAAAACATAAGCCATAGTTTAATGCCAGGACGAGTTGAATATAATTTCCCCATTAATGGGGTTGTCCCAGTTTTCCCAGACGTGGCAACACCGCACGAGTCCAAGCCGCGTGCAGGCACGTGTCGTCTGCACATTGTTCAAGGTATAGCCCGTTATCTGGCGCTGTTTACTCGCAAATGATAAACACTGCTATTGAAGTTGAACACTTTTGAGAACAAGTGGGACCGAGATCTAAAAGATCTGTTTATGTAATGAAAATACCCACATTCCTTATTCTTAAAGTGGCTGGCACAGAAAGCAAGGGGAAACTACTGCACTGTGACTATAGTTATTTGTTATACAAGGGGGCAAAGTTGTATTTTAACGCCGAGTGTGGAATTGAAAAACGAGCAAGTGAAAGGATTCTATAGTTGAACCACGAGCGAAGCGAGTGGTTCGAGAATAGAATCCTGAACTTGCGAGTTTTTTAACACACGAGAAGTAAAATACCTTTGCACCCGCGTGTAACACAAAACTTTTCGCCTCACTATAGCGAGGAAACTACAACGCAAAAAATGCGTTTATCACTGCTTCCAGTAGTTCCACAGGTGGTAAATCATCTTTATTACTAGATTCACCTACTTTTATCAATTTTAAAGCAGTTAATTTGACTTTATTCAAGGTCAAATTACTTTACCCACTAGTGGATAAAATGCGTTTTTACCCGCTGGTATTAAAGGACAAAACACGTGTTTCCGAGGTAGTGAGGGGAAAAGTATATTTTTTCCCAAGAAAACTAACATCTAAAACTCCCAATCATAAACGGAGAGACATCACTGTTGGTCACGATCCTCAGCCACGAGGGAGCAATGGAATCCTAAAAAATTTTTTACCAACTTTGTTTCTACAAAAATGTTGTATTGTCAATTTAATTGAGATGTATGTAAATCAGGTAGCTTCAGTATGTGTGTAGTTCAGGCGCCGTAGCCGAATGGCATTTCTCCGACGCGAAACGAAAACGAAACGCCGCGAAAGGTAGTCTGGCTCTGTCGTGCCAATACGCAAGAGCGATAGAGATAAATATCTACGAGCGTTTCGTTTTGTGAGCGTTTCTTGAGCGTTTGTGCATTCCGCTACGCACGCAGGAAATAAGAGTAGACGACGGCATGAGACAAGGAAATAAAGCTGTATTTATTCACATTTATAATTATCCTTAACTATGAGTCATACTTAGTCAGTAATATAAGTATTTAATTCATTGAACACTAGGACGATTTACAAGATGACATACTTATACCTAAGTACGTCATTCTAAACTCATATTAGTATCGTAAAACACGTAAGACACCTGCACTACATATCGTCACTACTTTTAAAAAAACTTGTATCTTCGTCTGTCAATGAAAAGAAAATTGTAGTAAATATGTATGGAATGCATATAGACTTACTGCGTTTTAACTTTGAGAAACAGCGCGAGATACGAGATTTTTTAAAAGTAGTAACGATATGTATAACGTATAGGTATACTTCACTTTCCTTTTCTAACTTTTTACTCTTACAACGGAGGAAGTTGATCATGTGTTTTAATAATGAGCGAAATGCGTAGGTATTTATCTAAATAATTTTTTACGAAATTTGCACCTATTCAGCATAAAGAACCTGAATTAAAACCGAAATAAATTACATATATGAAAGAAAAAGTGACCAAGTCCTCTGGTGCCTGAGGCTGGAATCGAACCAGCGTACTCTCCAATCGCGGGAGATGCCTCTTTATCCGCTCGGCCACCCAGGTCACAGCTGTCGAGGTCGAAATTATCTCTCATATGAGTAATCTATACAAGGACTCGTAGCGCCCTCTGTCCATCCCTAGGGCAGAACGGTATGGTTCTTGCCCCCCGTGTGAACCAAACTCAGGTTGGTTTCAACACAGCTCGATTGGCGAGCCGCGATTGGAGAGTACGCTGGTTCGATTCCAGCCTCAGGCACCAGAGGACTTGGTCACTTTTTCTTTCATATATGTAATTTATTTCGGTTTTAATTTATATACATAGTAGTGTGACTACTTTAAGACAGCACAAGTTGAAATATTTTCAATAGATTATAATTTAACTTGTGTTCATTAGAAAAGAACCTGAAACCTTAAAGGACTAATCAATCGACGCTATTAATGTGTCTTCGAAGCAATTTAATTTGAACATAATGTAGTGAACCCACTGGCGCTAAATTTGAGTTATCTGCACTCAAGTGTTCAAGTGATTTTTACTGAATAGGGCTAGACTTAAAGGAGAAGAGGACCCGGACTTGTATGATATTATTATTTTTTACTTTTACCTAATGAGCGTTAAAGCTCATAAGGTACAAAAAAGCCGCACATTATCAGTTAAAATTATATCTATAAAATTGGCTCATTTTTATCCCCGAGCTTTATGCAAAAATATTAATACTGAACTGAAAATTAATACCGTAACGCCACCAGTAGAATGGATTCAATCTACTAGGCACCCCTAATAATACTCAATAATATTCCATCCAGATGGGTGGCACAAATTCTACATTTTGGTAAACGTGGGCCCAAATCACGTTGTGCTCATCGGCTAAGTAACGTGATTCATAATTGGGTGTATTTCAACGATCGATTTTTTTAGTTTTGTAATTTTTGTTGAAATTATGTACTGATGTTACATAACTAATTATTACCAATGTTATGTATCAATGACCTTTCATTATAATAAGTAGTTTTAGAGAAATTACGATTTCAATGACATGGTCGCCACCAAAATTGGTCTACCCACAAAAATAAAAAATAAAATCAAAAATAAAGCATTTTATTCATTTTTCTATTATTTTCTACTTGAAATAATAAACTTTTAACATGTAATAAATACTTTTCAAATAGAAACAAAAACGTTACTGCCCTCAATTTGTTCACCACCAAAATTTATGCAATTTTGGTGGAAAAAGTATTACGACCCACCAAAATTAGATATTTTTGTGTGGGGCGGCCCATACAACCATTTCGGTCGCAAAATCTTCAAATCAGTAACTAACTGTCAAATGTGACATAACGCGTGGTAATGTCGTGCAAACAATGCGACCGTATTGATACAATAACAAAGTGTAGTCGGCGTGTGCACTTGTTACGGTAACAAAATGTGTACGAATCTGTGGCTGTCAATGTCACTGTCAGAACGATTTTTAACGACACTTTATTAGTCGACGTATGCACACATAACGGTAACAACATGTGGACGAATTTGTGGCTATCATTGTCACTGTCAGAACGGTTTCTGACAGTGACATTGACAGAATTTGTACACACATGTGTAGATCTGATTACCGAACTGCTCCTAAACCACTGTATCCGCAAATGACAATCTGAAATACGAAGGTTTCTCAAACTGTCTTGTGAAGTTGTAGACTGGTTGCTTTGAATCATTTAAATATGAGCGAATTAAATAATAATAAACAACGACGACCATTTAAGCACTCTTCGACATTTTATAGAAATGTGGGGAAGTTAAGAAAAGTACAGAACGATAATACAAATAGATAAGCACTTTATAGTTACTTAATGTATTATAGATATATAATTTTTAATTCTTATTGATAAAAAAGATGTGTAGATAAAAGTAGGTATCAAATGAAATAGAGTATTTACTGTGATATTAATAGATGTCTTGTGAAGTGCATACTAGAGTAAATTCCTATACATAACTTAGTTAGTATTATTCTAACCTTTATTATTTTTAGGCAGAAATGACACAGAAGTTCAGATCGCTGAAATTAATGTTGATAGTAATATTAATGAAAATCGACGTATATTATATTGTTATGAATGCTGGTTGTTACGACTTAGTGTTTGTGACGCAGTTTTCTTTATGTATTGGGTTCTTCTGTTGCGCAATAATAGTTTTTTTCAGTACAGATGCTACTTTTTTTTAACGCAGTAGTGCGAGCAATGATTAATTTCTTGTCTGGTCGAAACTCTTAGCTTAGATTTAGGTACTGAAAATCGTCGTACGATACACGTGCGAAAAGGACATTCGCAACTCGTGTCGATTTAAAACACTCCCTTCGTTCGTGTATTAATTTATCGCTACTCGTATCGATTTTCCTCTTTTCCGCACTTGTATCTACAAGTATTTTGTTTGGGTTACAAAAAAAAAACAAATCATTTACTCTACTACGTTTTATTTATGTCTCTTTAACATTACAAATTTGTGGACACTTATCTCTACAAAAATCTTGACAAAAGAAGATCAGATCGCTGAAATTAATGTTGATAGTAATATTAATGACGACTACTTCAACAAGTGTCAATTGTGAAATGCCGCAAAATACTAGTTGCTCTATAGAAGACCATAATAATATGATCCCCGATCCTTTACAACCCAGCAGCTCGGTACGCACGTTACAATTTTTTTTAATCTTCTTCAGTGAGGACAACTGAGTACGACGGCATATTTAATCGTTTATAAAGTTTGAGGATACCTGGAAAAAATGAATACAAGAAGCCATTTTGTAAATCCAATAAATATACACTGCTTTCGGTCACGCGTGTACGCTACGACCATTTTGCGACCGTTTGGGGACCGTTTGGTGACCGTTTGTCGACTGTTTTTTACATAGAATATTACCCAGTCTTAATCCATATTTTAACAACTTTATTGGTTTTCTAGGCATTATTTTTATTATTTCAGTATAGTATATGCACCGAAGCACTAAAACTTCACCAGTCAATATAGTTATGTACACAAACACCGAGTAGTCAATAATATTATTGCTGGTTAAACTGAGGTAAATTGATGGCGCGTTGATAAATTTAGACTTATTTTATGAAATCACTCGAGCAATTTAATTGGCCATGGTAATTAGCCCACATTATATTACAAATGCAAACAATATTTATCTTTAACAAATTCTTACGCCATTACATTTTAATGTCAAATGATTTTATTTCTTTTTTACTTTGACGTCTCTGACAGTCGCCATTTGAAAAGAATGAAATGAACGAATGATTTTGGGAAAGTAGTCGCCAAACGGTAACAATGTGTGCACGCGTAGTGCACACTTCTGTCACTTCTGTGACCATTTGTGCCTGTTACCAATCGTCCCCATTTGGGTCGCCTCGACTAAACGTCGACCGTACTGCGACTAAGCATTGAGACCCGAAGACCTGTGTGTACACAAAATAGGACGATTTGCGTAGGAACGACGACCGATTATGGTTATATGGGGGACCAATCCAGCAAGGTATGACACTTGTGTCATGTCTAAATGCAGGAACGGTCATGAATGGTCATGTTACGACACATTTGTTCGTTTTGCTGCGTCTCGTTTAACCATAAAAATGATTTCAATACTTACCACCAAAATTGGTTCTTTCCCCCGGACAACTTTTGGTGCTCAGTTATAAGTGTCAAATTGTATGATAATATTGACTTATGTCATCTTAAAATATACTTAATGTAATAAAGAATGAAGTTATGGCAAGTTTTCTTTATAGCTGCGGATTTACTGGATTTACCATAGCAATAATCCGCTAAAAACAGGCTCTGGACGCTACACTAAAATTAGAATTTCGATGGAAAATTATTTTTAAATAAATATACATAACACTTGTAACAATTTGCAATGTTGCCGAAGGTAGTATTTTAGGATTGGTTTTCATAAAAAAAATAAAAACCCGGAAACAATTAGCCCACACAATGATTATCAGCTCCGCCTCCGCCACAAAAAAATCACGCTGAGAAATTCACCCAATTAGATTATAAATAAATCTTCTGTTACATCATTACAGTTATACAACGAGGAGCTAATAAAAATTAATGACCCCGCAACACGTGAAGTTTGAGGAACTTGAAGCCTCACGTGGATATGTACGTAAAGAGATGACTGTGTATACCTAGTCAGGATAAGCATTCATTTTGTATTCAGAGCATTTTTGAGCGAGGTTTAATCCATATTCAAAACGCAGCTCACGAAACGAAACGCTCGTAGATATCTATCTCAATCGCTCTTGCGTATTGGCGTGACGGAGCCAGACTACCTTTCGCGGCGTTTCGTTTCGTTTTCGTTTCGCGTCGGAGAAATGTCATTCGGTTACGGGGCCTGGAAGGACAAAACACGTGTCTCCAATCTACTTTTTTTTTAAGTAAAAAAAATAAGTATAGGTACTTTCAATGAAAATTATAGCAAAAATGATTGAGTCCAGACGTTTTTGAAACATTCCAAAAGTTACTATTAACCCCCGTTTAGCCTATTACTACAGACTCTACAGAGTGGTAACTACCGGAACCCTAAACTGGCCGTTTTTAAGGTTTTTTTAAATAAAATCATATCAACGCCGTTTTGTTAACCTGTCAACAAGATACGGTGAAGTTAGGACGACGTTTGATATCAGTGTCATTAATTACTCTAAAAACACAAGTGTTTTGGATTTGGATGGACGGTGAATCGTGCTCCAGACGTTTTCTTTACGGTCGTCTTTTTAACGATATTATTTATGCCATGATAGCCTGATGCAACGGGTGCATTTTGATACTCTTTTGCATTCTGCTGTTTAATGTACGTATAAGTTTGAATGAATATTGTGCAGTGAACTGAATAGCTTGCGCAACGGGTGCAGTAGCAGCAGTTAAGAAGTATTTATTATTTTTACCGTTATCCTTTTTACTGTTGCAGCTTTAACCTCGCTCGACGGTTTACTGTGACTAATTACATTTTTTTATGTATATTTAATTCGCTGGACGTTGTGAGATGAAGCCATTAAATACGAATGAATGCCACGTGTTTTAAAGGAAATAATAATAGTATTTTATACAATCGTGATTTATACAATCGTGATATAAATACAGAAAAAGCATTTTTATATTAAAGGAAAAAATGGAAAAATTTACGCTTCCGATTTAGTCGAGTATCTTGTTTAGGCCACGAAGCTTGCTGAGTGGCCTAATAGTACGGTACGAGAGTGAAAAGCTTAATTATATCACTATTGTATACAATACTTTTTCTATGTGTCATCATTTTCATCATCAATGGATGAAAAATATCATCATTCAAGTTAAAATTTATCGCCGTTGTATCAACATCGAATTACCTAGCAACCAATTGTTTGTAATAACCGTCTCTGATTGGTCGATACGATAACGCGATAGATAAAAAAAAAATGTGTTTCAGATGCAGAAAAATAGCAAATTAGTATAGAAATTGTATGAAGTTCTATTTTTTATTTTTTTTTCAGTTAACTAAAGTGAAGTGTAATGAAATATTATAGTTGACTAAGTGTCAAAGACTATCCAACACTGAAAAGTCGGCACATATAGTTTAGTCTGCGGTGTCCTAACTGACATATTAAAGTCGACGAGTAGAAAAATTATATTTCGATTAAAATAGGAGATCGATATGTACGAGTAAGTAGTAAGAATGGAGGAAAGATAATCAAGACGAAACATGAACAAACATTTAATTAAGCTAACGCAAAGAAAACTTGGAGTTCACTCAAATCAAGGATCGAGTACCAGCAGCCTAGTATCAAACTGTTGTAGTAAAGGTCATAAGAGCACTTGAAGCATGAGGAAACTTCTGTGCTGGTAAGTAACATAGAGTCACGTAAGTCACATTCAGGCGCCATTCAATTCCAGGACCGGCCAAGAGTAGGTATAACCGTTGATGCTCCGAGTGCGACAGATCCAGTTTTGTGTTTCGTATAGATCATCATCATCCACGATTGTGTCGCCAGACAGAATAAATAAAATGAAAACATTATGCAGTGAGTGGATTTAACAAGGTTCCCTCTATGTGGTATAACTTTACTCGTATTTGTCGAAACGCTTTAGTCATAACAGATTTGGCATAATCGATTTTTGCCGAATGTTAATGTAGCATAAACATTGTTTGGTATAATTCACGATATTTCGAATATTATTTTGTCCGAAAATATATTGGCCTACTATTATTGAGGCCGAGTGTCATTAGGAAGAAATTGGATGAGCATAAATGTTTTAGGCATACATCCCATTATCCGAAACTTATTTCGCATACATTTTTCGTTTATCAGAAATGCGCTTTTAGGGAAAAATGGTTACACTAGGTTAGAATTGCGAACTCTACAGATACTCACTGCTCCAGAAAAGTGGGTTAGGTTAGGTTAGAGCTGCGACTATTACAGAAAACCACCGCTAGGGAAAAGTGGGTTAAATTATGTTAGAACTGCGACTGTTTTTTTTTTTTTTTAGTATGAATAGGTAGACGTTTGACCACGATCACATCTGATGGTAAGTGATGATGCGGTCTACGGTCTACCTCAACAAACACGCACCGCTAGGGAAAAATGGGTTAGGTTAGAACTGCGACCTCAACAGAAAATCACCACTAGGGAAAAGTGGGTTAGGTTAGGTTAGAACTGCGACCACAATAGAAAATTACCGCTAGGAAAAAGTGGGTTAGGTTAGGTTACAACTGTGACCACAACAAAAACGCACTGCTAGGTAAAAGTGAAACAAAAATAAAACAATAATAAATTTATTTTTTAATTAGATCGTTATTGCTCCAATAATGTTGTAATACTGGTAGTAACCATTTTTTTAATTATATATACAAAAGAATGTATAATGGTAAGATTCGACCTATACTGATGTTATGCCAGAATAAATTCGGCAAAACATTAAATCGGAACACTAAGTTTATGCACATAAAATTTATGCGTAAATATGATTCGGAGCACCAAATTTATGTACAAAGAATATTCGGACAAATCACAATCTGCCTAAACAGATTATGCTTAACTTGACTATGCCATACCAGTTTATGCACAAAGCCAATTATGACTAAATCGATTATGCACAATAGAATTATTCATAAAAAAATTATGCCATAACAGGGTGAACCACTGTGGAACCATAATGTTTTTTAATGACATTCGATCACGTGTCTCAAAAGATTAGCTACATATTATAGGTAAGTACTAACAAATATCTACTCACATATACTTATTCGAGATTCGGTACCAAGTCAGTAGCTTCGATACGAGGAAATGATTGATCACGAGGTCTCTGAGGAAGTACCTATACAATGATATTTTCAATGTGCTTGCTCGGAGTTAGATTTTAGACACGCAATACAGAGATAAATTAGAGACAGTGCACATTCTTTACACAAATAGATGAGTAATCAATGTCAAGCATGCACTTCAGAACAGTGACATTTGGTGCAGTGGAACTACTGATGGTGATCAGAATGGAACTCCTCAAATCTGAACGGCACACTTATAGTGACTTTGATATTTTTATAAGAACAGCGTGCACTTACGTTCAGAACAGTGGCATTTGGTGCAGTGGAACTGCTAATGATGATCAGAGCGGAATCTGAACGGCACATTTACTCGCTGGTACTTTAGCGGTAAGTTTCAGAATTGCATGTTAATTGGTGTCAATGGTGTCACACTTAGTGCATGTAACCTGCGCGAGGTTAAGTGGATTAAAGATGTGTTTGGAAGCCGGACTTCGGAGGGGTGCCGGGAGTATATTAGACACGATACCGCTGCTCCATCGGGTGTCCACGTGCGACGCGTGATGGCTTTACGTAATGGTTTTATTTATGTTTCCACTATCCATGTTTAAATATTGAATTGGTAGTAGGTATCTATGGTAAACCCACGAAACCCCGATCTTACCTTCATTATTAATAAATATTACTTGTTACCTGGTAAAAATGTTGATTTCTAAGCTTTCAACTGTTGGTTTATTAATCGTGAAGCAAAATACCAGTCACACTTCTCATATTTTGCTGAAAACATGCAAAAAAGAGACTATTTGAGTAATTTTAATCTTCAAGGCCAATCCGGCCGGATCCGGCTGGATCCGCCGGATTGGGGCCAAAATCCGGCCGGATCCGGCCGGATTGGATATCAGACCGGATTGCAATCCCTAGTCAGTAGTATTTATAGGTAAGTAGGTATTATTTGATGGTACCTAATTACAAATTATTATGTCACTCTCACTAATGCCGAGCAACCAAGCGTCTCAATTTTTTTTGTTAACTGAAAACATATGCAATTTAAGGGTACAACTTTAAACACAAATTTTCAAATATATTAAAAACATAAATCGATGAAAAATTGTGGTCGTTCAATGAGTAAACAATGAAAATTATGGAATATTTACTAAATTAAGTAGATAATTACCTATTTTTATTTATCTGAATGTCATTTCATGTTATTTAAGTATTGTTTGTTTCTAAAACGACAAATTATGCGAAGCTCAACAGACTTCAACGTACAGACAGCCCAGACAAACAGTTAATCTACGTATGTTACCGACGCGACGAGTAAGTAGGGAAGAAATTACTCGATCCTTGGGTCACAAAGATTCCAACTGGCTTGCATCGGTTTCTTGTATGCCACGCGGTTATGGCAGGTTGCGAGGTCCTGCGGTCACGTTGGCTGGAGCATGGGTAATGTTCAATTGTTCATTGTATGGAATCTCATAACCAAAAGGTAACATGTACACCATACCTACTCTACTACGCTAAGTACGCTACCGCCACAATAGGTTAGGCGAATACAATTGCACCGGTGACAACTTGCATCGGTATTTGTAGTACATAGGTACTAACTTACACTTGTAAATATTAGGAAAAATAACAATATTTACTTATTTAAGATTAGAAATATATATGTAGCCTTTCTATTAAAAAAGATCACTTACACCTACCTACTTCATTTGCAAAATTAACGTTTTCATCTATTTAAAATACCAACGTGAACTCTGTAAATATTATTAAATTAAATAATGACTTTTTATCACACCAACTGATAAAAGCGCTCTTTATTCCTCAGAAATAGTTAAGAAAATTGAATTTTATCCACAAGTGCAAAGTAATTTTATACAAATTTCAACTTTATATCCGAAGCTGGCTGGTAGAATTGACTTGTGACTTGAAATCCTCGCAACGCTCAGGATTCCACTATTTGAACCACTTGCTACGCTCCCGGTTCAATATTGGAACCTTTCGCTAGTTCGGGTATCAATATTGCCACGTGCAGTTAAACAACTACTTTGCCCCCTTATAAAACAAATATCTATACGTACGTAGTATGTATGTTGTTTTAATTAATAATAATAAATCATAAAAGGCGACTAAATGTGACTCACGCTTGATAGGTAATACATATATTATTATTCTGCTTATTTTTATTATTATTCCGTCGTGTTTCAATTTATCGCCATTCGTTTTGAACTTCCTCTTTTCCGCACTTGTATTACAATGTACTATTTCTGCGTAAGTACATTATTCCTGAACCCGGATAAGTAGGAGATAAGGAGTATATTCAATATATTGACATTAATAACGCATTGTTTTTATAATGTGGCCCAGAACACTGCAAACACGTGATATCTTATACATTATGTACGAGGTTACCGTTACATAACACAGTTTACCTACAGTTTTAACATTAAGCGTAAACAAAAAAATAAAAAAATAAGCGAAATGTAACAAATCTTCTCTTGGTAAAAAAATGTTGTTCCGATCATAAATAAAAGAAAAAATTGTTCCGGTCAAGTTCAATAAAAAAGAAATTGTAAACTGGCCAGACTCGTAGCTGAAGGGAAATGCATGGTGTGGCCTATTTCTCTACTATAATACTCACATCCACTACTTATACATTCATCTTTATTTATTTGCATAAACCTATTTATACAAATTGTTTTTTTTTTGTGTCCCATTAAGAACTTCGACCGCTGAAAATATGCGACCGTCTTTTGGTTGTTTCGATTTCGACTTGGTCTCATTAAAAGGAGATTTAATATGAGATGCATAATATCTTCGCGAAGTCTATATGTTTATTTTGCTTCATTATAAGAATATCATGTAATATTCATTTCAATATTTCAATCTAATATTTCAACAACGTGAAAACCTTTGACCCCTTTTTGCATTTTTCACACAATTGTTACATCTTATGATGTTTTGTGTTGATTTTAAGGTTATTTTCATTTACAGCTGTACCATATTGTTGTTACATGGAGGAAAACCGGCCAAGAGCGTGTCGGGCCACGCTCAGTGTAGGGTTCCGTAGTTTTCCGTATTTTTCTCAAAAACTACTGAACCTATCAAGTTCAAAACAATTTTCCTAGAAAGGCTTTATAAAGTTCTACTTTGGTGATTTTTTTCATATTTTTTAAACATATGTTTCAAAAGTTAGAGGGGGGGGGACGCACTTTTTTTTCCTTTAGGAGCGATTATTTCCGAAAATATTAATATTATCAAAAAACGATCTTAGTAAATCCTTACTGATTTTTAAATACCTATCCAACAATATATCACACGTTGGGGTTGGAATGAAAAAAAATATCAGCCCCCACTTTACATGTAGGGGGGGTACCCTAATAAAACATGTTTTTCCATTTTTTATTTTTGCACTTTGTTGGCGTGATTGATATACATATTGGTACCAAATTTCAGCTTTCTAGTGCTTACGGTTACTGAGATTATCCGCGGACGGACGGACGGACGGACGGACGGACGGACGGACGGACGGACGGACAGACAGACATGGCGAAACTATAAGGGTTCCTAGTTGGCTACGGAACCCTAAAAACCGAAAATTAAGGAGTAAGCATTCGTGTTTCTAGTGCTAAAAGCCGATCAAGAAATGTATACCTAACCTAACCTAACCACTGCAATGATTCAATGCCATTATTATTCGATGCACAGCCTTATAGCCGTTTTCTTCTAATCATAATAAGTGTTAAAACTGTTAACTACACTGTTCTGACAGTACGGGCACGCAGCGCCGCACGTTGCCGCCGCCGCGCCGGCCAACGTGCCGTCGCACGTGCAGATGAGACATGCATTAAACGTCATAAATTACAATACTAGACTGCAAATGCAAATACAGTCCGGTACTTACGCTATGCGCCTTTCGTGTTACCAAACGTGGGCGGTCATGTGCTAACGTCCCGCTTAGCCATGAAATCGTATATATTTATATATGTGCGCTATATGTATATTTTTTATCGAGTCAATTTCGGATTTCAAGGTACTTTCTATGCACCCTGCAGAGCTCGGTTTTTGAGGTACATTTTACTAATTCTTATACCTATCATACCGATTTTAAACAAGCACGAGTCAAGATCATTGTGTAAAACTCTAATACTTGCCAATACTAAATCTATACGTAACCTAGCCAGTGAAAAGTAATTGCTTAGACAGATTGTTGAACAATGATTCACAAGCGCGGATCCAGCTTCGTGCCCAAGGGGGGGGTCACGTGGTACAGGCCCGGGGCCCCAGGGGGGGGTCACGTGGTCTATTTGTATGGCAATCTTAGGCTCCAAGGGGGGGTCATGACCCCCATGACCCCCCCCCTGGATCCGCGCATGATAATTCATTGATTATTGACAATAATACTATCCACTCAAACCAATTCCATCTACAACTTACCTGCCTATTGACAAGTATTCTCTCTATTCACGTTTCTTCGAGGGACCTATTTGTCTCATAACAGCGGAAAGGATGGCTTTGTAAAAGCTATTAATTATTTCCTCCTATTTTTAGTGCCCGCAAAACTTAAGTACCTACCTAATACTAAATTAAATTAAAAATCTAATCAGCCGTTTTTGCGGAACCTGCGCTTGACCCTGTAATCTCAGATTTTACAAAGAAAAATGCACCAACGCTTACGATAATATGAATAATATCGTTATCGAGGCTAAGCTATCTCTATCGCCCTTCCGTATTGGCGAGACAGAGCCAGAGTGTTTCGTTCGGTGTCTAGCGTAAACGATTGCCATTTCGGCTAGGCAAGCATGCAGGTATACTAGGCAAAGAGCCGGCTGTTCTACATTTGTGGCTATAACATGAGCAGTCCAAAAGTGAGTCGAATCGATCCGCAGATGGCTCGGTACAAGTAGGTGCAAACTGGCTGACACTCGTAGACAGCAAGCCACTACAGCGTGCGCCTCCACGTGAGAGCTCGCACATGTTGCGAACGCGGAATTCCGCCACCGATACGTGCCTCCTGGGTGTCCTATCTTGATATTTCGTCGAAACATACAAGCGTAATTGTTAGATTATCTACGGATTGCTCCACAGACATAATATACATGTATGCATGTAGCTTATTTTGATTTAAAAAAATCATAGCTCGGTATCCTTAATGTTAATTAGGATTACGATAAGAGGCTAGTCCCCATCCCCAAGATACTTGAGGGGTATACCTGATGTACTTACCTATTTACATAATACCTGTTGGATCCTTAAAGGAAGGAGAACGACTTCTGGAAAATTGTGGACCAGATTTGAATGAGATTAGCTTAGGACTGGGACAAGTGGCGTACTGGAAGAGAGGCCTGTGCTCGCAATGTGTGATAGAGGGCCGATATGATATGATGCTGTTTCGTAGAATAGTTAACTTGTGTCTTTGGGTTAACCGAATTACATACTGTATTTTATCAATAAAAATATTATTATTTTAAAAGAAACAGTATATTATTTCGAAGAAAAACAAAACTGCATTCCACAATTTTTTTTATTTGGATCTATAACTGTATTCGTAAAAAAAAACTTCCTACACTTATTTCATTAAGGCATGTAAAATGTACTTTTTCACAAAACCAGGCCCCGTAGCTGAATGGCATTACTGCGATGCGAAACGCCGCAGAAATGTAGTCTGGGTCTGTCGCGCCAATACGCAAGTGCGGTAGAGATAGATATACTGATGCCCTGGACCTCTTCATCCTTCAAAAGAAATGTATACGTATTTTAGCAAATATAAGGATTCCTAATAGCTGCCGCCCCTTTTTCAAACAATACGAGCTCCTTACACTGCCGGGTATATACATAATGGAGGCCGTTATCTTCGCACGGAAAAACCCTGACCTGTTTGAGGCTAAAGTAGACACATATAAAACTAGAAGCCAGTATAGAAATAAGCTAAAAACACCTGACTCGAACTTGGCTATATATAGAAACGGTCCCCATTTTTTATGTATCCGCATAGTTAACAAAATCCCTGATGACATCAAATTAGAAAATAATGACAATTTATTCCATAAGAAATTGAAAAGTTTTCTCATACACAAATGTTACTACTCAGTGGAGGAGTTTTTTAATGACGAAACCTTTTAGTACCTAACTTATAATTTCCAAAAAAAAACGTTTTTTTTTTGTTACATATATTTTGAATTTAATTGAAATCATTTATTCCTAAATCGTATTACTCGAATTATATTATGCTATGACCAAAAATTATTATATAATAATTCCACCTATCCAAATTATTAACTAACTACATGGCCTGAAACTTAGTATTAAGCTAGATATAAGTAATTTGTGTGCCCTGACAGGGTGTCATGGAAGCTATTTGTAAAATTTTAAGATCCTATGTACATGATTTTTACAAATAAACATCTTATCTTATCTTATCTAGCTACGAAAGAGATATTATCGTGAGCGTTTCGTGAGCGTTTGCACATTCGGCTACGCACACTGTTCTGTAAATGCCAATTTCTATTAATTTGAAGTCGAGAGATCTTCCATAAATCTGATAGCGGCTGCTCTGCGCTACGGGTGTTAAAAATAGAAAGCAAAGAGGCGGCTACGGACGTAAGTATGGCGTGGAATGTATATAATACGTTCCGTCAGCTTTTCATTAAAGTCAAACTCGTTTAATGTGTTATTTCCTTTTGGCGTTGGTTTTAGGGACTTCCGGCATACTTGACATTCCTTTTACATATGTAAATTATATTTTCAACCATGTTTTCAACGCAAGCCGATTTGTAGATACTTAGATCTGTGGAAATTTGTGGAAATTATAATATCATGGGGTAAAATTTTCATACTACGTACCTATATAGGTGTTCAACAGGAACATGAAATCACAACTATTAAATGAATATGGAAATATTCGCCCGCCAAGGCAACTCTTTCATTTTATACCAAAAAACATAGCAAAGTGTTGACAGCGGTTCTCATTTTCTTTTGTTTCCACAAGAGCGAGAGTGACCTCATTAGCTCGTTGAATCATTGCCACGCTATTGATTATCTTATAATTAAACCGTTGTTTTATCAACGAATGTCGTAAATATCGTAATGATGTGTAAAAGACTGCACCGCGAACGTGCGAGGTTGGCGTCACGTTGGAAAACACGCTGACTGAGAATCCCGCTTGTTGAAACACTGAAATTACCACAATTTTTGCTTTTTTACATTTTATATGAATTATTTACACTATACATTTTTTGATATTACATTCGTTTATGCCAGCTGCTGCCACGCAGCTCATATTCACATTTTTTAATTCACGCGTAATCAATACATCCTTGAGTGCAGGGTGACGCCAAGTTTTTTTCATTAAGGAAAGGTTAAGGTAAACTTATTGCACTTTACTTTTTTTTTGATAAAAATAAGCAATAAATGACGTAGGTAGGTAAAATTACCAAGTTGTAAATCATGAAATATCACAAGCTCTCAATAAACAAAGTCGAATAAACCACCTGTTCCATAATCTGAAAATGAGTAACAAGTTTTTATCCTGACTATGAAATTTTATTGAATAATACATATCACGTTATGCTTCATTTGCTACACCATAGGGGTGCCTGTTGTCATGAAACTAGTAAATTAACTGTCAAGTATTCAGAAAATTAACTACAAATATAGATTGGTACTTATAAGTAAACATAAATAGTAAAGATACAGGGATAGATTTTATTTGTTATTAATCTTTACTTCACAATTTAAGAAATTATAATATTTTCATTAATTAACCAAAACTCTCCAAGGCCTTTAATAACTTCAATCAGTAATACTTCAACCCAAAATTGGTATACATTGCATAATTGCATAATTAGTGGTCGGTGGATGTGTGGTTTATGAATTGTTATAATCCGTAAATTAAATGACGTACCCATTTACGTTAAATTTCACTTAATTTTGCGCAAGCGTGCACCTGCACCACTGTTTATTTATTTATTGAAACATAATTGCACAATCCAAAACATAGTACAAATGGCGGACTTAATGCTACCAGGCATTCCACTAGCAGGCACTGGTCCATTGTACAGAAATGTAAGTTATATACTATACACGTATTTATTATCAAATGGTCAAGACAGATTCATGGGACAGATTCTTTAAATCGCTCCGGCAAGCCGTCGCGATTTAACTTACTCTCCTTAGTAATATTCAACTTCCTCCCCTCGTTGCACAATGTACTATTCCCGATGGGATCATTAATAATTATCTTGAGTGTTTTACAATCAGCCTTTGCCGATGGTCCCGTGACTGTGTCCCAATTCAGAATTGTGGATATCATCATAATCCGTTCAGCGCCTTTTTCTCCCGAGGAAACCTGAACTCCAGTGTCTTTCTGCCTATTTGATTGTAGACATGCATTATTAATATGTTCTATAAAATATTCCTGTTTTTACTCATATTCATATTACAAAAGTAAAACATGTAAATACTAGATAAACAGGCTAAAAAGCCTAAAAATAACGATGCTGCGGTATCGTCGTCTGCTATTATATACCTATTTATTTATTCTACAATAAATTAAAACAATTTTCGTAAAGAGAAGTAGTCTTGTACGTTTATAAAACAAAATTTATGTAACAAAGAGATAATTTGGTATGGTATTTTAAATCACTAAAGTACCCTGAAAAGCATATAAATATGTATGTAGGTATACGTAAATGAAACGAAATGTCAAAGTTATCGAATGTCACAATGATAGGTTTCATTTAACTTCTAAGGTTGTAACGTAAGAGCCAGCCAGCCAGTATTAACATCATAGGACGTCAGTTACATCACTGACATCTTACACGTTTTCACAATTTTCTCGGAAAAACGTGTTACTCAATTAAGGTCTGCCGAAATGATTTTCGATTTATCCCGCCTAGCAAATTGTGAAATACTCGCAATTGGAAATTTACCTATGAATATTTAATACGAAAGCACTGTTTGCTATTACTTTTCAATTTTCTTCTATGTGTGCGTTAATGTGACTCGCATAACACTTTAGTATTTGTTTAATCTTGAAATCTAATTTGGTACGGAAACGAAAACGCGCATTGTTATTATTTTTTATTTTTTGAGTAATACACTGTTTCTCAGGACCTTAAATGCGGTGGTTTACTGTTATCACAACAGGTTTTAAACAATCGCCTTGATGGTATCGTGACAAGTTTCATCAATTGATGCCATCACTACTCGAAACCAGCGAACGAGATCACTACCGTGAAAACCAGGCAAGACCAGAAGCGTAGCACATGTATGAAAACGTGCGTTTCATTCACGTTTTACCAATCCAACCGCCTTGGTAATTTTGGTATATCGCCAAGAGTAATACGTATATAAGATTTATAGTTTATATCGTGAGTGTAAATTTTGTCAGCCCTGCGTACGTCACGTTGCGGACGTTTGATTCCGGCGCTGCACATGTCAGACCACGCGCTGCCGCCGCCGGTTCCCACGTATGCTATACGACTTTACGTAGGAACACACACCAGAATATATTATTATGACACATGTGCCATAAAATTATGGATTATTCCACGTTGCGTGGCACGGGCTGTATTTATGGTTTGGTATGGCCTCTAAAGTTTTGTTTTGTTTGACTCCTTAAAGGACTTACGACTCATATAAACTTTTATAGAATGTATTCGATAGGTAATTTTATCAACTAAGAAATATTTTATAAATGGTTACATATAGTGTCTTCGTTAAGTATTCGTTCCCGCGCCTTATTTGCCTATGCAAAAACTAGCGCCATTACACATTCGTTATCTATAGACAACTCAAGGACCAAATAAATACGTAGTGCTGGAGACGTGACGGAGTAAAACAGAAATTGTGTTCACTTTCAGATAGACATAGGGGAAATTGCCAGTAACTGGCCAGTGTCCAATAACTGGCCACCCTACACTAAAAATAAATTCTCTTTTCAGTACAGATGGTGTTTTTTTTACGCACTAGTGCGAGAAGTGGTTCATTATATGCCAGGTCGAAACTTCGGAGGCTCATCTGCACTGAAAAACGTCGTACGATACACGTGCGAAAAGGAAATTCGTAACTCGTGTCGATTTAAAACACTCCCTTCGGTCGTGTTTTAATTTATCGCCACTCGTTTCGAACTTCCTTTTTTACGCACTTGTATCGTAATGTACTATTACATACCTATAAATAACCTATAATAGACCTAATTTTTAATGGCTGGGGGGCAGTTACTGGCAATTTACCCTACGTACTGAAATTATTTTTTCATGGATAACTAAAATAATACTATTTTAGTTTTAGTTAAGAACAATCGATTTAGCTTACACTTAAACCGTGAACTGCAATATGTTCACAACTGGTATTTAAATATGTTAATTAGAAGTTCGTCACGTGTCTGTAAAATGTAACAAACACAGAGAGGGTATTAAAATAATACATTTATTCAAGTGCAAGATACACTTGTGCACGTGTTAGACAATTTTTTTTTCTACTCCCGTACTTACTGTTATTCGTGAGTTACAAGGTCGTGCATAGAACTTTAAAACCCTACATAAAAGATGTCAAGACAAGTCTATCTAGTCTATACCCTGAAAACATTTTGTAGCAGTAGCACGTTATAGCTGTTAAAGTTCTGTAATACATTGCTACCAACTTAACAAACCACTCACTTCATCGTAGAAAATTAAAATATTGTATGAAATACATTGTTGCCAACCTTAGAATGTCAGATTCAGCCTGGCATTCGCAGAGTCGAGTCTCGTTCGTTTTCTGCTGCGTTCATTGGCGACGCGTCGAATCGTATTCAAATGTATGAGAACTTGAATCGACGCGGCTCGATTCGAGGCCGGCAACAGACAGTCTTAAAAATTCATAATCTTAAAAAAAAATTGTATGCAAACTGACACTGACAGATCTGTCAGTGTCGGTTTGCATACAATTTTTTTTTAAGATTATGAATTTTTAAGACTGTCTGTTGCCGGCCTTAGGCTTCCCACAGTCTTAAAAATTCATAATCTTAAAAAAAACTTGTATGCAATCTGACAGTTCAAATCTGTCAGTGTCTTGTCAGTGTCAGTTTGAACTGTCAGATTGCATACAAGTTTTTTTTAAGATTATGAATTTTGAAGACTGTCTGTGGGAAGCCTTAGTGGCCAGGTTTCAGAGAACCATACCATAGACAGTTTTATTTTCATGTTTGCACTCAAACTGCATATTCAAAATGGTAGGTGGTCCACTAGATAACTAAGATGACTGAAAGTAGGTATTTGTTGAATTTATAATTTTCTTTCAAAGTAAGTGCTTGGTCGTAGAAAAAGTACTTATTGTATGCAACGGTGTTTAACTCTTAAAATCTCAAGGAAGGTGGTTCTAAATTCGTCTGTTTTTTTTAACCCCCGACGCAAAAACGACGGTCTGTCTGTCTGTTTGTCTGTCTATCTGTGTGTGTGTGTCTGCCTGTGGCATCGTAGCTCTCGAACGGATGAACCGATTTTAGTTAAGTTTTTTTTGTCTGAAAGCTGAGTTAGTCGGGAGTGTTCTTAGCCATGTTCCATGAAAATCGGTCCACTATGTCGCGGTCGGGGGTTTTTTCAAAATTTTAATTTTGTGGTTATTAATGTTTGTTCCACGATATCTCCGCCGTTACTGGACCGATTTTGAAAAATTTTTTATATTGAATGTATATACATACAGATTGGTCCCATTTTTATCAGAACCCAGTTCTGATGATGGGATCCTGGAGAAATAGAGGGAACTCCTCAAATCTGAAAGGCAAACATAGAGTGGTTTTTGTGTTTTTAAAGGAACAGCATGCATTTATGTACGTCCGGAACAGTGACATTTGGTGTAGTGGAACTGCTGATGAAGGTCAGAACGGAACTCCTCAAATCTGAACGGCACACTTATAGTGACTTTGGTATTTTTATAAGAGCAGCATGCACTTACGTCCAGAACAGTGACATTTGGTGTAGTGGAACTGCTGATGAAGATCAGAACGGAACTCCTCAAATCTGAGCAGCACACTTATAGTGACTTTGGTATTTTTATAAGAACAGCTTGCGCTGGATGCGTAACGATCGATATAACTTTTTTTGATATAATTATTGAACAACAACAAATAATATATTTAATAATAAATTGTATAATTCTTATTTAAGGCATTTCTCAGGAGGCGCGTTTTTACGTGTCCGAGGCAAAAAACGTCAGAACGGACTGTTCTAAAAATCTGAATTAAATCAGGCATAATCTTTAACCTCTGTTCTATTTGGTACACCTTAACATTATTTATTTATTATTTGTATGATATTAGTAATAAAATATTAAATGCGAAAAATGACCGTCGGTGGGCGTGTCCCGCACTCAGAATTTGCAAAACAAAAAATCATAACTCAAAATGGAGTTGTTGATCGCAGTTGTTATAGATATTCACGTATAAGGTATTAGTTAACCTATCATATTTTCTGTATAAAAATAATATGTTAGCTAAACTCACCGAGTAAAGACAAATTTACCATGTGTCCCGGGCTAGTGACTGATTTCGGTGTAATTTTATAAACATGACATTACTCTTACAAATTAGTAGATCGGGGACGTAGTAGCACAAATATAGTTAGTTTTAGCTATGTTTTAACCATTCAGTGTAGAGGAGATGCAGTACCGTTTTATAAAGGGGACTTTTTGAAGGTTTCTCAGTCGTTCGCAGGGTTTGGTCCCATGTTTTTTAAGATTCGGTGGATCAATTTACTCCCACAGTTTAGGTCCATTTGTCGTTATGTAAGGTACTAACAAATCCTTGAAAGTATGTTATTACGTCATTATAACATCTCCTCTGTATCATGCATGCTATTGCAGTTATCTCCAAAAAAGCTATAAAATTTGATATCAGTGGAGTTGATTTCCGTGGTTTCGGTGGATTTTTTGACCACCGATATCAAAAAAAGTGACCACCGACTTCGATTGCCACGTTGTAAACTGATTAAATGTCCATTATTTTCTAATATTTCATACTTAAATAGTAGGATATACCTTGTAAAAAGATAGAACTATGTTTCTAAGCAAATTGAGCCACTCTATGGGTACAAAATTCCCTACTCGATAATTACTAGCATATTACCATGTTAAATTTAGTAAAATTGCGCGATTATGAGCCTTTTTACATTACCTGTCATCGAATTAAAATGAAAAATATCATTAAATTGAATAATAAGTTATATATTAAGTTGAAATGTGGAATAATGTATAAAAAATTGAATTCGGTGGGGCAAATTGATTACAGTGCCCATACATAATTTCGGTGATTTTAAAATGTCAGATTTCTTACAAACTATAAGGTTCTAATGGAGGCCTCCACCACCAATATTTTTTATATTTAGGCTAGATTTTAGTAAATTGACTGACATATCAATAAAGTAGTAAATAAAAATCAGCACCGAAATCAGGCACCGAACGTCATCCCTGAGAACCGCCCATATAATGCTCATTTTTTCGAATAACATTGATTATAACATAGGTACTTTGAGTATAATGCTTATTTCCGATAATACTTAAATTGTATAACACTAATTCCTTCTAAAGCACGGTTAGAATAAAAAAATAATTAATAATAAATTCATTCATCATTTACCAGAAAAATAGATTAGGTTAGAACTGAAACCCCTGACACACAACGAGCTGCTACCAGAAAAATATGTTAGGTTAGGTTAGAACTGTGACCCTTAAATATATGTACCTACTGCTATCAGAAAAGTAGGTTAGGTTAGGTTAGAACTGTAATCCCTACAAAAAAGAATAATTTTAATGCGTGAAATGTGGGTGCGCCAAAGTTCATATAAAATTGTTATATAGATTATTGGTAGTCCGAAAATGTTTCTCATACAATTTTACATTATAACGATCATTATTTATAACAATTTTATGTTAATAACTATCGTAACTTCGAATGACTTATGTTCATAATGTCATTCATCATAAATACGTTTTATACTAATGTTTATGTTTATATACTTATTGATCATAACGATTGCGAGTAATATAATTTATAGTTATATTATTGTTAACAGGGTGGCTAGCCGAATGGCACAATCGCTCACGAAACGCTCACGAAACGAAGCGCTAGTAGATATCTATCTCTATCGCGCTTGCGTATTGGCGCGACAGAGCCAGCGGCGTATCGCTTTCGTTTGGCGTCGGAGAAATGCCATTCGGCTACGGGGCCAGAACAGACATCACATGTGACAGTCCAGTTAGGTGCGACGACGAGCGTAGCGAGGAGGAGCGTGTTAGGTTGACCGTGAGCGAACCAGAAACGAATTTTTAATGTAAATTGTATATGTCACTGTAAAAGCTTCAAGCGCGCTTCTATAAATGGCACAAGTTTTTCATAGAACTTCCCCAAATCTTTTTAAATAATTTTATGATGAATGATTTTCTTAAACACAAAATTATGAATGTTATTAAATATTTGTATAGAATTTATGATTAAAAATTTTCGACTAAATGATTATTATGAACAGTGATAGTAGTACTATTGATAATAATGAAACAAAATTATGATAAGTAAAATTATGAGAAATGATCATTCGGAGCACAAATCGGTATAAACAATAATTTTATAACAAATAATTTTATATGAGCCAATATGGACCCGTGAAATGTTTTATACGGTTTGCTAGTTATATTATATAGTCGTATATCAATAGATAATTACACCATATAACAGTTATTATAAATAAGTGTTATTGGCTACGTGCACGACAATTACGCCCACTACCATGTGAACCTGAAGTGGAAAATGTCAAAAAATGACATGTAAACAAACATTACATTTTAACGATTTTTCGTTAATTTTAAATAAATCGAATAACAAGAGCTACTATTTCAAGTGTAATTTAGGTAGATAGATTATAAAGACATGGATATAATATAATACCAAAAATCAGTTTCCAAAGCATTACTCACGGTATAAACTTCCAACCCCAGACTACAGAAAGAGTCAATAAATTGGTGCTGGCAGGGCATATAAGGAATCTTGAAGAACATAGGAGTAATGGTACAAGTTCTTCGAGCTAGTGATATGGTATTCGCTAAACCTCCGTCCCGTTAATGCCATATAAAACAAATCTAAACGTAAGTACCTAGTCATGTCCGCGGCCGCAGAAATATCCAACACGGGGCTATTCCCAGGCTAGGCCTGAATCTTTAAGCATAATCTTTTACGGTAGGACAAATACTAACAGACTATTGAACAATATTAGGTAAACAAAGCTTAAATATAATTTATTATAATGTTTTGTTTTGACATGTCACTTACGTTTTCTCTTCACCGTAGCTATCCATTTAGTTCTTTGATCCTATTTCCAGTGTGCTCTAAGAAACGCATAGAACGTGCAACGACTATTTATGCCATTATTTGTACAATTAACAACAAAACAACATTGATGCCCCATATCAAACATTACACATTGTATTATATTGTATGAGTTTTGATAGATGACAACCACAATCAGTGTCGATTTTGACCACCGCAAGCACTGCGATCGCTTTGCTTACCCCCTCCATGCACTTCGCACGAAGCCAATACGAAATACACGTTAATTATGTCTAATGAGTGATTATATCCTTTAAATTTATACCAAATGTTGTTATATCAAATGTTACTATACCAAAAAAAATTATACCAATCATTAAACACCCGCTTGCGCTTACGTTCAGAACAGTGACATTTGGTGCAGTGGAACTTCTGATGACGATCAGAACGGAACTCCTCAAATCTGAACGCCACACTTATAGTGACTTTCGTATTTTTAACCGCCTTCCAAATCTCAAAGTAAGGGGTTATCAAGTCCTCTGTATGTTTTTTTTTTTATTTTTTTATTTTTTTTAATGTTTGTTCCTCGATATCTCCGTCGTTACTAGACCGATTCTGAAAATTTTGTTTTTGATTGAATGTATATATGCATACAGATTAGTCCCATTTTTCTCAGAACCCAGTTCTGATGATGGGATCCTGGAGAAATCGAGGGAACTCCTCAAATCTGAAAGGCATACATATGGTGATTTTTGTGTTTTTAAAGGAACAGCATGCATTTACGTACGGAACAGTGACATTTGGTGCAGTGGAACTCCTGATGATGGTCAGAATGGAACTCCTCAAATCTGAACGGCACACTTATAGTGACTTTGGTATTTTTATAAGAACAGCATGCACTTACGTCCAGAACAGTGATATTTGGTGCAGTGGAATTGCTGATAATGGTCAGAACGGAACTCCTCAAATCTGAACGGCATACTTATAGTGACTTTGGTATTTTTATAAGAACAGCATGCACTTACGTCCAGAACAGTGACATTTGGTGCAGTGGAACTGCTGATGAAGAGTGAGCCGCCCCTGGTTAGAGTTCCGTTCTGATAATCATTCTCATCTGTAAGTACTTCAGAATCATCCAGATTTCAAAATTGGTTCAGAAATGATGGAGATATCGAATAACAAACATTAAAAAATATACAGACGAATTGATAACATAATCCAACATTTGAAAATATTTATCACCAGAACCCCAAAGGAAGGCGGTTTTTTTTTTCTTAAAAATATTATAGGAACAGTTCCATTCTGATCATCATCACAAGTTCCACTGCACCAAATGAAATCTGAACTCAGAACAGTCACTTTATTTGGATTATGCGACGTTCTTGCCAAAGTCACTTCTTCCTAATCGCAATTCTGGACAATCTGAATTCTACGCAATTAGTATTTCACCTCATTCGCTATTCTGCACAGTTATTACTTGTGAACAGTGGCGATTCTTCCTGTTCGCAATTCTGCCCAATCTGAATTGCACACTATAGTTTTTGACCTCATACGCTATTGTGTGCAGTCATTATTTGTGTTCAGTAGCGATTTTTCCTGTTCGCAATTCTGCACAATCTAATTTCCACACAATAGGTATTTCGCCTCATTCGCTACTGTGCGCAGTCATTATTTGTGTACAGAATAGTTTCTTCCTATTCGCAATTCTACGCATTCCGAATCCGACGCAATAGGTATTTCACCTCATTCGTTATTGTGCACAGTCATTCTTTGTATACAGTATAGTTTCTTCCTATTCGCAATCCTACGCAATTCAAATTCCACAAAATAGGTATTTCGCCTCATGCGCTATTATGCACAGTCATTACTTGTGCACAGTATAGTTTCTTCCTATTCGCAATTTTACGAAATCTGAATTAGACCCAATAGTATTTCACCTCATTCGATTTTATGCACAGTCATTACTTGTGTAAAATCTCGTTCTGCACAATCTCAGCTTCCTCAATCCCCGCAAACACGCACACATAGAAACGCAGAAATCTCCTAACATGAGTATACGTCGCTGAGGAGTTTCGTTCTGATCTATTATCAGCAGTTCTACTTCATCAACTATTATAGCATGACAAATAGGAACGTTTCCCGAAAAATACGAAGGAAAAGCTTTTCGCACTACATTTGTAATTATTTAGTAAACATTGGCCTATACATCTAGCCAGCAAACGTTTGATTTTAACATTTTATTTACAAGATATTGATATGGTGACTGGTTAGATTTATTTTATTTTAAAATTGGGTGTCAAAAATTAATACAGTGCTTGTAACAACGCTATCTGTAGCATGACACCTAAATATTATTTTTACTGAGTGTGTATAACGGTAGTTAATATTAATAATGCTATATGGAGCTTTGCCCACGCTAATGCGCCGCGGAAGGCACTTTCTGCGTTTCTGTGTGTACGTGTTTGCGGGGATTGAGGAAGCTGAGATTGTGCAGAACGAGATTGTACACAAATTATGACATTGCATAAAATCGAATGAGGTGAAATACTATTGGGTCGAATTAAGATTGCGTAGAATTGCGAATAGGAAGAAACTATACTGTACACAAATAATGACTGTGCACTAAAGCGCATGAGGTGAATTACCTATTGTGTGGAATTCGCATTGCGTAGAATTGCGAATAGGAAGAAACTATACTGTATACAAATTCACAATAACGATTGAGGTAAAATACCTATTGCGTCGAATTCGGATTGCGTAGAATTGCGAATAGGAAGAAACTATTCTGTACACAAATAATGACTGCGCACAGTAGCGAATGAGGCGAAATACCTATTGTGTGGAAATTAGATTGTGCAGAATTGCGAACAGGAAAAATCGCTTCTGTACACAAATAATGCCTGCACACAATACCGTATGAGGTCAAAAACTATAGTGTGCAATTCAGATTGTGCAGTATTGCGAACAGGAAGAATCGCCACTGTTGACAAGTAATAACTGTGCATAATAGCGAATGAGGTGAAATTCTAATTGCGTAGAATTCAGATTGTCCAGAATTGCTAATAGGAAGAAGTGACTTTGGCAAGAACGTCGCATAATCCATTTATTTGGATTGTTAGGAGATTATTGTTCTTTTTGTTATGCTTACATATTGAGTTTTCAAATTTTGTCAAGCTCGATTTCTTATAAGTAATCGGATATCAGATTCATGAGGAATTGAGGAAATTCATCAAACCTTAACGGTATACGTATATTCATTTGTGTTTCCATCAAATAATCAAAGATTTACATTAAAAGCAGTTTAAAAAAATACCTACTCATTTGAGAAAATGAGAAAGTTCTGGCGGCTCTGGGCTCTTAGTCTAATATGGGTTCAAATGGTTTAATTCAATTCTGTTGTGGGTGAGGGGCTAGCAACCTATCACTGCATCAAACGAAATTGTGACAGGCTACCAGTCCATGCCTATACAGCATACAAGTCAAAGGCACAAATACTATCTATGAATAACAATATAGAAAAAATATTACTTCCCAGTCTGGCATTTCTGTTTTGTATGAAATTCCTTTACAGTTCTCTGGAGTTGCTTCTCCTGAAACGTCATATTTTGAAGTCTATTATAAGTATTATAACGAACGTAATGATAACATTTCATTCCATTTTTTTTTTCTTTATTTTGTTATTCATTCGAAACCAATTCATTAATTACAACATAGCAAAAACTTACAAATAAACACACTAAAACCACCTCACTCACCTCACACACCACTTGAGCAGATACACTTCAAAAATTAGATTTACAGCTTTGTATACTCGCTATAAACACTATTTATCAATTATTTTATTTGTTGTGATAGGGGCTTTGATGGCTGTCATTGCGAACCGGGAGCATTGCGTCCTCGTTGTGACCCTTTTTCTGGGTATAAATGCAGTTTTGTCTGAAATATACTATCGACGTATGTTTTAGTAATCTGCTGTTCCTAGAGATGGGTAGGGGTGAGTAAATACTGAGTATTTACCCGTAATTTACTCAAAGCACCGAGTAAATACTCGTATTTACTCATTTGGGTGAGTATAAACTGTTACCTAAAAATAATTTAAAAAATGAGATTTAAGTACTTAGTCGTGTTTATTTTAACTGTGTGGACATGTTTAAATGAGATTTATATTATTAGAAGCTTATGGGAGTCTTAGTTTGTCAAAAAAAGGTAATCTTTGTGAGACAATACATTTTATCGTCTACTTAATCCTAACGCCAACAAGTTTATACAAACTTTTTGCATCCTCAGATAGTGGTTGCCCCAAGATTTGGTTGATAATGTTTAGTTAGCAGTTTTGCATCTTCCAAAATATCACATTCGTTTGGCGACGGCACCTTTTTCATTAAATATGCAAATTTATGTAGGTGATAAAAGCAGGTATTTACAGTAAAAGTATGAGACTTCAATGAAATTGATGTTCTAGATAACGGCATGACGTTCGGAAGTGATTGTTAATGTGGCACTTACGACCTTTTATTAAGGGTTTTCTAAAGAAAACTCAAAAATGGCTCAGCTGGTGACGTTTAAAGTACTAGTTTTGTGTTTTGTATTATATGGCCAATAATTTGACGGTTTCTGGATATTTTTCCAACAACGAATTCGAAAGTTATAAAGGTATAAACATTATTTCGGCCTTAATTATCGTTTTATTCCAAAACTGTTCATATTATTAAAAAACTTTTTTAGAAACATTCAATTAATTTTTAAAGACCTATCAGATGATGTATAACACACTGGTAATTTCTGAATTTTATTTTTGTGAAAAATAGTTACATGTATGGAGAGCACGTCTTTAAAATAAAATTAATATAAATTTGATTACTTAACTTAGTAGTCGATAACAAAATACACCAATATTTCTAATTTGTATTTCCATTTCAGCACGCGAAATAGTTTATACCCATCAATTTGAGTAAAAACGAGTAAATACGGGTATTTTGAGTAAATACTGAGTATTTACTCGATATTTACTCTTGAGTATTTACTCACTGTTCCAAAATATCAGGAGTAAAATAGGTAAAAATAAATAATTTTGCACATGTTGACAAGTGATTATTATTATTGTTGGTGGACCTTGTCAACAGCTAAGACAATGTTAATGCAAGGTTAAGCTGTTTGTCTCAACAAGTCCATTATTTGCGGTTCATAATATTATTACGTTTACGTAATATGACCTCCCCATAAGATCCAAAAAACGCGGCGCTTTCATGCTCCTCGAATCTCCTTCATCCCAAAAGTCAATTTTATTACGTAAACTGATTCAGTCCGACATAAAACGCGTTAAAAAGGTAATTAAAAATATCTTGAATACCGGTTAAGAGCCCTTAGTTCGCAGAACTCTGCATCTAATTTCAGGTGCGGCCAGTTTTCCCATGTGCGGTGGAACTGTGCCGCACGTGCCGCCGTCACGTGTAGGATAGGCCCTGACACACTTCGCTGGGGCCGTTGACTGTCGCTACGCTAAATGCATCTGACTGCATTCTGACATTAGCTGCGTGTACTGGCTTAGCGAACTCTTAATTATTGAATTAATTGGCCGTCGTTCTTTTCACTCAAATGTCTCAGTGTCCCAATGGTTACTACTCTCCATGTGTGGAGACAAAAGTGAGAGAATGATATGAGCACACTTCTGACCAGCGGGAGACTAAAAGGCCATATAGTATAAGGAGCCAATAAATTAGTTATTTAGCTGTCGATATTTTGAGAGACGGTAGGGAATAAGATCTGGGTCTATTCAAGTCAAGAGTGAATAGGCTATTACTGAACTAGTGAGCTACAACTTTGGCGTTGTCGTCACTTTCCAGCAGGTGCGACTAAGGTCAGGTCAGTTTATAATAAAAAAAAGACTTTGCATTAAAACAACTTTGAATAGAAATTAAGAAAAGTTCATATCAGTTGTTGTTTTTACATAAGTGAATCTAATAAAATTTATTATAATAAGTACTAGCTATACATAAGTAGGTATTCATGATGCATGACAATATGTTTACCTATCACTTGGTCTCATGTCAAAAATAGTTTTAGTGCAGCCTGTTAGATAGTATAAAATTTTTTGCAGACTATTCTTCTGGAGTAGGGAGGGAGGCATAAACTCCTCAGCGTGTTTACTTCTAATCTATTCTTTGTTATAAACTAAAAGCTATATACCGACCTAGGTACAATGTTTCGTGTTATTTGCCGCATGGGACTGTAGTCGAGGTTACGGTGATAATTTCACCTTTCAACCCAGTTCTTTTTTTGATTTTATCAATTGTTAAATAGTGATACCTCTGCGTGTGTTTCGAGTCCCGACACACGGACAAGGCAACATACCGCTTATATTTTATTAAAGAATCAAAGAGACTTCACGTGTTGGTTTCAGTTCCGCGCACGCCTCCCAAAGGTCTCCCAATTAACGAATACAATTTTAAACTTGTATCCCCCTTTATCGTAATTTGGAAAGCATACGCTAAATTAGCATATGTAAGAGTGTAAAGACTTCGTAAAGACAACATTTGACAATGTCAATTTTTTAGGGTTCCGTACCAAAAAGGTACAACAGGAACCCTTATGGTGCGACTCTGTCCGTCGGTCTGTCCGTCTGTCACATTCCTAAATATCTCGAGAACTACTAGTGCTATCAACTTGAAATTTGGAATGGTTGTGAACATTGTGAACCTCTACAAGTAGAAGGTATAATTTTTTTAAATTTATCAATTTTAATTGTAGAAAATGGCCAAAATGAAAGGGGGGTAAACTGTAAATTTCAAGTTACTAGGTCAAGTGGGGTATCGTTAGAAAGAGCTCAAATTGAACGTAAATAAACTATTTTTTATAATTTTTTTGTTGTGGAAAAAAAAGAATTTTGAAGGAAAATGTAAAAAAAATACCGTTCCCCCCCTTATCTTCGAAGTTTACCAAAGATAAATTATGAAAATTTTAGGAAACATTGGTTTTATGCTAAATATTACAGGAAAAATATAATCGTCTTTGTATCTTGAAAACTTTTTTTTTAATTCACAAAAAACTTTTCAGATTTTTACTTTTAATTTACCCACCTTTGCGGATGTATATAGTACTTCAAATTAATACGAGATGTTACGTAAATCATCTTCTTTCCAATAAAGTAAAAATTGTTTAAATCGGTTAACATTATAAAGAATAATCCTGAAAAAGCAACATACTATGGTCGCGCAAATTAGTTAGCGAATTCACCGAGAGATGGCGCTATACACAATAATACTCATTAGTACCTATACTTTTGTCTTTTAGTCAAGTTGTTAGAGTTATGTGAAAACATGAGATTATTTTAATTGGAGAGTTTGAAAGTTTGTACGGAACCCTCGGTGGGCGAGTCCGACTCGCACTTGACCGGTTTTTTATTTTAAAGCATGAGACCTCACTTTGGCCTATTCGTGTCGGGGAATAGTTATTAGCTTAGCAGACCCTAGCTGTTACGTGTCAGGGCTAAACGCTCGCACCACGTGACGTGTCTCGTGAAACCGTGACGAATGAGGCTCTGCGTTGATCGCAACGTTTGTTAGTGTTATTACTTATTACAGGGGGCCTACCGCGAATACCGCACTTCACAAATCACGAGTATCGTTCTCTTTCATTTCAATGAAGGCGTAATAAGTGTGACAGAGAAAGATGTCTGCAATTTATTCGAGCTTCAGCGTTTATGGCAAGCCTTTGATATGGAGTTAAAGACGATAAGATTGTTCGGTCCATAAGGTCCGACCGAGAACGATATTTTTGTCTCGGCCGAGAACGAGACCGAGACCAAGATTCAATTTGATTCTCGGCCGAGACCGAGACCGAGACCGAGAATTTGTAAAACAGTAAAAAAATATGCCATTTTTACAAAAAAATGTTTTCATAATCGAAATTCGCCTATTAACCAGGAAACCAAGTATGTTGGGTCCTACTTAGTGTTTGGTTCCGTAACTACCCAAACCTACCCGCACTCCTTACCTATCTACCGTAGCAAAATAGACCACGTCAGTGACAAAAACAACTATACGGCTCGCCCGGTGGTAAGCAGTCGCCATAGCCTATAGAGGCATGCAATTTCAGAGGTTTTACACGCGCGTTTAATAGGTACCCTGATTTTTTTGTGACTTTTTGTAAGAAATCATAAAACAGGTTGTCGAATCGTTTTTTCTACGGGTAGTTTTCCAGGTTTTCCTTGAAAGTCTTTACTAAACTTTACTTTGATTTTGACGTATTTTTAGGCACATGATTCAAAGTTAAGGGACACGAACTATCGTAAATATTTTACACTCTTTTATGAATTATACCTAGGTATTTTGTTTGTTTTTGGCTTAAAATATCGATAAAGACCCTACTAAAATCACTAAAATCGGGATATCAAACGGGCGATGTAACAAACTGAAAGCTAAAAACCGCAGTCTCGGTTTTGCCGAGAATCTCGGCCCATTTTGGCCGAGAATGCCGAGACCGAGACCGAGACCGAGATCCCGGTCGGACCTTAGTCCATTGTGACTGGTAACGCATTCAATCTACCACACGTGGGGTGCGTGTCGAATGCGCGCCCCACGTGCCTTAAACTCGTGACAGGTATAGCACTGGCATTGTTTTTATGTTTTAACTGGGTACTTGAGGAGAACAATAGATTTTTCCCCTCACTAGCTCGGAAACACGTGTTTTGTCCTTTAATACCAGCGGGTAAAAACGCATTTTATCCACTAGTGGGTAAAGTAATTTGACCTTGAATAAAGTCAAATTAACTGATGTAAAATTGATAAAAGTAGGTGAATCTAGTAATAAAGATGATTTACCACCTGTGGAACTACTGGAAGCAGTGATAAATGCATTTTTTGCGTTGTAGTTTCCTCGCTATAGTGAGGGGAAAAGTTTTGTGTTACACTCGGGTGCAAATGTATTTTACTTCTCGTATGTTAAAAAACTCGCAAGTTCAGGATTCTATTCTCGAACCACTCGCTTCGCTCGTGGTTCAACTATAGAATCCTTTCACTTGCTCGTTTTTCAATTCCACACTCGGCGTTAAAATACAACTTTGCCCCCTTGTATAACAAATAACTATTATAATGAGTATTAGAATCAGTCTTTTGTTGATATTGATAATATGTATGTAGGTACCTATATTTGTACAGATGACGTTAAACATATGTACCTATGTTTTAAGTTTTGCACCGTTTTCATTTTTGAATTAAGTACCTACCTACAGGTTAGTCGAGTCGAGAAACCAAAATAATCCTTATACCATTACCTACCTGAATATTAGCAATTAACCTAAGTATCCAAATTATGGAAATCCTAAGAGTTTTGAATGATTCACGGTTATTTTCATTAGACTTATATTGACCGGGATATAGACCGTGATTACCTTTTTGATTTTTGTCGAGCTCCCGATATTTCGACGCAGTTGCATGCATCATGATCACGGAAAACTGACGAAGGCGGGTGGATGTTAAAGTTGTATAGACAGCGCGCGATCTACCCTCCTTCGCGCGCGTCGGCTGCGTTCACTTTCAGCGTTACCACTGGTCGCGTTCACACTCGATGGTCTGATGGTGGTAACGCTGAAATATCGGGAGCTCGACAAAAATCAAAAAGGTAATCACGGTCTATATCCCGGTCAATATAAGTCTTATGGAAATCCTGTCAAACTGCTGTAATAAACCTTGCAGTAGTATTCAAAATGACAGAAAAATGTGTGACACGAGGACACGACTTAAACAAAGATCTCGGACAAGTGGAGTGCCGCCCTTATACAAGTACAGGAATCACTAATATTAATAAGTAGAGTAACGAGTTCTGCGACTACTGTTTTGATACGTGTGGTGTGGCTCCACGTTGCCTCCACGATACGTTGATTTCCTTATCGTATCGCACACGTGAACTCTGCGCGTGAGTGATGTCATCGAGCGACGGCGGCGTCATATCGCAGGCGCCGTGATCTACGTCAAAACACTTTCTAATATGGGTCATTATGGCTACTACAGCAATATTATGAGTAAATATTTATGGTAATATATTCGTAGAAATATTGAGTGACCGATAAGTATACTGTTCATGAAGTAGCAGCTCAGTACGCCGTCTGATACGTTTAAATTGTATACTTTCTGCTGAAAAATATCAAAATTCTAGTTTACACTTACTCACTACATTCACTGTAAAATTTGTATTGTATTGTTGAAATACAATACTTGTACATATACCTACCTCGTGAAATCATAAAATATCAGCTGAATTTAAATGTATGAGTCAACTAACTGTTATTTTTTCTTTTGGTATAAAATAATAGGTAGGTAAGCGATAATAAAATCGCATGAAAAACAATGTTAAAATTGTTAGAATACAAAAAATTCACAAGTCTTCAGTTCATTGGAGCTGGAGATAAATTTTACACGTGACTATAGGTTATCTAAATAATGTAAATAACTGATAATTTAGAAGTATAATTAACCGTCGCCTCATATCTCAAGAAGGACGGTTATCAAGTCGTCTGTATGTTTTTTTTTATTTTTATTTTTTATGTTTGTTTCTCGATATCTCCGTCGTTCCTGGACCGATTTTGAAAATTTTTTTTTTGATTGAATGTATATACATACAGATTGGTCCCATTTTTCTCAGAACCCAGTTCTGATGATGGGATCCTGGAGAAATCGAGGGAACTCCTCAAATCTGAAAGGCATACATATGGTGATTTTTGTGTTAATAAAGGAACAGCATGCATTTAGGTACGGAACAGTGACATTTGGTGCAGTGGAACTGCTGATGATGGCCAGAACGGAACTCTTCAAATCTGAACGGCACGCTTATAGTGACTTGGGTATTTTTATACGAACAGCATGCACTTTCGTACAGAACAGTGACATTTGGTGCAGTGGAATTTCTGATGATGGTCAGAACCGAACTCCTCAAATCTGAACGGCACGCTTATAGTGACTTTGGTATTTTTATAAGAACAGCATGCACTTTCGTCCAGAACAGTGACATTTGGTGCAGTGGAACTGCTGATGATGGCCAGAACCAAACTCCTCAAATCTGAACGGCACGCTTATAGTGACTTTGCCATTTTTATAAGAACAGCATGCACTTTCGTCCAGAACAGTGACATTTGGTGCAGTGGAATTTCTGATGATGGTCAGAACCGAACTCCTCAAATCTGAACGGCACGCTTATAGTGACTTTGGTATTTTTATAAGAACATCATGCACTTTCGTTCAGAACAGTGACATTTGGTGCAGTGGAACTGCTGATTGTGATATATGTGTACCAACTTATATGTATGTATGTGGGTACGCCTATATTACTTACTTATGTATAGATAGGGTAGTTATAACCATTCAGTCTCGAATTAAACCTCATACGAATCGAATCAAGTGTTTGTGTCCAATACCTAGATTCCAGCCCCCTGTATCCTGGACTTTATAGTGGCGACGAGACGATTAGAACCTACGGTCATTACGTGTGTTAGGTATTATAACTTCTTGTTGTGCGCGAGAGAACGATAACGCAAGTTTTTTTTTTTTATGGGTGAGGCGGCGGCGCGAACAATGGCGGTCGGCAAGATACCGGAATTTAAAATTGGAACGGATAATTGGAGGCTGTACATAGACCGCTTAGAACAATATTTTTTAGTAAATGAAATTGAAACGACCTTGTATGTGCCAACGTTAATTACAGTGATGGGGGCTGAGTGCTACGAACTTTTAGTGAATTTGTGCACGCCCGATAAACCGTCAACCAAAACGTTCGCACAGGTGACGTCGATACTTGAAAAACATTTACAGCCTAAACCGAGCATCTTAGCTGAGCGTTTTAAGTTTAGACACAGGAAGCAAAGTGCGAACGAGTCCATTTCGGAATATGTGGCCGTGTTAAAGCGTATGTCGAAAGATTGTGACTTCGGTACTTGGCTAGAGGACAGCTTGCGTGATCAGCTGGTTTGCGGCCTGCAGAGTGAGACTATACGCCAGCGGTTATTTACAGAAGAATCGTTGGACTTTGCGAAAGCGTACAAATTGGCGGTCAGTATGGAGGCGGCGGAAAAAGACTCGGCTCTCGTGGAGGGTCGCACGGGACCGGCGA